>NW_027040795.1:0-1200000 GCF_037179485.1 Ochlerotatus camptorhynchus | reverse complement strand
ATGTCCACAACAGGTACAGCAAAACATCACATAGACGCCCTTATTCACACTAACTACTCAGGGGATAGAAGGTCAAGAAGAGCCACCGCCGCCAACTAAAGCTTGAACCGGGTACCTGGGACTCCCACGATATACCCGCGGCAATGGTCAGCAGACGATGCCCTGTGCGTATTTAGTATGTAATATGTTTTATTTGGATACACAAAATGTTTGAAGCCATGCGTCATCTAAACCATAATTTGCATCACCACAAATACACTTGTCAACAATCTTCAACTGGAACGTGCTCATCAAATCACGTCACCCGGGAGCGCATTCCCGATGCTTCCAAGCATATTTTTCTCTCCACTCCAACCACACAACAACCAAATATCACTTTTCTTCACTTTTCTTTTTCAAGACACTCCGTGCACAAAAGCAATGCACATCGCAAAACCCTAACAATAGATCAGCGCCGTGCTCATCACCGCGTAAATAAAAAGAAATTAAAATTTTCACTCGCGATGCCACAAATTTTTGGTCCGGGAAAAACAATAAAACCACGCAGCGCCTAATCTTCTGATGCTTTCAATTTTGCAAACATGATGAATCATGTTTTCTTTCTTGATTCTAAAACTTCTCGGAAAGCGAGAAAACCACCACTCACACACGTATAACCGTCCGGGAGGCAGAGTGCCAGCGCTAATCCGGCAAATGCAGCCGAAAACTATGAAAGAGAATGCACGCACAAAACAGAGAGCAAATTTAGATACAACCGTATCCAAAGGCGTTCAAAACTCGACTATTTTTTGAAGAACAGAACACTTGTAAACATAAATCTTAAAATTTATGATGCAAAATTTATTACATTTATGCCATATACTAGAGAGCTGTAAAGTGCTATAAGTTCGGTTTACAAGAATAATGTATTGTAATAATTGTTCTGGTGTCTTATGAACAACTTATTACCACATTACAGCTCCTAGTTTGAACATGGCATTTGAGTCATCGAAAATTAATTTAATTAATCTAAAAGCATTTCGCGCTTCGCGTTGAGTTTACAATATGACTGACTACTCCTTGAAAAGAGCTAAATTCGCAGTGCTGACTCATTGTATAGGTACACCCAACCCATTTTTTAAGCGGTCTTATTTTCATTTTTTCCGATGTTCAAATAAAACCAAGCTTGACGAAACTGGTGTCCAAAAATCTGCAAAATATTAACCAACAGAAAATTTCTAAATTCACCATAAAAAGAAAATTGTGAAAATTCACCTGCTTAAAAACCACCTAAGCCACATAGCCTTTGATCAAGCTCAATATGCAAGAGGAGCAAATTGTATTTGTATTTATAAAGTGTTACGTTAGCCTGCAGTTGACAGTTTTTACTAAATCAACAATTCCGCAAAATATGAACGCATTAAGTGTCAAATCAAAATATGCCCAAAATTCACCTTCACCCAGACACATATTATGTGGTACTAACAGAAAACATACCGAACAGCAACTGCACCCCGTACGGTAATCTCTGTTGGATAGGACAGGGAAAATGGAGACCCGAGATAGAGTTGCCACTTTGTGTGATGATGATGACGAAGACGATTCTACCACTCTACCGCTAATGACGGTGACGGACGGACGATGACCAGGAATGACTATCAACCACTACCCTTCCTAAACTCTTTGCTGGGAACCACCAGCAACGGAACAAACCCGGATTACAACGACCACCAACGATACTGTTTTCTCCACTCGAATAGAAAGAAAAAAAAAATGTTTACTTTATTCACTTCACGCCATTATCCGTAATCCGAGCAGCTCCGGGCTTCGTAGCGTGTTACACTTTCATCGCACCGTTCGTTGCCACTGGCACTGGGGACCGTAATATCGCTTTTCAGGGAGGAACAAACACTTTTTGGTCACTGCCGGAAACAGGACAGAACCGTCGACGGCACCGGAAATTGGTAGCAGGAAAATCGACACCGCAAACTAGCACCAGATATTATGGACTTTCATAAGTCTGCAGAGAGTCTCACCCCGACCCGACGAACGATGACGATGATATTATCACTTTGATTTTTTCTTTTCTTTCTGGCTTTCGCAAAAGCGGCACACAAGACAAGACACAAGCGACGACGAACGCATTCGCAAGGCAGGCTACACGAACAACGAATGACGAACCGATCCGCCGATCTGAGTCAACTACCGCACTGCCACGGACTGGAATGAAAACTAATTAGAATCGAGCCGAGCCGTCACTCTTCCTTTTTTTGCCTCGCTGGTCGCTGATGCAGAGCACGACTTACGAGCACGAGAGCTTATTCACGCATTTTTCTCTCTTTTCCGCTTCGTTCGAGCAAACTCTCGCGAGAACCAGCAAAAAGTTTCTCACTCAGCCCGACGGCAGCCCGTGAGCCCGATGCTCTTCTTAGTGGGAGACGACGTAAAAAAACAACCATAACAGGACTGCAGAACGAACGAGGAGAGCAAATACAAGGCTCTCTGGAGATCGAGCAACACATGTTTCGATACTTCAGGGACCTGTATGCGGCGGAAGAGACGAGGCAGGTGGGGGAAGAAATGTTCGAAACTGAGAGAGCCGTACCCGAGAACGACGAAGCCAACGCAGCTCTAATGGCAGAGATCAGCATTGACGAGTTGAAAAACTCCATCCGAACGTCGCAAAAACGTAAATCACCGGGGATCGATGGTTTGCCGGTAGAGTTCTACCTACGAACTTTCGACGTCATCTATCGAGAGCTCTACTTCGTTATTAATGAAGCTATGACGAATGAGCTCCCATCTGAATTCGCCGATGGCACTATTGTGTTGGTTAAAAAGCGAGGTGGGGATGGGACAGCAAGAGCATACCGTCCGATCAGCCTGCTCAACGTCGATTTCAAAATCCTCTCCCGCGTGATGAAGGCCCGTCTGGAACGAGTACTGCGGATCCATCGAGTCCTGAGCGACTCTCAAAAATGCGCAAATACCGACCGTTCTATTTTCCAAGCTACACTCTCGCTCAAAGATCGTATTGCGCAGCTAATCGCGAGGAAGCAGAAGGGGAAGTTGATCTCGTTCGATCTTGACCACGCGTTCGATCGGGTCTCTCATGAGTTCCTGCATCGGACCTTGCTCTCTCTGGGCTTCACCCAGGGTTTCGTTTGTTGGCTCTCTCGAGTCGCTGCTGCCTCTTCATCACGGCTGCTAGTGAATGGGTGCCTCTCAGAGCCGTTCCGTATAGAACGGTCCGTACGCCAGGGAGACCCGATGTCGATGCTGCTGTTCGTGCTCTATCTTCATCCCCTCCTCACACGGGTGGAGCGTGTATGCGCTGGTGACCTTTGTGTTGCGTATGCTGATGACATCACGGTGATTGCCACCTCAAAACACACGATCGACCGTATTTATCAGCTGTTTGGTAGCTTCGAGATCGTATCCGGGGCAAAGCTAAATCGACTGAAAACAGTGGCGATCGATGTTGGTTTTATCAATGGAAATCCACTGACGATACCAGGGCTGCAGACAAAGGAGAATGTCAAGGTACTTGGCGTTATTTTCACCAACTCAGTGCGACTGATGGTTAAACTAAACTGGGACGCTTTAGTATCGAGGATCTCGCAACTCATATGGTTGCATAACATGCGCTCCCTTTCCCTGCAGCAGAAAGTGCTACTGCTGAACATCTTCATTGCAGCGAAGGTGTGGTACCTCTCGTCTGTTATTCCACCGCAATGTGCTCACACGGCGAAGCTGACATCAACGATGGGGACTTTCCTTTTTCGTGGGCTACCCGCACGAGTCCCAATGCAGCAGTTGGCGCGCAGCAGAGAGCAGGGTGGATTGAAACTGCAACTGCCGGCGATCAAATGCAAAGTACTTCTAGTCAATCGTCACCTGCAGGAGATCGTTTCCCTTCCCTATTATCAGTCCCTTCTCGCCCAAAATATTCCTCCCCCCGCCGATCTTCCTTGCCTAAAACTTCTCTCACAGCAAATTCCCTTATTTCCACACCACATCCAACAAAACCCCTCCAGCGATCAAATCCATCGTTTCTACTTGGAACAAACTGAGCTACCCAGAGTGGAACGAAACCATCCAGGCATCAATTGGAAAAAGATCTGGATGAACATATCATCGAGAAGGCTATCGTCGAGCCAGCGTACTGATCTCTACCTGCTAGTGAACGAGAAGACGGAGCACCGTAGACTGATGAACGTCATCGGCCGTGCAAACGACCCAAACTGTCAGCACTGTGCGGTAGGAATCGAGACTTTGCAACATAAGTTTTGCGAATGCCCTCGAGTTGCTGCAGCTTGAGCACACATCCAGCGAAAATTGACGACGACGCTCGGCGGCTGGCAGAGGCTGAGCTTCGACGATCTTGTACGGCCAATCTTGGGTAACATGACAACAGCGAGAAGAAATCAAATTTTAAAAACGTTCATTAAGTACATCAACTTTGTCAATGTGAATATTAACAATAGAATAGATGTAGGCGAGCTAGATTTCATTTTGACTCTAGAAGATTGATATATTTTTAAATATCTTGAATATGTTATTTAAGACCTAAATAAACAATATATTACAAAAAAAAAAAATCCCAAAATTACATCGAAGAATGCCTGAAAAATCGTGTATTGCCGTTCATCCGCAAGCATAGGGGCAAAGTCATCTTTTGGCACGATTTGGCCAGCTGCCAATACTTCAAGGTAGTTCTGGAGTGGTATGCTGCCAACAAGATTCATTGTGTTCCCAAGCAAATGAATCCTCCGAATTGCCCGGAATTTCAATCAATCGAAAAATACAGGGCAATTTCAAAGCAGCGACTTCGACGAAGCGATGAGGCAGTCAAGGACATCCAGAATATGCGGGAAAAATCGATGAAATGCGCTGATTCCGTGTCCGTTTCCACTGTGCGGGCGCTCATGAGGAAGGTTCGAGATTTCGTTCGAACTGGAGAAATGTAACCATCTAATGCTGTGACTTTGATGTTTTAATACAAGTATTGTAAAGCAACCATTAATGGATTTTTTAACCTTATTGAATCACGAATTACAGATCCTTTTGTACGTACCAATTTACTTTTAGTCAGCCTTTACAGTCATATTTTGAAGAGAAGGGAATATTTATCCCATCAGATTAGCATTTTATAGGGTTAACTACCCTATTTCCGGCCTATTAAGCACAATCCGCACTTCATCTTTCTTAATCTAGCAAAGTTTAGCACCAAACGGAATGTTATTATTACTGATGGCTTTCAAATTTATTTATCTTTCCGTACGTACCGTAAGATTTGAAAAGGAGAAACCAAGCGTTGAGATATTTTCAAAAGTCTAACACTGCTTCTTGACGCCAAACTCGGCCTACGGATTCTAAACTCGGCCTAATGCATTGAAGCGCAATTGAAACGCCAATGAATTCACTTCGGCATATCGGATGAAGATAAAAATTGATTGGGTCGGAGTGCGTCTTTTGTTTTTGGAAATAATGGGTGCAAACCTTCAAATCACGCGTTCTCAGAGACTTCGTTCCGTAGCTTATTAAGTAAAGCGTCGTACCAAACGCATAATTGACTTGTTAACTCTGAAATCATAGATTTATTTGAAGTTTTCTGCTCGAAATGGGCTATTAGGCCAAAGTAGTTCTCTACCCTATAAGTTTCAAAAGGAAAAAAGGGGAACAGGACTTAAGAAAAATCCAAATATAAACCACAACCGAATGGGTGCTTTTAGCAGAAGAAAATAAAATTTAAACTCAAGCTGAAGAGATTTATAAAGAAGAAAATAGCTTAATTTCAGATGGAGAGTCTTCAGAAGATGAAAGCAAAAATGATAGAATATATAAACACTGGAAAAGAAGAAGGTTATTACTCAGAGATGCTATGTGTTTCACTTATCTGTTTCATAAAACATTTTGGGTTAAATTTCACATTCGGTTAATGAAAAACAAAGTAGAAAATAGTAAAAAAAAACTGGCAAGAAGAAAAGCAACGCACTTAATGGGAACTTGTGAGATGCACGCTTAAAATATTTTAGCAGAGAACTTTTTAATTGCTTAAGTACTTATAGTAAAGAAAACAAGATCTGCGTTTCACAACGAATCACTTCACGGGACTATACCGAGGCGGGGAGCGCTGCTGATGAGGTGTTTACACTTATGCTATTTCACTAGCGCTAATGAGCTAACTGCTAGTAAAAAAGCTCACTAGCATAATGTAAACAGGGCATCAGCGTCTACCAGCATGAATTTTACGGAGCAATTGGAATTCGTGCTAGTTGGAAAGTACACTAGCGCGAGTAAATCCGCACAGATGTAAACACCCCATGATGGAAAAACAATTATAAGTTAGCCAGGGAGTCACATCCCAGGAAGAACTTATAAACATTGTCCCTAATTAATATATATACACTGAAGTCTTTTTTACACGGTTTTTTTACGCGGTTTTTTTACACGGTTTTTTTACACGGTACGTTTTTAACGATTTCTCGACAACGATACAACCTATCGACTTGCTTCCAACCACATTATCCGTTCCAAGCTATAGGTAATCGAATGGCATACTTAAAAAAATCACAATTTTTGGTGTAAATACAGAAATTTTTAAAATATGTCTATATGGACCATATTATACTTTAATTACAAATGGCATCAAAATCCGATTTTTTAAAAACATTTAAGCATGTGAAAAATCAAAATCTCGTAGGTTTTTTTTACACGGTTTTTTTTTACATGGTACGTATCCCCCGTGTAAAAAAAGACCTGAGTGTATATATTTTGTTATAAAAAAAACATTTACTGGTTTTCTGGTTTTGGACATTTGAGCCTAACAACTAAACTACTTGAAAAAAATACAACACCCATAACGATTTCTGATGTTACAGTTCGAAAAAAGTAGTGTTCAATATGATGCTCATAAATGGAGCGTCACATATCATAAAAGTTTACATTAAATGTCGTTTAAAGTTAAGAGTAATTTCATGGAACATGAATGTATGAAAATGACCATTTTTGTATGCAACATTTCGTGCAAGTTGCTAGTTTACATCACCAGTATTATTCAGATTGTTTTACTGTGTACACCAATGGAGTAGCAAATAGAAAAGTATCTTTTACGCATTTTAATATTTCATTGCAGTGATACTGACGAATCGTTTTCGATGAGTTACGCAAGTATTTCATGAATTCATCTAACAATATTAAGAAAAAGCTTTCATGCTAAACACCTGTACTCAAACAGCATCCCGCCCTGATGCAAACCCTTTTAGTACATTTTCGTAATCAATTTAACATCCCGAATTTAAATCAAACTGGGCTTGATTTATGTATATATTTAAAACGAACTTCTGATGAAGTATAGGCGAATTAAAACTCCCGCGTGACTTCTGAAAACTGCGTATAAAACCACGTTAATCTAGGATTTTTCAAATCTAAAATCCAGTACAAATCCCAAAAAACACGTTTAAAAATCGCGTAAAAACCGACTCCAGTGTACATGAATGGGACGATCTGATTTGTAAACAACTGTTTTACGGTGTAATCAGCTACAAGGGAAGTTTGTTTTCGTCTTAATTATCGTCCATGGGCTTCTAATCAATTTGATAACTGTCATCGGAGGTAAAACACCTTGCTGATATTTGATACAATGCTATTTAAAAGCCTCAAGCATTGAATTGATTACGAATTCAGGTCCGTTATCTTTAACAGTCTCGCCACTTTGATAAACTACTAACCTGAATTCCTTCTGAAGTAGTTCAACCAACGCCAATCGGCTGGCATTATGAATAGTGCAATGACGATCAGTATCGCAGGTGTTCCGTCCTTGATTTTCCTGCATGACAAATTAGATTACGTCAGTATTATTGCATCGTAGCGTCAACCTGAACTGCTACTCACACGTCCGGGAAAATGTCCGACCAGCCACTAACGAATCCTGGACTCCGGGAGAAGAACAACACCACCGACAGAATAAAAAGTATAGCAACACTGATTTCATTTGACTTCATTGGTCCCATCTCCTTGTAGCGAGTTTCGATCACCCGCTTGGCCACAGCTTCCCCTTCCTTGCCGATTTCTGATTGTTTGGCTTGCTCACTGTGCGGTCTGAACAATCCCATAAAGTGCCACTGTAGATACATCCATACAAGAACCACGTTCAGCAGCATCAGTGGTACGTTGAAGAACATAAAATCTGGGAAATCGATTCCTTTTGCCTCGGGGAAACGGTTTTCATAGATGCCCTTAAAGGTTAGATTGGTTCCAGTTCCAATGAGTGTGCCACATCCTGTGAAAGATATTGATTAGATATTGAGATCGAAGTTTCAAACATGTAAGCTTTTAATCAAATTACCTCCTATACTTGAGGCATAAGCAGTCCCCAAGAAATAGCAGAGTGTTGTATTGGATGGTTTTTTGTGCCTAGAGGTAAACATTTCGTTATAATTCGAGAACGGATCTAACCAATTGTACTGCCTTACTCGTCCTTGGGTGTATTTTTATGAGTGCCACTATCAGCATCTTCAGGTGAGCTAGGACTTTCGTACATGTGACAGAGTCCTTGCTGAAAGAACACAAACAGTTTAAAGCATTTAGCTTATCGCAAAAGATCCTTACTCACACATTCCAGCTCCTCCAGTACGGCTTGTACGATCGGGCACATCATGGCCACGGCAGCCGTGTTAGAGATCCACATCGACAGAAACATGGTGACAATTATCAGTCCGAAATGCAACCTCCGCTGGCTGCATCCAATCAGATCAATGACTTTCAAGGCAACACGTTTATGTAGATTGCAGTACTCAATTGCCAGAGCCAGAACGATTCCACCAATGAACATTATAACAGGTTCCTTCATGTAGACCATGCAGGTCTTGCTAGTGCTGAGGATTCCCATTAGAGGAAACAGTACAATTGGCAACATGGATGTGATGGGCAGGGGAAGGGCTTCCGTTACCCAAAGCATGGACATTACTATCACAACGTAGAGACATCGGAAGGCAGGTGAGGTGTCCACTGTGAACAACACAGTTGCAACCGTTGGAACAATTAGTACCAACAGTGATTTCCAGTACACTTGAATGAACTGTAGCATTCGGTGACAATATCCGATCTGAGAGTGATCACCTCTTGGCTTTCTGAAAAATTATTTGATAATTGTGTTCATCGTGTTTCCTCTGATACTCCCAAAACTTACACTTCATCTTCCTTCTTCACACCGTTCACGTTTTCTGCAATCATTTTGACTGCATATCACATATATCAAATGATTTATGAACTTATGATCTAAATTTGATCTTCCTTACACAGAAGCTTTTTAACATCTCATAAAAAACTGATTTATTTAATCAATGTTCTGTTTGGTGCAAGATGATTATTCAAAGATAGAATTAACATGGATTCATATTATCTACTGATATCTACTTCATGTTTGTATTATTCACAAAATCAAAATCCAAACACGTTCCAATAGCTCCAAAGCTAACGAAAGACTAAAACGTGCTTAAATTGCTGTAACATGTTATCATGTAATTGCCCATATCTGTCACTGATAGAACTAACGAGTAATCAGCAACTATAAGCTATCTTATTCTAGGCATACGGGAGCTGTCGAAGATATAGCTACGCATTGATGGTGATTGTTGTTGCGCTTCTAAAATTGATTTCCTTCGTAGGTCTTCCATAGCCGTGGCTGTAAAATAACTCAAATATGATTTCATGTTGGGGTGGCCAGCTGGGTCTCAGTACACAAGGCAAGAATAACCTAAAATGTGTTAAAATAACCATACTAATAAAAAAAAACAAAAGTAAACCGTATAACTACTAAATATATGATGTCATTGTGATATGAGTTTTAGATGGAACTCAATTCACATCCATGGTAGGACTCGGTAGAATGCTATGCTGAAAACATTCTTGAGTTATCTTACTTACTTGATACTTGATGGGCTACGAATCGCCTTGTTGATTCTGCGCCGAACGAAGTAGTTTTCTCAACTGGACTCGGTCAGCCAATCGCTTCCAATCGCCACGAACGTTTAGCGACCTGATGTCCTCCTCAACTGCTAAAACCCAACGTGTGCGAGGGGTACCCCAGAGTCGAAGACCTCTACCGGGTTCCCTGCTGAATATAATATTTGCTTGTAGTTTTCCGGCATTCGCAGTACATGCCCAGCCCACCGTAGTCTGCCGTGTTTTATAAACTGCACTATATCCGTACCGTTATACACTTGGTACAACTCGTGATTCATGCGAACCCGCCTGATGTCATTTTCTTGTTTACCGCCGAGTAGGGTTTTTGATCTAATTTCCGTCCTACAAAGCACAACCCGTGCTTTACCTCTCTTTTCTGAACAAGTTTAAACAAAAAACGGAATATTTCTGTCAAAGATGACATCTACATTTATTTATCTTTCCATTTGGATTTGATAAAGAATCACAAATTGTTGAAATATTGTATAAAATCTAATACTGCTTCTTGATTCTAAATTCGTTCTACGAGCTTCAATTCCGTCCTAACGCATTGAAACGGCATTAGGTTTTCTTTGTCCTACGGCCTAAGCGTGCTTCTTTTGTTTTGAGAACAATGATCGTAAATATTCATACAATGCGCTATAATTGGATTTATGTTGTAGCTAATAAACTAATGCATCAGAACAAACCTATTATTGATTTGTGCACGGTGAAATCATTGATATTATTGATCTTTTCTGATCGATAGAATTAAAATGGGCAATTACGACGAAGCAGCGCTCTACCCTATTGTTCGTAGAACCTTCCTGATAACTAACCGATAACATATAAATAACGCATGTTATAAAACCTTGTTTTGATATTATTCAGTTATCGAAATATTTTGTAAAATATCAAATACCTTAATATCAAAATTAAAAAATGTGATCTTTCAGTTTTAAGACAATAATACCTCAAAGAGTTATTGTATTGGTATTAGAAGACCTTTCAAATAACAAGTTATGGTATTCTGGCATAAAAAGCGTCGGTTATCCGTCAGTTATTATAAAAACAAAATTAATTATTAATTCGTTATTCGTAGACAGGGCTGTCATCTGATCACTCAATGTGCGCAATGTACTGATTTTCAGAAATAAACAAACTGAGAATCAAGCAAACACATAGTTTGCTTGTCTTTACCCTGCGCAAGCATAAAGCAGCGGAGAAGAGAAGACAGACACACACCCGGAAATAACGAGAGCTCAATGTGTAGCCATCGCTCCGACGGTTCCGACGCAAAGAGCGCCACTCTTCATTTCGTATGCATCCCGAGCAAGATAAAATAACTAATGAATACCTAATTCTGATCTGATACCAAAATTTGGTATTGACCCGCATGACATAAGAGGTAAAATACCATAGAAAAATTACATGCAAAATACTTTGTAAATACCAAAAATTGATATTTGGATACTGTTTTACCTCGGAACTGGTTCTTCCTTCCAGGATTGGTTTCTTGGTTGAAATTAGATTGGGCGCAGAAATTTCTTCCTTATGCGGTGAGTCATGGGATCCAATTCAGCACACAACACAATTACAGTTTATTTTTGTTCCATTAATAGTATGTACATTTAAACACTTTATTTGAAATCACTACACTGAACATCGAACATTTATTACAACTAACTACATCTATTACAAAATTAAAAACTGGTCCGGTGACCGTCTGCTCATCGAGCTGGCCCTTTTGTATCTTATAATTAAAACTGAAACCTAATTCTATGCCTTCTCGGTTCTTGACCTATCACAAAAGTGCATATGCAATTAATTTTACATTACATTACATACATTACTCTTAGTCTGTTGTAGTGGTGGAATCGTGTTTACACTTCAATCCTCCAGACGGTGACAATACAACACGTTCCACAGTCCCATGCAGCATTCGGTTGTGGAATTTGATGTTGAACGCACGGTTGTGATTATTTTTTTGTATTGCTCCTCAACAGATACCATATTGGTATTGCATTATCAGAATTTGGTATTGGAATGGTATTGTGGGAACATATTTTTGGTATTAGTTTTTGGTATTTTACCTCTTATGTCAGGCTCATCCATACCAATTTAAGGTATCGAGATATTCGTTCCTGCTCGGGATGCAGTCGTGGTAAGCAAAGTCTGCAAATAATTCAAAGAAGACATTAGGGGTATTCACTGTGCGCATCGTAAACATATACACTATCGTAAAAATAGCAGGGTCAGTTGGAGTGTAATGGAAGTTTACGCATTTACGAGGGTTTATACGTTTACGATGCGCTTTGTGAATAGCCCTATTAGCGCTTGTTGTATTATATTCGCTCCCTGCGCCGTACGGAGTGTACCGCTCATTGTGTGGATCGCTTTCTCACAGATTAGTTGAACAAGAGTGTGCGAAGTAAATGAGAGAACCACACACTCTTTGTCGATTGTTGTGAGATGCATGCACAAAGTTGTTTTGCTAACGCTCTTAGGTGCTTTCCAGTCCTGTCGTAGAACATTTTTGAGGTATTATTTTTGGTAATTTACTTCTTATGTCAGCCTCGTCAATACCATATTTAGGTTGCCATTTATACTATTTTCATACCTGAAATTGGTATCCATAAGGTATTTTCTCCTGCTCGGGTTACGTTCGAAGACACCAAATGCTCTTCGGTTAGATTCATGGCCGTAGAGGGCCACCGGTAGTATCAGCGTTTTATACAAAGCAAATTTCGTTTTCGTTTGCAAGCTACGGGACGTCAGCTGGTTACGTTATCCGTAAAAGGCCCTGTTTGCAGCTGCAATACGTCGCTTCACCTCGTGGGTAACATCATTACCGCATGTCACTATGGAACACTACCTCAAATTGTTCACCATATAACACCACTTCACTACCTAAACCACTATTGCTGCCACGCTGTCTACCGGCTGCCATGTACTTCGTTTTGGTAGAACTTATCGTGAGCCCAATCCTCACCGTCTTCCTCTTTAAAGGCAACAAAGGCCTCTTTCACTGCTTTACGGTCAATTCCGATGATATCGATGTCGTCCGCAAAGGCAAGGAGCATGTGCGATCGTTTGATGATGGTACCGTTCCTCTGCACACCATCTCTCCTAATCGCTTCTTCTAGAGCAATGTTGAATAGTAAGTTTGAAAGTGCATCGCCCTGCTTCAATCCATCTATGGTCACGAATGTGGTCGAAATCTCATCTGCAACCGGCACACTTGATTTCGATCCATCCAGCGTTGCGCAAATCAGTCTAATCAGTTTCGCAGGAAAACCATGTTCTAGCATAATCTGCCAAAGCTCATTTCTCTTCACTGAATCGTACGGTGCAATGAACTCAATAAACAGATGGTGAGTCTGCAAGTTGAAGTCCTGGAATTTATCAAGGATTTAACGAAGGGTAATCATTTGATCCGTCGTTGATCAGCCCTCACGAAAACCATCCTGGTATTCACCGACAAAGGACTCCTCTAGAGTCGGTGTATAATGAGTCTCAAGAGAAAAACAGTTGAACTCGCATCACGGTTTTCGAAAGATTCCATTTATTTTCACTTGGCAACAGAGCACTTTTACATCAACTTCAAATTACTTCTAGCGAGAAAAAAATAGCGGCTGTAGTAAATCATTATATCAGTGATTTTGTCAAATTATCTTAACAAAAAATAGTAGAACTTCTCATTACTGATCATTACCAAACGTATCCTATGCCAATTTAATTCTCACTGCGTGTTTATGATCATTTCTTCTATTATATTTTATATTTTATTGTAATACCTTTCGTGACCCTTTCATAGCATCGTAATGTTTGTTTACTTTGCACGATAGGTAGCCGGTTTGACAGTTCATTAGGTAGACTGGGCTTCACTCTTGGCGTGACTCATTATAAACCGACTCTAGACTCCTCAAACGTTCTCAATCTGTTAAACAGAACGCGTGACATTATTTTGTACACCAAATTCAGAAGACTTATTCCTCGATAATTGGCGCACTCCTGTCTGTGCCCTTTTTTGAATAATGGGCAAATGAGACCAGTCAACCAGCTAGCAGGCCGTTCTTCGTCTTTCCATATCTTCATTAGAATGCAGCTGGTCACATCCGTTTATGAAAAGTTCGGCCGGGAGCTTGTTTTTCCCAGCAGTCTTATTGTTTTCAGCTCGAGTATTGCCTTTTTAATCTCTTCTAGCGTTGGAGGCTCCACAGTTTGATCGTCGTATGCGATGTTCACTCTGTTTCTTGATACTCCT
This sequence comes from Ochlerotatus camptorhynchus, assembly GCF_037179485.1. Lineage (NCBI taxonomy): Eukaryota > Metazoa > Arthropoda > Insecta > Diptera > Culicidae > Ochlerotatus > Ochlerotatus camptorhynchus. Next base: position 1,185,806 of record NW_027040795.1, on the reverse strand, counting down.
TCACTCTTTCCATTCAACAATGTCTCAAAGTGTGCCTTCCACCTGGAAACTACCATTGCTTTATCGGTCAGCAAATTCACTTCAAGGTCATTGCACATGGCGGGAGATGACGCTGTTTTAAGGTCCCCCCAAACTGGCGCGTTTTTAACGCGGAGGCAGCGAATAATTCGCGGCGGAAGCGCTCAAATCAACGCGGCAAGTTGACGCTGTTCGCGCGTTTTGGCAGCGTTTCTTTTGCGTTCGCTTTCGATTCGCTGTCTGCAGGGGTTTTTGCCGCCGAAGAAGCGCGGTTTTTGTACCGAAAGTGATTTTCAGGTGATAAAAAATAACAAAAACGGAAACCTTAATGGAATTGGTTCGAAACTATTTTTTCAAAGATGTCTGAACTTGTAAATTTAGTACATAAAATTTGATCAACATCTCAGACTATCATTGGAATTTGCTACAATATTTCCATCTACAAAACTTCCTGAATCCCCCGAAATTCTTCAAATTCTAGCAGAGCTTCTATGTAGTTCCAAGAACTTCTACAAAATACCTTGCTCTACTTGGAATTCGCTCAACTTGTACAAAGATCGGTAAACTGCTATAAACTCACTTTGAAAAGCGGCTTCCGGAGAAGAAATCAAAGGTATTTGTGAGAATAGTTGACCCACGAGTTGTACAATTGCAAAAGCTATGCTAAATCTAAGGAATATGTTAGTAGAACTACATTTATTTATAAGTAGAATTTAGAAACTGTAAGTTGAATTCCAAGGGAAGGAGAAAATCCAAAGCGATTTTAGAAATAAATTCAGTTCTGAGAATAATTCCATTGATTTTTTTAGGAGTATGTTAAATGAATTCAAAGGTGAGTTCCGAAGAAGCATTTAGTCGTACTAAAAAAAGTTTCCTGAGATAATTCATCTGAAATATCGGGAGAATACTAAGAACGAACTCAATAGACTGTCCGAGAGTTCAAAGTTCTTCGAAAAAATCTTAAAAGATACCAGCATGCTCAGAAATTATCGTAAACACAATCAAGACTTCAGTATGATCATTCTTATGGACATATTCAACAGCTCAGCTAAATATGAAATTCTTCACATTTCCCTGAAGTTCTACAAAATTCCTTGATATTCTATGAACTTTCTTGAACTTTCACAAATTCCTCGGAAGATGTGTTTTTCAATCTTCAACTTGAATTTCTTTTATGATCCACAAACTTTCCTGAAGTTCTGTGAGCTTCCCTTATGTTTTGCAAATTTCTCTGATGATCTTTCAATATTTCTGAAGTTCTGTGAACCTCTTTGAAATTCTGCTAAGTTTTTTGGTGATCTACGAATTTTCCTGAAGTTCTGCAAATTTATCTGAAGATATACAAACTTCTTTGAAGTTTTGCAAATTTCTCTGAAGCTAAGCAAACTTTCCTGATGTTCTGTCTAGGAAATTTCCCGAAGATCTGCAAATTTTTCTTATGATATGCATTCCAGGGGAAGATAAGTTATGTAATTTTTTCTAAAGATTGACAAGCTTTCTTTAAAATTCCATGAACCTCCGTGATCACAAGTGGTGAGAAATCTGTAATATCAAACAATACTGTACACAAATATCACTAAAATGAAGGAAATTTCCAAATACTTCAACGCATTTTCCTCTGCTTGTAAAGAAACTAGCAAAAGTACCTCTTCTTCATCCGACGACGAATTCATTGCTCACGATCGCTACGACGCTGCGAAAAAACTGCCGCTTAGGTATGGGTACCCACGCGAATTTCGCTATCGCGGTTAACGCAATTTATTCGCTACCGTTGCCGCGGCGTAAAAAACGCTCCAGTTTGGGGCGGACCTTTACTCCGCACACCATTGACAGTCACGTAGAACCTTCGCATATCGTCCTGCTCCATTCTTTCTTGCGCCTCCTAAATCACGCCCTCTTCGTATTGCCTTTTCTTTCTGCGGTGGGTTCGTTACTCAGCTGCCCTTGCTGCCTTGTACCAGTCTCTGTTCAGCCGGGTACCAGACACTAACATCCAGCTTCTGGTAACGTTCTTCTCATCTGTCAACATCAGAATGTTTAGGCCCTCGTTCACGTTGATTTCGCTAATCCGCTCATCAAGCTTCTGGCGATACTCTGCAGCAACACCTTCTGCTGACAAACAATGGATATTGAAACACATCGATCTCCGGTTCGTTGAATTCGTTACGGTCGACATACGCACTCGAATTTTGCAGACAACAAGATAATGATCTGAGTCAATGTTAGGTCCCCTGAAAGTCCTTTCACCGATAACATCTGAGAAGTGCCAGCCATCCACCAACATGTATTCGATCTGAGTGCAACTTTCGCCATTTGGATGTCTCCAGATGTGCTTTCGGATATTCTTTCGTGCAAAATAGGTGCTACTGATGGCCATACCTCTAGCAGCAGCGAAGTTTATTAGATTCAGGCCGTTAATGTATGTAGGCTCTCTGTACCAATTATTGGACGAAAGAAATCTTCACATTTGCATTTCCGATTACAATCTTCACGTCGTGTTTTGGCCACTCATCATAAGTTTTATCGAGACTGTCATAAAACGTGCCTTCGCGTCATCGGATTTACCGTTAGTTAGTGCATAGATGTTGATCAGGCTGCAGTTGAAGAATTTGCCCCGTATCCGTAATACACAGATGCATGATGCATGTTCTGCCCTATCGCCACCGCTGTGATAGATATGATTTGAAGGAAGTGTTGGCAATGGGATCCACCGCCCGGAATTCACGTTCTCCAGATCTAGGCCACCGTACTTCCTAAATAGCAGCTACGCTCTCATTCACTTTTTGCAATTCACGAGCCAAAAGGCCCATTCGTCCAGGTTCATTTAAGGTTCTGACATTCCAAGAACTGAGTTTCTATTCATTGTCCTTATTTCGTTGCCGGGTCGGTTGCCAAAAATGTCGTTCGTTGTTTTCTATTTATCCGTTTCTCTGAGTAAAGGTGAGGTTTCGGTATGCTACCTTACCAGGGTCGCGATACCTACATTATGTTGGTGGGGCTGCTACCTTAGGTGAAGCTGACGTGATACAGCATTTCTTATTCAGCCGCACCTCCATGGTGTTGAGTTATCCTATGCCCGTATAAAACCACGATGACTAAGATAATGATACTGACCATCTTGTCGTCTGAATGGAATTGAGAAAGTACAGCGAAAATGACAATGCTCCTCTAGACATCGTGTTAGGAGTGTTAATGAGCATTGTTTGTTTGTTATTTTATCACAGTCACGCAATCAACTTCAAATTCCACTAAACATTTTTTACAATTCCGCTTCACTTTATAATTATTTAAAAAATTTAATTTGATGGATTCACGAAAAATCACTTAGCATATCTAAAATATGTCAGAATAGACCAGATTCTGACTAGGATCAAATTCATCATGTTAAGGTATCGCATTCACATGAGATTTCATCTGTCACCTTACATCATATGAGCACTTTTGCCTAAGAAAGGTTAGAGATCTCCATAGGTGGATTATTTCACTATTTTTCCTGGAAAGACCATTTATTTTCATCCAAATTTGTCACAGATATCATTCGATTAGACGAGACGTTGGCATGCTTTAATTTATTGAAAAAGATCGAATACGCCATTATGAAAAAAATATGCACCAGTTAAAAAGGCAAAATAAAGACGGGAACGCACGAAAATTGGTCGACAAAAAAATCGTTTCTTTCAGTCAAAATTTATATCGCAAAAATCTTCTTATTTTTTTTTGTAGTTCAATTCGTATATATAAAGGAAAAAATGTTCGTTTATTCTTTTGGTTTGCCAAATCTAAACTTCCATGCCTTCCGCTTAACCCATTCCATTAAATTTTGCACCGTGGTCTCATCGACCTTATTCGCCGCCGAACGCCTGTTAGATTTAAACAGGCCACCTTCCCTTTTCCTGATGCGGTATAAAACTCCTGTCCCGGAAGCTGCTTGAAATTCGCCTTCAAATAAGTTTCGTCGTACATGACGAGACAAACGAACTTTAGCAGATTCGTATATAGCTTTCGGGACCGCTGCTTTGCCGACGTATTTTGTTTGTAATCTCGGTTTGCCACCTTCACCTTTTTAAACGTTGACAGTCTGGCTCGTTTCTTGGCCCGCTGCACAGTAGTATCGGAGATATTGAGTTTGCCAGCGACGTCCCGGATGGAGAGGTTAGGATTCCGCTTATATTTCACCGCCACCTTCTTCGTCGTCGCTGCCACGTCCGGATTACGATTTCCGCCGCTTCCAGGCTTCCTGGCGGTCGACAGACGCATCCCGAATACATTTAAAACGTTTTTTTTTTTTTTTTTGTTTATTAATTTATTTGATAAGGCTCAACCGAATTAACTTAACAGAGCCGAGGGTTCATGGTCACTATACAATACATCTTAAAGCTATAGTCAAAAGGTACAACACAATAAACACTTTATCTTCCGCTATCCAAAAAGCCTCCTCCATCAGAACTGGAGCCGCTTCCAGTAGTTTCATTGTATGGCAAATTGTTGTACGCCAACGAGGGTCAGAGCGCGTCCATTGCAGCAATGGACGCAAAACGTGGTCAGCACTCACACACTCATCACGAAACGGTTGCTTTCCAAAGTCGACGACGCATCGACCGAAAGAACTGCTGATGAAGAACAATGAGGAGGACCACACAATGGTTGCTGCCGAGTAAACAGACGATCGCGTAGCACACATCGAGAGTGGCCTGCTTTTGTCGACAGCCGAGTGAACACTGACATTTAAAACGTTTGTCACGGTTGATTTGGCCACATCCAGCAATTAACAATCTACTTTTTTTTTTCTTTGATTTGTTTTCCGTTGATCTTGTTTTCCGTGCAGAGCACCAATGCTACCGACGCCAAGAAGGCAGCTCCCACACCTGGACCCTACCTATCGACCCATCAACTCATGAGCCGGGGACCAACAGCTTTACTTCCCTTCCGAAGGAAGGCGTGTCAGAGATGTTATGCCTCTGAACATCCCGGCGGCGACCGACTGGGATTGAACCCAAGCCTGCTGGGGTGAGAGGTAATCACACTTACCACTACACCACCGGCGCCCCTGATTTTGCCTACTTGGCGTGTTAGAACGTCGGATTCTTTTGCTGCGCGAGCAAAATTTTGACACGCTGCTCCTCTAGCTTGGACGTCATTTTGAAAACTGAAGAGCAAACGGTGAAAACTCATCATAGAAACCATTGTATATATACTCAACTTCCAAATACAACATTTCAGATTTTTTTTTATGCATTTTTAACAGAAATACTCCAATTTGAAGTTGACCAATTTTTGCGCGTTCCAGACTTTACCTGCTCAAATTTGAAAAATTACATTGGCATAGTGAAAAATTTACAAACTTCCGTGGAAATCGTAAAGGGTTATGTCAGAAATGTGTTTTGTTCGTTATCTGGCGTGGATAGGCTCACTTCAGGATTTCTCTCCCATATCTCGTGGCACACAATATTGAAACCATTATCATTTCACTTATTTGTAAGCTCACAATGGGGGCTAAGTTTGATTCACCAATTGAAGTTGCATGCTTTCCCCTCTGGTTGCTTCTGGAAAGAAGATGCAGAAACTTCAAAAAGATGAGAGACGTATAAAATCATTTGATTCATGGATGCTGATCTCATGTCAAAGATGCAGTCATAAGTTTCACAAATTTTACGAGTACTGTGAAAACAATTAGAACAACTTTGAAACAAACAACACCGAAATATGACATATCTTTTCAAACAAAACGATCAGCTCTTTACTTTGGGAATTCTTGAATCTTCTTTTCAGATGGCCGCCGAGATCCGAAAGGCATCGGTAAATATTTGTTCATGAGATGGATTATCCCAGTACCAAAAATCTCAGCTATTTAAAATGATTGCCTTTCACTAAACCGGCGCCGTAAGCTTCAATAAGGCACCTCTAATTGGATCAATCAATGACAATCAACAAATGTGTTATTAGCTAATAGTGTGAAACACTGATAAGAGCTGTTAGGGACGGTCTATCAACTTCGTCTTTTCATATCTCGATTTGATACTACTTACATAGGGGAAATGGATGTAAAGTCGGCCTAAATGCCCCTGATTTGGGCCCATATATAAATTCAGCAATCGACTCAATTTTCAAAAGCGACCAAAAATTTACATTAGTACTATCTTAGATCCATAGGCCAACATAAGAGCCATTTCCACTATGTGATATAGTTTAATATAGTTATAGTTATAGTTTTAGCAACATCAGATTTATGATTAGTCATCAGAAATCTTTTTTTTCCCTTGATTTATTTTCTGTATCAATGCTACCGACACTAGGGAGGCAGCTTCCACACCTGGACCCTCCTCCCTATGGACCCGTCAACTCATAGATCGGGGACCAACGGCTTTACTTCCCTTCCGAAGGAAGGCGTGATCAGAGATTGTTTGCCTCAGAAAATCCCGGCGGCGCCGACTGGGATTGAACCCAGGCCTGCTGGGTTGGAAGGTAATCACGCTTACCACTACACCACCGGCGCCGCTTCATCAGTTAGAATTGTCTATAGTGTAACAAAAGTTCAGATAATGTCCCAAACCCTTCTTCATCTTTGGCTTCATTACGTTCCTACTGAGACTTTCCACCAGCGGAGACTGAGTGTTCTTAGAACACTTACACAGTTGTAAATTGAAAGCTTTCTACGCCTGTACCATTTTTGCATTTGTATAATTATGTGGCAGGCACTCGATAATACTAGAGGAAATTTCGGCTTCGGCAATACCTTAACCTATTATCGTCAGCGAATAAACAAAAACCTAGAGCACTCATACTTGACCAATAGATGCTCTGAAACACAATGTATCCACATGCCAAAATTGAGCCCTCAAGGATGTTGTTTACCCCCTGACGATAATATAATAAAGTATTGCCGAAGCCGTCATTAACCCTATATGCCCAGGGAATCCAAGAATTGCTTTAACTCGAAAAATTCTTAAATCGAACCCAACCGTCTTCAGTATGGTCTTGTTATATTAGACTGACTCACATTTATATGGGAGATATTTTTATCATTTTTTCTATGGGTGCCGAGTTGTGTCATTAGGTGAGAAAACCACTCTCTGAACAATTTTATTTATAGCGAATTCGTTTATTATTCAGTTCCAACCTGGATCGGGTATCAAGATTGGGTCTGCTTGTTTTCTGACAAACGTCAGTTTGCTCGTTTGTTTTTAAAACGTAGCTCAGGTTGAGGTTCACACTGACAAAAAGTTCGGTTCCAAACGGAGTTGGAACTGGTGTTAACCTCGATAATAAACTAATTCGCTATTAGATAGATAAATGAAAGTAGCGCTGTCATGAAAATCACGAAAAACATCAAATCCCAACATACAATTTTAGCTGTAGACTAGCTTATACAGTTAAAAATTAGCTAAAATTGTTAGTTGGGATGCTCCCTTAGATTTCAGTTTTCTCTTCATAATATTTCATAGTATTTTTCAATGGGCCTGAACTGGGCACAATTGGGCGGATTGAGAGTTTTTGGAATAAACTGGATTCCGTTGTGATTGTACCATTGTTGAACTTCCCGCCTGTAGTACCAAAATGTCACCGGACTGGACTGGATGAAGGACAGAATTCACTTCTGAAGGCATTCGGTTTTGTTATCATACAGCTTTCAAACACGGGTTCTATATAGCTACGATTTGGCTACGGCTTGAGTGGTCGACTTTGTTGCTTACTGGCGCGGTATGCCTGTAAGCCTTCGCAGTAGTGAATTCGCTACACAGTACTACGGGCGGCATAATACTTTTTACTCAAATCGCGATCGGACCTACCTGTGTTGTTTCTGATGGCCCTCACGACCTTTCGATGAAACTGACGGTTGGTAGTTCCACTCCAGCGTTTACTATGAGGCTTCCAATTCGTCGTCAAGGTTTCCCTATATGTTTCGAGCACGCGCCAACACTTTAGCCAGCTTGGACGCGGACCACGATGGATTTTCCAGGTGACTGCGCACGATTTTTTTTCTACGCTCGTCTTGCATGGTGACTGTTTCCCAAAAACAATAGCGTTTTATGAACTGAAAAAAATACACTGTTATTGTTGTTGTCAACCAGCGTTGCCAGGTCATTTTCAGGAAAATCTGGGCCAGTTAAAATATAAAATCTGGAAAAATCTGGAATGCCTTAAAAATCCAGTTTTTAACATAATGCTATTGAAATCAAAGTGATATACCAATCTCCCGTAAAAATCGGTCAGTATGATCATCTGGAATTTATTTAAAGTATTAGAATGTTTATGAATTAGTGAATATTTAACAGTAGACAACGGACAACACACCACACCCAGTAGGCCAGCTCACTTCGTGGCACTTACAATACGCCTAAACGACGGGTGAAGTCGCACGACCACCAAGCCCACAAAGATGGATGGAACTCTACTCAGAATTAGCTTTAAATTCTCGTTTGATTTTACAAGGAATTCACCTTACACTTCACTGTGAACTATTTTCAGAATTATGCTAAAATTCCAATAATGTCCAGTGATATTTTTAAAGCAACATGTTTAAAAAATTTGGGAAAATCTGGAACATATTTAAAAAATCTGGAAATGTACGTGGTCTAGCTGTGTATCTGGCAAGACGACTAAAAATCTGGTAAATCCAGATAAATCTGGAATACTGGCAACGCTGTTGTCAACAGATATATGTCAAATGCTTCTGAAAATGACCACTCAGAGCGCTGTTACAAGCCAAAGAGTTTGTTCAAATCGGTAGAGGTCAATTTCACTTGCCTCGGACACTTGGCGCGGAATGACGCTTATTTGACATAATTCAAGATACCGTTCCGACTAAGACTCTTATGCTCTCTGTAAATTTCCACTAACGTAATATGCGTAATCGTCTGCGGAAGGCTCGAAAACGTTACTTTCGCTCAAAGGCTGCTGCAAAAAGGTCTGCCGTACAGTAAGCAGAAGCCAAGTTAGATGGTTTACATGAAGTTCGCTTTCGAGAGTACATGTAGAATAGATTCAAGGAAAATCCATCATCTTTCTGGACTTTTATAAACTCTCGGAAAGGTTCAGCTATTCCAGACAAAGCTCCTTCGATGCTGCTACTTCTGCAAACCTTATCGCTGACTTCTTCCGAACCGTCTACGAAGTCGATCAGGCTTCACTTCCGCATGTCCGGATCGTATTCCACCTTCATTCATCAAGAATTGTGCAGCATCGGTGGCCGGTCCCGTAATGTCTATCTTAAACCGGTCACTTCTAGTAGGCGTTTTCCCTGACAGCTGGAAGCTTGCGTCAATTACTTCAATCTTCAAGTTAGTTAGGGTAGTTGGTGAATGTTCTGGTTAGTCTTCTGCATGAAAAGTTTTTCTCAGCTGACCAATCTATAATCTCTGAGTTCCACGATAGATTTAAGAAGAAACGCTCTACAATTACCAATTTGATGACCTACACTAACACTGTGATTGGTAGCATCAAAAAGCGTTCAAAAAGTTATGCACTGTATATTGACTTCTTTAAGGCTTTTGATAAAGTTCCCCACAATCTTGCTTGTTATGAAGTTGAGCCGTCTTGGTCTACCTCCATGGATCGTTCACTGATTGGAATCTTACTTATCATCCAGGAAGGCCTACGTAAACGTTCATGATGCTATATCCGATACATTCAGTATAGCATCAGGTGCTCCTCAAGGGAGTCACCTGGGACCTCTCATATTCATTTTGTTCATAAGCGACGTGTGTCCCGAGCAAAGTTTAATAACAAGCGCATAACATCACAATAACTCATTTTGTTAACTAGAATTAATGTTGTTTTTCTCTGTTATCAACTAATCGTTTTGAGCGATAACTTGTTTTGTTATCTGTTGTTATCATGAAGAAAAGTCACCCTTGACATTTTATTTATTTTGTATATTTTGATTATAAAGGTAATTGCCACATACTTAATTTATTTGCGTATTTGGCTTGCAAGCTGAAATGTAATTTACATTGGTATTTCCATTTAAAACTGACACACTAACACAAGGTCGAATGTGATGTTGAACTTCTTTTAGATAATACTCAGAGCTATTTTTATAGGAGTACATGTTGTTATAAATTTCAGTTGTGATCAATTTCCTGCCAATTATATAAATTCTATCGTTTCTATCAACTAACGCATGTTCAACATGGTAGAAACCAGCTCCAATTTGTATAAAGGAATCGTTGTAGCCTAGCGTTTTACATCTTTCTCTGGTACAATATTGAACACCATCGTAGGTGAATTTTTCATAGCGGGTGAATTCTTGCTCTGAAAGTCCTTCGTCAATGTGTAACGAATCGGGTAGATCAAAAATTAATGCACGGTCAAATTTTAAGCGGTGTATCGGTTTGGAGCTCCATAGTTGAGAATGCCACTTACTGATCAAATCATTTTTCAAAAAAGATGCGGTCTGGCAAATGCGATTTAACATAAACTTACTTGCAATTTGAACGACTGGTCGATTGTTTCCGGTTCTGAACCCCAAAATCATCCCATTTCCATTTTCATATGGATAGAGTGACGAGTTCCACAATGCCCCGAAATTCTTGGCACTGTCAGATAAGTGGATTAACAGATGGATGTTAAAATACATATGCTCTTCTCCATATAACTTTTGGAACTTACGAACGAAATCTTTCAGTTGCTTATCAACAAAGTCAATGGTTTTTTCCGTCAAATGCGTATCAAGTAGTTGAAAAATACATGATGAAAGTACCATGAAGTGATCCAGATATTTCTTCGGCAGGATTCCAACAACACATGGGTAAAAATAATGGAAAAGCATGTTCTCCCAATCACTTGCCTTATTTTTTTTCATATCCTCGATTTTTCCCGGGTACCGAGAAAATAAGCTTGGTGTTCTGATGGTCAGCATTCTTCTTTCAACTTCATACATCTTCTTACCAATGTAATAAGGCTTAGTGTGATTTGATGAGGCTGTAAACAATTCCCATAAATGTTTGACAACGCCGAGTAGAACAGAATGCATATAATCCGGTGAGAAACCTTAAAGTTCAAAAATAAATTAACTTACTCATAGCTACTAAATCAGTATACTACCATTCACAATGTCGAAATGTGGGATTGACAGAAATACCGACAGCCCCTTGATTCCTTTAACAGGCTTCCCAGTATGATGTGCCTCTATCATAAGACTACGAGTCTCACAATGGTTCCTGTTATCACATGCCTTAAATGGGTATCGAATTTGGTTACCATTTACAAGTTTACCCTCATGATAGCAAACAGAACAACCAAATTTTCCATTGAATTGGGTAGAGTTTTGAAGTTTTGGTCTTGCAACGGAATCCAAGCAGTTCTGTATGACTAACACATGGTATACATCAGACTCAATAGTGAACGAGTTGCTCAGTTTCGTCATTTCTTCACAAAACTCTTGGAAGAAAAGTGGAATATTCGGTTCACCCTTATTCAACCAGATGGCGGCCAATAATAAGTTGTTCTTATCGAAGCGAATACGAGGTGGTAAATTGTTAATGACGACAAAGATGGGGTAACATGGCTTGTTGATACTCCAGCGGTATGCTGCTGCACCATCTGTGTTCACTGACAAAGTTATTGTCTTTCCTTTGATTTTTTTATGGATCTCCTTCACTACTTTGCCTTGATTGATATCGCTTATGCCTTCCTTTTCAACAAGTTTTTCGTAATCTGATATTTCTTTGCGATATTTGATCATAGTTTCTCTCAATTGTTGCTCAATTGGAATGGTAATAAAGAAATCAAACTTATTACTTTCACACTCGGGAATTGAACAGACAGCATCTTTGGCTGGTACCGATTTTCCAATTCCTTGTTGGCATTCAGTACAATAATATACTCTGGAATATTCGTACGGGTAAGGAAAAGAGGCGTTAAATGCTTCAAAGCACTCCGGGAATATTTTATAGCCTGCCATCAGGTTTATCATTTTAAGCAGATCTACCAAAGCTGTTTGCGTTAGGTGATGCTTAATATAATAATTTAGAATCATGAAACGTGCTTCTCCTATTGTGAGAACAGAATCAAATTTAATATTGTTGCTTCCGTCAAAAAACGCCTATAAATAAATAAACGTGCAGTAAATTAAAGTTTTTCGTAACTCTACAGCTATGACCCTACCTTACTGTTAAAGCATTCCGATTGATTTTCACCTGAGCGATGCTCGTCGGAATTGTAGTTCTGATTTAAATCATTGAAAACATCAGATGACTCTGAACCTGACTCAGAAAAACTTTCTGAACAGTCTTCTTTGTTGTCGTCAAGAACATTCTGCACACTCAATGTCTCTGAAGATTCTGAATCAATAGAATTTGAGTTATCGTCTGCATTGAATCTCAAGGCACTGTTTTCACGATCACAATGATAAATTTCATTTGCCGAATCAAGACCTATATGAGCAGAATCGTTGGAATGCACTGTTTCTGATTGTACGCCATTACTGAACTCATGTTGTAATATAAATTCTGTTTTTGGTTTATTTCTCTGAAATAAAAAAAAAACAAACTTATTTATATTTCAAGCTTTGCTTAATGCAATAACCTTCTGTAAATATTTCTTGTTCTGAAGCTTAGTGGACATAAAATAATGTCGTTTATTACGCCGATTGTCCATTGTTGTGGGAATCTAGCTTATCGGACTATTGAACACAAAAATGACCAACTAGAATAACACACATTGAAATATAATACAAATTGTCTTGTAAAAATGGCATGAATTTTTCATAAGGGCCTAACAATGTTTCTTAATAAATTTCCCATGCATGGAAAATGATTGCTAACATTAAAAAATAGATGCACGATAAATTGGCAGAAGAAGTCAGTGTAAATGTCTGTGACTCCTCATAAGTTTAATAGATTATTGGTGTTTTTGAAATATCTCAATATGTGAATGTGTTAAAGTGTCTTAGGCCCTGATGAAAAATTCAACCGTAACTCAATAAACTGGATAAAACAGGCGAAACAGTAGTTAAAATAGTGTGAGTAACACTCCGTATATGTTGCCCATGCAAACAGTGACGTCACTGCGCGCGTTTCAAATTTTTCGGTTCACTAATACATAGATATTTGGCTATCTGCTATCCCTATACCTCATTGATGAATGATTCTTGGTTATCAAATGTCATTGTCTGTTCGCTTTCCGTCGGGAACTTGTGAGTTGTTGGTGCTGTCGTCGCGAAATTTTTGTTGTTTTATTTGCTGTGCGTTGTTTAAAAAACTCGGGTGTGAATCGTTGGTATACATAAAATGGGTCGTAAACGGTTGAATGTTGCCAAAAAACGCGTGCTTAAGCAGGCCGCGAACAAAAATCTTAGTTTTGTTGTGCAGTCACTTCCAGAATTGAAGGTAATTATAACCTCACATGATTAGCGCATCTGATATCATCAAATCAAGTAAAAAGCTGTTTGATTTACATGTTGCCATTTTTCCCATTGATAAATGTATCAAATAAATCCACTGCATTGATTAAACTGATACTTGCCGAGTTTTCAGGCACAATTTGAAAAAATGCTACTGACATTTGGTCGTTCAACCGAATCCAATTACATAACCTATATTATTTTCATTGCAGCAAGAACTGTTGGAAAACCCAGCACAACGAAAAGGAAAGAATGCAAAAAGTGAGAAACCAATTGACCTGCAGTGGGAGCCATCAAGCTCAGAAATGATAATGGTTCCAGAATACAATTTTGAGAGTAACGTCGGTGCAGAAGAGATTGACATGGTTGAACCGACGTCGTCGGCACCACCCCCGCAGGCCACACGCACATACAGCCGCAAAAAATCTATTGAGCAACTGCTCCAGGAGTGGGAAACTGTCCCATGTGCATCAAACAACGGTATTCCTGAAAACTCAATTCAAATCGTACACGTTGAGCAACTCTACGATAAGGGAAATGGAGCTTGTGGATCGTCGCCAGAAGTTGTTATTGTGAATACTCAATCAGGTATGATGTTTTTTGTTGAATCAAAGAAGATAGTATATTTTTGGTGTTTTTTATGTTGTAGAATGCTCGTGTGGGAAGTTGGATGAGGTTGAGAACTATAAGAAATTATCGGAGTCCCTGCAGAAGGAGAAGGATGCTTTGCTGTTGAGAAATGCACAACTGGAAGCCCAGAACGCAAAGCTGCTGGATTCTTTGACTTCGAAACTTCTGCCAACACCTGAGAAGCCATTCAAGGAAGAGGAAGGATTCCTAGATTGTGAAACGCTACAGCGGTTGTCTCACGAAGCAGGCGACAAGGATTATTTGTTTGTGAAGTTTCTGATGATGCAGCTTTTCCCGGATGGTTTTGTTGGACGTTCGGTGACAGGCCGTCGATCGAACAATCCATCCGGTCGCCCAAAGAAGAAGGATGCAGTTTGTCCAGTTGAAAATACACATGATACAGGTGATGGTGAAGCAACGGGTGACGAAACTGAAGGAGAAACTGCAAAAGTGCCGTTGGACCCAGTAAAAGTGCGATGGATAAAAAGTATGAATACATGATGCATGTTTAGATTGTTGTAACTAATTTGATTTAAATCTTACAGGACGCCTTTACGATCGTCGCATTTTTCTTCGTGATGACTCTGCTACTGCAAATACATGCTACAAAAATGCAGGACGTCTGATGACACGAGTGATTGCCAATGCTTCGCGATAAGCACATGGAGAGGCATTTCATGGTTTATTTTTATTTTGTTTTTTATTTTTATGGGAACAATTTTAGCTTGTTACAATCAGTTTTATCACAGAGCAGCGTCAAATCAAATTGAAAAAGTCGTAGCATTTTTCCATTTGTTACTTAATTTTTTGAAGATCTGAATGTATCATTCGAGTTAGATTTGTTTTTTGTAAAGACATCTTTGAAAGACCAATAAAGTAATGAAAACTAACAATCAAATGTTATTCCAATAAACTGAAATTTAAAATAGGTCGAAATTATTATGTATAAATTATGGCTAAAAAAACAGCATGATAACTCATTTTGTTATCTTATACCTGTTATCAATGTTCAGCAATGATATCTGGTTCATAGCTTAATGAGTTATTATTATAATAAATTTACGTTACAGGATTAGTTATCAAGCTGTTTATTATGATAGCACAATCAGTTTTTTCAATGTTATCTATGGATCAAATTTTAGTTATCAATTATGTTTTGTTGCCTGTTTACTCAACCAAACTGAAATCAAACCTAGTTATCAATGGATTGATAACCAGGTAACAAAACGTGTTATCAATATGTTAGCAAACTTTGCTCGGGGTGACCTCCTAAGCTCCTGTAATCTGTTATATGCAGATTTAAAACTTTGCCGTGAGATTAAGTCACACTTCAAACCTAAATCGAGCTACTGACATTGTGCTATCAAACGAATGGAATGGTAGCAAACACAGCCAAGTGCAAATTAAGTACCTTTAGCCGTGGTCAATCACCGATAAGATTCGAGTACTCGATGAATCATTCGCCGCTAACAGAGTAGACACTTAAAATCAAAATCTGTCCTCGGTGAAATCAACAATCAGTATCAACAACAGTAAACTGAAAATTTGTCGATGTTTCGTTCTACATATAAGGGGATGTTCATAAACTACGTAGACTGGCAATCATCCAAGGCCCATATAATTTTTTTTTTGAATGCGCAATTGTCTACGCAGGGGGACGGGGGTCAAGATACCAAAAAACTGTCTACGTAGTTAATGAACAGCCCCGAACAGTTACCGACATTCGAATCTGGTTTGAGCAAAATTTCGGGAAAACAATCATTTAACAAGCTTTATCACTGATCTAATTGGAAAAATCTTAAACTGTCGAAATCAGCAACAAAATTTATCGAACATCACGGTATTCTCATTTTACTTTGCCGAGAATACTTAAAATATCTGTCAAAACGAAGACATTCCAATCATTCGTTTTGCCGAGAATACGTAAAATAACTGTCAGAATGAAAACAACAACTCTGTTAGGTGCGCATGGAAGGTGAAAGTGGTAGCCAATCAACCTGGTCTATCCAAGGAATAGAGATGAGATGTGAGGGCTAATATGTGTTAGTTGAGGGATAAAGGTGACCAAAGCGGGAGAGGATGGTCACGACGTTATAACACTCGAAAGTAGTGAAGACTCGACTGTCGACAGAAGCAGGTCACTCTCGATGTGTGTTACGCGATCGTCTGTTTACTCGGCAGCAACCATATTGTGTGGTCCTCCTCATTGTTCTTCATCAGCAGTTCTTTCGGTCGATGCGTTATTGGATGCGTTGGAAAGCAACCGTTTAGTGACGAGTGTGTGAGTGCTGACTACGTTTGCGTCCAGCATTGCTGCAATGGAAGCGCTCTGCCCCCCGTTGGCGATACTGCCATACTATGACACCGCTTGGAGCGGCTTTTTGGATATCGGACGATAAAGTGTTTATTGTGTTGTACCTTTTGACTATAGCTTTAAGATGTTTTGTATAGCGAACAAGAATCCTCGGATCTGTAAAGTTAATTCGGTTGAGCCTTATCAAATAAATTAATGAACAAAACATAACACTCGAAAGCAAATTTGGGAAATATGAAGAACAGTAAAATGTTTGCATTATGATTGCGCTTGATTGTATTACTTTGTAAAGTCTTTGGGAAATATCAGCGTATGCAGTTTTTTGGTTTTTTTATGAAAACGCCTTTCTTGAAAACTGGCAAAAACTCACCGGAAAGCTACATTTTCATAGTATACTGCGCAATAATACGATAATCAATCAATTATCTCAACATTCAGTTCAAGAACATTAATAAATTTTGGTTTCATATAGAAATTCTAGAATCCATATTAACTTTCCTATCCAATAGGCTGATCGAAACAAACGTTATGACGAGCGTGTTTAAGGTGGACCCTACACGATTGCTTTTATTGTCAATATTCGTATTGTCAATACATTTATATTGACGTCAATACATCGATATTGACAATATTTTTGTGTTCACATCATCAATATTATTGTCAATAATTCCCCTTCAAGTAAATATAATGATACGTGTGGGGTTCGCTTAAGGGCTGTCATCGATCGCGCAATATCAAACGAAGTAAATTTATATTGTAAACTGGTAAACATTATTATTTATAACAAAATAATCTTCTTGATAACAACTTAAACATAGTTGCACTTGTATCCACATCAATGAACGGAAGCGTTGACTGCATCCTGCACAGCCCAGCTCGGGAAGGTATTGATCTCCGGGTACACGACAGATCCCCACGTAGGGAACCCAAGCCACATTACTACCAAGGTGATAAGTGTTGGCCCGATCCCGGCCAATGCCATATCTTTGGTGGCAATGCGTCCAACTCCGGCTACGATGGCATTCGGGGGAGTTCCTACTGGCATATGGAAAGCAAAACTGCAAGACATCGCCGCCGGAAGCATCAGGTACAGTGGATGAGTTTTGATTACGATTGCCTGTTGACAGAAAAATGTATCAGATTATTTGAAATTAAGAACGGGGAAATAGATTGCACTAACCATTTCGGCTAAGACCGGAATTAAAATATTGCAAATAGCAACATTTGATGTGAATTCGGTGAATGCTTGGGCTGCCAGACAAACAACGAGCAGCAATGCCAAGGGTGGAAGACTCTGCAGACCGGACAGCGACTTTCCTAAGAGAGCTGACATACCGGAAACCTTTCCACCTTCGGCTAGGGCGAATCCACCCCCGAGAAGGAATATGAGGCTCCAGTGTACCTTCTGGTTCAGGTACTTCCACGTGATGAGCGCCGAGGTTGGTTCTTTAGGGAGGGCACCTGTTGGAAAAGACAATAAATTCGATTATCATGAACATTTTGAAAAGAACTCATGTTCTTTTTTTCGAGTTTTAAAAGTTTGCATAGTTTTGAGAATGCTGTTGTTTGAAGAACTTTCAGAGGTTCTAAGACATGGTTGGAGATAAGGGTTCCAAAAGATCTCGTAATTCAGGGTGTCCCAAAAATTGATGGTTAAAGTATTAAAATTTCCATATTGAACAGATACATCGTAATCACGCGTTTTAGGAACACTCTTAGACTTCCCCTACTCGACGGTTATGTCTGTTTGCGTGGGCGTGCCTTGAATTCCTGGAAATCATCTAGAGGAGTCATGCTGTTATGACCTAATTACAACTCTATCTAGAATTGATCACTAGGGGCATTGATCCAAGTTTGTTCCGGGACTAGGTCATTTTGACTCACGCCTAATTTTTCAAAAATTAATTAAAATGAATTAAATTTTATAATGTTATTTTCACGTCGCATTTAGACGTCATCTTTATCTAACGTCTACAGGGTAAGGTGGGGCAAGATAGGTCACAGGGCTATATGGATCAGCTATTTCATTTAATAATTTGTGTGCTTGTCAATATCAACAGGTTCAATGCAACCCTAGTGATGGTTTACTTTTTCAAACCAGCATTGGGGCTACAATATTCATGTTAATGTTGGCAAACATTAATATAAATAAATCAAGCTCCACCTTACCTTATTTGTATGAATTGAAAATTTCAAAAGATCTCATTTTTTTAGCATTGATCATTGGTCGGAAATCTTTTGCTTGAATCTGTCAAGAAAATTGCGGTTCATTACATGATTCCGGAGATATTCAGATATCCGTTGGGGTCTCTCTGGCTCGGTATTCGGCTTGACTGTTCCCTTGACTGAGACCCCAATTAAGCTGTTACCTGTTGCAATAATTTATTGGTAATGGGTTTAGATCTGCATTGAACTGTTTTCTGTCATGTTTACGCTTAGTGAATTTTCAAACCAAGTGTTTTTTCAATACACTGTGACTATAATGTCGTTTAATTTGATTTTAGTAAGCCAAAACTGGAAACCAGAAGAAGATAAGTTCTACAAACTAATTATTGGCATGTTGAATAAACCCCAGTAGTATTGCTAAATTTATCAAGGTTTTGAAGCATTCTATAAGTCCAAATCGTGGACAACAAGGCTGTGATAAAACCAAAATTGCTATTTGGAAAATTGGTTCCTCGCGATATTTGTTTTAATTGTGACACCAACTGATCAAGATAAATTAAAATGAGTGACAAATATTTAAGTGGAAGGATTCTATGAGCCAGACTTAATTGATTACTGATTATGAATCATTGAGTACGAAATATTGATGAACATTTATATCAACACTTGTATTAACAAATTCGCAAATGTGAGGAGTCGTAAACAGATTTAGTTTATTCAATTTAAATGCGTGTTAAAATAAACTTAAACTATAAAGGATTGTTGCAAGTACGCTACCAGTTTTTTATGGAATCGATCAGAAAAGTATTACAACACTCATTTGAATATTACATCAACTTGAAAAGTTTTTCATTACCTAAAAGAAAGTTACATCTATGATGCAATATCACGAAATCCAAATTATTTGCAAAGGTTATGATTCAATCAAAGATTTTCAGAAGACCAAGGGCGTCTGAAAGAGAGACAGTTTAGTTAGGAATTCAGTCGCTACATGGCGCTAGTGTGCATGAAAAATAAAGCATTTTTGGATTTGTTTTATCTCGTGATCCCGATCACCTCGGAAGTTCGAGTTTTGACCATTAAAGTAGTATAGAAAACCAATCGTCGCTACGTGGTGCTTGTGTGAATGTATAATTGATTACGAACTTTCAGAAATGATTAAAACTTTTCTAAAGTGATTTGGAATTTTTCGGAATGATTCAGTTCTTGTGGAAGTAATTTCAATATTTTATTAATTGAATCAGTACTTCCCGGAGCAGCTCCGGACTTTACTGGAGTGATTCCGAACTTTCCAGAAATTATTCAATTTCATTTTCAAGAAATGATTCAGTATTTCCGGAAGTGATAACACACTTTTTTTGAATGATTAAAAGTGATTCCATAACTTCTAAAGCCATTCAGTGCTTTACGAAGTGATTCCGAACTTTTCTGAAGTGATTCAGTACTTTTTTAAGTGATTCCAAGCTTGTATGGAGCCATTCAGTACACGCAAACCAAAAATCTATTACAATGAATTTTAGTTCCATTTCCTATCATCCTCTGTTCATGAACATCGCAACGAATGTTAGAAGTTGACCTTGCAGGCGATGTAATGGTTTTTTGCCTTTTTTATTTCGTGTTCTGTCTGTGCTTTCACCTACACAAGCAAGCATTTGCCTTGATTTCTATGTATAACATGGTACAACGACGCACACCCTTGCCTCGAATCTCTCCAGCAGAAAAAGCATACGAAGTCGAGTGTGAGAGGAAATGAGCGCTTCTTGTTTGCTTTTAGGCTATCCTTATTTAGAAGCATGGAGAGAGCAGTGCAGAAAGCACAGGTCTGATAATCGCAACGTTCGTGGTTCTTCGAGTCCAGTCGGCAATCTGTTTTCTATTTTTTTTTCGACATTTCTTGCATTGGACCGCAGCTAGGTATATCGCATGTGGTCTCCATGCGGTCTCCACCTACATCCTCTGATGATGAATCCCACATAATTGTAAGCGAATCTTACATATACCGGTTGGGTGTACTTTTCGAAGAGTTTCTGATTTTTTTTTTTTCTGAAGAGATTCAAGACATTCTGAAATTATTCCAAACTTTTCTATTTTTGAAAAGATTCAGTACTTGCAGAAATGATTCAATACTTGTAGAAATGATTTCAAACTTTTATAAATTGATTAAGTGCTTTCCGGAGTAATTACAAAATTTTATGAAGTAATTCAGTACCTTCTGAAATGATTCCAACCTTTTCTGAAGTTATTCAGTTCTTTCTGAAGTATTTCCAAACTCTTCTTTAATGAATTGGCCCTTTCCAAAGTGATGCAGTACTTGCGGAAGTGATAACAAACTCTTTAGTGATAACAACCAACTTTTCTGAAGTGATTAAGAACATTTTGAAGTTATTCAAAACTTTTATTAATTGATTAGTTTCTATTCGAAGTGAATCAGTACTTGCGGAAGTGATTTCAAGATCTTCAGAAAGTTCTGCAATAATTCCAATATTTTCAGAAGTTGTTCAGTACTTTCCGAAGTGGCTCGGAACATTTCTAAAGAGATTAAATACTTTCCCAAGCGATTCCATACTTATGACTGGTAATTTTTTTCAAAAAACACCTAACTTTTCAAGTCTTGTTCACTTAATATTCAAGTGATTCCAAATTGTTCAGTTCAAATTAAGTTCATATTCCAGTGATTCCAAGCAGAAATCACAGCATATCTGTGAAAAATTACAGGAAAATTGGGAAAAATCACAGAACTTTTCTGTAATTTTGACAGATATCTTTTTTGAAACTTCGCAGATTGTTCGGTGCAAGTGCGTTCCGAATCGTTTATATTCACGTTTGTTTAATACCTTTTCTAGTGTTTCTTTATCTATAATTAATTTGTTTAATTTAAACAGATATTTGAAATCCACTACAGGGCAGTTCAGCTTCGAACCTGTTCGGATACGGTTGTGTATAAGTTTGTTTCTGTTTTGTGCGTGCGTTCGCTGATTTTGCCAGATTAGCGCTGGCACTCTGCCTCCCGGACGGTTATATGTGTGTGATTGGTGGTTTTCTCGCTTTCCGAGAAGTTTTGGAATCGAAAAAGAAAACGTGTTGCATCATGTTTGCGTCGCTATCTGCGTTGTTTGTTTTTTTTCTTCGTTTGTGTTCCCGGTACAGAAATTTGTGGCGTCGCGTGTGATAGTTTTTGATTTCAGTTTGTTTACGCGTTGTATGATTTTGTGAGCGGTCGCTTCGTGTTCGCGTCATGGAGCAATCGACTACATTCGACCAGAGGATTGATCCCCGTTGGGCGGGTCTATGATCGGAGCTACTACACCAAGCAGCTGCTTGCAAGGGATTCAGTTGGACTGATTTGGTGAGATTGTTCCTTTTTTCTACTTTTGTCTATTTAAACTTAATTTCTATGAATGCGTATCGTTTGGAATCATTTGATTCGGATGAGACTCTTAACTTTTATTTGTTTACATTGTGTTTCAATCGGTATTCTTAAGAACTTCACAAAATAAGGTTTCAATATTTAAATTGAGCAGCTCGACTAGCCTGGTGGCTGCCGCTTTTGCTTACTGAGTAGAAGACCGTGGGGGATCGACATTGTAAAGATTCCCTATTTTCAGCTTTTTACAGACTGGAGTTGTTGTTTGAACCATTTAGTTTATCAATTTAATTTATCTGTATAACAATTATTCACAAGCATTTTTCCAGGCCAATTCAAGAATAGTTTGATGATGATAAATCTTCCTAATATTCACATTACAGTTATGACCCGATCCTGTCAATCTATCCGCGCATCAGACTGTTATTTTTCAATAATTCCACATAATTGTAATTTCATACCTTCCTCCTTCAAGATGAATGTTTAAGGTACACATACTTTGCTAGCTGACAAAATGGGGTCATTGCTGTATAATTATTCTCTTTTTGCAGCCTTCATTCAGACTGGATCTATTGATTTAAATTATTTAAGTTTCTTCCAGCTCTTTGATGACGGAACATCATTAGATTTATACTGTAATGATTCACTCTTACAGCTTTCACCCTGGTTTTGTCTGATTTGATTTGTTTAAATTGGTTTTCAGCTCTTTGGTGTTGGCAGTCGCGGGCGATCAATTTTGCTCATGCTCATGTTCTAAGTTTATTTTTAGCATTTCGATGATGGAACGTCTTCAGATTTATATTATAATGGGGCTTATAAGGGTGTCGCATCGGTCGCATCACGGTGAAAAGTTGTCACTTGTCGTCACGGTGAAGTGATTCCCATTTGATTTGTACGGTAATCACGGCTCTTATTCTGAGTATCACTTGCTTATCACCGTGTAGTGACACCCGTAATAAGGCCCATTGATACACCATTTGGTTTTGGCTTCGGGAAAATCCAAGTATAATGCATGATAACACTGATTCATTTAAAACCATGGTCGCATCACTTATCAAGGTGAATCCTGATCCAACGAACCCAACTTACTAACAAAATCTCCTTTTCTGTGTCTTTTGTTTGGGTGCATAGGTAAACACGGCCCACAAACAACAAATGTCACTCTAATATTCCTTCCCTACTCCCACCTGATTGCAAGGACGTGGCCGGCGCCGTTATTGATCTACAACATATGGAGTCACTGAAACTTGTACAATGAGAATGGACGGTCACTCCCAGCCCCATTCAGTTGATTCATTGTACAATTTCACTGATTCTGATCAATCACGGAGTAGCAACCATTGATATGTGCAGTCAATCTAAGCTAAGCTAGCTATTGGTTATCGTATATGTATAGTGTTTATAGTACTACATATCTTTCATTATTGACTTTACATCATTTAATATTATTGTAAATTACATTTTATAATACTTAATTCTTAATGTTAGCTATTATGAGTGGCTCCAGGGAAGCATAGTGCCAGCTTGAAAAGAAATCTGAATCGTTCATTATCTGTTTCGTAAAAATCTTGTGTTTATTGTATCTTGTTACATGGCATTATAACGCATTTTCAATATTACATTACATTTAAATAAGTATTAACCCGGTTACACACATTTCAGGTCATCCAGGTCTTAAATAAGATGGGATCCGTTCCTTTTATCAACAGCTGTGATATTGCATCATGTGCTGAAAATATATGAATTATCGCGTATTTCTGTTGTTCATTACATACCAGGTGAGGGCTTAATCATGTTTTGCCGTCTAATGTTTTGGTTTTGAGATGCTCGATAACCTTAGAGGGATCGGTTTTGCTTAATCAGCAGAACATCATGGGTTTAATCCCAAGCTCTCCCACAACATAACACAACACAAACATATCAAGTATCATTCTAGCTAAAAATATTTATTTGCATAATATAACCTGGAAATTTCAGGGTTACATCTTCCTTATTTGGAGCTGAGGAGACATAGAGCTGCATCATATTGTATGTAAAATAATTATTATTTTCATTGCGGAATACCAGTTTTTTGTATCCATATAAATGTATTTTCATTATTACGTATTTTAATGTTCTGATATATTTCATTTCTCCATTACATATATTTACTATATATATAAATAAATACTGGATTGGGAGGGAGCATCAGGGTATCATTTGACCTGGAACTGGACGATTGGAGTGGTATGACAACCGGAGTCTAGGAGGGAATAAACACTATCATTTTCTTTATCCTACCGATTCGATTGTGATGGTGTGAATTCTACTCCAACAGTTTCATGGAGATTGACGCGCCCTTCTTAACAAACCATCCTGTAGGAAGCTTATTAAGTATTGCGAATTGCGTTATTCGATTTGTTGGATCGTATCGTTGGAAGGAGATTCTTAAATTCCCGTGGATTTCGCGTAAGTGCCTCTGCTTACGGGTCCACCCCACCGTTTTTGGCCCTTCATACAGCGATATTGTGAATTCAGATCGGTAGCTCAAATTGATCTTGCTATTAAGTGGAGCTGCATACAAGACAAGATCTTCGAAGGGATGGTGGCTACCTTACATACATACATACATACATACATACTTCGCAGATTGTTCGGTGCATTGAAAAATCACCGAACTGTTTAGCTGTTGAGATTTCGGTAACATTTCATCAAAATCTGTGAACTATTCTACGTGTGTGTACTTCAATGAATTCATGTTTGAAAAAGGATATGCCTAAAAGAGCCGATCTACTAAAGTTGCTCATACTTCAAACATATTAAGTCAATCATGCTCAAAATTACACAAATAAGTTTTCGAGACTTAGGTGCGCTGGTGGTGTAGTGGTAAGCGTGATTGCCTCTCACCCCAGCAGGCTTGGGTTCAATCCCAGTCGGCGCTGCCGGGATGTTCTGAGGCATAACAACTCTAATCACGTCTTCCTTCGGAAGGCAAGTAAAGCCGTTGGTCCCCAGTTCATGAGTTGATGGGTCGATAGGTAGGGTCAAGGTGTGGGAGTGCCTCCCTGGCGTCGGTAGCATTGGTGCAAGATTTCAGAAATTTCCACAAACAACCGAAAATCTAGCAAAGCGGATCTAGCAGAATTCACACGATGAACCAATGTAGATGGGGCATGGGATTAGCAACCCATTCTTAGTGTGAAAAATCCGGTAAATCATTACTTTTAATGTCAATGACCGCGCCGACAACGTCCTTACGGTAGTAACATTTTCAGTTTTATATAGATTTTATAGCATTCTATAAGTCTAAATCATGGTCTACAAAACCTTCATAAAACCAAAATTGTTACTTTTGAAGGATTGTTATTTCGACACCCGTTGCTACTAGAGACCGAATAGATATGGAAAGTGACGCGATCTTTTAAAGTAGTAGTAACACTTCCTTCAGCAAAAATAAAATAGATCCGCACGCCAAGAGATCACGATGCGGACTGTAAAATTTCTTAAGTAATTTAGGGCTTTCCGAAGTGATTCCCTACTTTTCTGAAGTGATTAAGAACTTTCTGAAGTGATTCCAAACCTTTCTTAAGTGATTCATTTCAATGCAAAGTTAATCAGTACTTACGGAAGTAATTTCAAGTTCTTCAGAAAATTCTGTGATAATTCCAATCATTTCCGAAGTTTTTCAATACTTTCCGAAGTGACTCCGAACATTTCTAAAGAGATTAAGTACTGTCCGAAGTGATTCTAAACTTTGTTGAATCGATTCAACACATTTCAAATGGAAAGTGACGCGATCTTTTAAAGCATGGCTTAAGCAAACAAAGTCTATCAACTTAGTGATGTAAAGGGCTTGGGATCTAACCCACGGTCTTCTGTTCTGTAAGCAGCAACGGCCGCTCTAAGGCTACCGTGCCCCTGACATCATAATAAGCTGTCGTAATAAACGACGATTTTTCAAGCCTGGATGAAATTATGTCTCTGAAAACCGTTTACAATGTTTCCCATACCACATCTAGCGTACGTCATAGAGGAAATGGATCTAATGTTGGCCTATGGATCTAAATATTTAACCCATCGGTAAAAATCTCATGGTCTTCATTTTTCTTAAAACATTGAATCATCTGACATTAGATTCTGAACAATACAAATGGATATTTGTGATTGCTGTTGAAAAATGGGGAAAACAAAAACTTTCCTGCGAAATTTATGTATGGGCCCAATATTAAGAAAATTTGAGAGTCGGTCAGAGGCGAACCAGTCTTTAGACTAAAAACCTCTTAAATAAAGAAAAAAAAAAGAACATTTGAGCCAACATTAGGGAAACTAACACTATACTTGCAAAACAAATGTTTTTCCGTACCGTTCCACCCGAATTATATCAGTAATCGTTTTCGTCAATAGATCAACAAAGAGGCAAAGAGGCACGATCTCCTGCTCAGTAAACAAAAACGATTTCATGGTTCTTGGAAGATGCCTTGACTTAGTAGTAAGTTTTCTGGCTGAATGTCGGGGGTTCGTGAGCATTCCTGACATTGTTGAAAATTACGATAGCATCAGATTGCGGGGTTTGCTAGTGCATTAGAATGCTTTGTTGATTAATCATGAACTGGTGATCGCCGGGAATACTTGTGAATACTTGAGGTGGACAAAAGGTTGAACAAAGAAGTGAACGCCTAAGCTTTTTCACATTTATATCGTTGTGAGAGAATTTGTTTTTGTTTGCTGTTCTGGTTAAGATGTTATACTTAACTTAATTATCTTAAAGATAAATGGTTTAGCTTAAACATTTGTAGGGTTAAGCGGTGGGATCATCATCATCATCATCATGCATCATCACGACAAGCTACGACCAATGATATATCAATCCCGAGTAAAAAGGTATTCAAATAAAATGACGTCCCCGAAATGCTTTTCAAACCAGATCAAACATACGTCAAAATTAAATACAATTATTACTTTTCCCGTACCGTAACGTGCGAATTCAAACTGTTACGATTTTCTACAATAAGGGCCTGGATAGATCGTAATATTTTTTCCCAGCAAGACTAAAACATGTGTTTGAAGCTGGGTCGACCAAAAGTCATATAGTAGCGAAAATAACGTTCTTGTATTCCACATCTGTCTGACAGATTGCACGCACGTATACAATAAAACATTATTATTAAACTTCAAAATAAACCTTAATGCAATTGAAGTAAAGCACATAGATCACAATTCATCTTCTTCTTTGCATTTCAAGCTTGTTGCTTATCGCATATTAGCTTATTGTGTACTCTCAAACTTAGTCGCTAAATGCACTTCCACAGTTATTAATTGAAAGCTTTCGATGCCTTTTACAATCGTATAATTGTGTTGCAAGTACAATCATACTCTATGTCCAGGGAAGTCGAGAAAATTTCCAATCCAAAAAAAATCCTAGACCGGACCAGGAATCAACCCAACCATCTGCAGCATTGTAGCTGCGCCTTTACCGACTGAGCTAAGGGAGGCCACGGATCACACGTGACTGAAAAAGTACAAAACATAAATTTAGCACGCACACGATCGAGTGCCAAACCTGCATGCTCGATGGCGATCGCGATGTCACACATTTGCAACCTTACAAACCGTGCAACCACAAGTGATCGGCCAACGCGTCGGGAATCAAACGAAAATCATGGTGAATACAAATTTCAACTTGAACGTACTCAGCATATCAATATAGAGTTAATGTGCCCCTAATAGGGGGAGAGGTAGGGAGAGGTAGCTCATCGATTCTTCCGGTTCGCCTCCTAGAATCGTGCTATAAGGTACCAGGTGATAACCAGGGTAGTTAATCGATAGCTCGCTGACGTCATTTCGTTGGCGTCTGTAATGGGAAATTCTCATAGAAGACGTTGACGATGGGACGTTGTCGAGTTGTTGAATAGCAACTATCGTGGTAATCGGTGAGTTCTGTCGATCTGCCAAATTTGGAAAGACGTCTGCATTGAATTGTCTCATATAATAATATTCCGCCCACTATTTCACAAGAAATTGCGAGTAGCTGAGTGGAAAGGAGATAAGTTAAGCATTGGGTACAGGACCAAGTCTCCCCTGGGTGGTGCAAGAAGATGAGCGCAATATAATCATCAAGTTGCCATAAGGCACGGAATGAGACTATTGCATGATTGGGTAGTCAAAGTCTTCCATTCGTTAGTCATTTCAGGTGGATTAGAACAGGTTTAGGTTTAGGGTGGGCGTTGGCCAGATTTGGATTTTTCAGATATAATCCTAAATAGGACCTAGATTATTTAATACACTAGTAACCTCAACTTCTGTCACAATGTTTCATTGTGACTAATCAACACTCAATGGGTAAAATACGACGATTCTGAAGCCTGACTAATATATATAGATACATTCATACCATTGGCATTTTGTATTTGAGATAAGACAGAGACAGGATGCGGAGGGCCCGCTTAGGGGGAGCGTAACCCATGTTATGGCTTCCATTTATTAAATAGTTCAGATAGGCTGGAAATGATAGGTTCATGGTGAGAAAATGTACCATAGGGTGCCCGTTCACTGATCAAAATTAAATTAGATTTAAATCGTCAGGCCCTGCCCTGTAATAAGGGGATTGACGATGATTTGTTTGACGATGACAGGAGCACATATCGTGGTAGGGGTAAACAATAGTTGCAATTTCTAAACCTACGACTGGATGCCTTCCTTCAAATAACAACTGAAGTGCGGTAAAAAATCGGTAGAACTGTTTCAAACACACAGTTGGTACATGATCGGGTCGGTTTTCATCTCTTTTTGCCAGTGGTGGCGGGGGGGGGACACCCCTCACCATCCCTCTCCAAAGGAGGAGTTTGGTAAAGAGAGATGAAAAAACCGATTTGTACCTTCCTTAAAAGTTGTCCTAGCTCGCTTGTCTAATATCTATATGTATACAATCTTCACACTGCCGTACTCTAACGGAACTATCAACTCTATGCTAACTCCATCTATCGTATAAAAATTACCACTACAGTCTGTTATTTGAAATTAGCATCTTCAACTATGTAAATCGTTGACTTCACGTAGAAGTAATACTAAAAACATATAGTCAAAGTAATCAAATATTGCTTACTACACGTAAATACAATCAAAAGTTCACTAACAAAAACTTTTAAAAAGCTTTTCCTTTGCATAAAATCGAAAATATTAAACATTATTGTTCACTTATTTAAAATTGTATAGTCGAAATAACTAAATAAAAATTTAGAAGTGTATATTTTTCCTAGACCAACGTAAGTTTTTCCAACAACTTTGCTTCAGACGTAATCAGCCGATAATCACATAGCAGTCCCATATGGAAAAAAGTAGGCATTGAAAAAATGGCCGTCAAAGTTACGAAGTGCAATTCCCATGTAAAAATATGAAAAATCATTGTGAATTTATTCTTATTTTTTTTCAAGTTATAAACAGTTGAAATGAAGCTGGCATATTTTGTTATATCAGCAAAAAAATATGGTAATTCGAAAAGCATGACTTTAACTTGAGTTATGGAAGATTGAATTTCAACATGGGACTGATATGGGATTATTTTGCTCGATGAAACAAATCAACTTGATGATATTTTCACATTATTCATCATCAAAAACCGTACTTTTATCGTTTAATATGATAATAGATGCCAATTGATAGTGGATAGCGTTGTTATCTCAAAATTGGCGAAATTTCATAGGTGACTGATTTGCGATTATAGGTAGTAATTTCAATTAGAAGTGACGTTTTCGTGCTAAGATTTTTTATTAAAATCTGTCAAACTTTAAAAAAAAATTGTGCAAATCAAAATTTGCACAAATTCATGCAAATCGGAGAAGGTCGAGTCTGATCGATTCGTCATTTGGCGTGGAACCGCTCATTTTTTAATATAACACTTATCAGACAGTCTGTTTACGCTCCGTCATGTAGGTGTAATCTCTGTTTCTAGTCGCATCGTCTTTCTTGATTTACTAACCTGGGTTCTTCTTGAAGAAATTCAACCACCGCCAATCAGCCGGCACTATAAATAGCAATATGACAATCAGTATTGCCGGCGTTCCATCCTTAATTGCCCTGCATGACAAATCATATTCAATCAAAAACTCAAAAACTTTACGTTAGTCAGCAGAGCTACTCACACTCCCGGGAAGAGATCTGACCATCCGCTTACGAATCCTGGTTTGCGGGTGAAGAATAGCACGATCGACAGTACAAACAAGGCAGCGACACTTTTCTCATGCGACGTCATTGGTCCCATCTCCTTGAGGCGACTTTCTATCACTCGCTTGGCCACGACTGCTCCTTCATTGCCAATTTCGGACTGCTTCGCTTGTTGGCTGTTCGGTCTGAACATTCCCATAAAGTACCACTGCTGATAGATCCACACGAGGGCCACATTTATCAACATAAGCGGCACGTTGAAGAACATGAAGGTGGGAAAATCGATTCCCGGTGCATTGGGAAACCGACCTTCATACAGACCCTTGAAGGTTAGATTCGTTCCGGATCCAACGATGGTGCCACATCCTGTACGCATAATTAGAATAGAGATTAAGTTTAGTGGTTGAAGATGCTAAGCTTTTCATTCAAATTACCTCCAATGTTGGAAGCGTAGGCCGTCCCTAAGAAATAGCACAATGTAATGTTTGATGGCTTTTTCCGTCTGAAAGAAAACATTATATTATTCAACTTTAACAAACCTAAATGATTGCTGATCATACTCTTCTTTGGATGTGTCATTCAGTGCAGCACCATCAGCATCTTCGATACTATCAGAAGCTTCATACATTTTACAGAGTCCTTGCTGCACGAGTAACGTTAAATTTCAGATTAGACAAACACAGAATAAAATATAGAGCTACACTCACAGATTCTAGCTCTTGCAGTACGGCCAGTACGATCGGACACATCATGGCCACGGCAGCCGTGTTGGAAATCCACATCGACAGGAACATGGTAACAATAGTCAATCCTAAATGTAACCTCCGCTGGCTGCATCCAATCACGGCAATCACTGTAAGCGCTAATCTTTTATGTAGATTGCAGTACTCAATTGCCAGAGCGAGAGAAATTCCACCAATGAACATTATAACAGGTTCCATCATATAAACCATACAGGTCTCGGAGGTGCTGAGAATTCCCATCAAAGGAAACACTACAATAGGAATCATGGAAGTGATGGGCAGAGGGAGAGCTTCCGTTACCCAAAGCAAGGCCATCACTATCACCACGTAGAGACATCGGTAGGCTGGTGTGTTCTCAACAAGAAACAACAAAGCAGCTATCGTTGGAACAAACAGTACAAACAATGTTTTCCAGTACACTTGGACAAACCGCGACATTCGGGAACCGCATTGCA
Source organism: Ochlerotatus camptorhynchus (assembly GCF_037179485.1). Classification (NCBI taxonomy): domain Eukaryota; kingdom Metazoa; phylum Arthropoda; class Insecta; order Diptera; family Culicidae; genus Ochlerotatus; species Ochlerotatus camptorhynchus. The sequence continues at coordinate 1,154,635 of NW_027040795.1, read as the reverse complement.
TATGGGAGTCATCTTCCGGTTTTCTGAAGGAAATTTGAAACTGTTACGCTCAATGATAGGACCATTTAATTATAAATCACTCACATGTCGTCATCCTTCTTCACTCCGTGCATGATTTCCGCAGTCATATTGACTGTATCAAATGAAATCCGCTTCGATCAACGTCTTAAGCTAGAATGTTGCGAGCTAGGATTGACTATGTTCTCCTTCTTCCACAAAAGCCATCAAACTTGTCAGTGTATTGTGTCGTTTGTTGCCGGTTTTACGCAATGTACAGTTCCCGACAAGCTGGACGGTGCAGGTCTTCCACCTCGGAAGGTTGTTGTGCTTCAACTATAGAGTTATCCTTGATCAGATTGCGCGTTGTTTAGAATCGTTAATCGTCGGGACGCGCTGAAATCACAATGAACGGAATAACGCAGATAAGTTGAGTGGGCAATTCTCGACCACTGAACCAAACGTGATTGTGGGGATTTCACATTGAGGTATTCTTATTTTGATTTGTTCGACAGACAGTTGGACAACTGAAAACATCCCATGCAAACAAGCATGTTTTCGACTTTTAACGGTCGAAAACATTGCACCTTCTAGTTCACATATTTGCTCTACGTAACGGTTAGTAATCTGTTATATTACCTCAATTACCCATTTCTGTGACGTAATGGAGTTGTTGCTTCCACCGTGTCAAAACAACGTCTGACACGAAACTACAATCTACAACGCAACTCATCAGGTTTATTTTCCCATACATCCAAGGACATCACGCCCTACCGGGATTACATATTCACTTCCGGCGTCCGGGCATTGTACCAATTAAATGCTGAATTAAAATAATGCCAACCTTGAATCTATCATTCACGGCGCATGAGAGGAATTAATAATGCTCGTTTGGCCAATCCGCGAACTCTACCATCGCGCAACCGTGATAATGGTAATGCGTTCTGGGTTAACGGTTAATGACGGTCGATTGTCGTCACCGGTGATACCGGACTAAAAATAATGTTGTTAAATGACGACATGGGATGTTGTGAAGCAGTAAATTCGACAGTCCACTATATGGGGAATTGTGTCTATGAAGTACAATCAGAATGCACTGAAGGTGCATTTCGAGATAGAAAACAAAACATCCGTGCCGACCACCAGCTGATGTCCGAGGCAATTAATTATCCGTTGAACACGTGCTACGTGCAACGGTGATAAAACCCTAGCTGAGCGTTGCTAATATGCATTCGTCGGTTGTTGTCCTAGTGTGGTATGTAAAAGGTTACAGCTGAATAATCTTTACAACCCACTCGTGTCAGTTTATCACTTTTTGTTTATCAACAGAAATATCAATAATAAACTTGCACAACGGGATTCCTGGCAGCAGTAGTAGCCTGAGATAAATTGTGGAGCCTCTACGTTTTATAATTGAAGCAATTAGGCTATGTCTAATCTCAGTTTATCAGTCTAATATTTGGCATATAAATCAACTTTGGGATCAATAACTGATGTGTTGTTCTAATTTTGAGATTGGACAAAGGTTAAACCTGTGAATCATTATTTTTATACCTTCTCCAAGTAAATTTTGTGAACATATCAATACTCGTCAACCTAATTCAATGCTCGTAAGATAATCTCGTTATCATCGAATAAGTTCTGTCCACCATCGCCAACTCTGATCTCAGAGTTGGATCATATAATGTCAAACATTTACAACATTTCCGGAGAGCTTCGAGATTAGGGCGTAATTGCTTTTGTAAACAAACACTTCATTTGACGATTTCTCGTGAATCAAAGCTCAATCTAAAAAAATAACAACACACAGGTTGTTGTTGTTGTTGTTGTTGTTCTTTATTAGCGACCTTTTATCCATTTGGTCATTCGGGTCGTTTTTGATAAATTACAGTTTAAAGCTTAAAATTTAGTATTTGACTTTATCACTTCTTAACCTATTTCCGGTTGCCTTCTTGGATCTGGTCATGGTCGGGTCTTCCTTAATTAAACGTTGAGGACTGCTACAGATTTGGCAGCTTTGCTTTGCAGTGCTTCCATTGTTTCCTTAGTATGTTGATGATACCGATGATTAGCTGGATTGACACTATGACGAGGAAAAGCAAGAGCTTCCAGTTGTGGTCTTCTAGGTATCCCGTGTGGACTTCTTGATTCTCGATTATGGTGACGTCCTGGTCACCGTTTTGGGTGGTATCTTTGCTGTCTGCGTTTCCCATTGTATGAGTGCTGAATGTATGGTTGTACTGTAGTTGAATTGCTAGATGATTTGCAATGTCGGTGGGGTTGGTGATGGGACCGTTAAGGCCCAATTACAATGACAGCGGAAGCGGAACGGCAACGGCAGCGGAAAAGCCCGATCTGAGTGAGCCAAGTTGTCGGATTGAAAACTTGTTGGAACCAAATCGACTTCGGTTAGGCATCTTGATGTCATTTGTGACAACTGTCAAACTTTCCGTTTCCGTTCCGCTTCCGTCCACATTGCGTTTGGGCCTTTATCTGTTTCGATCGCCCAGGTCCTGGCCAATGATGAACTTTTTTTTTTTTTGATATGGCGCGAATTTTATTCCAGATGTCTTTTATTGGTGTGTCTTTATTTATTGAGGATGCACATTGTTCCCATGATTTCCGTTTTTCTTCTTCAATGATTTTCCTTGCATTGTTTCTGGCCTTTTGAAATTCGTTTAGTATATCTGGGTAAGAAGGATCGTCGGGGTGACATTTTTGTTTTTACCTAAGTGTTTTTCGTCTAAGTTTGATTGTTTCTGCTATGTTTTGGTTCCACCATGGAACGGTTTTTTGGCGGACTTCAGTAGATGTTTTTGGTATTGCTGATGAAGCTGCAGATTTAATTGCGTCTGTTCGTTCTTCTATTGTGTATGATTGATGTGATTTGATTGATTCTTCAAGCTTAGCTTCAAATATGTTCCAGTTTGCTTCGTGCATTTTCCACCTGGCTGGTCTTGATCTTTTGGAAGATATGGTGGTACCAATTAGAATTGGAAAGTGGTCACTACCGTGTTGGTCCTCGTGGATTGACCAGTTAATTATGTTAGAAATTTCAGCTGAGCATAGAGTAAGGTCAATACATGTCGATGCGTTTGTCGAATGTATGAAAGTTGGGCTGCCGTCGGGGGAGAGGTAGCTCATCGATTCTTCCGGTTCGCCTCCTAGCATCGTGCTATAAGGTACCAGGCGATAACCAGGGTAGTTGATCGATAGCTCGATGACGTCATTTCGTTGGTGTCTGCAATGGGAAATTCTCATAGCAGGCGTTGACGATGGGACGTTGTCGAGTTGTTGAATGGCAACTATCGTGGTAACTCATCGATTATCTGTCTATCTGCCAAATTTGGAAAGACGTCTGCATTGAATTGTCTCATATAATAATATTCCGCCCACTATATCACAAGAAATTGCGAGTAGCTGAGTGGAATGGAGATAAGTTAAGCATTGGGTACAGGACTAAGTCTCCCCTGGGTGGTGCCAAAAGATGAGCGCAATAGAATCATCAAGTTGCCATAAGGCACAGAATGAGACTATTGCATGGCTGGGTAGTCAAAGTCTTCCATCCGTTAGTCATTTCAGGTGGATTAGATGTAATCCTGGAGAAATGTCATTGAACGTCGCGTGAAAGTGGAACTTAATGATGGCCTAAGTACTTTTTCGTAGTTTTTAGTTTTCGGATTTGAAAGATCGTCGGTTACAGTGGCCTGCTTACTGAGCAGAAAAACGCGGTCCCAGGTCCTTACATATCAAAGAGATTTATGGTAAAATCGCTTGTGTATCGTGTATTTTGCGAAACTCGTTGTTGTCGTTGGTTCCGGGTTTGAATGGATACACAAATTTGAGCAACGGTATTATGTGATATGAGGGGCTCAGTGGCCTTAGAGCAACCGTTTTTGCTTACTGAACAGAACATCATGAGTCTAATCTCAGGCCCATCCACATTCAAGATTCGTCAATCGTTTTATTTGTTAATATGACTACATGGTAATAATAGCAACTCGGTGATTAAAAAGGTGCTCGTCTGCCTAGTGGCAAACGTTTTTGCTTACTGAGCAGAAGACCGTGGGTTTAGTCCCAAGCTCCTTCGCGTTATATGATCGTTAGGACATCAATTCAGCTTATCGTTTACCAAAACGAACCCTGCTGCAAACCCAACCCTCTTATCCAACATCCCAGTGATTCCTCGTGGAAGTGCAGAGGTGTTCTTGGCTTCCATCAAAGCGAGTTTCATGTCAACACAATCCTTCCCACTCCTTTCTTGACCTGTGTTCGGGCGCGGCTGGCGCTGGTATTGCCTAATTTAAGATCACCAGTTTTTACACATTGAGGATGATTGCTAGTCCCAAGCATCGTCTATTGGTTCTCTGTGTAATTACAGCTGATCTGGCAGTAACAGAGTAGCAACCGTGGGTGGTCAATCAAGCTCAAGCTGTATGAAAGTTGAGCTGCCGTCATTCAGTAGCATAAGCTCTTGTTCCTGTATTATTTTGGCGATCATTTTTCCTCTGCAATCATCTCTATTTGATCCCCATAGACTATGGTGAGCGTTGAAGTCTCCCGATATAATTGATGGCTTGGGGATAAGGTTAATTATGTTGTCAAGTTCTTTTTTGTTAACTATCTGATTTGGTGACACATATATGCTGCAGAGAGTCATTTTTCGAGGTAGGTTGATTTTTATAGCTATTGCTTCAAGACTTGTGTTAAGTTGAATTCTTGAGTATTTTATTCCATGTTTGATTGCAATAGCAACTCCACCTTGTCCTGAAGGACGGTGGCAGAATAAGGTATCGTAACCAGGAATTGAGTGTTCGTTTGACCTGTTTGTTCTTGTTTCTTGTAGACTGATTAGAGATGGCTTGTACTCATTAATCAATATCCGTAATTCTGCGTCTTGTTTTCTGACGCCATTACAATTCCATTGAATAATATCGGTTGATTTTCGGTTTGCTGTTGGATCCATTCTAGTTGTTTTGACGACGATTATTGGGTTTAGGGTTGCATCTCATCATCGCCACCCTCTTGAGAGCTGACATCCGATTCTGAGTTAACGTACTCAACCGTTTCACATTTTTTCATCTTATCGTTACCTTTCTTTTTCCTTGGGGGAGATTTGATGGGATTGCCTTGGCTCCTGGTGTGTTTTCCTGATGGTTTGTATCCGTAGAGTTTCAGTGTGTTCTCCAGTTTGGAATAATTCTCTTTGAGAATTTCGAGCTCCTTTTCTGCCGTTTTTCTTTTTTATTTTTCTTCTCTGTAGGCATTAACAGCCTGTTAAAACTGGTTTTGCATTTCCACGAGCTTATTTTCCATCTCCTTCATTTTTTGTTCGAACTGTTTCTGCAGATCTAACCTTAGTGTTTCCGCGTAGGATTTCTTTTCTTCATTTAATTGTTTGATCTTCTCATCAAATTGTTGGGTTAATGCACTTTTAATGGAATCTGAATACGTGATTTTATTTTCGCTTTCCACTATTTTTCTAGCTTCCCAAAAGTTAATATTTCTGTCTACTTTCACTTTGGTGATAGCTACTTCTTTCTTGAATGCTGGGCACCCTTTGAAGAATGCTCCATGAGAATCACCACAGTTAACACATTTTTCTGCATTTTCACAGATTTGATGGAATGCCTCACCGCATTTGTTACACACCGCATAATGAAGGTGTGTGTACGAATCATCTTTCATTGCATCCAGTGTTGTCCAGTTTAATTGAACCAAATTGTGTTAAAACAAATGCATTTATTGCTTTTAAAGCTGCCTAAACTGTGTTCAATTTATAAATTCAGAATAATAAATGTTGAAAAACACTCTTATTTTGTTTTTCAAGAAAAAAAATGGAAGTAAATGAACCTACAATAGAAAACAAATGTATAGTTCTGGATGCACTGGTCAAGGTCATTAGCTGATATGAAAAAGGTAGCAAAAGGGATGCAAAATCAAAAAAAAATACCTGAAGACTGAGTTCTGGAATAATTTTTGGATAAGTCGTATGTATCCAAAGTGTACAAAGTGAGGTTTTGAATCAATCAACGATTGGACTTGGTGGTTAGGTGCATGATTATATTCTGTGCGGAAAGGGGAGTTCTGGTGGGGTTGGTCGTTAATATTGGCAAATTGAATAGAAATGTAATGATGGTCTCAATATTGGATGGTAAACAGGATAATCTTAAAAAAATGAAGAAGGTTGAAATTTACAGTAAGATAGAGATCGCTTATTTTTTAATTTTCAGTTTTTTTTCGGTATTACATGTTACACATATTTGACTTAATCAGACCTAATGAAAACGAAGCCTAGCAGCTATGTTTCAGGTAGTGAACACTCACACCACTACAGCATCTATGATAATCAATTCACGGGCACATAGAAAGGAGAGAAAAAGCAAATAAAGGCTGAGCAAAACCAATCAGAGGGATTATCTTCAGGTCAGGAATCAATTTGGGTGAAAATTTAAAAATATTTGTTTCTACATAATACCGCTGTTACTTATAAGATCAAAATCTCGATTACTTTCGCAAAAGCACGTGTCTGCTTTTGTGAAAAAAAACATTCAATTGTCCATTTGTCGAAACTCTTAGCACTCCCACGCAAACTAATACCACTATCACAAAGGATAATATTTTCTAAACAAGATGGTGTTGTTATAGCAGGAATCCATGTTTGAAGAGGAATTTATTATGGACATCTATCGGATTTGATGGTGTGAAGTAATACACGTTATGTCTGAAGGCACTTTTTTTGCAACATTTATGTACCTTAGTTTTTTCTTCACAGGATGTTAGTATTGATCCTAACAATCAACTCTGTGATGGTTTGAAAATATTTCATCTTGAGTTTTTGGAGAAAAGGTGTTTTGAAGTTTACAACGCCGATAACGCAGGCGTATATTGGACTAATGACGATACAAAACTATTGCTAATTGAACACATGCAGTTAAATCAGGTTCAAAAGTTGGTTGAATTAATTCAAATGGCATTAAAGAGTTCTCTTTGACTCTCAAGCAAGATGCGTATTGATTATGTCGACTTTGCGCAAAATCAATTAATATTTGTTGCTAGAACAACTTCTTGTTTAATGTCTCTTCCCTCATAAGAGTAAAAGAGAAATAAACGAGCAGGACAGTCCAAGACAGCCACGTAATCACAGTAGGCATTGATTTTCTGCCTGTTTCGAGTGTTTTTTGAATCTCTCGAAGAAAATAGAGAGTTCCCTTGCTGTGCTTCAAAAAGCGATTCAGTCAAAAAAAAAATCGCGCCACTTTAGTAGCGACGTTCGTTGAAAGATTTTTATCAAAGCTCAATAAAGGAGTTAGTAGGTATCTGAAATGTTTGTGTCCCGTACTCAGCTGGTGACGAATGTGGCATTTACAACCATGAGGGATAGAAAATTAGTTTGGATTTTTGGAACCCATGACGAAGTTGTTTGAAAATCGGTTAACAGATAATGCCGATAATACAGGAACGAAACTCACATGATATTAGCTGCTCTTGCCTAGTGAGTTTAGGTAGCCTTCACTTTTAATTACTACAGAATTGCTTGAGCTTTATTGCAGTTCCCATATTTTGTCTATGGAAACTTTCAGGAAGGCTCAGTGACTTTCTAGGAAATTCTGTGAACTATAGGGAACTGTAGTGAATTTTAGAAAAGTTAAAGACGTTCCTCAAAAGAATCAGAGAAGTTTAACAACCTTCAGAGAAGTTCATTGATCTCAGTTCAGAAAAATTCTTCAAACTTTCAAGATGTGCTTCGATCTTAAGAGAAGCTCTATAAACTTCAGGAAAATTCTGCCAACTTCAGGGACGTTTTGTGAGCTTCAGGGGAGTTCAATGTCCTTCTGATAAGTTCTACGACTCACAAGACTCAGAGACGTTCTGAGAACTTAAAAAAAGGTCTAAGAACATCAGAAAAAATTGAAGAATTTCATCGAAGTTCAACGAAATCTAGGAAAAACCAAATGGACAGGGATATGAATTTGAATGTATTTAATTTCTATAAGCTGTCTCATCGGGTCGTTGGTGGATCAACTCCCACTCATCCATGTCTTAGAAAACAGGTATGATAGAGAGAATTTGTTGCAATATCTCTTTCTCTTTTACACTTCCTTTATGAAATGCTATCAACGGCATGAGCAGGGTGGCAGCAGGGGCGGGATGTGCTGTCAAATCGGCCTACTGAAAGTCCATCAAAGAGATGTAAATATGGTAAAAAAAAAACTCTCACGAAGATTTACTCAGCTTTAAGAAAGATCTTAATCCGGGTGTTAATAAGGTCAGTATGTACATAACTTTACACTATATTTTTGTTATGTTACATAAGCTAAAATTGCCTAAACGTATGAGACATATCGACCGTCAAACTATCCAGCCCTGTCTCAAATCAGCTATGACGAAAGACAACGCGGCCAATAATGATCCCAATAACGCTTCAAATTCTGTGGCTGCTGCAAATGCGACTCATCATGCGCAATTTGGATTCGCTGGTCGCCATTGTAGGTGCTTGACAAACGTGTAGTTTTGGAAGGATGCAATTTTGATCATCAGCTAATGAATGGTTTTGGATAATATGGATGCTAGGATTGTTTCGGTGATGAATTCATGGATGAGTGGATAGGTCTTTTTTGTGAAAGTTGGTCTACCGAAACCTTCCGGTAGCCCCAAAATTCAATATTGTAAAATATCACATTATGGATTTTTGCAAGAGTACAGGAAAAGTCTTAGCCTGGTTCACGGAAAAATCAAACGAAGCTGTTCATAATGATTTTTCCCAAACATGGAGTATCTATAAAGCAGTGGAAAATAATTTCAGATACGACCAAACCTTGATAGAAAGTGGTGATATCGTATAGTAGTGCTCATTTGAAGTAATCTCCTTATCTTGGCAGCTCCAAGTTTTTTTTTTGTCATTCTCTTTAGATATTTATGTAAGCATTGATAAGAATGGATGAAACAGATGGAACTGATAATTATAGTAAATTTAGTTTATTCTCTCCATTGTAAATTATTTTATCAAATAAAACATTATGAGTTCACGACAAAGTTACGACATCTTACGGTACCCAAGAGGAAATACTGTACCTTTGAAACGAAGTATTTTGACTACCTTAATCTCCAACAATCATATTCAGTTGTATTTATTTCGATCCGTAACAGTTTTGTATCGTCAATGGTCCATATACGCCTTCATAAACGACTAAGTATAGTTCAAAATACTTTTTCTCAAAAAACCCAAGATGAAATATATTAAAACCATCACTGATTCGATTGTTAAGATCCATTCTAAATCCTGTGATGAAAAAACTGAGGTACATGAATTTGCAAAAAAAAAAAGTGCCTTCAGACATAGCGTGTAATACTTAGTTGATACATGGCTGCATGCCGTCAGTCCGCCGTTCTGATGCGTCGAACCATTGTCACTGGCTATCATCTGACATTCTAACGACGCACGGAGGGGTATTTGTTCTACGCAAGCTGGCCAAAATTCGATTTCTCAAAATAAGCCAAAACAGATTATGAATGCATGCATTGTATACTTCAGAGATAGGGTAACATTGCCCTGTACTCATTATTTTTTTTTTCTAAACTGACCGCGTTGTGGCATCAGTTCAAACTTGCCTGTTGTTGAATCGTGTTGGTTTGTTAGAATAAATCGTTCCGTAGTGCCATTGTTTTCGTGTCTCTACTTATTGTTGGGATAATCACATTAATTTGCAATAATGGATAGTGATCAAGCAAGTATTGCAATATGTATTCCACATGACATCAGCTGATTTCACATAGTTTTGACTTCGTAGAAGCAGTTTATGAAAATCTTGTCTTCAAGTGCTATTTGAACTATAAAATAAATGTATCGTGATAAAAAAGTTGAATTATCCTGTAATATCCTGTAAAGCCGTATATGAGGCATTATATGTACATATGTATAGAAGATTATAGCAAAAAATCTGCTGCGATTATTCGCGATCTTTCGAGAAATTTGAAAATGAAGATGGCGTGTCCATATAGGTGAATTTATCAAAAAAAGTACACAAATGCAGTTATTGACATTTTTATTCATTATACGGTGGTCAAGGCCTTGTTTTGGGAGCGGGAAGGGGGGGGGTGTTGCCTTTCAGGTATATTTTTCTTGTTTCATAATTCCATCAGGTGCGTGTGGATATGGATTCTGATACGAGCGTGTTCCACAGTTGAGAATAGTTTGTGGATCCAATGCAAACATAGTTTGGCAAAACCCAACTCCATCTTCACCTCGCTACTGTTGCCCAATCCACATTAAGTTTATCAAGGAATCATCTGAGCTAATTAATGAAGAGATCAGATATATTAAAAATGCAATTAATTCGCTACGGTCAACAAAAGTTATATTAAATGGCAAGCAGTTCACTATTAGACATACTTTTATGCTCACTATGGTTGATGGGAAAGTGTGTAATGCAGCAGCTGAAACGACATCAACGATGAAATGTTATGTATGTGGTGCAAGTTCAAAGGAATTCAATAATCTTGGAGGAAATTAACACAGATTCTCTTAAATTCGGATTATCCATTTTTCCAGCCAGGATTCGTATTTTCGAGACAATTTTACATCTTTCTCACAAGTTGCCGATCAAAAAATGGCGGTTAACTGGCAATGAAAAGCAAATCGTCAAAGAAAAAAAAAAACACACGTTCAAGAAAATTTCAGAAAGAAATTGGGACTCCTTGTGGATTTTCCAAAACCAGGCTTTGGGAATTCGAATGGCAACACTAGTATAAGATTCTTTGCTGATCCGGAAACCGCTGCTCAACTAACATGTTTGATTTTAATTTGGTCTACCAGCTTAAAGTTATATTGGAGACACTAGCTAGTGAGTTTAAAACTTATACGGAAAAGTTTGAAACATTTACTCAAGAAACAGCGGAGACATACGTTCGACTGTATACATGGTATCCGATGACTCCGATTCTGCGTAAAATTTTAATCCACAGTTATAGAACATGCACTGCTACCAATAGGGCAGTTGTCAGAAGAAGCTATACAACATGGATGTACTGAATAGACTGCTGCTTAGTTCTGATGATACGTGAAAGTATTATTATTATTATTTAGCTTTATTAAGGAGGCTTTCAGCCTTGGGCTGGTTCGCCTCCATACGTGAAAGTAAATAAATATTCTTTTAGGCTTAATAAAAATCCCGCGAAAAAAGTCAAGGGTTTTGATGACAGAAATATTGCAAATGTTACTCTCAGAGGACTTCATGCAAGAAAACGAAGATCGGCTGGAAAATAAGAGATGGAAGAAACATGAAATAGACGTTTCTAATGAACAAGAAATGTATTTTCACATGCGGAATGAGGTATTTTTTGTTTTTAATTTCATTTGTTTTTTACTTGTTGTTTTGTTTTTGTTTTTGAATTGTTAAATATTTTGTTGCTGTGTAATACTCGGTGTAATATAATTCTTTTCCTAAGGTGAAAGTTGATGGAATCCAAAAATAGCCACTATTTTGTTTATTTTGCCTTACCACTTTGAATTTTTTGGCGCCTCAAATCTCAGAAACTATAAAGTTTCCGTGCATGAAATTGTTATGACATGTATGCTGCAGTTCAGCGAAAGAGTGATTATAATTTGGCACACGAAATCCTTTTAGTTTCTGAGATCTGTGCCGCCAAAAATTCGAAGTGGCAAGGCAAAATAAACAAAATAGCGGCCATATGTGGATTCCATCGACTTTCACCTTAAATCCCAAATCAAATTTTAAATATCTTGTTCTTTTTTAGCTGAACTTATTTTACAATGACTTATTGTAAAACTTAAAAAAAAATCTTCAATATTTTATTTTCTTATAAATTTTTACACCTGCAGCCAAAAAAATAACATCATAGGCGGATTTTCATCTAAACTTACCAAATTTTATGTAATTTTGTTTTTTTTTATTATTATATTAAGCTAATATTTTTATGCAGAGCCAAACTATGGTGAATTTTGCGTATACGAAAAATAATTTAATATAAGGATCTTGAAATATTTCGAATATCAAAAACGCTATTATTTTAAACATTTATAACCATATCGCCATTTTCTCCAGGAATTTCAATAAGTTTGGCCTTTTGTTCATGGAAAATTCAGCATATTTGTGGTTCCGTGTCAAAATTTCAGCTCAATTGATCATAACAGAACAAAGTTACAACATGTCTAATTCGGCAAGTTTGTAAACAAAGTTTGGTCTTTCGTGCTTTTTTATTAACTGCAAGTGTAAGTGTATTTTTATATTTTTTATTTAAAGTATTATTAGTTTCCAACATTTCATCCTTTGCCGGTAACTAAATAAATCCGAACAATACTTAACGACTTATAAGTTTTCAAAAAAAAAACATAATTATTACATGACCCTCCCCTCCTCCAAAACATGACTCCACCCTTTTTTGACCAAACAATTTTATTGTCCTTGAATAATAAGATGTATGTGACAAGTTAGAGTGGTTAAATATTTTTGGCCAGCTAGAACCCCACTGTGCGACGTGCCCAGCCCATTTTAGTCGCTCAATTTTTGCGTTTTGGACGTTGGGTAGTTCTCCCAGCAGCAGCTGGGCTAAAACTTAATTAGCCCCCAAAAATGTATTTCGAAATTATGACGTTTTTATGTTTTGTAAGTTACAAGAAGCCGTTGAAAGTATGTATTTGACATATACTGTAAATTTAGCATTCAGAGAGACGATTATAAAATCGCTGATTGCCCAAGCAATAACCAAACCTGCCCTTTTTGCGATATACGGTTAATATTGGGTTTCCAAACTTGATATTAGTCGTGCATCAGCTTTACTTGTTGGTTACTTGGGTGCGGCTCTCTGAAACTTAAATTGACAAGTTTTATGTATTAAGCACATGCATAACAGCCTCTTCTTGTAACTTACAAATGCAAAATACCATCATAGCATCTAATCATTTCATAATACTGAAAAACAAATTTTCGAGTGGCATGAGTTACATCGATGCACGTTTTGTCTTTCATCTGCACACCTTCCGTTTGCAAACGCAAAAATGGTGCTCCACGAGCATAATCGTGGTTCCATGGGCGTATAGAACTTCTAGTCTAACTAGCGTTTTATAGATAATCGACTTCGTATAGTGGTAAACTTTATTTGACTTAACTTCCCCTAGCAAGAACAGATAACTATAGACTGTTCCAGAAAGTATAAGCACACCTTATTTTAACGGTCACTTTGAATATAATGAAATATTTCAACATGTTTTGGCTGCGTCCTTTTGTTTGCTCATTTCTGAATGACATAGCATCAAAAAAGTGCTCAGTTTTGTGTTTCCTGTCAAAATGCGTGGTCTTACTCCGGAACAACGAAAAAGTATCGTGCACAAATGGTGCACTGTGAGCGGACTCTCCTTGAGAAAATTGGTCTAGGAAGAAGGTGCGGTACGAACTGCGTCGGAGCGGTACGAACTGCGATTAAAAAATATAGAGAACAGTGTACGTTTGAAGATGCGCCGAAGAGTGGCCGGAAATCCGGTTCTGTAAGTCCGGATATCGATAAAAAGATCAGGGATGCCTACAAACGAAAACCAGCGACTTCCGTTCGGGATGTTGCGAAAAAACTAGGGACCTCGTCGAGTAACGTCATGCGTGCCAAAGAAAGACTTGGGCTAAAAACATACCGGAAGCAGAAAAAAACCCAAAAGGAACCCAAAACAGGCCGCGTCCGTGAAACCACGGGCCCGCAAGCTCTACGATTCGTTATTGTGACGAAATTCTGGGTGTATAATAATGGACGACGAAACGTACGTGAAACTAGATTACAAAACGCTTCCCGGACCACAATTTTATACTGTAAGCGAAGGCAAGGACATCCCCGAAACGGAGAAGGCAATTTTTACCGAAAAATTCGGTAAGAAGGTTATGGTTTGGCAGGCAATATGCGAGTGTGGAAAAACATCCAGTCCGTACATCACAACGGAGACGAAGAACACTCAGAAATACGTTAAGGACACTTTAGAATGGTACAAAAGTCAAAATGTATGTTTCGTGACGAAAGACATGAATTCGCCGAACTGCCCGGAGGCACGACCAATCGAGACTTTTTGGGCTTTAACCAAAGCAAAGCTTCGAAAATTAATAAAACCAGCGGACGACATCCAAAAATTCAAAAAAGATTGGCCAAAAGTGGTCAAAATGGTGGGAAGTACCACTGTGCAGAAGCTAATGGGTCATGTTCGAGGAAAAGTTAGGAGTCTTGGCTATGATTAAATATGTTGATTAAACAAGAATAAAATATCATTTGAAATACAAATACATATATGATTTTCCAAATAAAATTATTAAAACTAAAAAAAAACATGACTTTTTTGTTATTTTGAAAGTGTGCTTATACTTTCTGGAACAGTCTATAAAGGTTAGTCAATATGAATATCTTAATTAGATAAGATACCTTATTTTGGTATGCTTGAGGCACATAACATTGAACTTGACTCTCAAAAGTTGAAACTTTTTTGGGATTTAAAGTGTTATACCTAGCGGCGCCGCGCAAGTAGTGTAGTGGTAAGCGTGATTACCTCTCACCCCAGCAGGGCTGGCTTCAATCCCAGTCGGTGCCGCCGGAATAGTCTGAGGCATAACATCTCTGATCACGCCTTCCTTCGGAAGGGAAGTAAAACCGTTGGTCTTTGGTTCATAAGTTGATGGGTCGATAGGTAGGGTCCAGGTGTGAGTGCTGCCTCTCTGGCGTCGGTAGCATTGGTGCTCAGCCCGGAAAACAAATCAAGGAAAAAAAATGTGATACCTGGATATCGATCTGTCAAAGTATTTACAACTGTTCTTTAACGAGTCAAGCCACCAACACTGTTAGAAAATACCTGCCATATATCGAATGATTCGTCATACGATGCGTTAAAAAGTGCCAATTTCTTGTTTTCGAATGAAACCAGCGACAAGTGAAAACGATTCTAGCATAAAGTGAAAATCATTTTTAGAGTAGAGGATAATGGACATGAAACTTGTATGAATTAAAGATTTTTTCCGGAATGTACCAAACCAAATAGTCTCAAATCTGAGACATAAATGTATAATCGAAGCTCCATAGCGAAAATCATTCTTTTTCCTAATGAACTGTTGGTGTATGAAAAATGTTATTGAAAATGCAAAAAGTCGACAGCGACTTTAATTTTTCAAATTGAATTTTGAGTTTCTGTAGGCTGTTCAACGATGGATATGTTTTAGATTAGTTCATACTTCGGTTTATATCAAATTAGTTAATATGGTTTCAATTTAAGATAATTACACCACAGTGCAGTGTAGGTAGTTGTTCGTCACATAATTGTGCACAGAAAGAAGTTTTCTGAACCAATTTCGTAAAAAAAACCGAACTCTGGAAGCCGAGGAACGTTCCCGGCAGGAGATGCAGAAACGGTAGCAACGAAAATTACTCTACAACGAGGCCGTTCGGACGCGGGAGGGTGTCATGGACAGTTTCCTAGAGTTTCCTTCACTGCAGACGGGATCGGTGCTCGGTAATCAAGATCAACGATAACGACGGGAACCACGGCCTGCGGGAGCGGAGCGAAGAGCGCAACTGGATCGAAGGCGATCGTGAACAGCGTTTGATCGACTCTACACGCAAACCAAAAATTTATTACAATGAATGTTAGTTCCTTTTCCTATCATCTCCTGTTAATGAACATGCTAGAAGTTGACCTTGCAGGCGATGTAATAGTTTTTTTTTATTTTATTTTTTATTTCGTGTTCTATCTACGTTTTTGACTATACCAGTAAGCTTTTTATTTATAACATTGTAGAACGACACACACACTGGCCTCGAATCTCTCCAGCAGAAAAAGCATACGAAGTCGAGTATGAGAGGAAATGAGTGCTTCGTGTTTGCTTTTAGACTATCCGATTTCAGAAGCATGGAGAGAGCAGGAGAAAGCACAGGTCTGATAACCGCAACATTCCACATTTTTCGGTCTCCAATTTTCTTGCATTGGACCGCAGCTACACAGCAAAAAATAAATTTAAATATTACATCCAAGAGGATTCACTTCAGTCAGGTCGAAAATCTCATGTAATTTTTATGGCAACACAAACAAACAAATGCAGTAAAAGCAACGTAATGTCAGTTCAAACACTGTATTAATGATAATTTTGCCTTTTTTCGCAAGTAAAATTACACAATATTTTCGACACGATGAAGTGCATCCACTTTGATGTGATATTAAAATTATTTTTTTGCTGTTTAGGTACATCGCATCCTCGGTTCATGCGGTCTCAACTAGCATCCTCTGATGATGAATCTCACATAATTTTAAGCGAATCTTACATCTCCCACACAGCAAAAAAATAATTTTGATATCACATCAAAGTGGATGCACTACAATCATGTCGAAAATTTCATGTAATTTTTATGACCACATAAATAAACAAATGCAGTAAAAGCAGCGTAATGTCAGTTCATGCATTGTATTAATGATAATTTTGTCCTTTTTAGCAAGTAATATTACACCATATTTTCGACATGATTGTAGTGCATCCACTTTGACGTGATATCAAAATTATTTTTTTTGCTGTGCAGTTGGGTGTATTTATAATTATTAAGTATGTTAAAATAAAGCATTTTAATACTTAAAATAATACCTTATTTCAACAGACAATGCTATAACTATCACTTTATATAAATATGAATAGTATTTAGTTAACCTATTATTTTCATTTGATTTACGTCCATCTATGCTCTCAAAAATCGAAATAAAATCATCCTAGATTAGGATGATAAATGTAGTTTCAACAGATGATGAACTAAAAAGTAATAGGGCTTGGGTGAAGCAATAATAATTCGATCAAAGGATGATGTTTTGGTTCAGTGAAGGGGATAGTCAAAGTTGTCCAGAAAATGCAGAGAACTGTTCATTGTTAAGGCCGGCGCACAATAGATACGTTTTCGGGTTTTTTGACAGTTAGCCCATGCATTATCTGTCAAAAAACCCGCAAACGTATCTATTGTGCGCCGGCCTTTACTCAGTATGACGACTGTTTCCACTAGAGAGGGTCTAGGATAAGAGAGGAGCGGTCTCTCTCTAGTTTCCAGCATCATCGCAAAGCACTTTTTGAAGATCGTTCCACAGCAGGCATGGAAAGTCTATTAGCTTGCCGTAGCCCTCTTCGAGAAGATGATGGTCCAACCTCTTGCCCCTACAAAGGTTTGAGCTAGACGATTTGGTGCCCACCGGTAATTACACCAGAAGATACATTTAAAGAAACATTACCCGAGCAGGAGAAAATAGCTTTTTTTTGTTTATTAATTTATTTGATAAGGCTCAACCGAATTAACTTTACAGAGCCGAGGATTCTTGGTCACTATACAATACATCTTAAAATTATAGTCAAAAGGTACAACACAATAAACACTTTATCTTCCGCTATCCAAAAAGCCTCCTTCATCAGAACTGGAGCCGCTTCCAGTAGTTTCATTGTATGGCAAATTGTTGTACGCCAACGAGGGTCAGAGCGCGTCCATTGCAGCAATGGACGCAAAACGTGGTCAGCACTCACACACTCATGACGAAACGGTTGCTTTCCAAAGTCGACGACGCATCGACCGAAAGAACTACTGATGAAGAACAATGAGGAGGACCACACAATGGTTGCTGCCGAGAAAACAGACGATCGCGTAGCACACATCGAGAGTGGCCTGCTTTTGTCGACAGCCGAGTGAACACTGTGAGAAAATAGCTTATAAATACCAAATTCAGGTATGAAAATAGCGTGACTGGCAACCTAAATACAATGTTGCTGATTGATGAGCGAAGCCGCGATTTGAAACCGACAATAATCTCCACGGGAGAGAACTACAAACCAAAACTGTCTCTGTTCATCAGTCACCTACCGCTTCAAGAGAAGAGCGAAAGAGTGCCCTTTAGGTTTACGCCTTTATCCGTTCATTCTATGAAATGCACAAATCCAAGCCGATACCGAGGAAACTCGGGCACTGAGTGAGTGCCGCTCGAGTTTCAGGTGGCTTGAATCACTGATTGACTGAGTTTAGCAAGATTTTACTGGTTATTATGTACGGATACGGAGACACGACAAAGAGAGAGAGAAAAAAAGTTTTTTTTTTCTCTCTGCCTGCCGCAGTCCGCGTTCTGTTTCAGTGGTGAAGTTTATTGTTTTTATTCTTACTGATGCAGATTTTGCTGTCTTCACCCACTAAGCAATGCTCACCTAAATTTTGCTGCGGGGAGGCGAAATAGTTTGCAACAAATGGACGGTTTTGCGCTAATGATGCATCTTGAGGGCAGTGAGGGAAAGATGGACACTTTCTGTTTTAATTCAAAAAATAGTGTCGCATAAAATTAAATGTACTAAATTTAGTGCTGAAATGAAGTGAAGTGCTCTGTTTTTAATTTATGAAATCTTGCCCACATGCAGAGTTTATAGTTACCGAAAATCCTTATGTGTCACGATGCAAATCAGGGCTAGATATTGTTTTTGGATTTATAAACAATAATAATTAAATAGGGGCTCTTCATTAACTACATGGACTGTTTTGGGGGTTCTACTCAGTTAAATGTTTTTAGTGCATATTTTTATTGGAAATTGTATGAACTGTGGACATTTACCATATCTCTTGTCCCATAGATAACTACAGTAGTCTGGGGGCAAATAGATCACCGGGGTAAAATTGATCACTATGAGATGTATTTTTGGTGATGGATATCAATACAATTCTGATAGCATTTCATCGTGAGACTCCAATAACTGCTTTGACGAGTTTTTCAAAACATACATGTTTTTCTGCATAAATTTCATATTTATTGAAAAGATGTTCAAAATCATCAAATTTCATCACTCAAACAAGTACAACCGAAATTGATGCCATTGACTTAAATGCGGTATTGTTTGTTAAAGAAAATGTCTATGAATCAGAGTTATGATAAAAAGTATGACAAAGTATTAAAAATATTGAAAAATCAACGACTTCGTGTATCATTTATTTAAATTTTATTTCGTTATGTTCTGCGGCGAATAGTCAATAAAAACGGCTGGATTTTACATTTCGTACGAAAAAAGACTGTCTGCTTTTTTATGTATTGTTGTGTTGGTTTTCCGAAAATCGAAATTATTTATAATAATTGAACATCATAAACTATGAATGTTAAAATTCCCAAATATGTTTTCTCCAATTTTTGTACTGAGGCTGAGGCGTTATAATTGATTAATTCGAACATCAAGATCAAACAATAGATGCATACTTTATTTAACTGATTTGTTTAAAGTCCACTTCTTGATATTCAAAATTACATAGGGAAAGAATGCCACTCCTACATTAATAAACAAGTTTTAAAAAAATCGAGCATCTGGAATAATTTTGGAATTTTAACCTCCGAAAGTTTACATAAAAATAGTTTTCATTTCGGTGGCACTCTTGTTCCATCTGGCCCTATATTTCCCGCCCCCTATGTAATAATAAGTAACGAAAAATCACCCTTTCCCCACATACGTTACATAATTTGTAATGCAAATCACAATAGATTATTTTATATTTCTTTTTCAGTTTTAAAAATAATTGTTTCTGTACTTACCCAAATGAATAATTTCAACATTCTCATTCTCATCCATGTATTGTGCGTTTATTGCAAAAATGTGGCAACCCCGACATTATACTGAATCTATTTTCAGGTTCAACAGTCGCCCCTTTGCACGCTTACTATAAAGTTGTTTTATTTCCCTTGCCCCTTTATCAACGTACCCAGGTACATCTGCTTTAACGAACAGGTAGACTCACTCTGATTCAATTTGTCTCTATCAACCAGCGTTGCCAGGTCATTTTCAGAAAAATCTGGACCAGGTAAAATATAAAATCTGGAAAAATCTGGAATGCTCCAAAAAATCCTCATTTTAACATAATGCTATTATAATCAAAGTGATTTGCCAATCTCCCGTAAAAATAGGTCAGCATGATCATAGAGGTAACTCTAAGACCACTGGGTCCCGAAGAAAATCATTATTATTTTTGGCTCACTCAGTACCAGAACAACGGTCCCAAGCAGTCCCAAGCTATTTCACTCACCCCTGCATGTTCTGCATGAATCCACACACCCCTGATGTTATCTGTCAAACTTTCATAGCGAATCAAAACAAACATAGTGTAGTAATAGAATTTCAACTAGAATAGAGTACGTCAATCGTTTGCTTGGGACCAATAGGCTACTAAAGTGGTGAGCCAATTTAAAATCGTTAGTTTCGTATTGATTGTTGGTATGATCATCTGGAGTTTATTTAAAGTACTAGAATGGTTATCAATTACCTGTTTAAATAAATAATATAAAGCAAATAACTTGTTGGCATTGCTAAAATCATCAAATCAGGTTGCACAGACTGAATATTTAACACTAGACAACGGACAACACACCACACCCATTAGACCAGTAGGGAAATTTTCAGGTTGCCAAAATTTGCAACGGCTGGAGCGGGAATCGAACCCTCATTCGTGACCCTCACAATACGCATAAATGATGGGTGACGCCACATGAACCCGAAACCCACAAAGGTGCATGTAATTCTACTCCAAAGTAGCTTGAAATTCTCCTTTGATTTCACAAAGAATTCGCCGCACACTTAACTGTGAACTATTTTCAGAATAACCTTAAAATTCCAATAATGTCCAACGTTGATAACCTTTAATAATTAAAGTAGTAAGTTTGGCTTTGTATTTTTTATAAGAGGGTAAATTAATTTCAGTGATATTTTTAAAGCAACCTGTTTAAAAAATCTGGGAAAATCTGGAACATATTTAAAAAATCTGGAAATATACGTGGTTTGTCTGTGTATCTGGCAAGACGACTAAAAATCTGGAAAATCCAGATAAATCTGGAATACTGGCAACGCTGCTATCAACACACTCTGACTCAGACCTCAAGTTAGAAGCATGGTGAATCAGAACGACTTAGCTCAATGACTGAGAGAGAGAAAGTCTGGTTAGATGAACACATTCTCAGCATTTGTCTGTTCTCCCGCTGAGTTAAATCGGAATATTTCTCGACTACTTTTTCGAAGGGACGTATCAGCTTTTGTAAACAATGCATTTGATCGTCGATTTGGCGTAACTGGTAGCTCGCTCACGCATACTATCACCACTATCAGGTAGGGGAAAATTTCCCCTATCTGATGGTTTTGTTAGTATGCGTGAGCGAACTACCAGTTACGCCAAATCGACGATCAAATGCATTGTTTACAAAAACTGATACGTCCCTTCGAAAAAGTAGTCGAGATTTTTGTTATTGCATCTGTCCTATTCGTAGTGAGAGCCTGGTTGGAAAATGAACATTGTGAGTTGTATCTCTCAAATACTGGTACTGAGTTTTCATTGAGGCGAAAATTTGCAACATTGCCTAAATATGATATTGACGAGCCTGACATAAAAGGTACAATACTAAAAAGAATATCTCAAAACTCTTGTAAGAATAAAAATCTAATAAATTATTTAGTTATTATAATAAATGATGGATAAGCAATATTTCAATACCTGACTAATAGCAAAACAAGGATTTATGTATCAAGCACATAACATATATGGAACTTCGAACTATACACCTTTTAAAACATGAAGTAATTTCATGATGCTTGCTCTATTATCACTGGTATAATTGGACATCAAAATTTCAAATTTGAAATTAAGCTATTGTACTAAAACTTAATGCCTTAAAATGAAAATTAAAATCAGTTTGATTGTCTAAAAAATATTCTGGATTCAGAATCATTTTCCAAACCTAAAACTCAGGGGCAAATAGAGAAATTGTCTAATTATGTTATTGTGATTATGGAATTCAATGCAAGCAGAAATTTACCCTGATAGAGTAACGATTTCGAATGCTAGAGACGGTGAATTCAATATAGGCGATAAAGAAAAATATGAAGTACAAAATATTGTATTTTTCGCAAGGATAGCACCATTCGTGGCCTATGATTTATCTCTAAGATAATTAAATATAACGTCTTAACCAGCTTAGCAAAAAAAACGAACTCGTAACAGTAACAGACATAAATTCCATCAACAATTTTCAGATGCTTCATGACGAGATAGATGTAAAAAAGCTTAGGAATCCGCCTCTTCGTTCACCCTTCTATCTACCTCCAATATTCACAAGTATTTCCAGCGATAAAGAGATCATGAATAATCAACAAAGTGAACTCTAGACATTCAGCGAAAAAACTTTCTAGTAGTTCATGGTTTCTTTCAAATAAGCTTCAATGTTTATTTTTTTTCTTTCATCAAATGTAAAATTCAGTCCAAAATTAAATAAGATTCGAAGGGGTTCACGAGTGTACCCGATACTCGAACAACGCACATCATCTTCCCGTCTTCATCTTGACCAAGCGTGTCAGTTTGTACGGAAACCATCTGCTCCTGCCTGTCGTTCACAAAAGTGGTTATCAGCATGATTAAATTAAAAGAATGATGTAAACAGTTTTTCAGAGCTGATTAATATTGACGTATCAATTTCTGACAGAAACTTGACCGACTTACACCACATCTGCTTAATCAGCATTATGAACCGGCCAGTAATATGCCACAGCTGGTCTCGACCGATTGTGTCGTATCGAATCGGTGCACAAATGAGGTGTGTCCCCGGCCACATTGTATTCGCAACATTTATGCAAAACCTGCCAAGTCACGGAAATCTGATCCGTGGTAACGGTTTTTTAATATTATGCTGCTATTTGAGGATCACCAGTGAATTAATTATATTTCAGTCGATTTCCTTTTCGACTTCCTGGAGGTCTAGGTCCGGGAACCTATCATCTTCGGCACGTGACTGTGCCAGCACCGGGTACAAGTTATACTACTAGTCATAAACACAACTTCCACTTCTCGATCATCTCGCCAGTGACGGCGTGTGGGGATTACGAAAACGGCTCTTGCCAATGACGACAATTCAAAGGGGTGAATTCAAAGACTTTCTGCTTAAAAACTTTCCATTGAATGGATTCCATTTAAATTTAAATCGCAGGGGAGCCAGAGAGGGTAGAGAGGCAAGGCGAATTCCCCATTTTTACAATCAAAATCATTTTCAGGATTAAGAAATTTTGTGTAATCCTGGAAAAATGTCATACTTCATAATGATGATGATGGTCCCACCTTTTACCCCTATAAAGGTTTGAGCTGGACGAGTTATCTTTAAGATAAGCTAAGCACCAAAAACAGTTGAGATTTTTTTTTCAGGGATTTCTTGCAGTCTTTTGGCAATAAATCTAAAAGAATTCCTTCCGAAACAGGGGGAACGACACTCATTCAGTATCATTCCTTAGTGCACGTGGCCGTTCATTCAAATCGATCTGTCCGAGAATGGCTTGGCGATTGATTCGCCCTTACGAGACATCGGTGATGAATAAAGCCAATGCAGTTCTCTCAAAAGAGCTCTTCGAGTTCAACTAACCATGGCAATTACCCCAAAAGGTCAAAGAACACAAACTTCACTGAATTTATATCACTCTGCCTCCACAACATGGACTCCGGTGGGCTATATTTTCTAGTTTGCACAGCACGTTTGAATGATTAGATGTTTCCAATGAAAGGATCAATTTAGATGGTCAAGTTTTGAACCCACCACAGCATGCTTTTGGCGCTACTGTATATGGACGATCAAATTTAAAATACTGTGATAGCCACAGCATAGTTCTGTCAAAACCTCAGCATTTTCATTGATTCATTGATCAATTGCTTCAGGACATACCTAACAGTTTTTTTTCCATGATTTGTTTTCCGTCGATCTTGTTTTCCGAACTGATTACCAATGCTGCCGGCGCCAAGGACCCAAGTAACCAACAAGCCCGCTAATTCGCCTTTTTGCAATATAAGGCTGATACACGGCTTACAAAGGGCATGTTAAGCTTTGTATTAGCCACATATTAGCCTTATATTCCAAAAATGCGATTTAGTGGGCTATTCTGTTACTTGGAGAGGCAGTTTCCACACCTTGGTCCTACCACCTATCGGCCCATCAATTGATCCGTGATCAGAGATTTTATGCCTCAGAAAATCCCGGTGGCACTGACTGGGACTAAGGCCTTTTGGGGTGAGAGGCAACCTAAAAGTTGTTAAGATTGTCAACTCGCAGTTTGAGGTAGATTCCAATATTTCCGGTGTCCCAGTGTGGGTGGTGTTGGTTAAAAGTGTTGAACCACAAGAATTTATCAAATGTAGTTACCCTCAATATTCACAAATACGATGTAATTTCCATCCACAACGAAAAGGAAATCAATTGCTTGCAAATACACGATATCGAATTCTGTGCTGGAATGTGGATCTTAGAATTCTATTAGACCAGGAATACACTTTCAGGCCTCACTACAATGCCGGTGGAAGCCTAACTGCCCCATGTTACAAAACACAAAAATGAGAAAACTGCAGTTAAAGATTGAACAGACGTTTTGCTGCTATCGTGAAATTTCACGGAAAAATTTGGTTGTGCTTCGAAAAACTGACGTACTACAACTATTCCATAGAAAGTTTGTCAAAATTTTGCATAAAAAGAAATTTTTCCGTTACAAAATTTTCTGTGACACTTATGCTGCGAATTTCTCTGACGAGTTGAAAAATGTACGCATATCTGTCCCATTGTGAACAACTTCTCAGTTCCTGCTGTTGTTATGTTTGACACTTCGTGAGTGACGGTTCGAGTTTTTTCTTTAAATGTGTTGATTTCAGTGCCAACATTTCAAAGGGGCGTAATTACATTTGTAAACAATGGATTTAGCCGTCGATTTCTCATGGAAAAAAGCTCACTCATGAAAGTTAATGACACCACAGAGACACAGGCAGAGGAATGTTTCATCTACCAGATAGCATTGCTAATTTGGAGGGGTGAGCATTTACTTGCGAGATATCGACGGCTAAAGCCAATGTTTACAAAAGCAATTACGCCCCTTTGAAATGTTGACACTGATTTGAATGAAGGCCGGAAACGTCTGCCATAGAAAATTTAAAGCAGTACGGTGGTTCCAGTGGTAGTGATAACTATTAGTCTTTAGCGAGACAATGGGGCTTATTACGGATGTCACTTCACGGTGAAAACTTGTCACTTGTCGTCACGGTGAAGTGATTCCCATTTGATTTGTACGGCAATCACGACTCTTATTCTGAGTATTACTTCCTTATCACCGTGTAGTGACACCCGTAATATGACCCAATTGCTCCTGTTGGCGCATACGCACGATCATTTCCAGTGTCTGCATGTACACGTTACACGTACAGTACACGTTGAACTTGTTCAAACCTCGCCCGTACGTGGACATTTGGACGTTTGAAGTTATTCTGAACGAGCTATTTTTTTCTGAAATGGTCCAGTACTTTCCAAAGCGATTCTAAGCTTTTCTCAAGTTATTTATTCAGTACTTCCTGAAGGTATTCTTAACTTTTCCAAAGGGATTCCAAACTTTACTAATGTAATGTAATGTAATGTCAGTATAGACAGAACTCGTTTTTGTAAACGTAACTACAGTGCACTCTCTACAACTCGAGTTTAATAATTATCGAGTTATAGAATAACAATCTCATGCAAAGTTGCTATCGTAGTAGCCATGACACTCATTTTTATCATGGTTATATAAGTCGATATCAAATTAGTGGACATCGTGTAGTGGAGAGCTGACTGTACTTCTATGTTGCCAAAATCGAGATCTTTTTCGATGTGTCACAATTGCGTGGCTTAGCGATATTAATGAATACTCCCTTAAGTGAATCCTGTTGCAAAACAATTGAAAAATTCGTGTAAGTGAGGAGGATCTCTCGGTTTTTGACGGTCTAATTGACTTATATTTGGAAACGGCCAGCGCTGTAATTGCCTATCGAGTATGAGATCACCAGTTTTTAAACATTGCAGATGTATGCTAAAGTCTGAAACGCGCAAAAATTGGTCAACTTCAAATTGGTGTATTTCTGTTAAAAATGAATAAAAGAAACCTGAAATGCTGCATTTGGAAGTTGAGTGTATATATAATGGTTGCTATGATGAGTTTTCACCGTTTGCTCGCCAGTTTTCAAAATGACGTCCACGCAAGAGGATCGGATCGTGTCAAAATTTTGCTCAAGCAGCAAGAGAATCCGACGTTCTCACACGCCAAGTTGGCAAAATTGCTGGATGTGCAGCTTCCGGGACAGAAGTTTTATACCGCATCAGAAAAAGGGAAGGTGGCTGAAATCTTCAAAACCATCAAACTATCGAAGTTCGCGAAAAAATATCTCGTCTGGCAGGCCATATGCACGTGAACCATCAATCAAGAGATCTACGACCAGGATTGTCTGAAAAAGCGGCTGCTACCATTCCTAAAGCCACATAATAGACCTGTGCTGTTCTGGCCGGACTTGGCAAGCTGCCACTATGGGAAAAGGCAATAGAGTGGTACGATGCGAACAACGTAGTTGTGGTACCCAAACACCACAACCCTCCCAGCAGCCCAGAACTCCACCCTATCGAACATTATTGGGCCTTGGTCAAACTGAATCTAAAAAAAAAAATAATAAAGCCATGGAAAACGAGCAGCAGTTTAAATCTAACTGGTGTTCGGCGGCGAATAAGGTCGATGAGACCACTGTGCAAAATTTAATGGTAGGGTTTAAGCGAAAGGCACGGCAGTTCGGATTTGGCAAACCAAAAGAATAAACGAATATTTTTTCCTTTAAATATATGAATTGAACTACCATATGAAAAATAAGAAGATTTTTGTGATATGAATTTTGACTGAAAGAAACGATATTTTTGTCGACCAATTTTTGCGCGTTCCAGTCTTTAGTCCAACGCAATTTGTTTTTTCTTTTCTGTCAGGTGATCTGGTAATAACGAAGTAGCAACCACGAGCGACTAATCATTCTCATGCTCAATTATGTCTGTGCTATTTGAAGTGATTCAGTACTTTCTGAAGTTTTTCCTCGAGTTTTTCTGCAGTAATTCAGTCCTTTTCAAACTAATTCCGGGATTTTCTTAAGTGTTTCAGTACTTTCAGAAAAGATTTTGAACTTTTTTTTTGAATAATTCTGTGCTCCCCAAAGTGATCCCGATTTTTTTGAAGTGATTAAACATTATCTGAAGGGATTCCAACCCTTTCTGAAGTTATAACAAAGTTATTCAGCTCTTGAAGAAGTGATTGTAAACTTGAGAGAATTGATACAGTACTATAAGAAGTTTTGTAAAGTTGATCAGTTCTTTCCAGATTTTTTTAGTTTTTACGAAAGCGATTGCAAACTTTCTGGAAAGTTTAAGTATTTTCGAAAGGGAGTCATTCGACACTATCCGAAGAATTACAAAGCTTTTCTGAAGTTATTCATTACTTTCAGAATTGATTTCAACCTGTTCAAAGTGATTCAATTATTTCTGAAGTGATTCAGTACTTTCGGAAATGATTCAGTGCTTTCCGAAGTGATTCCAAACGTTTCTGAAGTGATTCAGCGCATTCCTAACTAATTAAATTATTTTCGAAGTGATTCCGTTCTTGCGGAAATGATTACAAACTATCTGGGATAATTCAGGACTTCCCAATGTAAATCCAAAATTTTCTGAAGTGGTTCAACACTTTTCGAAGTGATTCAGTGCTTTCTGAAATAATTCAGTACTTTCCAAAGTGATCATGAACTTTTCCAAAGTGATTCCGAACATTTCTGAAGTGATTCAGTGCATTCCTAAGTGAGTTAATTATTTTCAAAGTGAACTTTCCGCAATGATTCAGTACTTTCCAAAATGATTTCGAATATTTTGAAGCTATTCAGTACTTTGTGAAGTGATGTCAACATTTCTGAAGTTATTCTGGACTTTTTGAAGTGATTTCGAACATTTCTAAAGTGATACAATACATTCCTAATTGATTCAGTAGTTTCCGAAGTGATTGGAAAACATTTCTGAAGTGATTTAGCACTTCCGAAGTGAGTCCAAACTTTTTTGAAGTGATTCGAACTTTTCATTAGTTATTCAGTGCTCTTTGAAATGATTAAGTACTTTCCGAAGTGATTCCTAATTTTTATGAAGTGATTCAATTATTTTCTTAAGTTTTAAGATTCAGTGCTTTCCGAAGTGATGTCGATCTTTTCTTATGAATTCAAACTACTCTCCCATACCTCACCGCGAAAGAATTTTGAAAGCACCATCATGTCAAAATTGCTATCTAAGTAGCACCAACTTGTGTCCGCCAATAAGGATTTGCACCATTAGTGGTTAACCTCAATCCGATGAACTTTTTAACAGTTTAGTGGTATTATTTAACTTTTTTCCGATCAGGGGCACAGGCCACTTCAATTGTACCATTTTTTATTGATTATTCCCGTAAAATGTTTATCAGGGGTGCAAGCCATTTCAAATTTAATATTTTGTCAAAGGTTAAAGCCATTTTAAACTTAATATTTAAAAAAAAATCTTCCTGAACGTTAGTAACTACTACAAATTTAAAGTTTATTTTTAATCAATTTTTAAGAAGATTTTTTCCCCTGAACATGTCTACCAGGAGCGCTAACATTATACATTTGTTTCCTTGATCATATAACCAAAGGAGCGCAAGCCATTTAAAATTTAACATTATGTTTCAATTTATCCTGGATCATGTTTACCAGAAGCGCAAAATATTTTAATTTTATTTTTATTTTTCCGTTAACTTGTCTACCAGGGACCTTAGTTATTTCACATTAACGTATGTTTTTAAATGTTTCTCTCATCATGTTTAGCATGAACGCAAGGCACTTCAAATTTAACTATTTTCATAAATTTTTAACTGCGCATGTATACCCAAGGAGCATTTTTTATTAAATTCCCTGAACATTTACATATATCAGGGATGCAGATATTTTAAATTCTTTTAATGTTTTCCATATCTAACATTTTTTTAAAATTTCCCAGAACATTTATATTTGGGGCGCTATCCTCTTTAAATTGAACGGTTTTAATCATTTTAGGCATGCTTACCAGGGGCGCAAGTCATTTCAAATACATATATCCTTTTTAAATGTTTTTCAGAACGTGTTTTATCAGGGGCGCAACACATTTCGAATTTTACGATTTTGATAATTTTTCTCTGAACTTGTCTACCAGGAGCGCTTGCCATTTCAAATTTACTGATTTTTAAATTTACCTGAACATGAATATCAGACGCTAGTTTTTTCTTATTTAATGTTTTTTCAAACTTTTCGTCGAACTTGTTAATTGGGGGCGCAAGTGTTCGAGGGGACTGACTTGAGTGCAGTGTATTTTTAATATTTAACATTTGCGGTGAGATTTTGCTCTAATTGGATTGCTGTATTTGACCTATTTTGTAAACCTTTCTCGGTTTGCAGCTAAGTAGTCGTCGACTACCCGAGACTACCCACAACCACAGCACTGCCAAACAGTCGTTCTTCGAAATCCCTTCCCTTTCTTCATTTTTCAGCTTGTCTTGCTACCTGCTGGTCGTGCTGATCTATGTTCAGCCAGGTAGATACAAAGCATCATCACAATATATTAACATAATGGTCGTAGTGGTTATGTCCACACAGAAGATCCAAAAACATCAACATTCGGCTTTTGATAACATTGTTCCATATATTTCAAGAACTGGCACTATTGTTTATTCCACTCAACATCTTGCACTATTCATTAAAACTGCGTGGATTGTTTTCCTCAGGCAGTTTGATCACAATGGAATGACTCGTAATTTGGTACTATTGACGTAGATGCTAAAATCCAAAATACCTATTTTGTGTTCATATCTCTTGAACCGAGCATCCGATTGGGTTGAAATTTCGAAAGGGTTCACTTATTCACATTTTACAGTCACTTGACCCTCTGGGTCTTTGAACGAAACATTGATTGCAAGCTAGGCTCCGTTTTACAAACTACCTGATACCTTGATACTTGGAATGAATTAAACCCAAACACAAACAATGCAAGTACATTCAAATTTGGAGCTAACCTTGACCCTTGCAAATACAAAGAACTAGACGTGGATTTAACACGCTCTCTTCTATTAGACTTGTGCGCTGTAGATCTGGTGCGAAGTGACTACTTTACAACGTATCTTCTTAGGCAGCAGACAGAAGATAACTGAACCGATTTATTACATTCGATAGGCTTTTTATAATGGCACAGTTGAATGTATTTGAGTAGATTTATAACACATTTGGATGAACAAAGTGATGTTATTTAGAGCTGCGGTAATCAACGGTTAAAAAAAGTCTGGGTGTCAATATTGAATGTGATATGATCTATCTAGATAGACATGGGAAATGGGTGGAAAAGCTAAACCAAAACAAATTTCTGACGAATCAAATTGGTTTCACAAAAATATGGACTGGTAAGTTTACCATAGGTTCCTCTTCTTCTAGGATTTTGACGCTTCTGTAGCGAGTGTTTTTTCTTGCTCTCAACGTAGGGTTCTAAATGCATTTTCATAATTAATAGGGTTAACTACCCCATTTCCGGCCTATTAAGCATAACCCGCACTTAGTCTTTCTTAATCTAGTTCAGTTTAGCACCAAACGGAATGTTATTATTACTGATGGCTCCCAAATATATTTACCTTTCCGTATGTACCGTAAGATTTGAAAACGAGAAACTAATCGTTGAGATATTGTCAAAAGTCCAACACTGCTTCTTGACGCCAAACTCGGCCTACGGATTTTAAACTCGGCCTAACACATTGAAACGCAATTGAAACGCCAATGAATTCACTTCGGCCTATACGATGAAGATAAAAATTGATTCGGTCGGAGCGTTTCTTTTGTTTTTGGGAATAATATGTGCAAACCTTCATACCACGCGTTCTCATTGACTTCGTTCGGTAGCTTATTAACTAAAGTATCGTACCAAACGCATAATTGAGGTGTTAACTCTGAAATCATGGATTTATTTGAAGTTTTCTGCTCGATAGGCCCAAAATGGGCGATTAGGCCGAAGTAGATATCTACCCTAATTGAAAGTTTTCTATGTCAACCAACGCATGAATTTATAGATTGTGTGGGCAGGCTTCCAGTGCGTGCGCTACCGTATGCGAGACGCAATACGAATAGTCTCATAGTCATAGCCAAGGTTGCAAAGACTCATATCAGCTAAAACAATGTTTTTTTCTAAATTATGAAATAATTAGATGCCATGATCAAATTTTGAATTGGTAGGATACAAGAAGAGGTTGCAAAGAATGTGTTTGACATATTAAACCTGTTTATTTCACTTCATGAGAGTCACAATCAGCGATTTTTCACAAACTCACTCAGCGATCAGCAAATCGCTGATTGTGACTCATAGAAAGCAAAATTTACAGGTTTTATGTTTCCAACGCATACTTTGTAACCTCGTCTTGTAAGTTACAAGTAAAACATGCCATCATACCATCTTTTGGTTTTATTATTCCGAAAAACATTATTTTAGCTGAGATGAGTCTTTGCAACCTTGGTCATAGCAGTCTCATGCGCAAGAGATTTGTAGCACTCTGTTTCTCTCTCTTCAGTTTTGTCGCATCTCACATTCTCATAATGTCTGTGTGTCGCACTGTTTTGTAAGCACAGCACATTTCCGGATGTATGCGTTTCATGAGAACGAGTATCATGCGACGTCGCGTGAGCCGAAGCTCATGCGCTTTTCGCAATGAGACGTCGCTAAGCGACGTTTCAATGCGACATCGAAATAACAAACTCAACTGGAAGACCAACTCGTGTTCTTTATGTGGGAAAAGTGTTGTTTTGTTTTGAAAACGATGGAAAGGTACCTAGCTACTACACTCTTATCTCACATGGAGAAGAGGTGTCGGATGGTTATGACCAACAAAGTTTTCCTAACGGCAATTTTCGTTGATTAAAGGATTAACTTGAAAAATAGCCCATTCATAACGAACGAAGGAAGAGATGTGGCTTTGGTAAGCGAAATGTACAATCAAGTTGTGGTTTATTTGCTCGTTAATACATATGCTTTTTTTAATTTCACCGAGGGTCCACGGTACTAATACTAGGACTATTTAGAAATCTGTCGTCGCAAATTGATTGTTTCAATTCAGCATCATGGTGGCTGATATGAACTATCCTGTGAGCGCTAATACATCTGAAGAATTCAGTTGCTGCCGTAGTAAGTTTGTTGATTGACAGGTAATCAATACAATTCCTGAAGCAAGAAGCTTAGCAACAATCCGTAATACAGATATTACACAACTTTTTCCTTAATTTATTACATTAACCTTAATCCAGCATTTCGTACCTACGTACACAACTGGGGTGCTAAGTTGATCGGACAAAGGTCGTTTTCATACAAACTAGCCAAGTTTAACACAAATATTTGGAGCTTCACGTGTAAGAAATACCAAATTGTTTTAAGCACCTGCTGGAAGGTGACAATAAAATTAAAATTTGTGCATAGCTGATCGGACAAAGGTCAATGGAAAAGCAAGCTTTGAGTCAAAATTTCAACTCAATTGATCATAACAGAACAAATTTACAACATGTGAAACTTGGTTAATTTTTAAGTGTAGACTTGTGTGTATATAATAAGAAGCCACCACCAACGTTTTTGCAGCAAAGTACACTCAACAATCAATACGAAACTAACGATTTTAAATTGGCTCACTACTTGACTAGCCTATTGGTCCCAAGCAAACGATTAACGCACCCCATTCTAGTCAAAATTCTAGTACTACGCAATGTTTGTTTTGATTCGCTATGAAAGTTTGACAGATAAAGTGAGGGGTTATTGGATTTTCCTATGTTTTGAGGGGTGAATCGATTAGCTTGGGACCGAAGAGAGTACCAGAGCTGATCCAAAAAGTTGAACACGTTATTTCGGGACCTTCTAGTCTTAGAGTTACCTCTATGGTTCTATCATTACTAGCGTGTTGATATGATCGGTCAAGTCAGACCGAACTGTGAATTTTTTTTTTGATTTCGAGAAAAACGAATTTAAAGTTGGCTGATCAATATTGTGTCTTATGTAATGGGACCAATCGTTTGAGCGTTTTCTCTTGCTACTCTAATTTTTCAAATCTAGCTGAAAAAGTGAAATATAGCTGAGGGAATTCTTGATCTTATGATATCATTAACTCATTTTTTGTTTTTATTTTGCTACTTAGTCGCTTCTGACTTAACGCCGACTATATGATATTGTAAAGTAAAATGTAGTGCTATTTTACATTCAAAATCGGCCATTTATATTTTTACTGGTCTGAGTAAAAGTATTCTGAGGGATTCTGAGTCTAAATTGGTGCAAATGCGCAATAACTTGTTTATTTTTCCACCAAATGGGCTGAAAGCTTCAGAGGCTTCCAAAAAGTGTATTTCAGAAGATTTCCGCATAAGGACTTGTAGAAGGACACATAGTTCCAAAGATCTTCCGGTATTATTTGGGGTGCTAATATGCTAACGGTATCCCAACCAGGGATGGGAAATCATTTTCATTCATTTCGTGCATTCATTTACAATATGCCTCTAACTTTTTTCATTAACAGAATTCCGTAAAATAGTGTTTGAAGCTTTTGAAGGTTTTGATATTAGCTAGGGGAAAAGTTGGCTTCGGCAATACCTTAACCTATTATCGTCAGGGGGGTAAACAACGTCCTTGAGAGCTCAATTTTGGCATGTGGATACATTGTGTTTCAGAGCAACTATTGGCCAAATTTGAGTGCTCTAGGACTTTGTTTACCCCCATGACGATAATAGGTTAAGGTATTGCCGAAGCCAACATTTCCCCTACATCTTTTGTAAATGACTCAAATCGGTATATCTTATGCATGATGAATCAGAGCGATAAGAACCCACCATTGTTTTTCAGTGAATGTAAATTGCATTCACTGAAAAACAATAACATGTTCTGGCAGCTCTAGTTCGTCATGCATAAGAGATTCAGATTTTAATTATTTACAAAATTTGTAGTTAATATCAAAAGCTACAAAAGCTTCATACATCATTTTACGGTATTCTGCTGATGGAAAAAGTTACAGACAAATGAATGTAAATGAATGCACGAAATGAATGTAAATGATTTTCCATCCCTGATCCCAACTACCGTAAGGTTGCCATCCATCGCTCACGTAGTCTTCCTTTACCTTCCTTTAGCATCCTTTCGACAAGCAATTGCGTCTTCCTAGGTTCATGAGTTGTGATCTTACGGTGATTCCAGTATAACTCTGGAACCATGTGTTGAGTCTGCTTGAATCTATACTAGAAGATATTTCTGGAACCATTTAAAAACTTCACCCCATTTGAAAAGGGCACACAAGTCTTCTGTGAACAAACGCTTCCAGTCCCTTCTCTCGTCACCCGACAACATCACATATGATGGGAACGCGAGAGTCAAGGCATGCGAAACAGCGCACGGCGATGGCGCCCTGAGAGAGCGCATAGAGATGTTGCAATGAAACAGTCGCATGTGATTGAATACATGCGTCGCATTGAGAGAGCAATGCGTGAGACAAAAAAAATTGAAACGCTTGAATTTGTTGAGAGCGTGTAGCTTGTCGCGCGCATCGTTCTGGTCTCTCTTTTGTACAATTAATGTAGCAAACCATGGATTTGAGAGTCATGCGACGCCCTGTCTCACAACTCGCTGTCGCATTTGTGTACGCGTGAGATCTCCGGAAGCCTGTGTGTGGCATGTCTAGCGCAGTCAAGAAAAATTCCAACTTAAAAGATTCCCTCGACCGGACCGGAAACCGATACCGCCACTCCCGGTTTGGTAATACCGCTCTGGTGCTGATTAGGCTATCTGAGTTTGCAATAGGTACCTGTTGTACCGATAGACCGATAGATGAAAAAGTTGGAGGGTGGTGTACAAGACACGACCGCATTGTTGACGTAGGACTACGAAATTTTTGTTCAATTTTCTAGATTTTTGTTTCGGATATTATTTAGAAATTAAGTGAATTTCATAACTCAACTCTTTTGTAGAAAGTTGTAGTGGCCCTGAACTGTGATGGTTTCTGTATGGCAAGCTTTGCTATAATCACTGGATCTCGTGGTTATTCGCGTTTATACACATCACTTGCGCAGAAAATCAGTTATGCACGGCATTTGTGACCAGCATACCTTCCAGTAGCATTAAACAGGTCAAAATTTACCCAAATCTGTCAATAAATTTGTTTGTTTTGCATTTGCTTATAGCGAAATACTGAACTTTTTGGGAACATTCAAGCCAAAGAACTCACCAACACACTTTTTGTTACATGCCTCATAGACGAGTGCACGGATGGATTTGAGTTCACTCACTCGACAAAAAGTGACACAACAGCGGGGCCCTGTTTACTAAAAATGAACACATGAATAATACTCACGTAACATTTGAAACTGATAATGTACCCAGCAACCAAACGTTTGTGATCAAATGCGTCAAGTATTGAAGTGGTACATGAAAATTCTCGCAATGACCGAATACCACATGACCATGTCAAATAACTAGAAAAACTTCGTAAGGTTTTCTCCAGGACGCTGGAAAAGGAAAAATATCTTGAATTTATATGATTGATCGCGAATATCTCGCGATTGGAAATTATTTAGCAAAGAAATTCATCCAATCAATTTCCGCTTTTTTATCTATTGAATAAACCAAAAGTTTACTGCACAAAAATACATAATCTTGACATCAGAAAACAAGGCGTTTCCGTGATGGGAAAAGTGATTTCCCTAACACAGTCGCTGAATATTGATTCCGAGCACTTAGCATGCCAGACCGTACCTATCTTTATGCCTTTTGTTGCAAATTTTAAGCACCTCCTATTAAGAAAATTTTGCCAAAAAAAGAGTCTTAAAATTTGTATCATAAAGCATAAACGTAGGTACCGCCCAGTATTCTCAAATTCTGTGATTGGTGTGTTTTCTTTTTTTTTTCTTTGGTTTGTTTTCCGTCGATATTGTTTTCCGTGCTGAGCACCAATGCTAAAAGGGTGTCCACGATGAAATTGCCACACTATGAAATTGCTCTAACTTTTTAACCGTTGGGTAGAATTTAATGAAAATTTGGGTGGATTTAGTTCATAGTGCATTATTTACATCCTGCAAGTTTTAAAGTCCTGTGATCAAAACTCGCGGAAATGGAGTCGAAAGAATAGCTCGTGCGTGATAAAATCTTGCGCATTCATCACAAGAACAAGGATCTCTCGCATCGTTCCATCGCTAAAACGTTGGGAATCGCGAATTCCACGGTGTCGCGAGTGATTAAGTGGTTCGAGGAACGATTGACCACCGATCGGAAGGCCAGAAGTGAAGGAAAAAGTATTCCGTACAACACCAAAAATCACAACCGCGTAGTTGGGGCCTTCAACCGAAATCCGAACGCCTCCGTTAGGGATGTGGCTAAGAAGCTGCACCTAAGCCGAAGTTTTGTCCAGAAGGCCAAAACTAAGGCTGGCCCAACAAACAATTTTAGCTGCAGCTTAGCTTATACAGGCAAAAATTAGCTGCATAAGGCAAATTTTGGCTGTTTAAGCTAATCTGTAGCTAAAATTGTTTGTTGGGGGGCTTCGAACGTTCAAGGTACAAAAGGCCCCTAATCGCGACGAGAAGCAGAACAAGTCCGCCAAAACCCGTGCCAGGAAGTTGTACCTCAACATGCTGACGAAAGTTGAATGCTGCATCATGGACGACGAAACATATGTGAAGGCCGACTTCAAACAGATCCCCGGCAACCTGTTTTTCACGGCCAAGGATAAGTTCAGCGTTCCGGAGCATGTCCGCACTCAGAAGATGTCCAAATTTGCGAAGAAATTCCTGGTTTGGCAAGCCATCTGCACGTGCGGGAAGCGGAGTGCACCTTTCGTGACCCAGGACACGATGAACGGACAGGTGTACATAAAAGAGTGCCTCCAGAAGCGGCTGCTTCCTCTCCTAAAGGCCCACAACGTCCCAACAATCTTCTGGCCGGATTTGGCCTCATGCCACTACTCCAAGGACGTGCTGAAGTGGTATGCGGACAATAAGGTCAATTTCGTGCCGAAAATGTTCAACCCTCCCAACACTCCGGAGCTCCGCCCCATCGAGAAGTACTGGGCGATTATGAAGCAGCACCTTCTTAAACGACCTAAGGTAGTGAAGACAGTCGAGGAACTGAAGAAAGTATGGGTTTACATGCAAAAAACGGTTGATTCACAGGTTGTGCAGAATCTTATGGCCGGGGTTAAGGCCAAGGTGCGGGCATTTGCGTATGAACTGTAAATAAAATACGAGTAAAATGGTAAAATGAAGTTTAATAGTTATTTCTCAATCCCTGAAAATTTGATGGCAATCGAATGAAAACTCGAATTTTGCGAATCAATTTTGTGTGTGGCAATTTCATCGTGGACACCCTTTATCGACGCCAGAGAGGCAGCTCCCACATCTGGACCCTACCTATCGACCCATCAACTCATGAACCGGGGACCACCGGCTTTACTTCCCTTCCGAAAGAAGGCGTGATCAAAGATGTTATGCCTCAGAACATCCCGGCGGCGCCGACTGGGATTGAACCCAGGCCTGATGGGGTGAGAGGTAATCACGCTTACCACTACACCATCGGCGCCGCTATTGATGTTAATTTCCGCACCACTATCATGTCCAAGGACATCGAGGACAAGTTTCCACATCATTGCTCTAAACTGGCTTCCAAGCTTCCAACCCATCGGTCCTTTTCACGCCCACAAATGACTGACAGCAGAGTTAACTAAAGAGTAAGAGCTTGTGTCCAGGATAAGGATTTGCTTGTACTACATGGACATCGACAGAGCACCTCACAAACAGAACTCTCAAATTGCTTCCGAATTTCTACCTATCGACCTTTTTCGCTGATAACGAGTTAAGAAATAAATTTCCTATTTACTATACTTTTGCTGTGACGTAGAATGTGTCATATAATGATAAAACTAATTTTCATGTTTTTTATATATCTTTTGGAAAATTTCTGAATACTTGAAAAATGTGTTAGATCACGCACTTCAAAATATTGTAGACTTCGGTCTCAAAAAAAAAATAAGATCGCTGACTCACAAACATGACCTTTATGCTGGGACAGAGGTTTCGAGATTTGTCCAGGTCTTGGACTTTACAAAGGTTTCTAGGTAATGGAAAATTATAAAATTTCTAAATAATCAAGAGCAAGCAAAAAACGTCAATTTTCATCCAGCTGATGTAAATTTATTTTTATTAGCTGGTTATGATTGCCAACAACTTTAATTCAAATCAGTTAACCAAACAATTCTGAATGCCTTTATCCTGCAGTAAACAGATTTTATTGTTTTGGCCTTCGCGACTCATTTATGGTTAGATTCAAGATCCATGTATTCAGATACGCTCATTGACAAGATTAATCTCTGGAGAAATGCAGCTGTATGAAAGGTTGAGCAGTATCCCTCGAAATCATCATTGTAAAATTTGATATTTCAATTCATCGGGAAAGAGTCGGCTCAATGAGGAAATCAACTACTTGGTGGGTTTTTTTTTCGATTTTCTTTAAATGGGCTGATTTCAATGAATTTTTTCGATGAGCGCGGCAAAACAAAAAGTGCTGAAAATCCAACAACCGAGCCTTCGGCAAACATCTTGGTAATACCGTGAGATCGGCAAAGCTAAATTTTCCCCACTGTATGAATAGTCTTCACCATTTGCCGGGGGTTTTTTTTTTAATCACGGCCGTTTTTTTTATTAGTTTACTTTCTCTTTTTTATCAAGCTACGAAGAATTAGGCTCTAAAAATGGCTTTCAATCATATTCAGAACTTGTCGTAGTGAATGTAATTTTCCTCTGAAAAAAACTCATGCAACGGGATTTCTCTGAACAACGATGCACTGCTGCAGACCACTACTAACTGAAACCAGAGCACGCAAAAATTTCTCCCGGTTTGGTTGATAAACGTCCTCTATTTCAACATTCTTAACACTTTGTAGCTTGACTACCACTTTCACTTGACATGCATTCGTTCTGATAGTTATTTTACGTAGTCTAGGCAAATTAATATGTCCATTTTCGTTTGAACAGATATTTTAATATTTTCGGCAAAGTTAAGTTCGTAAATTTGTTTTGCAGATTTCGGCAGTTACAGGTTTCTTCAATTAGACCAGTGATTACTGTTGTCGAAGCTTGGTAAATAATTTCTTTTATCGAAATTTATCTGAAGGAAAGATCTGAATCTCGGTGAACTATTTCGTATTTTCAGTTTTCTGAATTGTTACTGCAATGTATTTATATTTAACCAAGAACAGATTTTGATGTCAAGTGTGTTTGATCCGTTGAAATTCAATTCAATGTATCCGAAGATCACTTTGCCTCAATTAACTGTGCACCATTCAAACTCTCAATCTGCAGTAAGTTTTGGCACCTGTTTGCAATCCAAATGAATCCTCACGTTGTTTTATCACTTTGGAATGGTAGTTTTAAATGTTTTTCGTGTTTCACGTCAATTTTACATAAAAGCGTCACAAACAAAACTTGCTGCCTTCAGCCAAATTGCCGCGATTTGAACACTCCTAAGAATGAGCTCTGTCCAACTCGTTTCTGAATCATGATCAAAAGATTTCAATCCATTTCAAAGAATGTTCAAAATATTCGTGCCTAAGAATGCTAACCACTTCATTGCTAACTTATCACTTCCAAATTAGCACCTTTTTCGATACTGCACTTTCCGAATCCGGTTTTCGCGCCCGTTCAACGTTCTTGCTTCTCCACCGCTCGGTCGGTACTAATTCGACAGAATCGAACAGCAACCCGCTCTGCAGTCAGTCAGTCAGTCAGTCAGGTCTCAGCCCAGCTCATTCATCGCAAACTCAACAAAGCGAGCATAAGTGTCAGAGCAATTCTTCAAATTACGCGAAAGGGTAACCGCGCCACCGCCACCGTCGTCACTGCGGCCTACCGCCATTAACGTATTCTAGGTAACAACACACGATTATGACCGTCTGGTTAGGTGCGGTCGGAGAGGCAGGCAGCCGGTTCTATTGGATATGATACGCTTGGTCGCACTTTCTCTGGTTATCAGGGATGGGACCGATTAGAAGGGCGATACATATTTGTATTACACTCTTCAATGGACTTGGAATTAGATCAAGTCCAACTAGTCTATTCATGGACGTAATCTTTTGTAAATTAATAGTTTACTCTACTGATAGTGTATACAACTGTATGAAAACATGACACTGCTCACTCAATCATTCGGTCAACAGCCTGAGAATTGAAGCATTGTGGGAAGGCGACTCGCTGGTGTTCATCATTGGTCTAGCCCAACCTGGGAAGCTCTTGATTTCAGGGTAAACGATGGGTCCGTAGATTGGGAATATACCACAGATAATTAGCAACATTATAATCTTGACACCGACACCAGCCTTTATCAGATCCTTGGTACGAATGTGGCTCAATCCAGCTACGAGAGCCAACGGAGGAGTTCCAACAGGCATCATGAAGGAATAACTGCACGATAAGGCTACCGGAAGCATCAGATACAAGGGGTGAAGTTCCATCGCTAGGGACTGTATCGAATGATTGAAAAGTTTAATGGGGTATTGTTATTCGATTGACATCATAGGAACATTACCATCTCTGCCAAAACGGGTAGAACAATGTTGCAAATGGCAACGTTCGAGGCAAACTCCGTCAATACGTGAACGGTCAAACAAACGATGAATAGCAGTAGGAGCAGTGGCAAATTCTTGAGCCCTGACAGAGCCTGACCGATCATTGCAGACATTCCGGAAACGCGACCACCTTCAGCCAGAGCAAACCCACCACCAAGTAGGAAAATCAAACTCCACGGCGTCTTATCGTTGATGAATTTCCAAGATATGAGGCTTGGTGATGGTGCCGTGGGTAAGGACGCTAAAATTAATAAACAGTCAAGCATTTTAAGTTATATGATTCAATAATAACCGTGATACTTACATGGATTGATTTTGAAGAAATTCAACCAATTCCAATTTTCCGGGAAAACAAAAAGGGCCAACACTGTGAGTATGGCAGGAGTTGCATCTTGAATTTTCCTTAAGAAAGTTCAGTTATGAAATTTAAAAGTATCAATGAAACCACATTAATCTTACTTCTCTGGTAGCAAATCGGCCCACCCGGTTGTGAAGCCAGGCTGTCTGGAAAAGAACAGTACAATCGATACGAGGAACAGTGCGGCTACACTTATCTCATGAGACGTTATCGGTCCCAGCTCGCCGTAACGATTCATAATGACGCCATGTGCGATAGCCTGTCCTTCCTTGCTGATGGATGATTCCCGGGCGGCTGTGCTAGTAGGTCTGAACATTCCCATGTAAACCACCTGCAGGTAAAACCAAACGAAGAAGGTTCCCAGTAGCATTCCCGGTATGTTGTAGATTGTGAATCGGAAAAAGTCGATCGGATTCCCTTCCGGGAAGCGACTCTCGTAGATTCCTTTGAAGGTGAGGTTAGTTCCCGAACCAAGCAATGTGCCACAACCTCCGATACTGGCCGCATAGGCCGCTCCCGTGAAGTAGCAAATTGTTATTCTACTTGGAATCGGCAACCTATTAGTAGAATGATAAGATTTGTTTGAAAAAGGTTTTCCTTGCGCTGAATTATAAATTACTCGTGGCTTTGCTTATCTTCCTCCTTGCTGTCAGATATGGGCTTGAGATACATTTGACATAAACTTTGCTGAAATAATCCTAATCAATGAAAAACACAAACTCACGAACTTCATCACCGAATACCGATTCCAATTCCTCCAGGACAGCTTTCATGATCGGGCACATCATCGCAACCGTAGCAGTGTTGGAGATCCACATCGACACAAACATCGTCACCGTCAACAATCCGAAATTCAACTTTCGCTGACTGCAGCCAATCGAGCAGATCACTTTCAGTGCAATCCGTTTGTGCAAATTACAGTGCTCGATCGCCAGGGCCAGAAAGAGTCCACCCATAAACATCAGCAACGTCTCCCTCATGTACATCATGCAGGTGCGATCGGTTTCCAAAATGCCCAAAAGTGGAAAGAGCACCACCGGAAGCATGGACGTTATGGGCAGTGGAAGTGCTTCGAAGATCCAGTACGCGGCCATGATCAACACAACGAACATGCATCGATGAGAGGGGGTGGTGTCCAGAAGAAACACTAGGGCTGCCAGGCAAGGGGTAATGATGAGCACTAGCACGCGCCAGTAAAGGGTGAAAAATCGTCCAATGCGGCCGCTGCAGCTAATTCTTTCCGATGTTGGATCTTCCATTGTTCAAAACTGATCTGGTTTGTTTCGAGATGAATGGCAATCTGTCACAATCGGTATTGAGCTCCCACGTGCATATGCGATCAACGCCTACGCCTGCTAGTCACTTACTAGATTTAATGATAGAATTTACTTCACATGACATTTTGTGCCCCGATTGGATTGAGGCCAGAGCCAGTGCCGGAGTGATTTGTGATTTGGGCGTAATTGCTTTTGTAAACAAACACTTCAATCGCCAATTTCACGCGAATAAATGCTCAAACTCGGAAACTAATATCACAATCAAGTAGAGGAATGATTTACGAGATTGAGCTTTTATTCGCGAAAAATCCACGATTGAAGTGTTTGATTACATAAGAAATTACGCCCAAATCCTAGCCCAAATCTCAAATAACTCCGGACTTGCTAGGTTTTATTATATACAATAGAACTGATCATTAGTAACAATCAATCTCAGTTCGATGCCTATTGAAGTTGCCGAAGTATTATGGATTGCATTTTTATATGTGTGGCCCTAATTTGAATTTCTTATGCCAGGTGTTATTCAAGCATAAAAATCATGATTGAAGGAATCTACTTCAGGAAACAATTCGGAACTGGCTATGAACACGGAAGAGTTGCCACTAAAAATAGCGTACTGGAAGGTGAGGGTTCGATTTCCTCCGGTATGATAGGCAATGGATTTGTTTGCCTTTTCAGTATGGTAGAGAACTACTTCGGCCTATTCGCTCATTTTGGGCCTATCGAGCAGAAAAACAGAAGAATAAATCCATGATTCCAGAG
This sequence comes from Ochlerotatus camptorhynchus, assembly GCF_037179485.1. Taxonomy (NCBI): domain Eukaryota; kingdom Metazoa; phylum Arthropoda; class Insecta; order Diptera; family Culicidae; genus Ochlerotatus; species Ochlerotatus camptorhynchus. The sequence goes on along the minus strand of NW_027040795.1, from coordinate 1,111,745 downwards.
TTAACAAGTTAATTATGCGTTTGGTACGATACTTTAATTAATAAGCTACCGAACGAAGTCAATGAGAACGCGTGATATGAAGGTTTGCACCCATAATTCCCAAAATCAAAAGAAACACTCGACCGAATCAATTTTTATCTTCATCCGATAGGCCGAAGTGAATACATTGATGTTTCAATGGCGTTTCAATGCGTTAGGCCGAGATTAGAATCCGTAGACCGTGGTTGGCGTCAAGAAGCAGTGTTAGACTTTTGACAATATGTCAACGATTGGTTTCTCTTTATCAAATCTTACGGTACGTACGAAAAGGTAAATAAATTAGGAAACCATCAGTAATAATAACATTCCGTTTGATGCTAAACTGCGCTAGATTAAGAAAAACTAGGTACGGGTTGTGCTTAATAGGCCGGGAATGGGGTAGTTAACCCTATTGCTTTCTAAACAAGAAAAAGTAGCATATAATGGAAAACATTCTGTACTGAATTTACAACTTGCTGAATTGTAGGCCACACTGAATGCTTTCAATAATATTTCAATATCACAAATAATGGTACATAACTATAAGAAATGCAGAACAGTTCTTCTTTTGCATTTTTACATTCCCAGTAGGACTTTGCGCCGTTACAATTTTTCAAAAATATGTATATTGTAATTGCAGTTTATGAGCAAAAACTAAAAACGTTTATTTTTGTAATTTGTTTATTTGTACAGGCTCAGTCGAATAAATTTTACAGAGCCGAGATATTCTTTTTCTTCAACAATAAGAATCTTAAAACTAGAGTTAAGGGGGTTTAACCGATTACTCGCGTTCGTCTCGAGGTTAGGGAGTTTTACAATTTAAGGATGGGGAAAGGTTGAGAGGATTACGAATTTTATTTGTTTTAATGTAGTAACTATTTCTAAACCACTTACTTAAATCTAAAGAACTGGTCATTTCAACATGAGATGAACATGAATACTACAGAACGAATGTATATACACTATAGTGATGCAAAATTTGAAATTTTCGCTCCACAATACTTAAACGATTCCAAATCGGATCCTGACTAACCTCTCAAAATTTGAACCCATTTGGTGAGAAACTGAGATGGCACAATCCATTTGAAGTTTGTATGGGAATTACTATGGTAAAACCAAAATTTTTGTTCATGTCTATCTAATAATTCACCATATCGATCTTCTTCAAAAGCCTTTAATTTTGCTTCTAGGAAATTTTCCCAGCTACAACTTTGCTGAAGACCACTTTTTGATTAAATGCAAGGATCGAAAGTTATCAATGGTTCAATGCGCTGATGTCTTATGATCATGCTCAATCAACTGCTCAGCAGGCAACATTGGTGTTTCTGGGGCGTTGAATAGGACACAAAAATTATGGCTACTATGTCACACTGCAAAATACAGTGTTGCCTACAGAGCAGCTGCTTGATCATGTCATAAGTTTACTAATCTCTTAAATAATTAATAACTTTTTCCTGTCTCGTTTTACATAGAAACGATCTTGAGCAAAGTTGTAGCTGAGAAAATTTTCTATAAGAATAGCTATCGAGCTGTTTTGCAGCTAATTATGGAAAAAGGCTAGAAGACAATGAACAAAAAGTTGATTTCCCATAGTAATTTACATGTAAACTTCAAATGGTTTGTGCGAAGTCTGTTTCTAACTAAATGAGTTGTAACTTTTGGGGGCTAATCAAGACCCGATTTGAAACCATTTAAGCACTGTGGAGCGAAAAAGTCAAATTTTGCATCAGTCTAATATACACACACACACTTTCTCGCAAACACATTCATCTTGACAAATATACCAAATTAAGAAAACAAACTATCTACAACCTAAGGTTAATGAATTTAAAAAATTCATATATGAGTTACATATATTCCAAATCGCGCCCAGCCAAGATATCTCGAACTGGAACATTGGGTTGTCTACCTCGAGCCCGAAGGGAATCATACAAATGTGTTCTGACTCCACGATACTCCGCACAAGACCAAAGGATGTGATCAGCGTCCTGGTAACCTTGTCCACATTCACAGAGATTGCTGTCTCCCAACCCCACACGGAACAAGTGAGCGTTTAGACAATAGTGATTGGACATGAGACGAGACATCACGCGTATGAAGTCTCGACTCAAGTCCAACCCTTTGAACCATGCCATCGTCCCAAGCTCCCTTCACTCCATTGATGTTGCCAGCTAACGAGCGACTGCTGACGATAAATAGAGAAAACATCACTATTGGCGATTTGTCGATCATAAATGGCGCCCACCTTCGCAAGTGAATCCGCCTTCTCATTGCCGAAAAATTGAGCAATGCGAAGGGACCCACGCGAAGGTGATAATGGAAGAGCACACGGATAAAGCACTAAGCAGCTCTCGTACTTTCAAGAGAAAATACGAGAAGTGCCTTACCGGCCTAATGGAACGGATAGCCTCGACAGAACTAAGACTATCCGTAAAAATAAAGTAGTGGTCTGGAATAAGTGAAGCAATAGTTTCCAAAGTGTAGTGAATTGCTGCCAGTTCAGCCACATACACAGAACAAGGAGCTTCAAGTTTACGAGAGGCGCTGCGTCATAGATAAATCAAAATTCACTGAATTGCCGAAATCGGAGAAGACTACACGATTGGGGATATTTCTTGAAGGACTGACATCCTGTGTTAAATATAGGTAGTACAAAGTCATAAAACATGTTTGAGGATTTAGCTCCAGAAGCTTCTCAAAGTTTTCGATCACCAGTGGGTTCATTACTTCGCAACGGGTGAGGAGCCTCAGAGATAACTCTGAAAAACGGACGGATAGTGGCAACATGGCCGCCAGCACTTCGAGATTCATAGTATGAGTCGAGTGCATGCATCCTAACGCGATACGAAGACAACGATACTGGATCCGTTCCAGCTTGATGATGTGCGTTTTAGCTGCCGACTGGAAGCAAAAACTACCGTACTCTAAAACCGATATGGTTAATTAAACAATAAGAATAAAAATCTAACATCCCTTCTAAAGGGCAATCATAAATCAGAACATCTGAGCATAAGAAGTCCGTTCAAAATTAACGAAGATAATAAAATAAAAATTGAAAAATTGGTGTTTGGTTAGGTGTTCGTATCTACTCAAAAGGAAGAAAGGATTATTTATGGGTATAAACAAATACAATCCAGAGTAACACATATTCTTATACACTTATTTGAAAAATCTGAAAAATCTATTATCTGTAAATTTTATATATCTGTATCAAAATGCTGAGAAAAATCTGTATCATTACAGATAAATCTGTATATGTGGCATTACTGAGACGACGATGAAAGCACCCACATCGACCAGAGAAAAGGTTTCCCCCAATAGACTAGGCCGCCATAATTCGGTCGGTATCGACTTGCACTGGTGTGGCCATAATTTAAAAAATTCAAATGAACTAAAGTTGAAAAGACACGACGGTGTCATTTGAGAATTCAAATGTTTTCAAGAAAAACTTTTTCAAAGAGTTACGTCTGTTTGTCTGTGGCATAAGTGTAAACACTCCAATAGTAAAGCGATCGATGCCTGCGTCGGAGGTGGTGGGTATTTTATATCATCAAGTTTGGTAAAACTTGAATTTTTTATATCCGAGATTATGTAAAGCATGAGCACCCAGCAAAAAAATAATTTTGATGCACTTAAATCGTGTCAAAAATATGATGTAATATTACTTGTCGAAAAGGACAAAATTATCATTAATACAGTGCATGAACTCACATTTCGCTGCTTTTATTGCATTTGTTAATTTTTATGGCCATAAAAATTACATGAGATTTTCAACATGATTGAAGTGCATCCTCTTAGCAGTAATATTAAAATTTATTTTTTGCTGTACGTGAGCATTAGCATGATTGGCCGCCCGCGGATGCTACTCTGGTATTGCCCGATCAGCTGTAGTTACATAGAGAACCAATAGACGATGCTTGGAACTAGCAATCATCCTCAATGTGTAATAACTGGTGATCTCAAACAAGGCAATACCAGCGCCGGCCGCACTCGAATACAGGTCAAGAAATAATTGGGTAGGAATGTGTTGACGTGAAACTCGCTTTGATGGAAGCCGAGAACACCTCTGCACTTCCACGAGGAATCACTGGGATGTTGGATAAGAGGGTAGGGTTTGCAGCAGGGTTCGTTTTGGCAAACTATAACCTGTATTGATGTCCTAACGATCATATAACGCGAAGGAGCTTGCGATTGAACCCACGGACTTCTGCTCAGTAAGCAAAAACGTTTGCCACTATGCAAACGAGCTCCTTTTATTACAACACACTAATGATCGATTTGTCGAATAATTTTCTGTATAATTGTAATTTTATATGATCGGGAGACATAGATAACAGAAAGTAGTACTATCTTGAAAATCACGAAAAATATATAATGCACCTCGTGATTTGTTCTCGAAAGAAAATAATTGTTTAAGTTACGAAGAACAAACAAATAGCGGCACCGGTTGTGTAGTGGTAAGCGTGATTACCTCTCACCCCAGAAGGTCTGGGTTCAATCCTAGTTGGCGCCGCCGGGATGTTCTGAGGCATAACCGGTTCATGAGTTGAAGGGTCGATAGGTAGGGTCCAGGTGTGGAAGCTGCCTCCATGGTGTCGGTAGCATTGGTGCTCAGCACGGAAAACAAGATCGACGGAAAACAAACCATAGGAAAAAAAAAGAGCAAACAAAATTGTTTTGTTTAAGTCACCACCAATCATGGGGAAATTGGAGTAAAACGGGCATTTCCCGTGATTTGCCGTCAGTTTTACCTAATGTTATCGATTCTGTGGACATTTTTGTTTACAAAAAGTGCTACTTTATCGTTTGTTGTCCTTTGCGTTTTGAGCAAATGTTGAAATTCTCAGCTAATCTTAAATGTTATAGGAAAATTTAGGTACGACGGGCATTTACCGTGCTCGGTTGTGATTAATACCTACTGCAATCGATTCCTTGAACATTTTATGATATATTGAGCTGAAGTTCATCAAGCATATCCTTTCAAAGTCATGAAATGGATAAAATTAACAGTGTGTAGTACTGAATATACGGAAATTTTGGCAATGCGGGATTAAACAGCGCCATATTTGAACATTTTTGACGGAAATCGATTCCTTGGCCGTTTTTACATAAGATTAGCGAAGATTTGATGAGTGTGTCGGGTTAAGTTCCGAAAAATAATAGAAACTGTCTGACTATACTCACAGATCATAGGGAAATCGTGGTAAAATGGGATTGTCCGTGTTCTGTCGTCTACGAGACCTAGCGCATTTACACTGTGGGATCCCGGGGAACATCAAAGCGGACACGCTAGCTGGGTCAGGCTCATCCGGTCCTCGGTACTCGCACAAGGTGCCGTTGCAGGACGTGAAGAGATGGATCACTTGCACAGTGCGGACAGCGTGGGCAACGGAATGGTCCAGTGCCAGACTTCCTTTCATTAGGAAAATCATAGGCGACTGCGTTTTTTGAAGGCGGCGAAGCTATATTACAGGATTTAGAACCATCTGGCGCTGTACGGGGGCTCCCACGGATCTCTTACAGAGAATCTTTGTTTTTGTCATTTATTTTTAGTTTATTTACCTATTCATTTTTTTCTTAATTTGTACCTTTTTAGTTTATCTCTTTAGTATGCTGTGAACGGTGTAATTGTACTTACTGTGTATACCCTTAGCTAAGTAGATTATAGAATGTTTAAGTAGTTTGGCATTCTAGCAATATGGCTGGGGACCTCTTTCTAAGGCTTCGCACCTTTTACGGAACAAACGGTTAATACAATTTAATTCGAATCAAAGATCAGGCATAATTTCGGAAGCGTTTGGTTAAATGATACACACAAAACTAGTTTTTATTATTTTTTATAGTAAATAAATCTATTAAGACTTTGCTACTAAAGCACAATTCTTCAGCAACAACTGTCGTTTAACATAATGTACGTAAACTTTTAAGTAATCATTGGTCAACAATTACGTGCTATTCACAAAGTATATTGCATATCGCTTCTCAACTGGGTGGTGCTAACGTAATGATAAGTTTAGATAGCAATCCTAAACAGAATATTTTGAGTACTTCTTGTCTAAAAGGAAGACTGTTTGCTTGTTACTATTGCGGTTCGTTAAGTCACGCAGGTCATAAAGTTAAGGCGTAGAAAAAATATTGAAAATTTAATCACAAAATACAAATTCACTCCTACTTGTATCCTATCAGCAAGAGTTTATTCTGTGTAAGGCCACTTTTATATGAATTAAGTATTTAAAATGCTTTCAGATGCCTATGTTTCTTAGACCGTGTATAATTTTTGTGGTTTAAATTTGAATATAATTTGAAACATTATTTTTTCGAGAATCTAGCGGTGTCTTTCTATTTTGATCATCCAGTTTGGTATACTACACTAGGTATAGCTACCAATGTCACAGCTATCCATTTTGCCATTCTTTGCGAAATGTTAACTTTGCTTAGTCTATGATGCGACAGTTCAGTATCGTCGTCTTTGTTCGAAACCTTTCCCTAAATAACTCCGAATTACCACGTACGATCCCTAAAGTACGTGCCTACAATTGACTTTTTGGCACAAAATTTGGTTCCTACTCAGCTTGAATGCATTGCACTGCAACATTTTCATTATTTTAATTTTGATCTCTAACATGATACACTAATTTATGCAGGCGATTTTCCCATCCATTCTTCAATGCACTGTGACATTCGATGGTCGAGCCCAATCGGGGAAAGTAGCCAGTTCTGGGTACACGACGGCTCCCCACGTTGGGAAGGTGGCCCACACCACCAACAGGGTGAATATCGAAGGACCGATTCCGGCCACCGCCATATCCTTGATCGCAATGTTTCCTATACCGGCTACGATGGCATTGGGTGGCGTTCCTACGGGCATGTGGAAGGCGAAGCTACACGACAACGCTGCCGGTAGCATGAGATACAGGGGGTGCATTTCGATGGCGATCGCCTGTGGGTAAAAAATGGGAAATTATTCTACGTTTCGCGGAATGCTTTAAGTTTGATTCGGCAGCCTACCATTTCGGCCAGTACGGGTAACATGATGTTGCAGATGGCCACGTTGGACGTGAATTCAGTCAGTATTTGAGCGGTAAGGCACACTACAAACAGCAACAATAGCGGGGGTAGGGTTTTCAGCCCAGACAGAGACTGCCCCAGCAGGGCTGACATTCCAGAAACTTTGCCACCTTCGGCCAGGGCGAAGCCACCGCCTAGCAGGAAAATAAGACTCCATGGTACCTTCTGGTTGATGTACTTCCAGGTGATTAGACCGGGGGTGGCTTCGTTCGGTAGGCGACCTGGAAGAAGAAGACGTAGTATGGGTTTTTATTTATCTGGGTTAAGAAGTTCTGGTATCATTTCAGGGAAAAATAATGCTCATAATACATTGGAATTTGAGTGAAGCAAAAATATGTATGAAATTTCTAAGGAGATGATCAGTTATTAATTAGCAAAAAAAAACTAAGTTCTGTAGACTGGTCAACATTTAGTTGATTTTGGCGTTCAGTAATATTTTTACAGGAAAATTAAAACTACAATGAAATATAATATTAATTATTATTTTCACATGATATGTTTTGCCTGTGGTGTAACTATTTTAATGGAACATAATTTATTTTTAATAATTAAAAGCTAATTAAATCTTTGGTATTAAGAAATCCTTGACCAAGCCCTTATGCAATCAATTTCTCAATAAAATATGCACTTTCGGCTTGTTTTCTATTAGTAATTTAATGACATCAAGTGTAAATTGTTGAACATTTTCGTTCACTCAGATTTGCAAGAACGTTAGTTACTCAAAGACTGAGTAAAATTGTCCTTGATTTTCCAGGAAAAACTTTTCTAATATGATGAAAATCGTGAAAGTTTTCACTCAGTTCATTTGTATACCCCTAGATTGAGTAGAACCCAACAAATATTTTCAGCTATGTAAGAATACTTTTTGTAGATATGTTATAAAGCAGCTGCATAAAAGTTGTGCATTAAGCTACAGGCAAAAGCAGTCAAAATAGTATGAGTAGCGCCTATTCAGCATGCATACAACTATTATTCAGCTTGTCAGTCAAATTGAATAACAACAGCTAATAAACGTTTCTGTAGTGTAAACGCATGTTTCTCAATAAACAACTTATAGCTGTAATTCAAAGGTTATAAACAGTGTATATTACTAATATCATAGCATTTACACAACCAATAACTCATACTTAGTGATATAAACAACGAAAGCGCATTTCCAACAATTAAATAGCTTGTACTGAGCTAATAAGCTTTTCAATAGATTTTTGGATGCATTTATTCAACCAAAAATATTTGGATTTTGGTTTGGTTATATAACTTTTACACTGTGTCTTCCATAAATCTATAAATAAAATGGTCGAGAAAGTGTTGTACCTGTACCATTATAAAGCCTCTTCTTAGCGATCTCGATGTAGAACAACACATAGATAGTTCTAGATCAATTTTAAGTGTTGGTGTAGCAAAGTTGATAGCATCGACGTTTTTTTTCCATGTGGTAGTCACAAGTTCGAGCCTAGCTCCCGGTGCAAGCAAACCTTTATAGTGGTAAGCTCCAACTGGTATTATTCTCGGATTAAATCCCGATCAAGATGTCAACATCAGAGTTAATAAACACGATTCTAAGCAATTACTTTGCAAACAAGGGCGGGATTAAAAGTTAAACCGAGTGGAGGCTTACCGCCATTAATGCTGTGTTTAATTAAACCCGGCAATGGCAAACGTTCAGAATAATATATAAATACAGACACACACAATATTTTACTCTACTTTGTGACAAAGCTGTATAGTAATTAATTTAGTAGGTGGGAAAAAGTTGAATATGCGCCTTTCAACTGCATACTCAGCTGAATATCGGCTGAGTAGAAGCGTTAACGAATATAGTATGAATAACTGTCTAATGTGACCCAAACTAGCTACCTAAGTTCCCCAGATTTGCTTGTTAAAAGGTTGTGTGAAAGTTGCTGCATATCGTATAATGTTTCAATACAGCTTGAGACTGTAGAAACGAGATTGATAAAGCGTTTACATATGGGTCATTCCATCTCAAGTGACCGAGTAATTTTTTAAAATTGCATCGACCCTCTCCGATTTGAACCAAACTTGATTCAATAGCTTATTATGCACCAATATGAAAAAAAAATCTTAAGCCAATTGGCCTAATTTTCAATGTTATATATCTCTGCAACCATTAATGATACAGCATTGGGTACCGTTTAAGTCAAGGTTGCAAAGACTCATGTCAGCTAAAACAATGTTTTTCTAAATTATGAAATAATTAGATGCCATGATCAAATTTTGAATTGGTAGGATACAAGAAGAGGTTGCAAAGAATGTGTTTGACATATTAAAACTGTTTATTTCACTTCATGAGAGTCACAATCAGCGATTTTTCACAAACCCACTCACTCACTCACTCACTCACTCAGCGATCAGCAAATCGCTGATTGTGACTCATAGAAAGCAAAATTCACAGGTTTTATGGTTCCAACGCATACTTTGTAACCTCTTCTTGTAAGTTACAAGTAAAACATGCCATCATACCATCTTTTGGTTTTATTACTCCGAAAAACATTATTTTAGCTGAAATGAGTCTTTGTAACCTTGGTTTAAGTAGGGATTTTAGACGTACAATCGAATTGTTTGATCCGACTTTTTCTCCACGGTTTCCTAATTGGCGGCTTTTGCATTTGAAAACATAAAATGCAAATATCTCAACACCTGACAACGCTAAAATGTTCAGCGGAGTTTTTACATAAGAATCGCCTATCGATACAAAAAAACTTTTTCCATTTAGGAGATATTAAATTTTAAAGATAACAGGTTTTAATTTAATTTTTATTTTTCGTTAACTCCAAAGTGGTTTTATATAGAAAGTTGGTCTCTTCATGAAATTAACGACGAAATCTGTAGCTTTACTAAAAATCAGAAACTTTCAACTTTCGATCAAACCGAATGCAAAAATGTAGTTTGTTCTCCAGGCTTGCCAACTATATGTGTTTAGCAGTTGAAAACATTAAATGAAAGTTTCTTAAAGTCTTCCAATAGAGCTATTGATTGTATCTAAATAACTGATAACATCTAGAGATGTATTCGACAAATCGAAACAAAAGTTGTACAATGCTCTTTTTGACATATCATGACAGAGTCACTTCATACCGCCGATGATAGACTGTATTGAAATGTTCATTATTTTTTTCTAAAATTAATAGTAGTCAAATGGAATACATCAGTCTTAATTTTTGTACCCATGTCTTTTTTTCACAGCTTGAAACGAAAAATCTCAATTTTTATAATGAGAGAGAGAGAAGGATTAGTATTTTCCATTTAATTCCACTACTTTATTTGCTTATCCTTGACAGATACGCGTATTTCGTCTACAATGTGCAGACTGCTTCAGTGTCTTGTACTAATACTCGACTATTATACAAGTATTAGTACAAGACACTGAAGAAGTCTGCACATTGTAGACGAAATACGCGTATCTGTCAAGGATAAGCAAATAAAGTAGTGGAATTAAATGGAAAATACTAATCCTTCTCTCTCTCATTATACAGGTATTCCACTAAGACGCCCACATTCATCAGGACTCAATTTTTAGTTATCACCCGTTAGTTTGTCACGGTCAACTTGATAATAAAAGCTTTGTTTACGAAAATAACCAGAGTTACGTCAGAATAAATCCAGCTTAGGTTTGCAGTCGTTAAAATCGAGTAGAAAATGGTGTGTTCAATTGGATTGTGTTTGAAAAGAAAATGCACCGTCGGAAAAAAAAATTCATTGGTCCTTGTGGCAGTTTACATCTCGGGAATGGAACCTGTCAAATTTCGGTCCGGTGTTTTCTGTTTCAAAACTGTGTGTGAAAGCCATGCAAATCAGTTTGGTCAATTTCATGCAGTCAACCAAAAACAGTGCTGCAATCCTTTAAATGTGCATGCCAATATTCTACGGAAAAAATTGGTGACTATCTCGACAAAATACACAAGGATTTTCATCATTACATACAGGATGTGATTGAACGTCGCAAAATCTGCGTTCAGTGTGATGGAGCAGCTAGAGATGGAGGTGCGTAGTACAGTAAGATAATATTTTAAAAGAAGATCAATATCAAGGCTGACTAAAAGTAAATTGGTACGTCCTTCGCGCGACGCTAGCACCTCTCTAGTGTTGAGAATCTAAAATATTTGACAGTGGTTTGTTTACACTTCTATAGAGAACAACTGGTGAGTGTGAAAAGAAATCAGCGGACCTACGAAAAAGAACTGAAACCAGGCATCGTCAGCTGCACCGCAAGGTAATGAGGTGCGTTAAAGCCAACCCCGGTCTTTCGATCCAAGATGTGGCCAGAAGGTACAACGCCTACTTTTAAACGGGGCGGAACATCCTTTCCAGGGAAGGATACAAGTCGTACAAAGCCAGTAAACATCCGAACCGACACATGAAGCAGAATTCCGTGGCCAAAAAGCGTGCAAGGCTCTTGCACGACCGTGTTTTGACGAAATACAAGGGCTGCACTTTGATCGATGACAAAACATACGCCAAACTAGATTTTGGGATATAATGCTTACTATAACGGTACCCAATGCTGTCTGTATCTTGCAGAGATATATAACATTGAACACTGGTGTTTATAAGAAATCGGCAAAAAAGGGGGTGGTCTTCAGCAGCGGAGGATAGGCCGATTGACTTAAGATATTGGATTTTTTTTTAAATATTGGCCGATAATAAGTTATTCCACCAATTTTGGTTTAAATCGATACAACTGGTTCGGTCACTTGAGATGGAATGACCCATACCGTATGCCGTATGCGTGATAATGTTTGCACCATCGTACAAATAAGGTTCCCGTTTCACCTGTGCATACAATGCCTTGGTTTTTTTTTGCATGCACGTACATAACCTATTGGCGTCTTGCAGGGAAACTTTTCCAAGCTTTCGCCTCCTACATTTCGAAGTGAGAACTACTAGAAGGAGGATAGTTTCCAAATTTTCCAAGTAAAACAGACGATTTTTGGGGCAAATCGGTCCATAAAAAAAAAACTAATAATTTCTCGTGGAAACTTTTGTTTGAATCGCGTAAGAAAACGTGTTTGAAAACTAATTGTTTTTATTTCGGTATGGATCGGAGAGGTTTTCATGGAAAATAATGCATAACTAGTTTGCACCCACAGCGAGAGGTTACCTCCTGCGCAGCTGCATTTTTCGGAAAATGGTGAATATGTGCGATTTCCACTAAGATGAAAGTGGAAATTAAGTTTATTTCCTTATGAAAGGTTGTATCATGCTGGTGGTAATAGAGAATTTGTTGTATAGGACACAAATATTCAATAAATATTCATTTTGGCCTTTTGTTAGCAAACATATTGATGCTCACAATTTTCGACGGAAAACGCAACGGAACTTGCTTCACTCAACACGCACCATACTATAAAATGGTGCTAGATGGTCTTCAAAGTGATAGCAAGATGACAAATCATCTTTATTTTGAGTAATTGAGCAATTTACTTCTGTTTACATCATATTTACAATGCAGCATTGATGGAGCCGCGAAATGAAATGAATATAGGGGAAATGACGGCTTCGGCATGACAGACTATTTTCGGCAACCCAAATTGAAACACTATTTTCACTGGATTTTCTTACGAAAACACTTCGCTGAATGCATGCAAACGATTCTTTATGCTTTCAGCTTCAATTTGACTATATTTTTACCACTGAGAAAAAGCAATCTAGCAAGGTTTTCTTGAAATGCAACACACGAACTACAAATTGTAGCAGATTTCGAGTTGCCGATAATAGAACAGTAGATTTACATGCAGTTCAAATGGAACGGTTGCCGAAGAAAAACTGGTTGCCGACAATACTCGCTCTCACTAGAGAAGATTGGAGCTTTGTAAAAGCGTTTCAAAACAGTTTTTGACCATTCTTTCGACTGAAATTGTTAGAGCAGCTGGCAGCACAAGATTGTAAACAAACCAATACTGCATATGTGTGCGTTCCTTAGAGAAAAAGGCTATAGAAAGAACGTCACTGCTTAGGTTGCCGAGAATACGTAAATTCCCCTATCTAATTAAAGTTCAACTGGAAAAGTCAAAGATGCATATCAGTCTGATCGTAAAAACGTTTTCCCAACGGCGCCGGTGGTGTAGTGGTAAGCGTGATTACCTCTCACCCCAGCTGGCCTGGGTTCAATCCCAGTCGGCGCCGCCGGGATGTTCTGAGGCATAACATCTCTGATCACGCCTTCCTTCGGATGGGAAGTAAAGCCGTTGGTCCCCGGTTCATGAGTTGATGGGTCGATAGGTAGGGTCCAGGTGTGGGAGCTGCCTTCCTGGCACGTCGGTAGCATTGGTGCTCAGCACGGAAAACAAGATCGACGGAAAAAACAAATCAAAGGAAAAAAAAAAAAAAAAAAACGTTTTCTTCTTCAATTCGAATGTTATATTGGAAGGATTTTACACAGGCTTGATGAAAATTATGATTTAACGCTAATTTTCACGAATTTTATATGCAGTTTGTCAACATTATCATCATCATGCAGTGGCGACATCTGCGTTGAGCTTTTACGGCAATCTTCCAATAGCTCATACCGTAGTAGGCTGTGTATAAAAGAAAATGATTAACTTAGTTTGACATTTGCACCATGACGAAGTGACAGCGTATTCGTGATTTTTCCCACGCGAAAATGTCGCAAAAAGACATTCCAATCGCCGTGGGAGTGTCCCGGGTTTTAGACCGAGAAAAGAAAGGACAACTATCCGCGAAGGTGGCCACAGGTCGTCCGAGGTCAGCTCGGGTTCCGAGGGTTATCGCTGCTATCAAAAAGAAGATTCGGGTGAATCCAGTGCGTTCAATAAGGAAAATGGCAAAGGAACACGGGATCAGTGACTTTACGGCACGGAAGATCGTAAAGGAAGATTGCGGGGCGAAGTCGAGGGCACGGATAAAAAAAACTCACATGTTCTCCGACGATCGCATGTTTACCATCGATCCCGTATCAAATTCCAGAACCGACCGGTATATTAGTTCTCTTCCAGTAAAAGAAATGGCCGACGAGTACAAGAACGTGTATCTGACCCCTGCTAGCGTTATGCTGTTTGGATTGGTGGCTTCCGATGGCATAAAAATGGACCCGGTGCTCATTTCAGAAGGCGACAAGGTCAACACGGAGGTCTACATCGGGATTTTAAGTACGTATGTTCTTCCGTGGATTAAAGAACAGTACGGTACGAAGCCAAATGTAGTATTTCAACAAGATGGGGCTCCGTGCCACACCTTGAACCGCACTCAGAAGTGGTTGCAGAAAAATCTTCCGTTCTGGGCGAAGGATATGTGGCCACCATCCAGAACCGATCTGAATCCGCTGAATTGCTCAAAATGGTGTGTCATGAAGGCCAAGGCCTGTTCTAAACTCCAGCCGAGTACAGCAAGCCTCAGACAAACATTGGCCCGTACCTGGACAGAAATGGATCCAGACTACATTATTAGAACCTGCCGTGTATTCCGGAAGCGTGTGGAGGCCGTAATTGCAGCAAGTGGAAACTCGATCGATGATTAACATAGTTTAAGCACCGACAAACCGACATGAATGACCATAGCAAAAACAATTAAATTTCTGACCGAAGCACACTACTGACATCTGGCTCCGTGTTCGCGGGAAATATTTAGCTAAGCCATCTCGTAAGCCATGAACCCGCACGCAAAAGTTATAAATTGGTTCGTGTCTGATCTATTCTGGACAATTTATTATTATCTAGATAAAAAATCCTATAGTTTTGACAGTTCGGAGCACTGCACATTTAAATCGGCTGCTTACGATTTTCGGGCATAAGTCAGAATTAAGTGTCATGTCGGTTTGTCGGTGGTTTAAGGCTCTGAGAAACATTCCCCCTCTGAATAAATAAAAAAAACTCGAAAACGAAATTGTTGAGAATTTTTTTAATTTTGACTTTGCTCAATGGTGCAAACATTATCACGCATACGGTAAACTGAAAATGTTAGTTGGGAATTTTCATCGATTTTCTTCATGTTTGGGTAGATTTTTGAGAAAAGACTAGGGAAATTTTACTCAGTCTATGAGTAACCAACTTTTTTTTCGATTTCGAATGAAAAAGCGCTCAATTTCGAGTTGATCTCATCGGTCGTGAATAAGTAAACTTGCATACAAGCAAGTAGCCTTTCTTTTGAAAAGCTCGAGTGAACTTCAACGATTTTCTCGATAAACGATATCGACAAAAGCTTTCAATTCGAGCTATAAAGCACGGCTTGATGATTCGTTTGAAGCTTGTACCACAAGAGTGCTGCTTTCATCATTTCAGTAATCCCATGTTGGATTTACAACCGCAAATTTAAGGCTGAGTTTAATATGGTGGCGACGATGTTTTTTTTTTATTTCGGGTCATAATCGCTACTAGATGCTTACGTTAGATGACGACTTGAGTGTGAAACAATTGATAGAATTGTTGCCGCACATCGAAGGTACGTGAACAAATCGGCGATCATGTTTTGTTTGCCAGTGGTGGTGGGGGGAGATACCACTCACTATCCCACGTTTTACACGGACAGAAAATTGTTTGCATTGAACCAAACAAAACTTTAGTTGTATTTAAACAAACAATTCCGGTTGAAATTATATTGCATTTTGTTGTTTCAATAATACTTATTCATATAAATTCAAAGTAGGATTCTTTTTGTTTTAATAAGCCACTTTTCAACTGCAACTATTGTAAAAATAACTATATTCTATTATTAATCCAACAATAGTTCATTTTAATTTAGCATTTATTTGCTGTGTCCATTCCCCGGGCCATGAATGCAAAAGTAACTACCAACCATTCCCTCGTTTTCACCCGGACAAAAGTGTAAACAATAACAAAACTTGTGAATTTCGGGAAATAAGTGCAAAATTTCCGAAAATCTTGAGACTTGAGGTAAGTAAGTATGCTGCAGTTCAAGCTGCAGTTGCTAAATATAATCAATTTTCTGTTTTTTTCCTTGATTTTTTTTTTCGTCGATCTTGTTTTCCGTACTGAGTACCAATGCTCCTGACGCCAGGAAGGCAGCTCCCACACCTGGACCCTACATATCGACCCATCAACTAATTAACCGGGGACCAACGGCTTTACTTCCCTTCCGAAGGATGATCAGTGAAAAAGATAACAAAACATAAAAAAATGCCATATTATTTCCGGAGTGATTTGAGATTTGGGCGTAATTGCATTTGTAAACAATTACGTCAATCACCGATTTCTCGCGAATAAAAGCTCAATCTCGAAAAGTATTAACACTATGCGGTAGAGGAATGATTCCTCTATCATTTGGTATAGTTTGTTTGTGAGATTGAGCTTTTATTCAAAAGAAATCAGTGATTGACGTGTTTGTTTTCAAAAGCAATTACACCCAAATCTCAAATTACCCCGGATTTTTGAATCAATAAACATATTTTTATTTCTACTGCGTGAATTTTCAGACTTCATAAAATAAATATGATTGAATCAACAAGAAATCTCTTTTAAAAACAAACATATTTTTATTGTTGACCCAGCTGCCAAATTTGACAGCTTACGTCAAAACCATGAAAGCTCTTGTAAATTCGAAAAGATTTTCTTTTTGATTTAACAATCCATGGGTTTTGAGGAACAAAAATACTGGATTGTTGAAACAATAATGATTTCTTTTTGCAGCCAAAACAAAATGAAATTCTTATTGATTTTACGTCAAATATTATTGCGTTTAAAATATTTTTTTCTGCGTGTATTTTCTGGGCTAAAAGAAATTATACTTCAATAAATTGTCCTGAACCTGGAATGTGCAATGTCTCTCCAAAAATTAGCCTGGCAAAACGAAGTGAACCTATTTTGGGATCCTGGTCACTGCGGAATTCAAGGAAATGAGAAAGCCGACACATTTGCTAGGCTTGGATCATCTCAACATTTTATAGGACCAGAACCATTCTGTGGAGTTTCTGCTTGCCCTCTTAGAATTGAGTTCAAGAAATGAAAAAAAAAAGTAGAAGGGTCTGTGCCTAGGGGCACGAACGGAAGCTTGACGTAGGACCGCTAGTGGACGGAATAAATGTTTCTTTTAATTGATCAATTATCTATTATCTCAACTCTTTCCGTTTTTGAATTGTAGGCGTACCAAATTTGTAGTAATCTTTTTCAAAGAGATTGTTGATTACGGGAATCAATCAAAATCACTTGCACCCCTGCTTCCAAGTTTGTGTGGTCGTTGGGGGCTTGTGGTTTTGAATATGGACAAACAAGCACAGATAAATTCGACAGTGAGCATGCATAAGGGCGTAAACGCGATGATCGATTCTCTTCGTCGATTTTCTCTTTTTTTAATAACTCGATAGATTTAACGTTTCTCGGTGCGTTTGCTGTTATTTTTGATAGCCAATACAACCTGTTACAACTCTGAATTGAAGAAATTCTAGAAAATTGTTTCACTTAGCTGTAGCAATGCTAAGAGAAAATCGATGAAGAGAATCGATCATCATGTATACGCCCTTATGCATGCTCACTGCCGAATTCTATTCCAACTCTTTACTGATGTAAGCTTGATGGCCCTGAAAATGGCCGTTTAATTGAAGAGGACATCCATGGCCACTTACGCTTGGCGTGTTTAGTGTAGGTGACAGCATCACGGACCTCATTTTCCAGGAACACCTTCAGCACACCTCGTAGATCAGACCGGAGATACGTCAGACACCGCCACGGTGAACCAGACGACGGATGGTGGTCAGTCTCGGAGTAGTTAGTACCAATAGACTGAGTGAATCTAATCTTTACTTTTCTCAAATTTGGGAATTTTTCCTTGGAAAATGCTGGGAAAACATGAGGCAAATTTACTCATCGCTGAGTTCCTGTACCTTATTTATTATTTCTGAGATAACTTGGGTCGTTTTCATTCGCCGTGATAGATATCGGCGCCGGTTGTTAGCGTGATTATCTCTCACCCCAGCAGGCCTGGGTCCAATCTCAGTCGGCGCCACCGGCATGTTTTAAGGCATAACATCTCTGGGAGCTGCCTCCCTGGCGTCGGTAGCATTGGAGCTCAGTACGGAAAACAAATCTCGCGTCACTTTTCAATAGGTCCTATCTACATTGATCGATTCTCTTCATCGACACTCTCTTTCGTAAATAACTCGGCTTCACAAATGTTTCCTGCCGTCTTCGTCGAATTAGATGCTAGATTGTTGCTTCTTCCATCGAAAATATCCGGCCGTGGCGATTCAAAGTTGATCAAGGTTGATCAAAATAATTTGTACCCCTGCTTCCAGTTTGTTTAAATGAGCATTTTGTGTGATCGTTGGTTCTGAATATGGACAAACAGGCAGATGAATTCTATTCCTAATCTTTTCTGTAATAAGCTTGGTAGCCCTGAAAAGAGCCGTTTTGTTGCCAAAGTTGGTGATGATTTAACCTCCGAAACCAAACAGAGTGCGTCTCTGTCACTACACAACGTAGATGACATCCATGGCCGCTTCCGCTTGGCGTGTTTAGTGTAGGTGACAGCATCACGGATCCCATTTTTCAGGAACACCTTCAGCACACCTCGTAAATCAGACCGGAGATACGTCAGACACCGCCACGGCGAGTCAGACGACGGATGGTGGTTATCTCGAAGAATTTGCGTTTGGTTCTGAATATGGCGATGAGTGTGCAAAATATTACGCAATTCCATCCTCCCTATTCCGAAGATCGGAGGCGAATGCCAATTCGGCTTGTTTCGTCTACTTACTACTCTCTGACGACTGTGCTGGGGAAGCAGCATATGCATGTAGGTAATTGGTGGATTTATTAGTTAATTCGACGCTTTTGGACAATGCTGGACATTTACCAGTTTTTTCAATAGTTTCTTGTTGAAAATTAACATTCGGAAACATTGTATAGCGTAGCCATATTTCTGATCGATTGGTGATAAAATTATTGCAATTGATATTTTGAATTCAGTTCCCAGCCAAGTAGTGCAATTCATTCGAAATGTAATACCTGACTGGGAAAGTGCTATCGGCGCAAATGCTTTGCGAAAAAGGAACTGTTTGCAGCATAGTTGGTTGCATGTACTACTTCATGTAGGAAGGCTCTCGGACGGAGTGTTCGGGCAGCATACAGATTAATTTTGGTCAGTAACTCAATAACATCATACTCTACGAGCAAGACTTTAGCAACGAAGACGGCCTTCGATACGTTTTGTCGCTCGGTAAGAGTATACAAACCCAGCAAACGACAGCGGTCAGTATACGGTGGTAAATTCAGCGGGTCACTCCAAGGAAGATAGCGCAGTGCGTATCTGACGAATTTGCGAAGAACAGCTTCGAATCGTGCACTTCATACTGCTTGGTAGGGATTCCAGACAACTCACACGAATTGTAGTAGTGAGCGTACCAATGAACAGTAAAGACATACAGGTAACTCTAAGACTACAAGGTCCCGAAATAACGTGCTCAACTTTTTGGCTCAGCTCTGGTACTCTCTTCGGTCCCAAGCTAATCGATTCACCCCTCGAAACATAGGAGAACCAATAACCCCTCATTTTATCTGTCAAACTTTCATAGCGAATCAAAACAAACATTGCGTAGTACTAGAATTTCGACTAGAATGGGGTACGTTAATCGTTTGCTTGGGACCAATAGGCTAGTCAAGTAGTGAGCCAATTTAAAATCGTTAGTTTCGTAATGATTGTTGGTAAAGGTCTGTAAAACACCGAGGATCACGGGATTCCTTAGAGATCTTGAACCTGAATCTAAGCTTACTATTTGCTTCGTCGATCGTGATTGAGAAGTGGCGAGTGTACGTGAGCTTTTCATCCAACATGACACCAAGGTCTTTAACGTGATCGACACGTTGAAGTGCAGTCCCAGCAACGTTATGATCAAACAAAACGGCAGTCCTTGTTTGACGGAAACTAATCACCCACCACTTTAAGATCCACAGGACCATAAAATTACGTTCACACCAATTATTAAAGATTTCCAGAACGTTTTGTAGTTCTAAACAGTCAGCATAGCCTCAAACGACTAGGTAAATCTTCAAGTCATCAGCGAAAAACAATTTACCTCCACGTAGTAGAATGAAGATTACATCGTTCACAAATAAAGAGAAGAGCAGTGGTCTCAAAGTGGGCTACCCTGTGGAACTCCTGCTCTGTTCGATAAACAGTACGATGAGAAGTTTCCAATGCATAGACGAGTGCACGGATGGATTTGAGTTCACTCACTCGACTGGGCCCTGTTTACTAAACATGAACTCATGAATAATACTCGCCTATCATTTGAAACGGGCCTATTAACTTTTGTACACAAAACTTGTTAAGCCCTTTTCGTGCGAACTTAATACGCCCACGCAAACTAACAACACCATCGGGTAGGGGAAATTCTCCCTTTCCCAATAGTCTTGGTTTGCGTGGGCGTACTTCGGTTCTCGTGAAAAAGACCTAGGAAGTTGTTTACAAAAGGTGATAGGCCCTTTTCAAAAGTTACGCGAGCATTATTCATGTGTTCATTTTTAGTAAACAGGGCCCCGCTGTTGTGTCACTTTTTGTCGAGTGAGTGAACTCAAATCCATCCGTGCACTCGTCTGTACAGTAACATCACGTTGCACGAGGTACGATCTAAGCCAGCTTCAGAAGGAAGCAGAACATCAATTTGTTTCAAGCTTTGCTAAAAGAACGTCGTACACAGTGTGGATGGCATCCACTTGAAGGTTCTTGCAAACATTTTCCATACAGAACGACGTAAAGCTGACGAGATTCGTTTCCAAGGAGTGGCCAGGAAAGAAGCCATGTTGACAGGTACTTATGTAATGCTTGCAGGAAGCATCCAATCTCTCATTTATCAGCGACTCAAAGACCTTAGATTCAACCCCGAGCGAGGAAATCCCACAGTAGTTTTCCAAATGGCGTTTGTCTCCTTTCTTGAAAACAGGGAACATAGCGTTTACATGGCGCGGGAAATTTCTGCTGACAAAGCGACAGGTTGAAGAGCAAGAATAGATAGATGTATGGATTAAGAACTCCAGGTTTCATGTGAAACCTGAGATAATTTGGAGTAGAATTTCAAGCAAGCCCAGAATTGGATTCAGAGTGTATGTTAATTAACGCACATTGAAATTTCTGACGATTATTGCATGAAAATTCCGAGCAGAAGTCCTGGGAACATCAAAGGAAAAATCCAAGGGCAATCTGATAATAATTTCAAAATATATAAGGCAGCTCCCACACCTGGACCCCACCTATCGACCCATCATCAACTGTGAGCATTCCTGACATTGCTGAAAATTATGATAGCATCAGATTGCGGGGTTACTAGTGTAATAGGATGCTTTGTTGATTGTTCATTAACTCTTGATTGCTTGTAATACTTATGAATATTTTAGGTGGACAAAAAGGCGAACTAAGAGGTGGACGCCTGAGCTTTTCAACATTTATATCGCTGTGAAGCAACTGTAAACTCTAGAGGGAATTTATATCTGTAACTGAAACCAGTTCGATTTTGTTTGCCAACCTGGTTAAAATGTCATATTTAATTATCTTAAAGATAAATCGTCCAGCTCAAACCTTTGTAGGGGTAAGAGGTGGGACCATCATCATCATCATCATCATCATCAACTCATGGACCGGGGATCAACGGCTTTGCTTCCTTTCCGAAGGAAGGCGTGATCAGAGATGTTATAACTCAGAAAATCCCGACGGTGTCGACTGGAATTAAACCCAGGCCTTTTGGAGTACGAGGCATTCACGCTTACCACTACACCACCGTTGCAGCGATTTTATTTATTTTTTTATTCTGGTTTATTCT
This sequence comes from Ochlerotatus camptorhynchus, assembly GCF_037179485.1. NCBI lineage: Eukaryota > Metazoa > Arthropoda > Insecta > Diptera > Culicidae > Ochlerotatus > Ochlerotatus camptorhynchus. Next base: position 1,089,919 of record NW_027040795.1, on the reverse strand, counting down.
TGTTTATTTTTCTTCGGTTTATGTTCCGAAAGCGAGTGCCAATCATCCAACACCAGCACGAGAAAACTTTACACCTGGAGCCTAGATATCGAACCCATCAGCATATGAGCCGGGTCTAACAACTGTACTTCCCTTTCCAAAAATCCCAACGTCCTCGGCTGCGATTGAACCCAGACCCACTGAGGTAAGTAAGCAGTCACGTGTACCACTGAAACACTAGCACTGTCAGTGTTTAAACCACCCGGATATGATAATTTTACTAAAGATACAACAATTCATCCGACAAGATCAACAGATCCGAGTTAGGATATGAATTGAAACGTGCAGTCAAATACAAGGTCCCGATGAGAAGACTGGGTGTAAGGAGCTAATCTGTATCGCCAAACACAACAGCCTGAATTATTGAGGGATTTCAAGTGCGAGCAGTCGTCAACTTTGAATCGAGCAAAAAGTGTGCAACCCATGATGTCACATGTCGGAGTCTGGTTCACCGTCGCTAGTCCCACAGGCAGTAATTATTTCCTTTTCTTATTAGATTCTGAATGTAGGTGTGTCTTCAGCATCGTTTGCATGTACCAAAGTCATTTTTTTTTTCAAGCATTCCTACCAATTTCCTAAATTAATCAGCATTCAAACCAACGAGCGACCGTTTCTCGTCAGTGCTTAAGAAATCCTAGATACTTTGGTGCCTTTGCTACCACGTTCATGACCATATATTTTCCCTATAAACTACCAAAACCTCGATTTGACTGTCAAGAAACAATTCACCACGTGCCGAACGACGATAAGAAAGCTCAGCCATGTCAATAAACTTTGAATAATGTTCACGTTTCGCTCTACCAGACAGCCAGACAAGGTCTTGGTCACAATAGCAGCAATGTGGAAAGGTTTTGAATTGATAATAGCATCTGTCATGAACACAACTATAATTTTGATAACGGAAATGATACATATGTTTTAGGCGTAGCACAATGCCACGGATTAAATTTTTCCGTTAAAAGTAATTTGAATAATAAAGAATTACTTACCGGGATTTCCTCGGCAGAATTTAAAGCACCTCCAGTTGGCAGGAATCATAAACAGAGCAATGACAATGAACATTGCCGGAGTTGCATCCTTGATATCGCTATAAAAAATAAATGTAATGAATAAATAGATGTGTTCCGATGGAAAATCTTTCACGATTACTCACACAGCTGGCAGCAGATCAGCCCAACCGGTGATGAATCCAGGTTTTCGCATGAAGAAAAGCGCAACGGCACAAACGAACAGGAAGGCAACACTCTTTTCGTGGGAAGTCATAGGTCCCAGCTCCTTGTAGCGGGTGTCGATGACGTTACGGGCGACGGCTTCACCCTCCTTTCCGATTTCTGCGGCCTTGGCTTCGGGGCTGTTCGGTCTGTGGACGTTCGGTGATCGAAGGTCATATATTGTTGATGATCTAATAAATTGTATAGTTTGACAAATACCTGAACATGCCCATGTACAGCCACTGCAGATAGGCCCACGTCAGGAAGGTGTAGATCAACATTCCAGGCACGTTGTAGAACATGAACTTGGGGAAATCGATACCCGGGGCATCCGGGAAACGGCCTTCGTAAATACCCTTGAAGGTAAGATTAGTTCCAGATCCAACAATGGTACCGCAACCACCCAGAGTGGATGCGTAGGCAGCTCCTACAAAGTAACAGATTGTCGTCTTGGACGGCTTCAGTGGCCTGTTGAAAATCAAACTGTCAGTACAGGAAGAGTTTAGCGTTTTTAAATAACTCATACTCATCAGATTGCTTCTCATTTCCAAGCATTCCTTCCTCTTCGCTAGTCTTTTTTGATCTCTCGTACATTTTACACAGCCCTTGCTACAAATGAAAATCATACGTTTGAAACCGAAATCACATTCCATCAGTGCCGATCTTACCGATTCCAATTCTTCCAACACGGCCTGCATAATTGGACACATCATGGCAACCGCAGCTGTGTTCGAGATCCACATCGACACAAACATGGTAACAGTGATCAATCCGAAATTCAACCTCCTCTGGCTACATCCGATCAAAGAAATGACCTTCAGCGCCACTCGTTTATGCAAGTTGCAGTACTCGACTGCCAGAGCGATGATAATGCCACCGATGAACATCAGCATGGTTTCCTTCATGTACATCATACAGGTTTTATCGGTTTCGAGCACTCCCAACAACGGGAACAATACAATAGGCAGCATCGACGTAACTGGAAGAGGGATCGCTTCCGTAACCCAGTACATCGACATGATCAGCACTACGTACATGCATCGGTAGGCAGGTGTTGTGTCTATGGTGAAAACCGAAGCCGCTAGGAAAGGCGCTAAAAATACTACCAACGCCCGCCAGTACACCGTCATGAACTTCACTAACCGGTAGCAGCATCCTACCCTTGGAGATGCTACTTTCGCCTCCCTGAAAATAATAAACAGAAGTATTACTTTCATCTCAGTCAGGAAACTCGCTCAACTTACATGGCGATTGCCTCGTCAAACCCGTTCACTTTGGACATGATGTTGACATAGGATCCGCGCAACTACGCCAACTGCTGAATTAACAACTCTGCCGGTTGCGGCACATCCAATCAACTGACTTTCTGCAAATAAACAATGAAAAACAGAGGGAACATTTAATTGGGCGGTACGAATGAAATTGGCTACACATCAACATATAGTGGGTTCATGGTACACGGTGAAAAGGGTAAAGAGGAACTGATAAGGGAAAAATCTACGCTGATAAGCCGACTGTCGAAAATGTGTCGATCCTGGTTGGGAGATAGCATTTCACACGTATCTCTCCATACCTCCATACGCCGGTTAACTCACCCAGCACACCGTGTTTAATACAATAAATACATGGCCGCCAGAGTGAACTTTGACCGTGCTGTGTACCGACCTACACGGTCTTATCAATGACGATTCGAATCAGCTTGTACCCAATGATGGCAAAATAATTCACAATGTTTAGGCTATATCTGATTAATATGAATTCATGTAGGCTTTATTGATATGAGGCACAATGCAATGAGTTCCATATCAGATTCTGATCCATCTTCCAAAACTTGGGCTCATTTTACTACAATTTATATGTATACAGAGTATCTCAAAATTGAGCGTACAGATGTTATAAAATTTTAGAAAAAAAAAAAACAGCTGTAAAAGCCCAATTTGAAGAGATAAGTTTCTGAATTTTTGGCTACTGAATCATCATACATTTATAAATTATTTGTACAGTCCTGGACTTTTTTTTTGTTCATTAATTTATTTGATTAGGCTCAACCGAATTAACTTTACAGAGCCGAGGGTTCTTGGTAACTATACAAAACATCTTAAAACTATAGTCAAAAGGTACAACACAATAAACACTTTATCTTCCGCTATCCAAAAAGCATCCTCCATCAGAACTGGAGCCGCTTCCAGTAGTTTCATTGTATGCCAAATTGTTGTACGCCAACGAGGGTCAGAGCGCGTCCATTGCAGCAATGGACGCAAAACGTGGTCAGCACTCACACACTCATCACGAAACGGTTGCTTTCCAAAGTCGACGACGCATCGACCGAAAGAACTGCTGATGAAGAACAATGAGGAGGGCCACACAATGGTTGCTGCCCAGAAAACAGACGATCGCGTGGCACACATCGAGAGTAGCCTGCTTTTGTCGAGAGCCGAGTGAACACTGAGTCCTGGACTTATTTGGTTGCGTTTATTAAAAGTAAGAGCTGTTTGACGAAAACACTTTTTTCTTAAAATACTTTAATATCTTGAAACTCAATGAACTAAACTTCTTGAAATCTTGCTCACTTTTAGTCATAATAACGATCATTATTATTCCACTAATTTTTCTAAAATTCATCCACTAGGTAAAAAGCTAAATATCGAGTGTTTTACAAAAATAAATCTAACTTCATACAGGTTCTTCCAATAAAGTCCATAGCGAAAAATCAATAGATATCTGTTTAACCACCAGCCAAGATTTTTTTAAATATATCAATTTATAATGCGCCAAAAAAAATCAATTAGGGTGTACGCTCAATTTTGGATACACTGTATTTATACTCAGGTCTTTCTTTACACAAAATTCCAAACAGGGTTGGAGTGATAGAAATAAAGGTACTATACTTGACTTGAAAATTAATTAATTCGCGTTTGGCTTTCAACGTTAGCATTTCAGCTCATGCCAAGCTCTGAGTTGTCGGTTCTGATTTCGGCGTTGGTCGCGAGTTTATTCGGCCGATGAGGGGCTGTGTACTGATGAACTGAAGGCGTTATGTCGCGAGTGATAGGTGATGGAAAGAGATCGCAATCCTTTTGCCTCTGCCGAGATCCTTCTAGTAGAACCAGCTAGTGTGTGTTTCGTGGTTGTTGGGGGTTTCCGCTGCTGTGTGAGTAAGGAAAGGCGAGAGTGCTATTTTAATACTGGTTGATGAAAAAGCGGTAGCGGCAGCGAAATCATCGTAATGTCATGGATTCCTTTGCAACATATCGGGTGAGATGTTTCCTTTATTTTTCCCCTAACCTTCATTCCATTATTATGTGAAATATTATATGCTGGATACGGGAGGGTCCACTAGAGCACCCGATTGAAGCGAAATCGATGGGGAGAGTAGAAATGCCAACTCCCTGTCTTCAACATTTCGTGAATAGAGGGCGGGCTCTTCTCCCCAATTATTGGGGCGTCCTCCTGTTGGATGGCGTGTTTTTGACCGGTTGTATGATCCTGTTGTTGGAAGGAGATTCTCATTTATCCCTTGGATGCATGTGGACGACGTTGCCCACGGATTCACCCAAACCGTTTTGACCCTTTATACAATGGCAGGTTGATTACAATTAGAGGTTATTAAACTTGATCAACTCGAACAACGAGGATAATCCTCAGTATACTGACAGTTGTTTTGCTACAGTGAGTGGTAGTTACATATCATCACCATCATGTTCTTTACTGGACAATTATTACTTTATGATTTAATTACAAAGAACATTATTATAATCGTCATCCATTAATAAGCACTAATTTTTATAGTTGTGGATGTTGCCAATTTCGGTTCCCATAATAGAGGAAACCAAAACAAAAGGATTCCAAAAAAGCAAATATAGGTGTAAAATAATTTATTCAAGCGTTTAAAAACCATTTGAGCGAAAGTCCCATACCACAGCTAAAGAAACTCCACTAGAACATTTACCCTGAAACACTTCGTTAAGCAAAATAACCATAACATTTTTATTAAGGATATTGAACGGGCAATGAACCAAGTTTATGCTGGAATAAATACGGCCATTTCGACTAACGCCGAATGTTTCAAACTGGCAAAGTCGATATTTTTCAATAAATCATCGCACAAAAACTGATAATCTAATCGAAATTATGTCTGAGACAGTGAAAAAAGAATACAAATTTTCGCCAAAAATTATTTAAACAAAAAAAAACTTCATAAACAGAACAATAATAGTGAGTTAGTTTGTTAAACCAAATACCAGAAGACTGGAGGCCAAGCATCCACGAACCGAGATATTTGACGTAACATTGTACAGTAGGTTTGATCTTGAGGAATGTTGGACCAGGGAAAGTTAGTAGCTCAACACACAGTATTATACGCATTAAATAACAGTAAATTATACACGCCAGCTACAATAAATTTCACTAACAGAAAATGCAACAATAACAAATAACCCTTTATTTAAAACATGCGGATTCCATGTCCTCATTTGGGCTCCTTGTTTTCGACAACTCCTTGAAACGGTATTTACTGGTAAATCACTCAAATATTCAAATAAATCTGTTTTTACCCATAAGTGACACACTTAAGATAAAAAGTCAATAATAAGACAATATTCCGTAAACATAATCAGGTAGTACCGATCCGTATTGGAATTTTCCTACCTTTGTTTTGGGATATTTACTTTCGGAATTTGAATCAATTTAATGTGGTCTTATTTTCGCGCCACAGAGTAAAGAAACTGCGATGAAGTTTCCCCGTCATATGATCAACGCTGATCTGTAATTCCATTGCTAATTATAGCCTTTGTATAGAAATAAGAGCAAAGCGATAGAGAAAAGTGGAGGCGGGAGTCTAGGTTATTTTCATTCAATGCTGAAGGCAGGTCTAGATTTTTTTTTTTTCAAAATTTTGTATCGCTATTTTAACAAAACTGCCTGGGGCATGTTTTTATTCGTGAGGTTTTCAAGGTGTTTGAACAACTTTAACGTGCTTTTGAACGCTATCTTTTAAGCGCTCACTAATCAAGAATTCAATCAACAATGTTTAAACGGCATGATTTTTCTATTCCATATTTCTTAGGTGTCATCGATGGAAAAATCTGTGGACTGTAATAAATCATCTTTGACTGTGTAAGTATTAACATTAACACACACTACCGTTGTAGAAATCGTCACCATTGTAATACCATTTACCATCACACGTCCTTTCCATAAAATCCTTTCAGTCTAATTGGCGTTGACACCACAGATGGCAATTGAGTGAAAATGATATTGACGTTTTGAAATCTGCCAAATTGCATGAAATTTTTTCTATTACATCATAATTTTTGTAAATACGGATCCTAAAACTAGGTGTCGCATGACCAGTTTGACGTTTGACTGGTTTTTATGAGGTTAAAACTGGAATGGTTTTCGGCGTCGTGAGTGTAAGTGCGTGAATCTTCATGAGAATCTCAAGTGTGAATTTTGTTTGCCGCATTCGCATGTGAGTTTATTCTCGCAGGGAGGTTCAATTAATGTGATTTGAGAATGATTTTCCGAACACTAGTGCGAAGCTCACCATAACAGTTTATTTAACCTTTGTACGACTGGTTTTGGTTGTATAGCAGTTTACTGAACATAATTCTATTAATTTGTATTACTAGGGTACCGTGCCTTTACTGACAAGGCTATCTGAAGCATTATATCATAGAGGTAACTCTAAGACCAGAAGGTCCCGAAGAAAATGCTCACCTTTTTGGCTCAGCTCTGGTACTATCTTCGGTCCCAAGCTAATCGGTGCATCGAAAATCCCTCGAAACATAGGAAAATCCACGAACCCCTCATTTTAACTGTCAAACTATCATATCTAACCAAAACAAACATAGTGTAGTACTAGAATTTTGACTGGAATGGGGTACGTTAATCGATTTGCTTAGGACCAATAGGCTAGTCAAGTAGTGAGCCAAATTGAAATCATTAGTTCCGTATTGATTGTTGATTATATGCACTTTGTTAAGCACTGATGATTTACAAGCACTGATATATTGTTAACCTTATTTATACGCTTAAAATGGTTATTTCCAAACTGTTGCGCGTTGAGATTAAAACTTGTCAGTTTTACTAACACAAACGTCTTCCCTAATTTACGTTTCTAGATAAGTTTTATGAATGCACCTAAACCCACAAAACCCTTTGCAAATCACATGAGCATCTACTTTTATAGTTACTGCAGCTTCAGAGATAAGACATTTTTATTGCTTGAGAATGGCGAAATGAAGTTACTAATCAACTTATGCGTTATTTCACTGATATGTTGAATAGCTGTATGTAAGCAAGAATTGACCCACTTCTTCGTGGATGATTTCTTTCCATCTGGAATGTATGCATGTTCTATAGTGCCGATTCGGCACTATAGAACCAGTGCCTGTTTTTATCATTAAACGTCACACGCAATGAGTAGCGCTTCAACCCAGTGTAGATAAATTGTGTTTGTTTTGAACATCTTCGCTGTCACGAACGACCGAAATGAACAAAGTTCATTATACATCAACGAATATCCGTTTATTGATATTCTCCAGTGCTTGACTATCGAACTCAAAACTGTCAAAATCAGAATCGATCCTCAAAAGCAAAATAATCAAATTCATTTAAAAAAAAATGAAATTTTTTAGCATAGCCTTAAACCTCGATATTATCATCAATTCAGCACGGGGCAACAATTGTCCATGGATTTGTGCGTAAAATTAAAATAATCATTTTGCATTTGATCCTCACCAATATAAAGACGAACATTAATATTGACAACAACACAGGCGACAATGAACATCTAGCCACGAATAAAGAAAAACAAATAATGTCAACTTCGATTCTCAGTCAGTGGTTGCCTTGATCAAGAGAATTGGCGTTGACGTCGACAAATTTTCTCTTCCAGTAAATATAGACAGTGTCTTATGTGAATTTTCGGTGGAGTGAATGGATAGTACAAAGTCCGCCATGTTTCACGCACAGTCTGACGTTTGCTTATGGATTTTCTCATAGGAGTACAGAGCTACAGAGTCGCCGTCAACGCCAATAGGCGAGTGCACGGGTGAACTTTTGATCATCTACTGAAAAAAAACATTGACACAACAGCGGAGCCCTGTACTAAAAATGAACACATGAATAATGCTCGCGTAGCATTTGAAAAGGGCCTATCAACTTTTGTGAACAATTTGCTAGGTCCTTTTCATGAGAACCGAAGTACGCCCACGCAAACTAAGAAAACTATTCGGAAGGGGAGAGTTTCCCCTAAACGATGATGATGTTAGTTTGCGTGAGCGTATTCGGTTCGCGCGAAAAGAGCTTAACAAGTTTTGTGTACAAAAGTTGATAGGCCCGTTTCAAATGTTACGCGAGTATTATTCATGTGTTCATTTTTAGCTATTGTGTCACTTTTTGTCGAGTGAGTGAACTCAAATCCATCCGTGCACTCGTCTGCGGTGTTATGTCAAAATTCAAATTTATGCAGGTAGTTGGTCTATCTGTTAAGGTTGTCTTCATTTTCAACTAAGAAATGATTTTTATCAGCACTGCGGCCGATATACGCTTAACTTTTACATGCACTATGTAAGCCTATGTGTCCATAGAATACTTCTTTGAACACTTTCACATGTGAGCTTTCTAATTCTGTATCATTTTTGCATTTAAAAATGTATTGGCGAGAATTGAACCTGTAGCCCCCAGGACTGAACTGCTTCACTATTTCTGGAAACGTAGAAGTTATACGGTTATAAACAAACTATGCCAAATGATGGAGGATTGAATTCTCTGCCTGATTGTGATATTTGTTTTCAAGGATGAGCTTCTATTCGTTAAAAGTCGGTATTGACGTGTTTGTTTACAAAAGCAATTACGCCGAAAGCTCACATCACTCCGTCAAATAGTGTTTACATCTGACTGTCAATTACTCGATGTGGAAATTTGCATAATAATAAAATGATAATTGAAGCTAATTAATCGATTATTGAACAACCGAGACGTAACCCGAGCAAAGTCCAGCATCAAAATGACAGCAAATTGAAATCAAGTTTTGATATCAACATCAAACTGAAATCCTAATTTTATTTCAGTTTACGCAATTGAAAAATTTCGTTTTCATTTTGCTGTACATTTGCTCTACAAAAATATGTTGTTGCGGGTTTGTTTTGATTGCCTTAGCATAACATCAAATTTATTACTTGTTTTGTTATCAACAGGAAAAATATATATCAAATTGAGTTTTCAGTTTGCTCTCACTGACAGCAGAAATAGTTTTCAATGTGATGTCACAGGAAGATTTTTTTGCTCTCAATTTTGATATTTTAACCGTTAAAACGACCAAAACGACAGCAACCTGAGATCATTATCAGCGAAATCACAACATCAAATCTAGATTTAAATTTGATCTCAGACTTTGCTCGGGAAGCCAGACAGATTAGAATGACTAGTCAAGAAGTAATCGGACAACACTAGATCAGACAAGCTTCTCCTTGTTTTGTCTTAATACGTCCCCACTAGAACCCACGCCAGCTCTCAACTTAAACCATGGCCCACTTAGTAGTGGAACAAACTCTGTTGCTTATTACAGCGCTCCTAGTGGACGTTTTCGGAAGCTTCTGAGGTCTATTTGTTAACAAAAACAATAACAATAACAGTGTATTTTTTTAGTTCAAAAAACGCTCTTGTTTTGGAGACAGTCACCATGCAAGAAGAGCGTTGAAAAAAAATCGAGCACAGTCACCTGTAAAACCCATCGTGGTCCGCGTCCAAGCTAACTGAAGTGTTGAATTTTCCTTGAAACACCGTATGGCGCGTGCTTAAAACGTACATGCAAACCTTGACGATGAATCGGAAGCCTCAAAATAAACGCCGGAGTGGAATTGCCAACCTTCAGCTCCATGGAAAGGTCGTTTGGTCCATCAGAAGCAACCCTGGTATGTCCGATCCCAATTTGAGTAAACAGTATAATGCAGCCCGTAGTACAGTGCAGTGAATTCGCTACCTTGAAGGCTTACAGGCATATCGCGCCAGAAAGCAACCAAATCGATCACTCAAGCAGAATACGGTAGTTAGAACTCGTGCTCGAAAGCTGTATAACAACCTGCTGACCAAGTCCGGTGGGCGCATTCTTATGGATGATGAAACCTATGTTAAGAACAACTCTGGCAGCTTCCAGGACCAATTTTACAAGGCAAAGGATCGAGGAGGTGTCCCTGGCAGATTGAAATTCGTTTTTGGGAATACATTCGAAAGCGTTGTTTTTTTCAACTCATCAATTTAAGAAAATGCAAAATCTATCATAAAAGTTGTATGAAGTATTACTGATTAAATTTTAATGTTCTATGTTTCATTTACTCACATTCTTCTAATAAAACCAAATTTCAACTATATTTAAGAATTTGGCGGATTGAAAGGATATTGAATTCGCATGTTTTTGCTCGAACTTATATACCTAAGTGTACTCAGTAGTTTTTGGCAGGCCTTAGTATGCACCTTTACAATTGATGAAACTTCCCATAGAAAAATGAAAAATATTCCTTAAAAAACACACAAATGATCCTTTAAAACTCCGATTAAAATCCCTAAAAAAGGAAAAAATATCCATAAACAATTTCACTTTGATACATATTTTATGAAAAATAAAGCAATAAAATTGTAAAAATGTAGACTGAGCATTGAAAATGTACGAATTACCCATAAACACATTTCAAATTATCTGTAAAAGGTTCATCAATGAACCAGAAACTAACTAAATTTACCCACAGAAAATCAAGTTTGCGCACTAAAAAATATAGGAATGATCCATTAATTAAACATATATTTTTCATGTCTTGGACATATTTTTTTTTTAAATTTTGATCCATATACCTTGGAAAATTGCTCCATTACTACGTAGCTACTCAGATTAACTGTCCTGCTCGAGTTATTTTTTAGTCAGAGTAGCGGAGCGACGAGCTAGAGTCTAGAATAATCTTCTAAAATAAGTTTCTAAAGATTCTAAAAGAAGCATTCAGAGGAAGTTTCTAAAGAAAATTATTATAGAAGTTTCTATATGCAAAAGCATGTTTTTCGGAATCCTCATCTAAGTTCTTCTACAACTTTTTTGATTTGACAATTAGATTCCTTTGAAATTCTCTTTAACATTTTTTTGAACTCAACACTTCCTCAAAAATCCTCAAAATTTTCTTCGGTTTTTTTTTCTCTTGTTTTCCTATTTTTTTATTTTAAACAGAATATGATTGCTTTAATATTTATTTGCGGAACTCCCTTTTGAGTTGAGGGAGATCAGCATTCCTTTGAAATTATCCACAGAAAACATGGATTTATGGGTAATTTACGCATTATCGTGCTTCTAATAGCATTATTTCAGCGTCACGCATACATATGCCGTGTTTGTTTGCGTAAATTTATCTGCTGCTTGCATCTCTATCCGATCAAATCGACAGAATTGTCAAAAAATGTTTGAAAACGTTTTTCTTCGGCAACCTTTCCATTTCCGTAAACCAGCTGTTCTATTATCAGCAACAAGTTTGCCCAGTCGTAAAAAAATAATCAGATTGAAACTCAAAGACTAAGGAATCGGTAGAATTCATTCAGCGAAGTGTTATGATGGGAAAATTCAGTGAAATTACATTTAAAATTTGGTTGCCGGAAACAGTAATTTGCCCTAAATATTTTCGAATTCTCATTAGAATTCTCTTTAAATCCTCCTTAAAATTCACCTGCTACTCATTCTTCTCACGATTCCAATAGAATCTCTTTTGAATCGCCTAGGAATTCAATTCAGATCTTCTGTAGAACTGATTTCTTGAAACGTCCCGTTAGAACGCGTGGGTTGTTGGGAACAGCTTTAGCTGCAACTTGTTTTTTACAATAAGTAATCAGTTATGGCAAAATCACTACGAAATTGATATTTTTTCGCTCTCATACACTCTCAATATAACGCGTGATATTGATTTTAAAGGCTTCATTGATATTGCGAGACTTTCACACCGTGTAAAGTTGAAGCTGAGAGTTGAATCGACGCAAAAATGATTCCATAGCACCTCGTTTTCTTAGAAAGAGAAGGTATATAATGCTCTCTCTTTTTTCTCTTCAACGATGGCAGGCACGAAGCTACTGCTACCAGCGGTTATGAAAGTTTCGGTTGCATTCGGGTATAAAGCCAAAATCATGAAACTCAATCTCACCACAGTTTAGTGAGATTTGCAGCTGGTGAGTTTTTTTTTAGCTTGATATTCCGTACCTTAATATCACAGATTGCAATATCAACCGCAGTTGTTTGCTTGTAGATTTTTGTCTACCAAAATCAAGCGTGATCTTACCCCGTAACGTGGGTAGATCACCTTTTCGTGGTACGTTACGGAATGTAAGATCTACCACCGATTCCAAGTCTTGACTACTTCAAACTAGGGAAACAGAATTTTTCAGTAATCAAAAGAACACATCTTAGTCCTTGTTACTTTTTATATCTTGTTGATAGTGATAAGTCCTCGGGTTGCCTGGACTGAGGATGATCTTGAAACAAGGAAAAATGAGTTAGTCTTCACCATGTGATTCCTAATCTTCTGATCGTTGTTCCCTAGTTTGAAGTGGTTAAGATGCATGATCATTATCGGTGTCATAGCTTGTTTTTGTTGCTAAGGAATCCAATTTTGACTGACAAAGGGGCGCGCCTTTGGAGGGTATTCCAACTCCGAAGGGTATAAATAGCGGGACCTTTCAATTAGAATCAATTCTTTGCGATGAAGGCAAGAAGGACAACTGTATCAAAACCGAATACTTCTTCATTTCTCAATAGTGATGGAGTAAGACCATAGAGGTAGAAGAATTTTAAAGTATTTGTTCTACGAATGTTCCACCCATATGATATAAAAATGTGTAGTGTACGGCATAATGTTCCTCATATTGTTCTAGAAGTTTCGTTCCAACATAGTTTTCGTGTATATTTCATAGATTGAGAGATAAAAATCAGAAAAGAGGCCGTTTAGCTAAAATTCACAAGACAACAGAACCAATAAAAGACAATTAGATTGACAGAACATAGTTGCATTGCTTTTCAATGACGACCGATGACTGTTTCATTGATATATGATTTTTTCATAAATATGAATCCTCAGTAGACGTGTTTTTTTATCAAAGGCAAGTGTCACTCGAACCATAACAGCAATTTATAAAATAACGAACATTTTGAATGGCTCGAATGACACTTGCCTTTGATAAAAAAAACACGTCTACTGAGGATTCATATTTATGAAAAAATCATATATCAATGAAACAGTCATCGGTCGTCATTGAAAAGCAATGCAACTATGTTCTGTCAATCTAATTGACTTTTATTGGTTCTGTTGTCTTGTGAATTTTAGCTAAACGGCCTCTTTTCTGATTTTTATCTCTCAATCTATGAAATATACACGAAAACTATGTTGGAACGAAACTTCTAGAACAATATGAGGAACATTATGCCGTACACTACACATTTTTATATCATATGGGTGGAAAATTCGTAGAACAAGTACTTTAAAATTCTTCACTTTTTAAGATATCTTCGAGCATGAAACTAAGTCAAACTTCAATAAAATCACTTCGAATAGTCAACCTTTGGTTACAAAGTTGATACATGACACATTAAACTTTGCTATGAAAGTTGTTACAGCAGTTTTCGTTATTTCAGTCTCGAGATACAAATATTGTAAGCCGTAAATTACCTTAAAAACATAAAATTAACTTGAAGCACCTCTAAATCATCATCGATTTTGCTGAAAATTTACACAGAAGTACAAATTAACATGACGAACAGTATTCACGGTTGACCCGTTACATTCGGAACATTTCGTTTAAAATGAACAGGTCTAATGTACATGTAAAATATATATGGAAAAATTTAATTTAAATTTTGAATTCTTGAAGAATATTCTAAGTCCTTTGCCTCAAATATTTCACTTAGCTTGATGAATAATTCATCAAGCTTGAAATTCTTAACTTTTCATTAGTTCGGGATACTAAAACCTGAGAGTTAGATCTAGAGTTTTAATAAGTTTTAAAACCCAAGGTGGTGATAATGTTTTCAAATGATTAAAGTGATAATGTTTAAAGTAATTTCTAAGCATTGAACACGTAATTCTTTGTCAACTTTTGCAATCTCCAAATGTTGTTATTTGTCAGAATCTTCTGGAACGCTACTCAGAATTTTAAAGAAATTATTATCTAAATTCACTGTGAACTATCCTCTCTTTAAACTCTTTCAAACCCCTTATGAATTCTCGTAGAAATTTTCTTAAAACTATCTTCAATTTGAAATTCACCTAATTTTTTTTTCATTTGTATTCAGCATGCGATTCTCTTTGATTTATTGTCAATATCCTCTGGGAATTCTCTTTAGAATTCTTTTTTTATTGATTGAATGATTGATTAACATTTAAGAGATTTTCTAGGCACTTACATTAGCAGTCGGTTCAGAATTGTTTTCATATCGTATTTAAGTTTGTAGTAGGGTTAATCCACTTTTGAATTCTCTTCCCAAATTCCTTTAGTATGCTACCTGAGAATACTTCAGAGTGGCTTCAGAATTCTCTGAACTTCTACTCATATTCTTAAAAAAAAAAGGATCACATTTCCTTGGGATTGGGGTTGTACGCAAAGGTGACGTAGGACTACGTGGTCTTATATAATAAATGTTATTTGTTAACTACAGCAGGAGCTTTTTTGTGTAGGGATAGGAATTTGAGCTGGGTTCTCTCTGTTTATACTCTTTAGTATGACTATGATTGCCCTGAAAAGAACCTTTTGATATGATTTTTAGTTGGAACATGTTCAGTAATTAAACTTTTTTTTGAAAATTTTGGTGGCCCTGAAAAGGGTCGATGGTAGTACAGGCTTAAAGCCTTTGGAAGATGGTGGCGTGTGGCAGCTGGATCAGCAAATTGGACCGCACAATCCCATATTATTCGGTTCAATTGTTGGGCACTCGCAAGAGTCTCGGCCCGTCTGCTGCTGGACAGGGGTTGAACTGGTGTCTGTGACAGGTTGAAAGACCGCAGAATATTAGTGTCCACCCAGCTAAAGTACCTCCCCTTTTAAGTTTTTCTCGTTAAACTCCTTCTCTCAACAAGTTGGTAAATCTTAACCTTTAGCAGAAAGACGCTTAACACTTTTTTCGGCGAATTTATGATCCTGTTTCCTGTCATGATTTTTCTTTATGTCTGTTCAGATAAATTAGTACTTTTATTTATTTTCTCTACTGCGCTAAATCAAACGAGTAGAAGTAAGAAGAAACGTCGATTACGCACTCGGATAATTGAAAATTCGATAAATATTTAATCGAATAGCTGAAAAAATCTTTACGATTAATCGTTATTCGAGTAAATGGACTTTTAGGCATCCCTAGAAAATTGCGTAATTTCATGTTTTTTGGTGGCCATTCGAAAATGTCGAACAGCAGAATTGCAACCAGCAACTGTAACCCAAGAACCAAAAGCGGCGCGATGCTAGTTTTCATTACTATGACGACGACTGAATTAAGGGGCTTAGAAGCAGAGGGGGAAAATCAATTCTCTTCATCGATTTCATCTAGTGATGCTTCACTAACCTATTTCGCACTATTTCTGCTATGCTCTTCCATGATCCAGAACAACAAACGTGTCAATGAATGTGTTTGCTGTCGAGTTATTAACGAAACAGAAAGTCGATGAAGCGAATCGATCAGAATCACTTGCACCCCTGCTTCCAAGATTGGTTACAAGATTACAACTCTGGAGAGCATTTTGTATGGTTGTTGGGGGCGTGTGGTTCTGAATATTACGCAGTTGCATCCTCCCTATTTGCACACGACCGAAGATTGGAGGTGAGTGCCACATCGATATGTTTTGTCTAGAAACGATTCTCTAATGACTGGATTGGGGATGCAGTATATGCATGTACGTAATTGGACAATGCTTGTCATTTATCACTTTTTCAATAGTTTCTTGTTAAAAAAAAATCAACAGTCGGAAGCATTGCTATCGATGAGTAGAAATATTTCTTACCGATTGGTGTTAAAATTATTGACATTGGTCCAGGGACAGCTGAGTTATTAACGTTCAAAATCTTTCATAATTTCGTTACATGTTCCATTTCAGGTTTTACAAACAGTACCCGCATATAAAAATCACAGACGTAGTCCTACGTCAAAATGACATAATTTTTTTTCCCAGCGACATCTATTGCTGAAATCAACCTAAAAATGTTGCTGTTTATATCAAACCGAAAAAAAAACATGATGGGCACCCGGGCAAAATCGATTCCATTGAATAGCATCATGTTGCCAGGCATAAGCGATCATTAGCAAGCATGGGAAAATTAATTCACTCACGCGAGTACCACAACATCAAAATAGCCATCCTCACCTACAAACAGATTGCCGAATGAGTGTAAATTATTCCAACCAAGTGACTCTGCAGGTCGACTCAGAACTGACAGCAGTAGAAGGAAAGAAGGATAAACTGAAAGACAGCCGAATAATTTTCTCTACCGATGGAGAACCAGATTGAATGCGTAAAATGATTTATATAGCTAGTTTTTGGCTGACTGATTTAAATCAGTTAAATTGGCCACAGCAGTTTTACGGTATTTGCTTGACGCTTATTTTTATGTGTTACAGTATAACCTTTTTTTCATATTAATAGCAATGTAAGTGTGTTAATGTATGTTTAAAGCTAGAAAATAAAAAGTGATTCTTTCTGCAAAATTCTCATTCAGCTCACTCAGCAGAATGCAATCGTCAAGGCTCAGAAAGGGAAAAAAATAATAAGAGAGGAATGTTTTACTCAATTCTGCGGTCATCGAAGAAAATAGAAGCAATGTGAATACGAACGAAATCAGTGCGGCTCGCACAAGCTGCTGTTCGTTTCTGATGTTGTATGCATGTGAGTAAGTAGTAAATGCAAAATGAAACGATTTTTCCCATGCTTGATCATTAGTCTTAATGGTTTGTTGTGATGAAAGGAGCTCAGTGGCTTAGCAGCGACCGATTTTGCATACTGAGCATAATCTTGTGAATTCAATCCCATTTTTGGATCATTCCTATAATTTTTAATGCGCAAATTTGATTTTCTCCGGAGCAATTTCACTAGTTAATGGTTCATTGTTAAACGTGCTATGGATCATTCGCAATATGTTTATGGGTAGTTCAGACAATTTCAATGCTCATTCTTTAGATATTTAGTGGTACATTTTTAAAGTTATGTTGCTAAATTTAACATTAAATATGGATCAAAGTGACATTTTTTATGGATCATTCACACTTTTAAAGGGATTTTCTCCTGAGTTTTATGAATCATTTGTGTGTTCTTAAGGAGCGTTTACCAATTTTGCATGGATCATTTATTAACTTAGTTATGCAATAGTTTGCCGTATTTTTTTTTTCATCGCAAATACACATTAGGATTGTTCCATCTATATTTTAATATGTGCAATCGTGTTCATCTGTTTAATAAAGTTTCTGGTATTTTGTCACAACACGTCGAATTGCAGAGAATATTATTTATTTCTGATATTACGCTATTCTATTTATTTATTTATTTATTTCGTCAACCAACGTAGACTAGTACATATTAGAATACAGTTTTGTTTTCTTAAATTCAAATGTCAAAATAGAGCCACAAACTGTAATCAATCAACTTGTGGGTTGTTAAAACGGCTTGTTTGTCGATTCGAAAAATCAAAAAAAAATAAATTAACCATGGTAAATTAAGCAATAATTAAGAAAAACTAGCTCCCTTCTAACGATCAATCAGAAATCCGTTAAAAATTAACGAAGACAATAAAATAATGTTATATTTAGTTAATAATTACTATTTGCGTTAGGTGCTCGCAGCTGCTCAAAAGGATGAAGAAATTATTTAACGGAATGAATAAATACAATCACGAGTTACCAATTTATTTTGATTATTTGAAAAACCTGAAAATCTGTATTTTTTTTTAATCTGTAATCTATATATACAGATATCTGTATCCAAATATTGAGAAAAATCTGTACCATTACAGAAAAGTTTGTAAATGTGGCATCACTGATACCAGCCCGACCCACACACATGTATGTGCTCGCCTCAAAAAGGAAATCAAATCCATACACCTCCTGCTAGCCTTTGTTAAACTGCGATGTTTTGTAGTCGGGGATATTTCTACCGTAAAGGTTGACACTGTCATTATTAAAATCGCAAACGATCGCATTGATATGCAAATTCGAAGCATTATTACGTTGATCAATTTTCCGGGTAAGGCGCACAATTCACCAGGCGCACGCATTTCTACGCAACCTTGGATCTTTATTGGAACAAGAAGGTGAAATTACTTCCCACCACTTTGCGTAGTACAAAGCTGGGCACGGGTGCATTAGAAACTGATTGTATCACAATCCAGAAGTAAATCAGCGTATAGATTTGAATTAATGGGTGTTCGTTAAGAACCGGTTGCATATGCATTTTGTGAATAATTAATGTGAAACAAGTTTCCGCAGTAGTGGTACCTGGGGCAAGATGCACTTCCTTCGTTTTAAGCCGAAAATACATGTTTACAACACCGTATCAATTTAGCAGCTCTATGTTATCAGATAATATAAATAAAAACAAAAACCAGTCTGCTTTGGATATGGTGTAATTTTGTACTCCGCATTATGAAGATTTTTACCGATTAATTCCGGGCAGAATGCACTCCTAAGTTCGGGACAAAATAATCCTTTAGTAAACAAGCTTTCTTTACGTTCTATTCGCTGTCAAAAACGAAGACTTTCTTGTGCCTCAATTGAACATCTTCATTTATAAGACGACAAGGAAATCATATTGTCCACGTGTTGCAGTGCATTTTCCATCCATCCCATTGTTTGGGTGCATTTTACCCCAACATTTCCAGATTATTTATCGATTTCTAAAACCACTCTTTAAGGTATGTTTTCAAAGTTTTCATGTATTTTGCGAATATGAACAACTGAATAATACTTAAGAGAATTTGAGCAATACGTGATATTCACTGTCGCTTTTAATTTTAGAGGGAAAACATGTTGATTTCCTTAAATGGTACATTGTACCTTAGGAGCCCCTAAATAAAATTCTTCAATGTTTCCCACTGACTCCTCTAGGAAGGCCTAAATTTCAAAACAACAAACTTAAGCGATAAGCAACTTGGTCGTAAACAAAACTCATGATAACGAGCACCGAAATGAGAAAACCGTTACAGTGACGTCACAGTTGCCATCCACGCCGCATAAAATCACATGTTGCTGTTGCCATTGCTTGAATGTGGTAAAATATATTGCGTTCTTGTCGTAATACGTAGAATGAATGAATGACTTTATGTGTCATCTCGTATCATAACAATCACACGATAGAGCCGGCTCTGGAAAGAGGCACACTCCAATTGTTGATTAGAAAACAACCGCTGGAAAGAGTTCAGTTAATGATTATAATGCAATTTGTTTGTAATCAGCTTCTAGCAGAAAAAGTTGGGCCGGAAGGCCAAGTTCACGACACATTTTGTGGCAGTCTAAATTGTATTCTGTTATTTTTGTGATGAACGATGAAATGTTTTAAAACGTTACATAATATAACTCATAACATTATACATCCCGGAAAGTCCAAAGTTGTCTCATCGGTAGTACAGTATCAACTTCACGGTTAAGTCAGACATCAATCGCGCCAGTTAACACCGTGTCCAGATAATCTTGCTTACATTCCCATAATCTTCCTTCACCCATTGAAACGACCGGCTCAATGCAAATCACTGATACGGCCGAATAAATCATGTGATATCGCAGTGTTATCGATGCTAAATATAAAATCTCCTATCGGAAAAATATTCCGCACTTCTTGTTACAACAAAAACAACAAAACCGACAAAATATAAGAAGCCGGTTAAACTGCACATGACACAATTCACACGACAAACGAAATGAGTTTTATGGTGCATCACATTCTAACAATGATGTGAAAATATGATTAACATTGCGGATAAGTAGATTGGCAAACACCCCACCCGGGACGATCATAAAATTATTCAAATTTACACTTGCATTAGTTATCTACTGTCGCAAGCCAGAACGAGGAACCACTGACTGGTCGAAAGTGGTGACAACACCGCAGGCGGCTGCTGGAAGCTGTAATTAAGGAAAGCCGTTTTTAATCTCCTCGCTGAGCGATAAGTACACACGTACACAGTGGGTGTGATAAAAACTTGAAGCGCACGCAGTGCATGATACCAGTTTGTAATAGTCTATTTATTTACATATGTTGATGAAGGAAAACAAAAACAGCGCATTTTCTACATGCTTTGTGACAGATATTTTTCTGTGCACATGGTAATAATATTTACATTATTTAAGCAATATCAGATACCTAGTATGGTACTTAAATGCTTGCTGTAAAACTCATTAAAAAACAAACAAAACAAAATTCAGAAAAGCATTAGTTAGGGATGAGCATGGAGCAAGCTCGGATACAAGTTTTTGCTAACGCTGTTTCTGGGACTCCAAACACTACTAAGTGATCGAGGGATGGCGATCAAGGTAGCAGTGTTTGTCCAAAAGTGCGCGCTGGATTATCCAATACTGGAAATCAGGCAAAATCAATTAAGGAGGCTGACCAGAGTGAAGGAAAAGCTGATCGAAAT
Source organism: Ochlerotatus camptorhynchus (assembly GCF_037179485.1). Taxonomy (NCBI): domain Eukaryota; kingdom Metazoa; phylum Arthropoda; class Insecta; order Diptera; family Culicidae; genus Ochlerotatus; species Ochlerotatus camptorhynchus. The sequence goes on along the minus strand of NW_027040795.1, from coordinate 1,069,046 downwards.
GGAGGATATCCAAAAAGTTCATCAGCTGATTCTAACTCAGGTGGTCGCTCCTTCAAAGATGTTGCAAGTCAAGTTAAGATTAGAATAATCGTAATGAAGAAGGCCAACTGGATCGCCGTCACGAAGTGCAACCAGTCGAAAAGATTTAAAATTCCAAATGTAACACATACCAAAAAGCTCTTGGAGCTCAATAAACGGGCTCTTAGTATATACAGTTCGACTGGTACCGTGTTCTCTCGACTAGAACAAAACGACCTAGCTTTGGTATTTGGTGACTACAATCAGTCTGGGCTCTCATGGAACGTTCCTGCAAACGATCTTCCTAGCATTGATGTTCTTCGCTCGAACATGCCCGCATCCTGCTGTGCTCTCCTTGATGGTTTCAACCTGCATGGCTTAACGCAAATCAACTCGATAGTGAATAGCAACTCTCGGCTGCTTGATCTCGTTCTGGCGAACTAAGCTGCAGGACTGGAATGTTCTATCCTAGAAGTCCCAGAGCCATTGATTGGCATCGACACCAATCATCCTGCGTTGGAAGTTTCCATCAACCTATCTGTTCCTGTTCGCTACGATAACCCCCCTGTTGATGTACATGAGCTCGACTTTCGTAGAGCAGATTTCGTCGCGCTGAGTCACTCGCTTACCCAGGTAGATTGGCAGTTCCTTGACACGTGTTCATCTATTGATGAAGCCGTCAACTGCTTCGCTGAGGTCGTTGGCCGGGCAATAACTGATTCTGTCCCATTGAGGAGACCCTCTCCCAAACCCGCATGGTTACGGAATTCGAAGCGTCTGAGATCGAAGGCCCTCCGTAAATACTGTCGTACTCATAACCCATTCACCAAACGATTATTTTCAACAGCGAGCAACGAATATCGCACATATAACCGCATTCTTTACAAGAGCTACACAAGGCGTGTGCAGGCTAATTTACGGCTTAATCCAAAGCAGTTCTGGTCATTCGTGAATACCAAACGAAACGAGGAGGGGCTACCAGTCTAAATTCACCTGGGTGATAGAATCGCCAGCAATTCCCTTGAGAAATGTAATCTTCTGACATAACATTTCAAAAGCATTTTCAATGACACTACGGCTTCGTTGTCCCAAGTTGCTGAAGCGGTGAGGGACACTCCCAGTGATGCTTTCAATTTTTCGATTACCTCGGTTACAGTAGACCTCGTCGAATCCGCCCTCAAGAAGCTGAAATTTTCTAATGCTGCTGGCCCTGACGGGATCCCTTCAAGCATCCTGAAGCGATGCTGTTCAGAGCTTACAGCACTTCTTCGTAGTGTTACCTTACAACCTAGTGGGATTTGGTCTGCTAATCCTGGAAAGGTAGTTGGTTTCATAAACCATATCATACCTGACTGAAAAAGGACGTGTCCAGGCAATTGGCTGTCCACTCATTAAATGGTGGTCAGCTTGCATGATACGAACAGTAAACAGGGGTTCCACAAAAGTTCAAATAATGGACGCAGTGGTTCAACTTTCCCCAACAACAAAAAAAAACCATTGTGTGATCCTCCTCATTGCTCTTCATCAGCAGTTCTTTCGGTCGATGCGTCGTCGACTTTGGAAAGCAACCGATTCGTGATAAGTGTGTGAGTGCTGACCACGTTTTGTGCCCATTGCTGCAATGGAAGCGCTTAGCTCCCCGTTGACGATACTGCCATGAAATGACACCACTGGAAGCAGCTCCCGTTATGATGGAGGAGGCTTATTGGATAGCAGAAAATAAAGTATATATTGTGTTATACATTTTGACTATAGTTTTAAATTTGATTGCATAGTGATTAAAATTCCAATGAACAAGAATCCTCGGAACACAAAAACAACTATAAAATTTTGAATGATTTTTGGAATCGGTCATCTGGTTCTGGATAAATGGACGAAACAAGATCCGAAAAATATTAAGGGAACGAAGTCGTGTTTCTCGGCAACTTGAAAAACGAACGAGATACAGCAACATACCAAATGAAAGCTTAAATGGTCTCATACTACACCTTCGAATATTTATGGAATCGATGGACGGAAAAATACCCGAAAAAAAAAACGGATAAAAGAGGAGTGTTTCTTGTCATCCACTGAAACGACATCGATAAAATGAAAGGTTTCATTGTCCCATAGAATGTTTTTTGAATTTTTTGGAACCGGTCATCTGGTTCCGGAGATTTCTACGAAATAAGATCCAAAAACCCAGATTAAGGGAAGTAAGTAATATTTTTTTTTTCAAAACCAGTAAACTGTATTGAACACAGCAACTCCCAAAAAATGGTCTCATAAACACGAGCAGGAACGAATATCTCGATACCTTAAATTGGTATGGATGAGCCTGACATAAGAGGTAAAATACCAAAAAATAATACCAAAAAAATGTTCCCACAATACCATTCCAATACCAAATTATGATAATGCAATACCAAAACAATACCACACAGTTATTATGTTGGTATCTAAATATCAATTTTTTTTTTATTTATAAAGTATTTTGCAGGCAAATTTTTAGTATTTACTTTGGTATTACCTCTTTTGTCATGCTGGTCAATACCAAATTTTGGTGTCAGGTCAGAGAATTAGGTATTCATTAGTTATTTTTCCCTGCTCGGGAAAAGAACGTATTTTCATAATTTCGGAATCGGTCAACTGGTTTCGGAGGTATGAACGGAAAAAGATCCAAAAACACAGATTGAGGGAACTAAGTCTCGATAACCACTGAGCCAACAACTACCAATCTGGTCATCTGGTTCCGGAGAAATGGACAAAATAAGATCCGAAAAACACCAAGGGAGCTAAGTCATGTTTTTTAGGCAACCACTGAACCGAATTGGACGCAAAAACCACCAAACACAATTTTTCATAGTCTCATACTACATTTTTGAATATTTTTGGAATCAGTCAACTGGTTCCGGATAATTGGACGAAACATGTCTGAAAAACACTAAAGAAACTAAGTCGTGTTTCTCGACAACTTGTAAAACGAATTAGGCAAAGCAACCACCAAATTAAGGATAAAATGGACTCATACTACACTTTAGAATATTCTTGGAATCGGTTAACTGGCTCTGGAGATATGGACGGAAAAATCTAAAAAAAAACGGATTAAGGGGCGTAAGTCGTGTTTCTCGTCATCCACTGAATTGATAACGACCAAATGAAAGGTTTCATAGTGCTATAGATTTTAGTTTTAGTTTTTGTTTTTAGAATCTGCCATCTGTTTTTAAAGATTTGGACGAAACAAGATTCAAAAACACGGATAAAGGGAACCAAGTAATGTTTTTCAAAAATCAGTAAACTGAATTGAACAAAGGAATCACCAAATGAAAGATTTAATGCACACTTAGAAATAACTAACTCTACACGTGACGGACTCCATATTTTACATAAAAATTAGAAGTAAACAAACATGTCATGTAATTTTAAGTGTTTGGGGACTGAAAAGTTCGTTGCTTGACGAAAATTACGTTTGATTAAGCTATATTTCACGACTGTTATACATGTCACTCTCAGTTAGTTGTCACTCGTCGTACATGACACTTTCAGAGCACCTAAATTTACATGATTTTTTCTAAGTGTGTCGGCTCAATAATCGTTTTTGAATAATTTCGGAATCAGTCTACTGGAGGTTGGATGGAACATATCGTGTTTCTCGATAACTACTGAACCGACAACCACCATATGAAAGATTTCATTGCCCCATAGAATTTTTTCGAATATTTTTAGGAATCGTTCATCTGGTTCCGGAGATATGGACGGACATTTTCTCTCCCATCTTATGAAGCACATTGCTTGTGAATCAACATTTAGGCATTGAAAAAGTGTCAGGATTATGCTATGAAACTTTCGAATTCTTCCGTGAACAATATCGCTTCGCAACGCATTTTTTTTTCCTTGATTTGTTTCCATCGATCTTGTTATCCGTACTGAGTACCAATTCTACCGACACCACCAGGGAGGCAGCTCCCGCACCTGGACCCTACCTATCTACGAACTCATGAACCGGGGACCAACGGCTTTACTTCCTTCCCGAGCAGGAAAAAATAACTTATTATTACAAAATTGAGGTATTAAAATAGCATAACTGGCAACCTAAATATGATATTAGTGAGGCTGACATAAGAGGTAAAATACCAAAAATAATACCTCAAAAATAATCTAATAATAACAAACTCATAAATAATTTGATTATTACAATAACAAACGGATAACAGATGCTTTTTTAGATGCCAGAATACCATAGTTTGTTATTTTGAAGGTCTTCTGTGTCGCATCACAAAAGTATTTTTGCGAGCACTGAAAGTAACTAGGTTCTGTTTTGTAAGATGCAATTATTATTAAGATAAAAGATGATTGTTAAGATACAGTATGAAAACCCCAAGAGAATCATTCTTTGCTCGACTGTCGAGCTGTTCAGTCCGTATTTTCGCTCGAGTTCTCGATTCGATTTTGTTTCGTTTTGTGCTGTCGCGTTGCGCCGTGGAAGTGTCGCCACCTTCTCGCGTTCTGGCAAGTTTAATTGAACTTGCAAACACGAAACAAATGGTGCGCAAACGTGCCAATGAGCCAGCAGCGGGCCCTTCAAAGAAGGTGCTAATCAAGCCCAGCGCGTCGCAGGATGACGCCGGAAAACGAGTACTGCAAGCCAACCAGTATGCAGTACTCCCGGAAGAAAATGACGATGGTGACGCCGTTCCCATTGCAAGACGAGAGCGGATTCCCTCGCTTTTCACGCCGGTGAAGGATGTTGCCAAGCTGGGTGCCGAGCTGGCAAAACACAAGCTGCTGCCTTGCTTCAAGCTTTGTAGCATCGGTACCAAAATCATGTGCTCCAGCCTGGAGGAGTACAAACAAATAGGAAGTTTCCTGAAGAACAACAACGTGGACTTCTTCATGCATGATCTGCCATCGAGCAAGCCACTGAAGGTGGTTTTGCGTGGATTACCGTCGTTCGAGGCTGCTGCGGTGAAGTCCGAGCTGGAGCGGCTTGGGCTCCAACCTGAGGCCGTGTTCCAGATAAACCGGCGTCCCAAACAAAACACCAGCTTCCGTGATCAGTTGTTCCTGGTGCATTTCACGAAAGTCTTGCGGCTCTGAGATCCAAAATCCGGGACCTGTTTCAGGTCATCATCAGTTGGGAGCATTATAAACCCCAACATCAAAAACTGCCACATGAAGACAAACTGCGGCAAATGTGCTGGAACTCACTCAACTGCGTCCTGTGAGCAAGTCGATGACATCAAGCCAACGTGTGTCAACTGCGGTGGAAACCACCAAGCCTCCAATCGCGGATGTCCCAAGCGAGTGCAGTTCATTAATATCCGTCGGAAGGCCACAATCAACAACCAGCTCGGTCGCCTTCGTAATCATCGTTCGCCTCCTGTACAAACGGAAGTCCAGTACCCAGCTCTCCAGCCCCGTCGACATGTTCCGAACCTAGCCCCGCTTCCGCTCAACAACCAACAAGCCAATCCTGCGAGTATCCAAATGGTTCCCAACAGTCGGACAGTTCAGCATCGTCTCGCTGTTGCTGCGGCCCAGCCAATTCCAGATTCATCCACCGCCCCTGGTTTATCATAAGCTGGTGCTGTCTCAGGTGAATCTGTCGACGATTCTCCGTTCACCTCGGAGGAACTTGTGACGCTCGTGGCCGAGGTCATCATCATCATACGTACCTGCAAGACTCGATCTTAACAGCTTCATGCTGCCTTGTCACTCGTCACCAAGTAGGGACCGTGAAGCTATAAAAATTGCAAATTGGAACGCTTGCTCACTGACGAACAAGCATAGAGAGCTACTCGATTTCCTCAACACCAAGGAGGTCGACATTGCTATCATCACCGAGACGCATCTGAAACCCGAACTGAACGTATTCCTTCCCGACTTCCGGCTCGTCAGACTTGATCGCACCTGCTCTGGAGGTGGAGGAGTGACCATCGCTGCAAGACGGAACATCAGTTGCCGGCTGCTACCAAACTTCCAGCTGAAAACAATTGAAGCCATCGGAGTGGTGAGCACATCACTTGGCCCAATCACTATCATCGCGGCCTACCGCCCCAAGCAAACCAACATCAGGGACGGGTCGTCAGTGGCCCTCCGCAAAGACATCATCAAACTCACCCAGAGGAGCGGGAACTTTATCATCGCTGGCGATCTGAACGCAAAACATCAAGCTTGGGGCAACGGTCAGAGCAAAAGAAACGGCATCATCCTCAATGAAGACCTGCAAGAGGGCCACTATACCATCTTAGCCCCGGACTCTCCCACCCGGTTGAGTCGGTCTGGGGTCCATGCGACCATCGACATCTTCGTAAGCAACATGGGACACAACGTCTCGCAACCTGTGGCATTCCAGGAGCTGAGCTCGGACCACTACCCGGTGGTGGCCGAAGTTGGATCCTCGGTAAACCGATTTGAAGCTTCCCGGCGCAACTACCATCGAGTCAATATTAACACTGCGTCGACACAACCATCAACTACGATGTCCAACCGGGCACGTCGGAAGATGTTGACCGGTGTCTACAAACCATCGAAGAGGCGATTTCCCGGGCCAGGGAACAACACGTGCCAGTATCCAGACAGGTGAGTAACACTTTGAACCTTGACAGCCCTACCAAAGATCTCATTAGACTCCGTAACACCATTCGTAGGCAGTACCAGCGTACTGGCCTGCCTAACTTGAAGACCAATTGTAATCGATTAACAAAGATCATTCAGGCCAGGTTGGTGGATCTCAGAAATAACGATTTTGCTAGTAAGATCCGCTCTCTTGTTGGAAGTCAGCTAAAGTCATACCCATCCGGAAACCTGGGAAGGATCCGTCCTCTCCTTCAAGTTATCGACCAATCAGCCTTCTCTCAGGGTTATCAAAACTGTTCGAAAGAGCACTGTACCACCGGCTCCTAACATATGCCGATGAAAACATCTTGTTACTCGAGGAACAGTTTGGTTTTCGGAAAGGTCGTTCGACCGCCCACCAGCTGACTCGAGTAACAAACATTCTCAGACGGAACAAGTCTGTTTCGAAAACATCTGCCATGGCGTTGTTGGACGTTGAAAAAGCATTCGACAATGTCTGGCAAAATGGCCTGGTGTTCAAATTGCAGCAGTACGGTCTTCCAATCTTCCTAGTGAAGATCATAAACAACTATCTATCAGACAGGACGTTCCGAGTCTCTCTGAATGGCATCTCATCGGATGCTTTCAACATCGGTGCCGGGGTTCCACAAGGAAGCATTCTTGGCCCCTTCCTATTCAACCTGTTCACCTCCGATATGCCGGCTCTCCCTGATGGTGGATCGTTGTCTCTGTTCGCAGATGACACATGCATCGTCTACAAGGGTAGGGTCATCGGAGCTCTAACTGCCAAACTTCAAAGAGACCTGGATATTTCAACAGCTGGAAGATCCGTATCAACGCGGCAAAGACCCAGGTCATTATCTTTCCACACTCTAAATCTCCTAGACTTGTTCCGTCGGAGAATAACAAGATCTGCCTGAACGGCACAGTGGTGGAATGGTCCAAAGAGGTCGTGTATCTCGGGCTAACACTAGACAGCAAGCTTCTTTTCAGGGAGCACGTTGACAAAACAAAAACCAAGTGCAACATCTTGATAAGATCGTTGTATCCACTTATCAACAGGAAGTCAACCCTGTCCCTGAAAAATAAGCTTGTTGTCTACAAACAAATCATCCTTCCTGTAATCGAGTACGGTATGCCAATCACTCCAAAGGATCCAGAACAAGATCCTTACGATGGTCCTAAACAGTCCCCCGCGGACTAGAAATTCTGAGATCCACTTCCTGGCTGGAATTCAAACATTAGAAGAACGGAGAGTATTCATCCTGGAAAGGTTTAGAGACACCTGTCTGAGATCAAATCATCAGATCATACGTGATCTAGCACGTTAGGTTAAGTTATACTCGTAGTTAGGTAGGTTATCACTTTTTAAATTCAAATAAAACACATCCCCAAAGGGATATTCTGTAAACTAGTTGAAAAACGCAAATATTAAATTAGAATATCAAATCAAACAAAAATGAAGAGCCAAGTAGGCTAATCAATTAAAATGATAAATCAATGTGCTACCATAATCAACAGAAATAAACATAATTTTACTACTTACTACTAAACCCCAAGACAAAATGAAAATACACACAGTTGAATTCAAATCTCCGAGTAGGCATGCTGCCTCTCGGAGTGCAGTTCCCAAGTAACAATTTTTGTTTTATGAGGGTTCTGTAGATCGTAGATCGGCTATATAACGTCCATAAAGCATGTAATGTTATTTGTGTTGATTTGGACTTTTATTTTGTCCCCTTTTGTTCCGATTGCCGAGTATCCGTCGCCGTCATTGAGCTTCCAAGGAATCACAACGTATGTATCGTATGTTCTTCTTATTCTATTGCATACATTACGTCCCTACTTAGACTTTACGCTGACTCTCAAATTAATGTTCTTTGAGCACTTCCACAGTTGTTAATTGAGAGCTTTCTAAGTATGTACCATTTTTGCATTAGTATCATAGTGTGGCAAGTACAATCATAATCTTGGGAAGTCAAGAAAATTTCCAATCCGAACAAATCATAGACCAGACCGAAACTTGTACTGGTCTTTCTCTATAGCTGCGCCTTTGCCGACTGCGCTAAGGAAGGCCCCGTATACAGCTTACGTACGATATGGAATTTCTTTGATTAATCAAATTCACCACCGCTTTCTTATGTAAACATACATTCATTTAAAATAGCATGACCAATTGAACTACGTTTGACCCCATAGTTCTCCAGTTGCTTCCAACTTCCAAGCTCCATATCAAAGAATGTCACGACAAGCGGAATCGAAAGTGTCACGCCTATATGAAAGAAGAAACCCGATTCTGGTTTACACAAGATTTTATGTCTTTATCGAGGCTGCCCTCGGCCAAACGATTTTAATTGAACTCCAAACACTTCGATTCGACAATGTTCACCCATGTACCTATATGTGTACGGGTTGGCAATTTTTCAAAATGTATTGGCAAATTTTCTGCTATACCTGATGTTGATCACGTAGTAACAGCAACTGTAAGAGGTAGGAATTGCCGAATGGGAAGAGAACAAACAGAGAGCTGGCGAATCGTCGTTGTTTGGCGAAAAGCTGCGTCTTCACCTTACTCCATACCGGCTCGCTAGGTCGTGAACGACGCTGGGTACCCGAGCAGAAAGCAAAGTGAAAACCTATTTTGATATTTTGATTAAATCTTTCGACATTATTTGACAACTCTGTGATCAAAAATGAGATCTAAATGTAATATGAAGATTATCAAAATGATTATCAATTGTGGCATCGATAAAAACAAATCAGTTACTAATTAAGATACTGATATTTTCGTCAATACATATTCAAATGATTAATCAATACTGATGGCATGATCATTAGCAAATTGATATTTTTCCGCTCTCATACGCTCTCAATATCACGCATGATATTGGAGCAAAATATAATACATGCGAGACTATTCACTGTAAAGTTAAATAATGATATCTCTTTTTTTATCTTCACCGATGGCAGACACGAAGCGACTGCTGCTAGCCGTTATGGAAGTTTCAGTTGCGTTCGGGTGTAAAGCACAAATCATGAAACTCAATCTCACCACAGTTTGGAGAAATTTGCAGTTGGTGAGTTTTGTTAGCTTGATATTCCGAGCTGCGACATCCCAGCTTGCTTGCACATCAACTAATTCCAAACCATGTATCGGGAAGAACGTATGACTTTCAATGTACATTTGTTTATCCATTTAGCGCAAAGCACACGAAACTTTAGAGCAGTATGGAATTCGTCTTCATATCCATACGAACCCACTACGGTCCCATCTTAAAGTACAGAACGGGAAGTAATCATCCAAATATATTATGAATCACTTTTGTCATTTAAAACGCTGTCCAGACTGGAGAGTTATAACATGTTATAACGGTTGTCAAATAATTGCAACACAAAAACCACCATCAAGATAGCGCTATAACATGTTATGACTCTGTAGTCTGAACGTACTATAATAGTACGTTCAGACTACAGAGTTATAACATGTTATAGCGCTATCTTGATGGTGGTTTCTGTGTACCAATTATTTGACAACCGTTATAACATGTTATAACTGCTCAGTCTGGCCAGCGTTTAAAACGCTGTCCAGACTGGAGAGTTATAACATGTTATAACGGTTGTCAACTAATTGCAACACAGAAACCAACATCAAGATAGCACTACATCATGTTATAACTCTGTAGTCTGAACGTACTATAAGACACATCCTAGAGTCATCCGTAATAAAAATAAACTGGCATTCACGGATTTGGTACTCGAAAAAGGCTAAGCAGTTATAAAATGATGGACGATTGAAATTCATCATTTCCAATAGATACAAAATCGATGACGTGAATATTTCAAATATAAATGTTAGTTATCATGATAGATTTCAACGTCATTATATACTACACTACCGATCATAAGTTTAAGGACACCCCCAAAAAACCATGCAAATATGTTTTGTTCAATGATCTCTCATTTTACGTTCAATTTTCGATCTCCAAACGTTATTTGAATGGTATGAATGGTATAGCATAAGTGTTCTAATACTACTTATATTTCAAAATTTGGCCAACCCAATTCTGAGAAAATCAGTCATAATTCTTCAGAGTAAATTTTGAAAAATATTGTAACTTTGGGTGAACTTTTAGCACACAAAATTTGATCATTATAATGAACAATTTGCCTACGAGGAAAGTTCCATTCAATACCTTTCAAATGATCTAAAGAGAACGAAAATTGAGCGTAACATGACGGAGATATGAACATAACAAATTTGTCATGGTTTTTTTGGGGTGTCCTTAAACTTATGATCGGGAAAGTACATAGGACACATTAGACGTATAGAGCATATTTCAACTGACAAGAATAACACTGTTTATATTGTTGAGTGGCAATTGCTAATCGACAAGATTTATAAAAACATGTTCAGATATTAGCTAGGAAACCGACTTAACCTAAAAAAAAATTAATAACAACATTCGCAAAGTATAAGTGTTAGCATTGACAACAGGATAACAGCAATGAAATATTGATTTGTTAATATAATCTCCAGGTAGATTGATACAAATAATAATTATATAAATAAATGTTGTTGTTTAACTGTGAAAATAATAATTGTCTACATTAAACCCAAGAATTTAGAAGTACAGATGCTTCAAAACTCCATCAATAAATTTTGTAAGTCATCACGACTGTACATATCTCATTTATTTCGAATCAACTTTTCTTCCGTTTAAAAATGTAGCTTTTCATGGTTTACACTTTTTTTAAATAGATTAAAATTTATAAAAACAATATCAAAAAATATTATCAATATGCTTTCAAACACATAATTGCATATCATTTTGATAACATGTTGATATCCAACACTGCTCGGGTATGTAGTGTCTATCGGCTGTTACCAGCCTGACGCAAACCAATACCGCGTTTATGAAATTCATAGCACGCGTTCCGTTTTTGTGACATGAGTAAGCTCATGGAGGATGTTGGTTTTGAGAATTGTATGTACTGCGGAGGGTGAAACGTTTAGCTAGAATGAAATCATAAACCTTAATATTTGACATTCCTTCCAATTATCACGCTTATACCCCGTACAGACTATGGCTTATATCATGTTATATAGGCTGTCTTGCAATGAGCACTCATACATAGGATTTCCAGTGAAAACTAGATGTATGAGTGCTTATTGCAAGACAGCCTATTATATTACATGATATAAGCCATAGTCTGTACGGGGTATTAAAGATGAACTAGCCTTAGGCCGAAAATCTCTAAAATAAAGATTAAAAAAATGTACGGAGTATTAAGGTGTGAAGTGTCGTTAATCGTTAATACAAAAATATATATAGGTACACTGTACTCGTAATAGATGGTATCCAGTGATCCAGTAATTCTAATTTTATGTGCATTTTGATTAGATAATTGGCATCATCTTTAACCACAGGTCGTAAAAAATGTACTACAGTAGGAGAATTTAGATTTTCGAAAAGTTTAATCGAGCAGAGCAGGAATCAAACTCCACTTCGTGACTTCAACGTCTCATGACTAGGGTCACTCGAGAGCTCAATTGTTCTATTCGCAAGAGTATAGTGAACATTTTAGCTGAAGAAAGCAAACCAATTGGAAGCCACGATTTTAGAACAATTCAAACATTTGAACGAACCAACTGATGACGGTAATAGCCATCTACCCCCCGCAACATGACGCAACAATCGCACGTGAATTGAAACACCCTCCTCATCTCTTCTTCCGTTACGTCACTACGCAAACAGTCACAAATTTCCTATCGGTGCGTGGTTAGTGGAAGAATGGATTCAAAAATAGTCTAAAAATAACCCTCCCACGCAAAAACCGACCCATCTACGTAAGGCAAGGTCATGGTACATGAAATACCTAGTCTGTGTTCAGTTGCCGGCTGTCAGTTACGTCTGTAGCTGCGATGGGATGCACAGAAGCGGAACCCATATGTATCACTAGTATCCTATCGCATTGTACCAGTGACGATTGTTATCACGTTATCTGTATTTCATCATGATTGCAGCAATTAGGCTGGCACAGGTGGGCTACCCTTGAAGCACTGTTTCAAGATCTTACATCATTCCTTTGAAATACGCCTAACACTGTTTGTCCAACGGATGTTAATCACATTTGTCGGCAAAAATGCGGAGATTCGGTTCACAAAATCGTAATCTACAACGGTAGGATAAATTTGGAATATTTCCGATTTGGCGTGACTGCTGACGTCAGACATGCTTCCCAGTTGGGGTATTTTTATTTCAATTTGCGTATCATGAGCTATTGATGTGTATGCGTGTTCAAATTGGTAAACTGTACTGATGATTGGATTTTGGTTAGCAATGTCACTGATTGTATAGAGCTAGTCATGCAGCGAAGGGGGAGGAGGTTTACTACCCTCCCTGCGCCTCACAGATCGAAGAGGTAATCATAAAATTCGACAGTAAGCGTTCATAAAGGCCTAATTGAAATGATCGATTCTCGATCGTCGATCATCTCTTTTGTTACTAACTTGCTTGGATAGCCAATACAACCTGTTTACCGCACTGTATTGGACAAATTTCAGAAAATTACTTCCCTTAGCTGTAGCAATTTAAAGATAAAATCGATGAAGAGAATCGATTATCGTAGTTAGGCCTGTCAAATTTTAATACAAAATGTGGGTCAACAGCTGCACATTTTTTCCCTTACTCGATGTCTCTCTAAATTGATATTCTCTCCAACTCGATAGAAATCTAGGGCAAGGCGGATAGTTACAGGTCGATAGGAACTCACGGTCCGCCAGTGTTGGTAAGTTCTTTGCCGTTAAAAATGTTCATTATTTTGCTATACCAAATGCCAAAAAAAATACGGACGGATTTGGACAGATTTGGACCTGTTTCATACCTGGGACGGACTTGACAATCGGGTAGCGATTTCGAGCCAACTTGCTGTCAAATCCGAGCCAGTTGCTGATTGGTCGATTTGACAGTTGCAATCGTGGAATAAAAAGGACAGAGGGATCACATCAATCTGGTTGGCAGTAATGCCGGAATCAATGTTGACGTCAATGGCGTTGTTAATTGTTTATATTTGCGAAAGGAGAGTTGAAAAATTGAATGCACTGCATGTTTTAAGTGATAGATATTGTTGTTTGTTTATAGTTGTTATTATTGAGTTGAGCAAAAATGATGTACAAGCTGCAAGACTGCGGTAGAGACTCCGAATAAAATCCAAATTAAAATAGAAAAAATATTTTATATTCCTGGCAACAATGGTCAACTCCGTCAAACACCACACACAACTTTCCGAAGGGCATTCTTCAAGAAGATTAAGAAGAATGAGAAGCTCAATTGTCAAGTCCCGTCCCGGTTTCATACAACCGAAAGGTGAGTGCTGGTCACAAATGCGTTGCCAAATTGATTTCCAAGGCAAGTGATCAATCTATGATGTGAATTTCGTGAATAAACACGGGGAGTATTTCTTAAAGCAAAACTTGCCATACGAATTGCTCATAGTTCATTTTTGTAAACACACTAACACTTTTTTTTTTCTATGGCTCCTAATGCATCCATCTCGAATCCAGGGGCTTTATTTGGCAAGTCATTCATATTTACAAGCGTTCATACAAAAAATGCTTCGTTTCGACTAGCACAATGAAGCTCAGCTTAGTTCGACTGCTTTTCCGATACATATTTCCAAAATTTACCTCTCCCTAACTCCATGATCCTTTCAATATCGAGATTGGGATGATTGAATGTTCAATGGAGTCAATTACATGAAAAAAATATATGACATAGGGTAAACTAGGCCGAGCCCCTCAATTCGCCCAATCAAGCAAATAAATCCCAATTTTAACTCCTTTAAACACCTATGGCAGCTGAAAATTCTTTATCGGGATTTAATCCGAGGATTAGGTTGGAGCTTACCACCACTTATTGAGAAGAATTTAGTAGGGTATAGAACTAGTTTGGTCCTGATTAACCTCCCAAAATTTAAACTCAATTGATAACAAACTGACTTGGCACAAACCATTTGGATTTTATATGGAAATTACTATGGAAAAGTCAAACTTTTTTTTTCATTGTCTTCTTGCCTTTTTTCATATTTAACTGTTGAAAAATTCTACAGTTATTCTTGAGGAAAAGTTTTTCAGCTACAATTTTGCAGCAAATTGTTTTTCAGCCAGACGTCAAATTAGGAAAGTTATTAATTGTTTAAGAGATTGATAATCTTATCCCATAATCAAGCAGCTGTTTTGTTGGCAACACTGTATTCTGCAGTGTGACATAGTAGCCATGATTTTTGTGCTCAATTCTACGTGCCAGAAACACCAGTATTCCCTGCTGAACAGTTGATTGAGCATAATCATAAGACATTAGTGACTTGAATCATTAATAAATTTGGTTCCTTACATTTAATCGAAAAGTGGTCTTGAACAAAGTTTTAACTGAGAAAATATCCTACAAGCAAAGTTTAATTTTGAATGCAAAGTGAAATGATGAATTTTGAGATAGATATGAACAAAAAATTAGGTTTTCCCATGGTAATTTCCATACAAACTTTTGTGTCCAGTCAGTTTCTTAATAAATTAGTTCAATTTTCAGGACCCAATTTGGAACTGTTGAGCACATTGGAACGTAAATTTCGAATTTTGCATCAGTCAAATATGCATACATCAAGCTGTGTAAGATGGCAGAGGAAATACAGCCCAACCTACAGTCCTTTCAAACGGACTCTATTCTTCGTGCACTCAAAAAATTCCTCACGTCATCATCATGTGGCTCACACTTAATTGAGCACTTATTTTGAAACAAATCCATTTCATGTATGAATCTTATGCTGTGAACCATGCCTCAACACTATTGGCTCGAATTGTGACCCAATTGGAGTCTATGTGCCTTACATGGTGATATCAATATATTTGCATATTTGAACATTATAATTCAATGTTCCATAATATTTTACTTTACCGACTCCAAAATTGAATCGACAAACATATAGACGAAGCTGCCAGAGGGCAAAGCTTACACATGCCTTTTTTAATGGGTTTGATTTGGGAATCGATTCTAGACTGTTGTGGTGTGCTGCTACCATTGTCTTCGTTCGATCTCACTGGGCCACGGTTGTTCTCATATATGAGGCTAGTTGATAAGGATGAAGCCACAACTCATGTTTTCGATGTTTACCTTGCAGAACAACCAATTCACATCGCATTGAAATGCAAACCACTTCAAATCCATCTGTTTTGAACAGTAGTGTGATTCAATGTGCAATACACTTAAATAGATAGAGAAAAATTGAACCATGGTGAAATACACTTCAAATAAATGGGATTGCGCAAATGAAAAACCAAGTGTTTAAACACTTCTTTCAGACGTGTGGACTTTTTTGAGTGTAGTTACGGTAAAGATGGGCGTGGCCGCAAATAGCAATAGTGATGCTTTTGGTATTCTTGTTAAGATTGTATCAATGCTTGCCTTCCAGCATTATTCCTTAAAGCAGTCTGACTTAGAATTTCAAAAGAGACGTGCGTGTCACTAGTATCCAATCTACGAATAATACTGTAACAACGCTAACGCTCGTAGTCAAATTTGTTTGCAGTGTTCAAAACAGATATTCTGCATGAGTTGCCCGATCTAAATCTCAAACATTTTCTTGATTTGTGTTCCGTCAATCTTGTTTTCCGTGCTAAGCACCAATGTTGCTGACGCCAGGGAGGCAAGCTCCCACACCTGGACCCTACCTATCGACCCATCAACTCATGAACCGGGGACCAACGGCTTTACTTCCCTTTACTTACCCCCCGAAGGAAGGCGTGATCAGAGATGTTATGCCTCAGAACATCCCGGCGGCGCCGTCTGGGATTGAACCCAGACCTGATGGGGTGAGAGATAATCATGCTTACCACTACACCAACGGCGCCGCTGAAATCTCAAACATATCTGATGTTGAGAAAATCGTGGGTTTGTGACAAACAAATGCATATTTTCAATCCGTTTCCCTTTTTGTTCACAGACTCTCTTTAACATCCTGGTGTAATTAACCATTTTGACAAGCTTCTGCATTCATGCAATGTGATTTGAGGCATCGCATGATGGCTTTTGGCCCAATTTCGAAATTGACCACTTCACCCCGGTAGTGAACTATGTGGTTCTAGAACCCTAGTTTAAATGACGTTGATATTTTGTTCAAATTCTAATGTGATTTGATGTGTCGCTTGATAGGTTTGACACGTTTCAGGTCACTTCTAATATTAATGCCCGTATTTAGCGAAACATATATCCGTAGCCGGTTGACCAATTCAAAAAAAAAAACAGAACGCCATAGACCCCTGTTTGTTAATTTATTTGATAAGGCTCAACCGAATTAACTTTACAGAGCCGAGGATTCTTGGTCACTATACAATACATCTTAAAACTATAGTCAAAAGGTACAACACAATAAACACTTTATCTTCCGCTATCCAAAAAGCCTCCTCCATCAGAACTGGAGCCGCTTCCAGTAGTTTCATTGTATGGCAAATTGTTGTACGCCAACGAGGGTCAGAGCGCGTCCATTGCAGCAATGGACGCAAAACGTGGTCAGCACTCACACACTCATCACGAAACGGTTGCTTTCCAAAGTCGACGACGCATCGACCGAAAGAACTGCTGATGAAGAACAATGAGGAGGACCACACAATGGTTGCTGCCGAGAAAACAGACGATCGCGTAGCACACATCGAGAGTGGCCTGTTTTTGTCGACAGCCGAATGAACACTGGCCATAGACCCCTATACCTTGCATTTGGCGTTTGTTGCGTCCAATTCGGTGCAGCGGTTGCTGAGAAATATTATGAACTCAATGTGCATCTTTGAACCAATAAATTCTATAAATAATAATAATAAAGTAAGAAAAATAGGCAAAATCTCAAAAGTAGAATTTTTTCTAACTGTATTATGACGGAAATTAGTCTTACTAGCCTTGTAGTACATTACACTAGATTTCAGCAATAGTCTCTTGTCCTAGATGTTCTTGTGAAGTTAAAAAAAAATACCGTCATTTTTTTATATTGTCAATTGTGCCAGAAAATGAATAATATTGTTATACTACTGACAAAACATTTGTGACAGCACAGGTTGATGAACGGAAAACCTGTTTAATTGACCTTTCTGGTTATGACAGGACCAGGAGCTAGCGATCCTCAAGTATTGCTCAGGTGAGCATGTTCAGTGTTCGATTCATTCATGCATGTTGGATGCAATCGTTCCAGAACCATTCACACTGATTATCCAGTCCAACCAGCTCCAGTGGGGTCACTGGAACGAGCTTGGCATGTATTGGAATCAACACAGAATTCTTTTAAATCGCACTTCGTAACAACGTTTGTATACATTTTCATTCTCTCTCTGTGTGTCTCTCTTTATTTTTACAGAGAGCCTACAGTGTGTTTCCGTTGTTCTCATTAAGTTTAATCACCTCTCACGATTCATCAGACCATCGAAGTGCATCGCGCATTAACCAATGCATGTCCGGCCCTCCCCTACACACCTCCCACACTAGATTAATGTGGTATCTCCACCACTATCACCAGCTGCGACCAAAGAATACATTGAACTGAGCAACAAACTTTGATTTGCAGAATACTCAAAACTCGACCAGTGTTTTGCACCAACAATTCGGCGGGCCAAAACAACAGTCCACAAGTCATAAGCCAAAAGTTTATCGCCACATAGCGCTTATCGACACGACTGAAACATGTGTCTGGACCTGGAGGAAGCAATACACTGTCGATACTCTCGGCAACGGATTGACTTTACTACCAACATCATTCAACGTATGATCCGAGATTCCATCCTATTGACGCACGTAAATAATAAATGCAATGCCAAGCGATTCGAGACGATAGCATTTTTTATTAGATGCGCTCAAATGCACCAGACTCTGACTACCCACACCACTATTGACTCTTGACTCGAATCTTTTCGCTAGCAGGGTCTGCATTCTTGATTTCTTTCAGTATAATAACCGTTTGATTGTTATATTGGCGTGCATGCGCGAGTATCTTGTAGGCAGCAAATATTTTTTTTTTTTCGAGAATAAGCTTGAAGTTGCGCGGTTAGATTCACAACGGGTCGATTTTCCATTACGTAAGACGAGTTATCATATTTCACTGAAATGACGTTTTTTTCCGGTGACTGTATTCGAGCCGTTGGAGTACAGAATTTGTTTTGAGCCTAAGCTATTGCTGATGTCGGGAAGCGCTCAAAGTCAGCAGGTCAAAACAAGAATCTCCCACTCGATGAGTAGCTATCGTACTTTGGTAGACAGATTTATTTTTAACCTTTTACTAATTTTCACTTATTTTTACTCCTATCTCATTTTTCGGCCATTCAAACCTCAAGGTTAGGTGTACTCCACTTTTGTTCCACCTAACTATTCTTCAATCCAAAGCCCGCCATCCCCATCAAGTATCACTGTTATCCATATCGACAGAATGCTAGTTCACTTGTGCAAATATTTAACTTCACTCACATTGTCGAGTCTTCTGCAACCAGTTTCAGAACGAAATTCGGTCAGAATACATTAGCACATTGGCAATGCACGGCTTATACAACACCGATTAAAAGTCGTACCGTCCTTTGAGACACTGTCTCTAAACTGAATGAAAACATTCACTAAACGAAATACGAAGGAATTAAGATATCCAACTCATATCACACTCACTAGAATCTCAGGAATAGTCCGCTCGATCGCCCAAATCTGCTCTCCTCCAATCCGGATCCAAAAAATAAAATCTTGGGGAAAATTTTCACGCACACTTTTCGCCGGACACACTTTCTTCTGTCTCTCGCCTCTCCGCAAAGCCAAGAGCGCAGCAAAGACAGACACGCGGCCGCTCGATTGAATTATCGCATCAGGACTGAGCCATAGGAAAATTTGAATTTCCAACCTGACCTCCCGTCAATATCGGCACTGGGAAGCAGAACAACGCGGACCTTTACATACGATTACGTTACACGCGTGCTCCTGTATGCTTCTTCCCGGTCAGCCACACGCTCAGCTGCTCACTTCCACCGATCTACTAGCTCGATCGGTTGTTGATACTCTGTAGGTACAAAACGACCTCTGCTCAACTGGACGGCGTGAGTAGCTTTGGGCTGTGGAGACGTTAAGCATCATGGAATGAATTATGCGCCCCGTGATTGGAACTGCGCGGTGCCGCGGAGAGGAGCCAACACATGGAAAACATTTGTAAACTCAAAGCCACATGTATGGCGCGGCTCTCGCGAAGAGAGATCCGATTACACTTGTAGAGCGTTGCCGGCGTGGACTTAGCCACTATTACAGACACATGCGCGGAATGTGGGGTATTATGGGCCCTTATTGATAATTTGAAATTATCTTGAGAACGTGTAACTGGCAACAAAGTTTTCGTAAATAGCATTTCGTAATAGGGGAAATGGATGTAATGTCGGTCTAAATTCCCCTAATTTGGGCCCATACATAAATTCAGCAATCGACTAAATTTTCAATAGCGACCAAAAATATCCAATAGTACCGACCTAATTACACGTTCATCTAGATAAAATTGATAAATAGCAGACTTTTAGCGATGGGCCCAATCTTAGATCCATAGGCCAACATTAGAGCCATTTCCCCTGTATGATTTATCAAAGGTGCCTATGCTTTCGTGCATTAGGGAATTGTTGGATAAAATGATCCTTCGGAGACTCGATCAATGGGTTGAATCAAATAATTTGCCATCAAATACACAATTTAAGTTTCGCAAGAGCAAAGTATGCGCTGCTTTCCACAGATATTCAACTGGTTTTTGCACACATGGACCAATTTGCTTCAGAATTCTTGAACATTCGTGGGGCTTTTGATTTTGTTTCCATTTAAATTTTGTCAGGCAATAGGCACAGTTGTGGACTTTTGGGAATTTTAAATAATTTCATGCACAATTTTTTGTCAGAAAACCAATCAACTTTTCTCTTGAGCAACTGACAACTTCAGTTCGCTTTCAGCTGTGGACGGACACAGCAGCATTTGTTCTCGGTGTCGATAGTGCTATCGGCAGTCTGTTTTTCGACCAAGCTATTGTGTGTTGCGCACATTGTTTATCCGCAGTTAGCTAGCCGTGTGTGGAATCCTGTGGATAGAATCAAGAATGAATGGAGTTGAAGTTAAAAACACCGTCAAATTTAGCTTTGGCGATGGAGCTAGAAAACCGTCGATGGGCGAAATTATTAATTTCGCGAAGACTCTGGATGCGGATCCTATGCTGATGGAAGCTATATACAGGGTAGCAGAGGAGAAATCCTTGTTTATTAAATTCAAGGTCTAAGAGGCAATGTGTCACACATTGATGAATAACAGTGAACAATTAACTTTCCGTTATGACGATGGAAAGGCAGTAGAGGTACACATGTTGAATGCGGATGAATACATTCAGTATGTCAGAGTGTACGATCTGCCTCCTGAAGTGCCTGACAAAAACCTAGCATTGGTGCTGGCGAAATACGGCAAGGTAAAACGTGTGGTTCGGGAGAAATTTCCTCCCGAAGTAGGTTTTGATATATACACTGGCATCTGCGGTGTATATATGGATGTTAAGAAGGAAATTCCTACATCACTGCATTTCCTCAACGTAAAGGAAACGTGTTCTATCCCGGGAACAAGAATGTGTGCTTTGTTTGCAAGATTGAGGGGCACCAGATGAATTCTTGCCCAAAGCGGAAACCTCGCAGGAAGCTCGAAAAACAACAAACGACGGATACGGAAAAACGTGACCCGGACGAAGCCCAAAGTGTTAGCAGCGTGGATACCTGTACATCCCAAGCAACACGGCTTGTCATAAAGAAGTTGAAAATACTTTGTAATGACTAACGCAAAGAATCACTAATACCTTAATATACATCATTTAATACATGTATACAACCTAAAAAGCGCAAGACGCGGAGCTTATACAACTGAATAATGGTCTTATAACATGTTTTGGAAACATCATAAAAACCAGCGACAAAAAAAAACCAATAAAAAAATCTTGAGCATGGGATTTGATCACTGGTCCTTGGCGTGGTAGACTTTTTTCTACCTAACTAGACCAACACCGCTTGATGAAAGGTTTGTTATAAGTATCTATCATGTTCTTGCCAATGGCATGAAAATTATTTTCTCGTTCAACACGCCTTCGATCCGTCATGAAGACGTTTTGTTAGTAGTAAAGCGTACATCTAATTGCCAGAATGTTATTTAAACGTATTTTCAACTCCTTATAAGACAACCTGCACATTTTCAGTTGTATTAATTTATGAGATGTCATAAAAAAGTATTTTCAACTTTCTTTATAACAAACCTCCGAATACCTCATAAGAAACTGTCAATCACTGCATGAAGAGACAGTCCGGCTCAATGGCACCGTCAATGTTTACGTCAATCTGGATTGATTTTGTATACGACAAGTTTTATGGGGGTATTAAAACAGTAAGATGCACGTTCAAATAACATTTAAAGATAAAAACAAAAGAAAACTATTTTAGAAAATGTTGAATCGAAGAAGTATGAAGAAAACATCTTTAAACCTCATATATAACGTAGGATGTTTTCTGCATCTCTTATAATACATTTATACAACAATCCGTTCTAATTCTTTTTCAAAAGATGTTTTATGTGTTACTTGGGATCATATGCGGGTGTTTTAGCCGGCGATGCTTCAGCGGATGCTATTGAGGTGTTCGATGAATAAGTTATGGCAATCGATGAGACGACCCCGGACATGGAAGAAGAACAAGAAGCAGCAAGAGGAAGTCAGCTCGAGACCGAAAGCCATCCATTGTTCTTGATCGCGAAGAAATTGAAAACTGCTATTGAAACACAGAAAACGGAAGAAAGAAGAAAACTGCGGCCGCGAGAGAAAGTTAACATCAAACAAACGGCTGCTAGGAAAAAATGAACTAATTTTATAAACTCTTTTATTTAAAATTACTGAAAAACTGTAAGAATCAGCTCAGTAAAGCTAACGCGTTTGAGCCTTACAAATAAATTAATGGATAAAAAAAACTGACAACTTCCAGAATTAATTACATCCCAAGCAACATTTTAAGTTTGAATGAAATACTGCAAAGCTACTATAAAACAACATTTATAAAACCCTGGTAAAGGCTGGTTTGCCATTGATGCAAACACCAAAACCTCATTAAGAGTAGAATCTGTCTAAAGGTCCACCCTGGGCAGGTTCTGTAGGGTGTATTCTCGAAGTATTCTCTTCAAGATTGATTTACTGAAAAAAGGTTATATGGTATGACAAACGCATTGAGAACCATCTGAAAACCATATTTGAGGTACAATAAAAGCTATTTGGCAACAATTAAAACCTTTTTTGAGCCATTTCCCTAGCCACTTACTAAATCCACTAGAAAACCATCAATCACGATAGAAAAGGAATCAGTACTGCGGACTCAATGTGCTTGTCACTTGGGAGCCAGTGTGAACTGTCAAACGGGAGCCAAACATTCAGAAGTAACAAATGCAGCTACTGTTCTTATGCACCGTCAAGCATTGTAATCTCATAAAAATGATCCATATTTTTTCATAAAACATTCTTAATTTTAAGCTCAGAGACAAAACCAGCAGTCTCTGTGATGAAAGTATAAAAACCAGCATAGTTTGTATGACTCAGCAGAATTTTCAATTGCAGTAAAACATACTTTGGCACAACATGTATGTGAACAAACTTTGATAGAGTCATGGGGGCTCGAGGCCTCCTGGCTCAGAGCTTTTGGCGTACCATTCGATCTTATCAAAATAAATAAAATGAAAACTGATCGTATAAAAATGCAGTCAAATTTCCAAAAAAGTTAAAATAGTTCCCATAAAGTGGCCTAATTCTAGGTGCCATATTAAATCTTATGTGAAATGTATGCGAAAACATCCGAAAAAAAATGAGTCCGCCCTCGAAAAACGTCGATTTTACTAATTATTTTGTTTTGAAAAAAAATAAAATATTCTTATGATCGATCATTAGGCTTAGCCGAGATTTTTTTATGATTAAGCATTTAAAATAAACCAAATAATTGTAATATGGCGGTGGCATAAAAGTTGATTTTCATGGGCTTTTGTGAAAAAGTTATTTTGCTTTCAAAAAATCCCTTACAAAATCAACATTCGGCTTTACACGGGAAAAAATCCGATTCCATTTTCATGAATAAAAAACCTGAAATCAAAAAAACTTGCCATCCCATGAAATCATAACAATGATTCATGATTTTGTTATGGAAATTCATGATTTCATAACGCAGTGGAATCATGATTTTTTTTCCTCTGTTCGGGACCTAACACTACTGCGACCAGTAAATTGATCTATTATAGTATATCCCGTGTCCTTAGTTTAGTGCATGTCGTATTACTCTATCACTATTGAGAAATGATGAAGTATTCGATTTTTTTTACAGTTGCCACTCTTGCATTTATCGCAAGGATCCGACTCTAATTGAAAGGTCCCGCTATTTATACCCTTCGGAGTGTTGAAACACCCTCCAAAGGCGCGCCCCTTTGTCAGTCAAAATTGAATTCCTTAGCAACAAAATTAAGGTATGACACCGATAATGACCATGCATCAGAACCCTAGTCTTAACCACTTCAAACTAGGGAACAACGAAGAGAAGATTAGGAATCACATAGATGAAGACAACTAACTCATTTTTTGCCTTGTTTCAAGATCATCCTCGGTAGACAAAGCCGAGTCTTGTCACTATCAACAAGGCATAAAAAGTAACAAGGACTAAGATGTGTTCCTTGAATTACTGAAAAATCCTGTTCCCCTAGTTTGAAGTAGTCAGGACTAGGAATCGGTGGTAGATCTTACATCCCGTAACGTACCACGAAAAGGTGATCTACCCACGTTACGGGGAATCATGATTGCTTCAAGCGTAACACCGGAACACCGTATTCACCGCACTACATAGGTATCTCTTATACGCCTTTTGCCTAATCTAGTGGTCAAAGTATGGGTTTAATGATCGTAAGGTTCTTGGTTCGAATCAGAGTGTTGCTTTATTTTATTTTTTTATATGTTTTGGTTTAAAATCTAAAAGTTAAACTCATGAATTTAGATCATGATTTTAACTTAACTAACTTTTTTTTTTGTTCCCATGTGAAGCCATTTTGCTTGATTCTAAGCCGTTCAGATTTATGGCAGCATTTATGGAGACAAAGTTGCCAGCACAAAGTTAAACATCAAAGCTTGTTAATCTTTCAATAGTTACGCTGTGCGATCCAGCGTTCTTCTTGGCGATTTTCTCCCGATGGATTGGAAGCAGTTACTCAGAAAGTGTGCGATACTGTTTTACAACATTTCGCATTTCGAACAGCTGGAAGCACAATCATTCCCGAAAAAGATCCCCGTCTTCCGGATGGTTCACGAACATCAAACGATGCAGGAATGTACGCTTGAATGAAATTTTTCGAAGAGTCTACCTTTTCGCCGAATAAAATCGCTGCTATGGATCCAGCTAATCTCCGCTAACTGACTGTTTCAATGGTTTGCTGTTGGTACTGATGCAGGTTATTCCGATCGCCATTTATTCACAAGATTTATACATACTATCTGTTTTTAGACTGTTTCGACAGTATTTCATGAATTCTAGGGCCACGCTCACTTCACTCACTCACTCACTCACTCGTTTCGCCAGATGCTCAGTCGTTGATGGTACCATTTCAGCCGGTCGTGCTGGTTCTTTTAACCCTCCGTTACTCGCGCTGTTGTACTTTGTACAACACACATGAGTTTTCCATTGCCATTTTGTTGCTGAGTTACCAATCGATCTGAAACCAACGAGTATTCATCAAAAAACTTGTTTTGATCTAAACAAGCTAAACTTTGATTACAGTAAACACCTACAAAAGCGGATAATAGGGAAAATGTAAATGGAAACCGCGAAAACTGTGACCATACTACGTGGGATTTGACTTAATTGATTACTACATGGAATATATCAAGATTCTGACTAGATAGAAAGTTACTGTCTCTGACAAAGTTGTTCAGGAGATCATAGCCTTGTCACTGGCGGACAGTAGTTCAGAATTTTCTCACAACGTAGCGCTAGTATACATGTGAAATTCTCGCATGTGATATATCTCGAGATCCTGACCAGATAAAAAATTACTGTCTTTCACAAAGTTTTTCAGGAGATCAAAGCCTATTGCTTGGTGCTCAATAGTTCAGAATTTGCTCACTATGCGACCCTAGTATACACGTGAAATTCTCATATAAAATATCTCGAGTTCCCAACCAGTTAGAAAGGTACTGTCTTGGGCATAGTTGTTCAGGATGTCAAGGCTTTTTCGCAGGTGGACAGTATTTCAGAGTTTTCTCACTATGCGGCGCTACTATAGATGTGAAACTCTTGCATATAAAATATCTCTAGATCCTGACCAGATAGAAAG
The DNA here is from genome assembly GCF_037179485.1 of Ochlerotatus camptorhynchus. Classification (NCBI taxonomy): domain Eukaryota; kingdom Metazoa; phylum Arthropoda; class Insecta; order Diptera; family Culicidae; genus Ochlerotatus; species Ochlerotatus camptorhynchus. Next base: position 1,043,061 of record NW_027040795.1, on the reverse strand, counting down.
TAAATGTATTCGGCAAAGTTTTTCAGGAAGTCAAAATCTTTTTGTTGGTTGAAAATAGTTTAGAATTGTCTCACTATGCGGTGCTAATTTATACGTTCCTTGCTCCCATATTCAATAGCTCGAGATCTTGATCAGCTAGAAAGTTGCTGTCTTCGGCAAAGTTGTTTAGGGGGTCCAGACTTTTTGGCTGGTAGACAGTGGTTAAAAATTTTCTCACCACGTGGCGTTAGTATACATGTACACTTCTCGCATATGCTATATCTCGAGATCCTGATCAGATAGAAAGTTGTTCAGGCGGTCAAGGTCTTTTGGCTGATGGACAGTAGTTCAGAATTTTCTCATGATGCTACTATAGATGTGAAATTCTCGCATATAAAATATCTCACGATCTTGACCAGATAGAAAGGTACTGTCTTGAACAAAGTTGTTCAAGAGTTTAAAGCCTAGAGTTTATGAGAAAATTCTAAACTATTGTTCACCAGCCAAAAGACTTTGACCTCCAGAATAACTTTGTTGTAGACAGTAACTTTCTATCTGATTAGGATCTCGAGATATAGCATATGCGAGAAGTGTACATCTATGCCACGTGGTGAGAAAATTCTTAACTACTGTTCACCAGCCAAAAATTCTTTGACCTCCTGACCAACTTTGTCGAAGACAGTAACTTTCTATCTGGTCAGGATCTCGAAACAAACCACATGCGAGAATTTCACGTGTATTCTAGCGCTACGTAGTGATAAAATTTTGAACTACTGTCCACTAGAGAAATCTATCTGATCAGAATATCGAGATATTTTACATGCGAGAATTTCGCGTGTATACTGGCGCCACATAGTGTGAAAATTCTGAACTATTGTGCACCAAGCAATAGGCATTGACCTCATGAACAACTTTTTCGAAGACAGTAATTTTCTACCTGTTCAGAATCTCGAGCTTAGCATACGCGAGAATTGTACACGTTTACTAGTGCCATGTGGTGAAAAATTTCTAGGCTACTGTCCACCAGCCAAAAAGTCTTGACCTCCTGAACAAGTTTGCCGAAAACAGTAACTTTCTATCTGCTCAGGATCTCGAGCTATTTTATATGCGAGAATTGCATGTGTATACTAGCACCGAGTAGGGAGAACATTCTGAACAACTGTCCACCAACGAAAAGATTTTGACTTCCTGAAAAACTCCTGAAAAAACTTTCCAAAGACATTTATTCTTTATCTCGTCAGGATCTAGTGATGTATCACATGCGAGAACTTAACATGTATACGAGCACTACCTAGTGAGAAGATTTTGAACTACTGTTAATCAGCAAAAAAGCTATGATCTCCTGAACAGCTTTGCCTAAGACAGTAACTTTCTATCTGGTCAGGAGCTCGAGATATTTTATATGAGAATTTCACGTTTATACTAGCGCCGGGTAGTGAGAAAATTCTGAACTACTGTCCACCAGCCAAAACTACTTGACACCCTGAACAAGTTTGCCGAAGACAGTAACTTCTATCTGCTCAGGATCTCGAGCTATTGTATATGCGAAAATTGCATGTATATACTAGCGCCACGCAGTGAGAATTTTCTGAACTACCCCACAGTAACTTTTTATATGGTTAGGATCTAGAAATATTTTATAAATGCGAGAATTTAACATGTATACTAGTGCCGCGAAGCGGAAAAACGCTGAACTACTGTCCACCAACGAAAAGGCCTTGACCTTCTGAACAACTTTGTCGACGACAGTAATTTTCTATCTGGTCATGATCTCCTCGAGATATATCACATGCGATAATTTCACATGTATTCTAGCGCTACGTAGTGAGAAAATTCTGAACTACTCTCCACCAGCGAAAATATTATGATCTCTAGAACAACTTTGCCCAGGACAGTAATTTTCTATCTGGTCAGGATCTCTAGATTTTCCATTTTGTAACCAATTAAGTCAAATCCCACGTAGTACGGACACCGTTTACGCGGTTTCCATACACATTTTCTCTATTATCCGCATTTTTTTGGGGGTTAACTGTGATAAAATTTTAGCTTGTTTAGTTAAAAACAAGTTTTTTAATGAATACCCCTTGGTTTCATATCGATTGGTAGCTCGGCTGCAAAATGGCAATGGACAACTAACACTGTTGTACAAAGTACAACGCGCGAGTACTCGTGTTATAAAAGTTGGCGCGAGTAACGGAGGGTTAAAGAAGTTAATTTGGCAGAAATCGACTTTACTTCGTTCGTTAGCATCGCATTAATTTGTCATTCTAGTTAGTCTATGCTTGGCTTTTATTCACTATGAGGATCCATATGTTAAGTTCAATTTGTAAACAGTGTAGTTATTGGAGGCGAACCAGCCCAAGGCTGAAAGCCTCCCTAATAAAGTTAAATTAATTAATTAATTAATTAACAGTGTAGTTGAGGGATTTTATTATACACTAACAGCCTAAAAACCAACAATATATGCTTTTTGATCTTATTTAGAAACTAATGGTTTTATGATTGCTTTTAAAATGATAGAACACGTTTAAAGAATATTTTATCAAGACATTAATAAATAATTGCTTATAAAGTTTAGGATTGAATTGCAGAACAGTTTTATGGAGGGAATGAGAGCTGCTTTATTTTTTATAAAACGTTACAGTTTTTTTTTATTTTCTTGCCATACTATAAAAGGTGTTTAAACCAGAAAAAAGCTGAATTACTGAGCAGGAATGTTTTACACTTTGAAGTGCTGTATTCAAACTAAATATATATTGTTATAAAACCATCATGAATCAGAATGGATGCCAAATGGTTGCTGAATTGATACTGGGGATGTGCCTGCCCCAAGGCTCTTGTTTCAGCCAGGCTTCAAATTTATCCAGAACGTCATGGATAATATAATTATCCGAGTAAACGTATCCTATATTCGACGTCATTTTGCAATCCAAGATGTAGGATTCCGGTTTCATAAATATTGGGAACTACTGTAAAATACCCATCAATATGCGCATTTTTGTAAACGGAATGACGTCTAGAGGCCGGAAATCGATGGCCAACACCATTTTGAAACGTAAGACGGTGCACACTAAGAAATTCCTAAATTTACACGTGACGTAATCTATCTTTGACATAAAGGATGATACGTAAACAAACATGTCATGTAACATTAAGTGCCCCGAGACTGAAAAGCTCGTTACTCGACAAAAAGTACGTTTGATTGAGCTGATTTTCGCGTCTATTATGACTCAATTTTATGTCAAAATTGACGCTCGTATATGTTAGTCTCAGAGCACCTAAATTTACATGAATTTTTCTGAGAGTGTGGCTACCGGTTTCAGAAAACAAAATTCAAATACCCTACAAGATTACCATTACATTACCAAAATCTGAGTGAAGTATAGAGGCCAGAAACCGATGTATGACTTTATTTTAAAATCCAATACGGCTTTGGTTCAGAAAAAGTGTAAATTTTCCGAAAATATACATATTGCCGAAAATCAATATCTGACACTATATTGAAATCCAAGATGGCAGCACTAGGGTTTAGAAAAGTGTCAAATTATCTACAATATTTATATGCTCGGAACGGAGATGACACCATTTTGATACCCAACATGGAGGCCATCGGTTTCAGGAAGTGTAAAATACACTACAATATGGGTATTTTCGAAATGGGGACAACGTGTACATGCCAAACACCGATTTCCGACGCCATTTTTTAACGCAAGATGGCTGCTTCAAGTTCAAAAAAAGTGTCAAACACTCGTCTATATGGGTATTTTCAAAACGAGGACGACGTGTAGATACCAAAAATCGATGTTCGACGACATTTTGGAATCCAAGATGGCAGCCTGTCGGTTGACAAATACCCTGCAATATGAGTATTTTCTGAAAAAATAAGTTCAAAATACCCTACAATATGGGTAATTTGGAACTTTTTCTGAGCCCGATAGCCACCATATTGGATTTCAAAATGGCGCGGTCATCAATTTTTGAACGCGTCATCCCCGTTCCGAGAATATTCATAATGCAGGGTATTTGACACTTTTCTGAGCTCGATGGCTGCAATCTTGGATTCCAAAATGGTGTTTGACATCGATTTTCGACAACTGCACGACATTACTGTTCCGAAAATAACCATATTGTAGGGTATTTCCCACTTCTTCTGAAAACGGAAGCCACCATCTTGGATTTCAAGATGGCGTCGAACATCGATTTCTGGTCTCTAGATATCAACTCGATTCCAAAAATACCCAAATTGTAGGGTATTTGACACTTTTCTGAGCCCGATGGCTGCCATCTTGGATTCCAAAATGGTGTTTGACATTGATTTTCGACATCTGCACGTCATTACTGTTCTGTTAATAACCATATTATAGGGTATATCACACTTCTTCTGAAACCGGATGTCACCATCTTGGATTTCAAGGTGGCGTTGAACATCGATTTCTGGTCTATAGATATCACCTCGATTCCAAAAATACCCAAATTGTAGGGTATTTGAAACTTTTCTGAACGCCACCATTTTGAATTCCGAAATGGCATCGGACATCGATTTTCGGCATCTACACATCGTCCCCATTCCGAAAATACGCATATTGTAGTGTATTTTACACTCTTTTTTTAATGCAATGGTTGGATTCTTAATGGCGTTGGGCATAGATTTTCGGCATTTACCGGACGATGAAAATACCCATATTGTAGGGTATTTGACACATTTTCTGAGCCGATGATATCGACAGCTGTTTGGCCGAACGATACACGCTAAAACAACTTGCAGATGACGATGTGGTTTCAGCAAGAGGACCGCATGTCATAGACTTACAAGGACCATTGAAAAGTTCGCTAGACAACTTGTCAACTTGGGCTAGGAATCCAAGGATCAAATTCTCATCGCAGAAAACGGTACCCAGCCCAAATACAGCTTAGTCTTTTGGGCCGAAACAGAACCCAATCGTTGTCTTTCAAGTACCTTGGGGTCTGGTTTGATTCAAAGTGCACTTGGAATACCCCCATTACGTGTATTTTAAGCAAAAATGTCAGTAGAGGATCAACTTTCTCCGTTCAATTTGCCGTACATGGTGGGTGTAGTGTCGTGAAGTCCCTTCGGATTAATAGGATATTACACGGGTAATTAGTTTCCTATTCAGAGCTCACTACCCGAATAGAAATTGTAATGTAGGAAACATCAGCAGACATCTTCAATACATTAAATTTTAACGTGTATTGCTGTACCCTTAATGTATTCAGACTTCAGTGTGACGTCCAAGTACATAAAAATACATTAGCCTCAAACGTTACATCAGAATCAAACGTCTTGACGATGTAAAATTTGACATCAGAATACATCCAATGACAAAACAACCAAACGTTACATAAGAAGCTAACGTCATCACGATGTAATTTGTTGCACGAATAAAACATCACAATACATCCAATGATAACCTCGCCGCATGCAAAGTTTGTTTTGTTCTGAGTCAGAACTTCACGGCAAATGAGAACAACCCAAATTTGAGTTTAGTTCACTCATAAATCGCAAAAATGCAGGAACTCAGTTTTGAGTTAATTTCCCTCATGTTTTCCAGGTTTTTCCAGCAAAATTTTTCCGAATATGAGAAAAGTAAAGATCTAATTCCCTGGATTTTCGTCAATTTTCCTAATTTTAGGGCAGATTATTGAGGTTTTCCACAAGAAAACATGTGGAAAATTTACTCATCCTGCACTTTTTTCGATATTGAGTACACTGTACTCAAATTTGCGTTGATCTCATTGGCCGTGTACAGTTTTTTTTCGCAGTGGGAAAAGTTTGGTTTTATTACGAATTAGCCCGGGAAAGTGCCGATAATGTGTCCGCCGCGAGTTTTGGTGGTGATTCGATGTTTTTCAGGTAAGTAAATGTGAATTAATGTAATGTAATGTACATAATTATGTTTTTTAGGTCACAGTCCGCATCGTGCTCTCTTGCCGTGCGGATCTATTTGCTTTTTGCTGAAGGAAGTGTTACTACTACCTAAAGCTACAACAAATTTAAACAGCACTTTTCAGTGCTCAAACTGTAAAAATTTTCTACCTTGTTCAACTCTTATTCCTCTTCGATCCTTGTTTGGACCCTACCCGAGGTAATCCTTCTTGGATATCGATTTGGAAAATTCCTCTTCGATCCTTCAGATTCTTATAGTAATCTGCTTGGAAGTCGATTTGGATAAAAATTTACTGCCGCCATGGCGCCTAAACGCAAAAGAAAGGGGCAAACTCTGGACCCCCCTTCTGATGAAATTAATTTGAGTAATCAATTTGATTTGCTCACGGATGATGAGAATGATCCATCATCCAAGACAAATTCTAGTAAACTTTCCCGGCTTAATGCCAAGAAGGAAAAGATTCCCCCTATTGTGATAACCACTACCGATTTCCATGCTCTTCGCATGGAACTTTTGAATTTCGTGAAAGTTAAGTTTTCACTACAAATTGGACGTCGGGGTGAATGCCGTGTATTGGCTGAAACCTTGGACGGATTTAAATGTCTTCTCAAGTATCTTACTGAGAAGAAGCACAAATTTTTTACTTACGACACCAAAACTGAACGTGTGTTCAAGGTTGTCATGAAAGGACTGCCCAGTGGTGAATCCCTGGATCAGATCAAAGATGAACTAGTAAAATTACTTGGAGTTATGCCACTCCAAGTAATCAAAATGAAAATGAAATCCCGTCCTGGCGATTCGCGCAACGGGATTTCTAATGATTTTTATTTAGTTCACTTCAAGTCTAGTGAACTAAACAACCTTAAGGCCTTAGAAAAAGCTAGCCTTATGCTCCATGTCCGAGTGAAGTGGGAACACTTCAGGAAGACTGGAGGAAATTTCCAAAACCTCACCCAGTGCCGTAAGTGCCAGGGATGGGGTCACGGAACAAAAAATTGCTACATGCCAGCTAAATGCATGAATTGTGGTGATTCCTCTCACGCAAAGGACGACTGTCCTGTGAAGGAAGATCCTAAGAAATTTAAATGTTCAAATTGTGGTGAAAACCACAAATCCAATTTTTGGGAATGTAAGACTCGCAAAGCGATCCTACAATCTCGTTTTAACCGCCAGGTAGGAAACGCTCCACGTTTCCGACCAGGTACAAATTCCTCTGCTGTTAACAACGGTCAGCGAGGAACAAATTCTACATTCGCACCAGTAGGTACAAATATCTCCCCTGCTTCAAATGTTTCATCTGTACCTACTCCCCTCGCTGCTAACAATGTTCAGCGAGTTAATGGAGCTACCTATGCTGCTATTGCAGCGGGTAGAAATCAAAATACTAACCAACGTTCTAATGGAAATTTTGACAATTTTGACTTAGGAAGCATTACTGCCCCCAAAATGGAATTTTTACAGAATTCATTAATTGACATGATTTCTGATATGCTTAAATCTAACTCCATGTTTGATGCTATTCAAACTGGAGTAAAATTTGCAAATAATATTGTCATGACTTTAAAATTCAGTAATGGATTTTAAAGCATTAAATATTGTAAATTGGAATGCTCGATCTCTTAAAGATAATGAAGACGAGCTATTTAACTTTTTAAGAGTTCATAACGTGCATATTGCCGTTATAACTGAAACGTTCCTTAAACCTGCCCATAAGGTTAAGAAGGACGAAAATTACTTGATTTATAGAAATGATCGTCTTGATGGACCCTGTGGTGGCGTTGCCATCATTATTCATAGACGAATCAAACATAAAATTCTTTCTTCATTTGAAACCAAAGTTTTTGAAACTTTGGGGGTTTCTGTTGAAACAAAATTTGGACAACTTACGTTTATAGCTGCCTATTTGCCATTCCAATGCGTAGGCCAGCAAAAGAATTTTCTCAAGGGTGACCTCCAGAAACTTACCCGTCATAGGTCTAAATTCTTCATTATTGGTGATTTTAATGCAAAACACCGCTCATGGAATAATGCTCAAAGCAATTCCAATGGTAATATTCTGTTTGATGATTGTTCTGCAGGTTATTACACTATTCAATATCCAAACAGCCCAACATGCTTTTCTTCTGCAAGAAATCCCTCCACTATTGATTTGGTCTTAACTGATTCATGTCAACTTTGTAGCCAATTGGTTACCCATGCTGACTTCGGTTCTGATCACCTTCCAGTAACTTTTGAAATATCCCAAGAAATAATTTGTAATCCCAACAGCTCTACTTTCAATTACCATAGAGCTGATTGGGAGCAGTATCGAACATTTATGGAATATAACTTCGATCCAAACATTCCTTTGCAAACCAAAGATGAAATTAATTATGCTCTTGAATCTCTGACTACTTCTATAGTTGAAGCAAGAGCTGCCTCAGTACCAAAATGCGAGGTTAAATTCGATTCAATTATAATAGACGATGATCTTCAGCTCTTGATCCGTCTTAAAAATGTCCGTAGGAGACAATATCAAAGAACACGCGATCCTGCCATGAAGGTTATCTGGCGGGATTTGCAAAAACAAATTAAAAAGCGATTCTCTGCCCTGAGGAACAAAACTTTTGAAAATAATATTTCCAAATTAGACCCGAGTTCCAAACCCTTTTGGAAACTCACAAAAATTTTGAAAAAACCTCAAAAGCCTATTCCAGCGCTTAAAGAAGGTGGTAAAATTTTGATCACAAATTTGGAAAAAGCTCAGAAACTTGCTAAGCAATTCGAGAGTTCCCATAATTTCAGTTTGGGTCTTACTAGTCCTATTGAGAATCAGGTTGCTCGGGATTTTCTGAATATTTTCTCTCGGGAAAATATTTTTGATGATTCCTGGGGGACTGATTTGGACGAAGTAAGGTCTATAACTAAAAATTTTCAAAATATGAAAGCTCCAGGTGATGATGGAATTTTCTATATCCTCATCAAAAAACTCCCAGAGAGTACCTTGTCTTTCTTGGTAAAATTATTTAACAGATGTTTCCATTTGGCATACTTTCCTGATAAATGGAAAAATGCAAAAGTTGTTCCAATTTTGAAGCCGGATAAAAATCCAGCTGAAGCTTCTAGCTACCGTCCAATAAGTTTGCTTTCTTCAATAAGTAAACTTTTTGAAAAGATAATTTTGAATAGAATGATGCTTCACATCAATACGAACTCAATTTTTGCAGATGAGCAGTTTGGATTTCGCCATGGGCATTCAACTGCTCATCAACTCTTAAGAGTTAACAATTTAATTCGTTCAAACAAATCTGAAGGCCACTCAACTGGAGTTGCTCTTCTAGACATAGAAAAAGCATTCGACAGTGTTTGGCATGAAGGTTTGATTGCTAAATTGAAAAAGTTTAATTTTCCACTTTATATTATGAAATTAGTTCAAAATTATTTAACTGACAGAACTCTTCAAGTAAATTATCAAAATTCCAAATCTAATCGACTACCTGTTAGGGCAGGAGTTCCTCAGGGTAGCATTCTTGGGCCTATATTGTATAACATTTTCACTTCGGACCTCCCTGATTTGCCTCAGGGTTGCCACAAATCTTTGTTCGCTGATGACACAGGCATTTCCGCTAAAGGAAGAAGTCTTCGTGTTATTTGCAGCAGACTTCAGAAAAGTTTAGATATTTTCTCTTCTTATTTACAAAAATGGAAGATTTCTCCCAACGCTTCCAAAACTCAACTTATAATATTTCCACATAAGCCTAGAGCTTCGTTTTTGAAACCTAGTAGTAGTCACATAGTCACTATGAACGGAGTTCCAATTTCCTGGTCAAAACAAGTGAAATATCTTGGATTAATACTTGACCAAAAATTAACTTTTAAAGATCACATTGAGGGCATTCAAGCCAAATGTAACAAATATATTAAATGTTTGTATCCTCTTATAAACAGGAAATCCAAACTTTGCCTGACGAATAAACTTCTAATATTTAAACAAGTTTTTAGACCGGCCATGCTTTACGCTGTACCAATATGGTCTAGTTGCTGCACTACCAGGAAAAAAGCACTTCAAAGGATTCAGAACAAAATTCTGAAAATGATTTTGAAGTTGCCTCCCTGGTACAGTACAACCGAAGTACATAGAATTTCGAATGTTGAGACTTTAGCACAAATGTCCAACAAAATAATTAATAATTTCAGGCAAAAATCGTTGCAATCCTCAATTGCAACGATTAATTCCCTTTATACTTAGATAAGATTTAGTTTTAGTTTTTAGTTTTAAGATATCAATTGTTATACTGACATGCAGGTTAAAAAACCTGTTTAAAATACTGAATTGCCAAGACATGAACAATGTAAAAACACTAAGATATATATCATAACAATTAAGGCTGGTACGTTACTGCAGTAACTGGAGCACCTAGGTTAAAATGAAATGTAATTTATTTTGAATTTGGAACAAATAAAGAGTTAAAAAAAAAAAAAAAAAAAATGTTTTTTAGGTCCGAAGCCGAATCCCGGTAGGGAGTCAGAATGCGGCGGGAAGTTTGAAGCCGGATCTCTTTGCAAGTTAGTGAATGTGTTAACTAAAATCTAAAATAAAGTGGAAGTGGATCCCGATAACGGATTCCATAGACGGATCCCGATAGGGAAACCTAATACGGATCCCGATGGCGAAACCAAATGCGGGTCTTGATGGGGATTCCGTAGACGGATCCCAATGTGGAAACCGAATACGAATCCCGATAGGGAAACCGAATACGGATCCCGATGGGGAAACCGAATACGGGTCCCAATGGGGAAACCGAATACGGGACCCAATGGGAAAACCGAATACGGATCCCGATGGGGAAACCGAATACGTATCCTGATGCGGAAACCGAATACGGATCCCGATGGGGAAACCGAATACAGGTCCCAATGGGAAAACCGAATACGGATCCCGATGGGGAAACCGAATACGTATCCTGATGTGGAAACCGAATACGGATCCCGATGGGAAACCGAATACGGGTCCCAATGGGAAAACCGAATACGGATCCCGATGGGGAAACCGAATACGTATCCTGATGGGGAAACCGAATACGCATCCTGATGGGGAAACCGAATACGGATCCCGATGGGGAAACCGAATACGGGTCCCAATGGGAAAACCGAATACGGATCCCAATGGGGATTCCGTACACGGATCCCGATAGGGAAACCGAATATGGATCCCGATGGGGAAACCGAATTCGTATCATGATGGGAATTCCGTAGACGGATCCCGATGGGGAAACCGAATACGGATCCTGATGGGGAAACCGAATACGGGTCTTGATGGGGATCTCGTAGACGGATCCCGATGGGGATTCCGTAGACGGAAACCAAATACGGATCCCGACGGGGAAACCGAATACGTATCCCGATGAGGTAACCGAATACGGATCCCGATGGGAATTCCGTAGACGGATCCCGATGGGGATTCCGTAGACGGATCCCGATGGGGAAACCGAATACGGATAACGATGGGGAAACCGAATACGTATCCTGATGGGGAAACCGAATAAATTTTTCCAATGCATTCTGATGGGGAAACCGAATAAACTTTTCAGCATTCAATTGTACAAAGCATTAGAGCTAGAAACATGATCTTGTAAACACTACACACCTTAACTGGTAGTTTGCTAAAAAAAAATGCTGCAATAATCATCAAGCTCGCTGTAATGTCACCAAGTGCCTCGTCACCTACAAATTGGCACCTATGTCAGTGGTCTAATAACTCTTAGCGCGCTAATGGCATAGTTCCCCTGCCGTATAGAGAGTTGCCGCAATGATATTAGGTTAGCTAAGGTCAGTTAACTGACTGGTGGGAAACGGGAGCTTCAGCATTGACTATTATGTACGCATTTTTATGATGTTATCTAACAACAATGGTGTGTAGTGTTTACACGATCATGTTTCTAATTCTAATGTGTTGTAAATATAATTGAAAGCATTTGAAAAGTAAGATTCTAGTGTTTTGTATATCTAAAACCATTAGTAAACATCTACATTTGAAAACATTCAAACAACGTTTTCGTTAAACGTTTTGTACATCTGAAAACATCAGAGAACAATAAACACGAAGTATAATTGAAAACATACGAACAACGTTTAGTTCTAACGTTGTGTACATCCGAAAACATCCAAAAAACGTTTGGTTCTAGCATCAGGAAACATCTACGTTAGAAAACATCAGAATACATTTAAATATAAAAACATCCGAACAACGATTAGGCCTAACGTTTTTACATCCGAAAACAACTAGACAATATTAGCACAGCATAAAGCATGGTCGGTCTGAAAATCATGTTTAAATATTAGACGTTTGTTCTTCTGGCAAAGTTTAGATTTCCTGTAACATCCCTAAAACGTTTGGTTCTAATGTCAATAGATTGAAATTTTTGACGTCAGACCGACATTAGAATGGCAAAATTTTGTTCCAAAATTTCTGATGTATACACCATGTTACGTTGCTTAAATACAACTAAATCATAATGTATTCTAATTTTTGACATCAGGCATACATTTGATTTTGATGCTGATGTAGACATCAAAATCAAACGTTGGGCAAATGTAAATTTCTATTCGGATATATTCGGGTATATTCATCCCGTACACCAAACCTTCCTTATTCCTCCTCATCCCTCTCCCTCTCTCCTCCTCCATACCCCCTTCGGCGTGTTGTCAAAACCCTCATCTACATCCTTTCCCTAACCGTGCTGCCAGATCCTACAGTGAGGTGCTCATCCGGGAGACCTCATAACGCTTTATAAAACAATTATTCTTTCTCTTCTACAGTACGACTGTTTCTGCATTCTCTCGGCATGAAAAATTACAAGGAACAGCCCGATGAGGTTGTACGAACTGTTGACGTAGAACTGCGTTTACATATTTTGATCGAATATCATTTTTTGAAGAATCCTAATATATAATACGGATGATATCGTTGTTTTTTTTTCTGGCATGAAATATTTTATCAGAGTTCATTTTTCCGTATATTTATAATGTGATTCTTTTTCAGTTCATGTGACATTAATCGATTATTTAAGTCAAAAATATGTAATAAGGAAAATCGATTTAATGTCGGCCTATATGTCCCTTATTTGGGCCCATACATAAAATCAGCAATCGACTAAATTTTCAATAGCGTTTAAAATATCCATTAGTACCATCCCAATGACGCGTTCATCTAGATAAAATTGATAAATAGTTGATTTTCAGCGATGGGCCCAATCTTAGATCCATAGGCAAACATTAGAGCCATTTCCCCTAATTCTTTCGTTGTGGTGGCCCTGAAAAGGGCAGTTTTGGTGCTTTTTCGCAATAATGTTCTGTGTCATCGATGTTTAGAAAATTAAAATAAACTCTTTCACAATAATTTTGTTAATGATGGCAGAACCACTACCCTTTCCTTCTATCTGCAGCAGAGCTCTAAACGACAATACTTACAACTGGCTGAATCTTTATTCCTACTTGGTGGGAATCAACCAAATTTTGCATAGTTTCTCTTTGAAGTGTATTTTTTACATCCTGTAAATTCCGTTATTGTCTGTTATGATGCGGCTAAAGGGTGTCCACGATGAAATTTCCACACTATGAAATTGCTCTAACTTTTTAACCGTTGGGTAGAATTTAATGAAAATTTGGGTGGATTTAGTTCATAGTGCATTATTTACATCCTGCAAGTTTTAAAGTCCTGTGATCAAAACTCGCGGAAATGGAGTCGAAAGAACAGCTCGTGCGTGATAAAATCTTGCGCATTCATCACGAGAACAAGGAGCTCTCGCATCGTTCCATCGCTAAAACGTTGGGAATCGCGAATTCCACGGTGTCGCGAGTGATTATGCGGTTCGAGGAACGGGTGACCACCGATCGGAAGCCCAGAAGTGAAGGAAAAAGTATTCCGTACAACACCAAAAATCACAACCGCGTAGTTGGGGCCTTCAACCGAAATCCGAACGCCTCCGTTAGGGATGTGGCTAAGAAGCTGCACCTAAGCCGAAGTTTTGTCCAGAAGGCCAAAACTAAGGCTGGGCTTCGAACGTTCAAGGTACAAAAGGCCCCTAATCGCGACGAGAAGCAGAACAAGTCCGCCAAAACCCGTGCCAGGAAGTTGTACCTCAACATGCTGACGAAAGTTGAATGCTGCATCATGGACGACGAAACATATGTGAAGGCCGACTTCAAACAGATCCCCGGCAACCTGCCAAGGATAAGTTCAGCGTTCCGGAGCATGTCCGCACTCAGAAGATGTCCAAATTTGCGAAGAAATTCCTGGTTTGGCAAGCCATCTGCACGTGCGGGAAGCGGAGTGCACCTTTCGTGACCCAGGACACGATGAACGGACAGGTGTACATAAAAGAGTGCCTCCAGAAGCGGCTGCTTCCTCTCCTGAAGGCCCACAACGTCCCAACAATCTTCTGGCCGGATTTGGCCTCATGCCACTACTCCAAGGACGTGCTGAAATGGTATGCGGACAATAAGGTCAATTTCGTACCGAAAATGTTCAACCCTCCCAACACTCCGGAGCTCCGCCCCATCGAGAAGTACTGGGCGATTATGAAGCAGCACCTTCTTAAACGACCTAAGGTAGTGAAGACAGTCGAGGAACTGAAGAAAGTATGGGTTTACATGCAAAAAACAGTTGATTCACAGGTTGTGCAGAATCTTATGGCCGGGGTTAAGGCCAAGGTGCGGGCATTTGCGTATGGACTGTAAATAAAATACGAGTAAAATGGTAAAATGAAGTTTAATAGTTATTTCTCAATCCCTGAAAATTTGATGGCAATCGGATGAAAACTCGAATTTTGCGAATCAATTTTGTGTGTGGCAATTTCATCGTGGACACCCTTTAAGATGAGTCAAGTGAAGACGTGTGGAAAAACGATGTACGCTCACATGGAAAATCCGGTGCTGTTCCATAGTACTTTAGGAAAATACTGCAAACCAATAACCGTATCAAGAGCTATAAACAGGTTCAAGGATCGGTTGACATTGCATCACAAGCACCGAGCTGGAAGGAAACCGCGAGCAGCATGTAGGAAGACGGAGGGAAAGGTGAAGGGTAATTTCACCCGAAATCCCTACATTTCAACACGTGACGTTTCCAAAAAGGTCGGTGTTTCGCAAACTGTTGCCAAAACACGTACAAGGAAGCTCTACACGTAAATATTGACCAGATACAGTTGCTGTGTGATGGATGATGAAACATACGACAACGCTGACTTCCAACAAATACCAGGACAGGAGTTTTACACTGGAAAAGATAAGTTCCTAGTGGATTATCGTTTCAAGAAAAGAAAATATCAAAATTTGCTTCAAAATACCTTTTTTGGCAGACTTTCTGCACCTATGGATAAAGAAGTTAAATATTCGTCACAAAGGCCACCAACAATGGTTAAATTTACAAAAATTAATGCCTCGAAAAACGTCTGCTGTCATTTTTGAGGCAGCACAGTGACAAACCATTGTTTTGGCCGGACTTAGCTTCAGGTCACTATTCTAAAACTGTGCTGGAATGTATATGGCTAGTTCAGTGCATTTTGTCCCCAAAGACATGAATCCACCGAACTGTCGGACTACGCTCAATCGAAACCTATTGAGCCATGATGAAGCGGGAACTTATATAGGCCAAGGAGAAAGTAAAGGATGCAAATGATATGCGGAGGAAATGGATAAAAAAAAATAGAAAAAGGTACCGGATACGACTGTACAAGCTCTTAAGGGCCACCCACATTAGATCCGTTTGCGTTGCGTTGACGTAAATTTGACAGTTAGACAATAGATTTAGCTGTCACTTTGCCGCAACGCGTCCGAGCCGGATCTATTGTGCGTGGGCCTTTATGGATGACGTGAAGCAAAAGTGTCAGGTATTTTACCAAACAACCCCCAATAATTGATCCAATATATGTATACTGAGCTAAAAACTTATATAGAACCACCCTACAAATTTGGTTTTTATCCGATAAATACGTGAAATTTGAGAGCAAATTAAATGTGTTGCAATAATTTCATGTTCGCCCTTTAGTTGGAAGAATTCTCGTTGCAGGATTCCTTCGTTGGTATGTTGGCTGCAGGCTCCGAGCAGCTTGACTTTTTTTTTTTACTTTAAATAATTTTTATTTCTTGTGTTTATGTGATTTACATGTTTGAATGTCAAGTGACACAGATGTGTCTTTTCAAGTTCAGTTCTTGTGTTATTATTGATTATTATCTACAGTTCCTAGTCTTATCAGGCATGTTTAGCATATCATCATTCGCCATTGGAAATACAGCAATCCCTCCATTTATGCGGTGGGTGGTACCGTCTACCCACCGCTATTTTTCGGCGGCTGTCCTTCAATCAATCCTTCTGATTTTCTGTAGATAACTAGTTAATGGTTGACACTAATCACATTCAAAAAGTCAGCGTAATTGATTGAAGGACAGCCGAGAAACAGCGGTGGGTGGATGGTTCCACCCACCGCATAAATGGGGGGATTACTGTTGTTGGTTTCATCAACGATTTACGAGTAATTCTTGACAGCAAGTTAAAACAGATGAACTAGCCGTCGGCTAAACATAATGTATGTCAACGAGGTCAGTGCCCTGTAGTCGCTGCATTTTGCATCAGTCTTTTAGAAAATATGCCGTATAGTTTTGTGGAGGACATAATGCCCGGTTTACATATGTGCTGGTTCAACAATGCTGCTAGCTTTACCAACCAGCACGAATTTCAATTGCTTCTAAAATCGCCATGCTGATAGATAAGAAAACCTGTTTACATTATCCTGACTACCAGCACATATGTAAACCGGGCATAATGACCGTACGAGCAGCAAAATCCATTAGACGCATGTTGTAGATTTTCAATTTCAACAATACTAAAAGAAATAAGATTTTTATATAAAAAAAATTGAATAAATATAATTTTAAAAAAATCCACTGAAATAATACATGTATTAACGTGTGGAGAGATGGGGAACTCGCATAACGATAATATTCTATTTATTTATTTATGGATTAGGATACCATGGATTACTTACCGGTAGCTTAAAACTGCAAAGGTTATTATTTAAACGACCACTGACTCATAGAACGCACCACACTTGTATCCGTTCGCTCCAGAAAATGGCAAGCAAAATGATTTAGTCTCTAGTTCATCATTATTCCTGGTGATTCTAGCGAAAGAATATCGATGATAAATTTCGCATCTAGAGAGCCACAAATAGCAAACAATTACCTATGATTTCAACCGATAAAGTGTTTCCAACTCACTTAAGCCACTTTCCATGAATTGTCCCGCATTCGTGTCAAAGTACCACTTGATTCGCTATACCGTGATAACGCGATGAAGCCCAACGTGCAACTACTTGGGGATCACTCTTCAAGAAATGCACTACTCACTCAACGTGGGGATAGGAGATTTTTTTCTAATCAAACACAGGAAACGAGTTGCATGCAGCGTTAATGATAATTTCTAACATTTGGTCCTACGCCCCCATACGATTGTCCGTAATGACGAATGAGTAGTGCTTGAATGTAGATTCTCCACACATGTTTGGAGCATTTCTCTCGGTTCGTCTTTCTAACTATCTACCACGATTGCAATCTATCACACTGGTCGCCGGTATTTGCTTTTCATAGAGGCAGTGCATAAATATTGATTGGGTTATTAAAAGAAGAAAGTGGAAAGACACTACACCAGGACAGTACACTCGTCCATCCTGGTGTAAAAGAACTATCAAACTGACTAACTATTCTAGGAGGGCCACCGGGAAACGGACTACACCGGCTCTAGGGTAGTGTCCAGCAAGAGAAAGTACGCGTGGGAATCGTTACAGCCGGGCATTTCCTGTACCGGTGAATATTGTAGCGTGACATTGATCTTGGTGAGTTATTGACTTGTCTGTCTGACACGAATGCCTATCTTTTTTTCGGGACGATTTGATTCATGGTTGCTATGCATTTATTGGTGACTATATAGGACTAGGACACTCGTGGAGTGTTAACGATTGGATTCTAATAATGGCATGTGACGTGCCAGCTGAGTTATTCAATGTTCAACGACAACGGTTGTAATTGCTTCTGCTTGATGAGGCAAACTAGTGCTATATGGTGAAGGAAGGCATCCAGTTCTGTGTGCTTCATGTTTGCGTGTTTCAGTGTTTATTGTCGTCAATAAGAGAATGACACGTGTTACTGGAGAAACGAACTAATTTTAACTGTTTTATAGAACACAATTGACATTTAAGAATTTTGACGAGTCATGGTGGCTGAGTTAGCTCAAGGTGTATGTGTATTCAAAATTAAAATAGGAGGTAACTTTAAGAACGTTAGATGTAGCACAATTTTACATAGGAAATTAAGTTTATTATCTAAAATCCTTAGGGGGCCAATGTTCTACGCTACACATTAAGAAACAACTCATTTGACACGTGACAGAATCCATCTTTGACATAAAGGATGAGACGTAAACAAACATTTCATGTACAGTGAAGGGCTCCGATACTGACAAATTCATTACACGACGAAAAGTACGTTTGATTGAGCTGAATTTTGCGTCTATTATGACTGTTATGTCTCCTTTCGTATTGCAATTTGGCTCCTGGGGCTGCTAGGGTTAAGTTCAACTTGTTGAAGAACCTCCCAGACGTCGCTAAGAGGCGCATGTTGTACTTGTTTGTTTAGTTCTTGGAGCTCAATATTGTTCCGGATGATTGGAGGCGGGTGAGAGTTATAGCCATTAAAAAACCTGACAAACCCGCGTCAGGTTGCAACTCGTACCGAACCATTGCGATGTTGTTGAACCACCTTCTCTCAGATACTCAATTTGGTTTCCGTAGGGGCAAGGGAACGAACGCTATCTGCTTTCTTGGATATTAAGGGGGCTTTTGATTCAGTATCGGTTGAAGTCCTTTCAGACAAACTCCTCGCTAGGGGTCTATCTCCATTAATCAATAACTTTTTGTACAATTTGCTGTCAGAGAAACATATGAGCTTTTCTCATTGAAACTCTAACGCTTCACAATTTAGCTAAATGGGTCTCCCCCAGGGCTCATGTTTAAGTCTCTTTTTGTATATTTTCTACGTCAGAGAAATCGATAATTGTCTTAGTGACAAGTACACGTTGAGACAGCTTGGAGACGATGGCGTAGTGTCTATTGCATGGCCCAAAGGGGTCGACCTGCAAGGACCCTTATAGGATACCTTAGACAATTTGTCTACTTGGGCTATTCAGCTAGGAATCGAATTCTCCATGGAGAAAACTGAGTTGGCCGTTTTTTTCTAGGAAGCATAGCCCAGCACAACCGAAGCTTCAACTTTTTGGTAAACCGATCACTCATTCTATGTCCTTCAAATATCTTGGGGCCTGGCTCGATTCCAAATGCGGAAATGCCAACAAAAGATCAACTTTCTCCGTACAATTACCGGAACATGGTGCACACTTAGATTTTTTTGCCGAGATGGGCACCACCGAGCAGCTCGGCATTTTATTTTGCTGGAAATTCAGCAAAAAATATGTTTGTTAGCTGAGATCTCGGCAAAATTCCCGTTTGTTAGCTGAATCTCGGCAAGTTTTTCACTGAGATCCAGCAAAATAAAATGCCGAGCTGCTCGGTGGTGCCCATCTCGGCGAAAAAATCTAAGTGTGTGGGGTGCTCATCCGCAAGATCATTGTAACATTGTACTGGACAACGATTTTATCGGTCTAAGAATACGGTAGTTTTTGGTTTCAGTCGGCGGCTAAAACTCGCATCATCAAACTGGAACGTATCCGGTATCGCTGTCTTCGTATCGCGTTAGGATGCATGCACTCAACTCATACGATGAGTTGAGAAGTGTTAGCGGGCATGTTGCTACTCTCGGATCGATTTTCGAAATTGTCCTGCAGGTTCCTTAGCCGGTGTGAAACTATGAACCCACTGGATTGCAAATTTTGAGAAGCTTCTTGAGCTAAACCCTCAAACTCGTTTTATGTCATTGTACTACGTATACATAACACAGGATGTCAGCCCTTCACAGCATAAGGACATCGTGTGTGCTTCTCAGACTTCGGCAATTCAGTTTTGGGATTCGTGGAATCCCAGAGCATCATCGTTCCATGATTGCTCCGTCAATTTTCGCTGCAAAGTTTTGCCAAGTTGATTCCGCAAGTTTGTTCTTCACAGTCGGATTACTAATAGAGGCGTCCGCTGGTTTTGGTATTTATAACGAATTTCATTGCGCTTCTCGAATGCTTCAAGCTCCTTGTTCCGTATAAGTTGCTGAGCTGGCGGCAATACATTAAACGCTAGAAACTATCGCCTCACTTGCACCAGATCACTACTTTATGTTTACGGATAGTTTCAGTTCTGTCGAGGTTATTCGCTCCATGAGACCGGTAAAGCACTCCTCGTATTTTCTCATGGAAATACGAGAGTTTCTAAGTTCGTGATTCCGGGCAATGAGAAGGCGGACTTCGCTTGCAAAGGTGGGCGCTATGGAAGGCGATATTTACGATAGACAAATCGCCTACAACGAATTTTTCTTCACTTACCGTCAACAGTCGCTCGCCAGCTGCCAAAAAAATGAAGTGAAGAGAGTTTGGGACGATGGCTATATTCGATCATCCCTAAGGTGTTGAAGTATCCTTGATATCCTTGATTAAAGGGTTGGAGGTAGGTCGAGACTTCATTCGTATGATCTCTCGCCTGATGTCCAATCACTACTCGTTAAACGCTCACTTCCCAAGACGCATTGCAAGTTTTATCGAGGTTTTGAAGCATTCTACAAGTCTAAATCATGGTCTTCAGAACCCTCATAAATGCAACATACTTGGGTTGTTCCGTGTTCGGCTGGGGGACAGCAATCTCTGTGAAGCTTCCGGAGATGAACCAGCGTCTGGCTGTAAATCTCCTCAATAAAGACAACCAACCAACCAACCAATCTCTGTGAATGTGGATAAGGTTACCAGGACGCAGATCACATTATTTTGTCTTGTGCTGAGCATCGTTTAGTCAGATCCTCAGTAGCACACTTTCAACAAGCTACAGCAACTTGTTTATGACTGAAATAAGTCGTATATAAGTTTCTACAATTGATTTGTGACAAGCGTGCTACTAGCGATCTTAGTTATATGATTCCCTTCGGGCTCGAGGTAGACAACCTAATGTTCCAGTTTGGGATGTTTCGGTTGGACTCGATCTGGAGTTTATGAAACTCATAAATGTTTTCTTGAAGAATATTAACCTTAGATTGTAAATTTGATTAACCTAGGTTTTAGTTTGTATTTTGTGTGCGTGAGTTTTTTTTTCATTTGTTTCTGAAATTATTGTATAATTACACAGCTGATATAACGTTGAATAGAATTAAGTCCATGCTTTAGAAATAGTGAAAAAAAATATCATGAATCATACTTCAAATCTCCTTCTCCCTCTCCACATCCATAAAATTGTTATCCACTAACCTCGAGAAGACCGCGACTATTCGGTTGAAATCCTTTAACTTTAGATTTAAGACTTTAATAATGTATAATGAAAATGATAACTTGGCGCTGTAAAGTTCATTCGATTGAGCCTGTAAAAATAAAGTAATTAACTAAAAAAAATACCATACCGTCTTGCACCAAGCTGCGAAGGGCTCTAGTTGTTGTATGTATGTATGTATGTATGTACGGTAGCCACCATCCCTTCAAGACTTGTCCTGTATGCAGCTCCACTTAATAGCAAGATCAATTTGAGCTACCGATTTGAATTCACAATATCGCTGTAAGGAATTGACAAAAACGGAAGGGCGGACCCGTCAGCAGAGACACTTACGCGAAATTCACGGGAATTTAAGAATCTCCTTCCAACTATACGCTCCAACAAATCTAATAACACAATTCGCAATACTTAACGGCGCCGGTGGTGTAGTGGTAAGCGTGATTACCTCTCACCCCAACAGGCCTGGGTTCAATCCCAGTCGGCGCCGCCGGGATGTTCTGAGGCATAACATCTCTGATCACCGTTAGTAAAGCCGTTGGTCCCCGGTTCATGAGTTGATGGGTCGATAGGTAGGGTCCAGGTGTGGGAGCTGCCTTCCTGGCACGTCGGTAGCATTGGTGCTCAGCACGGAAAACAAGATCGACGGAAAAAACAAACCAAAGGAAAAAAAAAAAAATGGCAATACTTATTAAGCTTCCTACTGGATGGTTTGTTAAGAAGGGCGCGTCAATCGCCCTGGAACTGTTGAAGTAGAATTCACACCACCACAATCGAATCGGTAGGATAAAGAAAATGATAGTGTTTATTCCCTCCTACACTTCGGCTGTCAATCATACCATCGTCCAGTTCCAGTTTGAATGATACCCTGATGCTCCCTCCCAACCCAGTATTTATTTATATAATGAAAATATCAAAATATCAGGCTTAACACTTGATAACGGCACAAAAGCATTTGTAAACAAACCCTCAAAGGCCCCTTACACGCGAACCAAAGTACGCCCACGCAAACCAACAACATCATCGGATAGGGGCGACTATCACCTTTCCGAAAGTGGTATTGGCCTGCGTGGGCGTACCTTGGTTCGCGTGTAAAGGGCCTCAGAAAGTCTGTTCACAAACGCTTCCCTGCCGTTATAAAATGTTATGCCTGATATATGTGATGGAGAAATGAAATATATCAGAACATTAAATATGAAATAATGAATAGGGGAAAAGTTGGCTTCGGCAATACCTTAACCTATTATCGTCAGGGGGTAAACAACGTCCTTGAGAGCTCAATTTTGGCATGTGGATACATTGTGTTTCAGAGCAACTATTGGCCAAATTTGAGTGCTCTAGGACTTTGTTTACCCCCCTGACGATAATAGGTTAAGGTATTGCCGAAGCCAACATTTCCCCTATTTATTTAAATGGATAAAATAGTTGATATTATGCAATGAAAACAATAAATATTTTACATATAATAAGATGCAGCTCTATGTTTCATCAGCTCACAATATCAAAAGGATGAAACACTGAAATTTCAAGGTAATATTATGAAAATTTATACTTTTATCTCTAATTATACTTGATATTCTCTCCTTACGATAATGTAAGGATGTAGATGAAAAGTGTGATGTATAACTAACTGCACCAAGCTGCGAAGGGCTCTAGTTGTTCTTGAAGAAAGAAAGCGTCACTTGGTTTGTTGATGGCATTTAAGGACGTTGTTAACATCGTTCATGTATAGCAGGAAAAGGAATGGCCTTGTGGTACTCTGGACTTAACTAGAAACGAAGCCGAAACATGATCACCAAGCATGACGGACATTTTCCGCCCATGACGAGTACCTGACGAGCGCAGCCAACAGTGAAGGTTACCGTCAATTTCTAATCTGCCAAACTTGGCCAAGGTAATTTCGTGATCCATTTTATTGAAAGCAGCCGACAGATCGGTGTAAACTGCAGCTACTTGCGAGCATTTCTCCATTTGGCGAACGACGAAAGAAGTAAATGTCACAAGGTTTGTGGTAGTCGACCGAATGCGAACAAATTCATGTTGATCTGATGAGATATATTGCGAGCACTTCTGTGATCCAGGACAATCAATTCGAAAGGTTTTGACGATGTACACAAGGTGGCAACACCTCGATAGTTCGAAACAGTAAGCTGGCATGCTCTTTTATAACCCGGGAAAACGAATGAGTTTTTCCAGCAGCTAGGGAAAACACTACACGGCCACTCATACCAACTCAACGACTGAGATTAATTGACTCAGAGAATTTTCTTTCCATACTAAATTTACTCAGATTTGGAAAAAAAAACTGCAGTTACTCACAAGCTATGAGTAACTGCAGTTTATTTCAAATCTGAGTAAATTTCGTATGGAAAGAAAATTCGTTAAGTCAATTAACCTCAGTCGCTGAGTTGATATGATTAGCCTTGCAGAAGTCAACGAAGAATCGAATATTGATGCTAAATGCGAATATTGATGTTACAATACATTGTATATTAACGGATATGGATATTGACAATATATCTGTATAATGAGAGAGAGAAGGATTAGTATTTTCCATTTAATTCCACTACTTTATTTGCTTATCCTTGACAGATACGCGTATTTCGTCTACAATGTGCAGACTTCTTCAGTGTCTTGTACTAATACTAGACTAGTACAAGACACTGAAGAAGTCTGCACATTGTAGACGAAATACTCGTATCTGTCAAGGATAAGCAAATAAAGTAGTGGAATTAAATGGAAAATACTAATCTTTCTCTCTCTCATTATACAGGTATTCCACTAAGACGCCCACATTCATCAGGAATATATCTGTATTCACATCGTCAATATTATTGTCAATAATTCCCCTTCACGTCAATATATTGCTGCGTGTGGGGTTCGCCTAAGGGTAATACCATAGGGGTCAAAACTGGTGGAACTTTTCAATCGTTTTGCTGCGGCTAGGACAACAACGATTGTTATCGAATGGTGAGGACCAATGGCAAGTAAAATAGGCCCATTGACAGTGGCATCGTCGATATCTGGTAGGGCTGCTGGGTCATTTAAGAAAACGCTGGTAAATTGTTCACGAAAAAGGGATGCAATTTCACTAGTAGTTTTGTTAGTAACAATTCAGAGTCTCAAATAAGCATATATATTGAATAAATGCTGTATTACCAACAATCACTACGAAACTAACGATTTTAAATTGGCTCACTACTTGACTAGCCTATTGGTCCCAAGCAAATCGACTAACGTACCCCATTCTAGTATAAATTCCAGTACTACACTATGTTTGTTTTGATTCGCTTTGAAAGTTTGACAGATAAAATGAGGGGTTCATAGTTTTTTTCTATGTTTCGAGGGGTGAATCGATTAGCTTGGGACCGAAGATAGTACCAGAGCTGAGCCAAAAAGTTGAGCACGATACTTCGGGACCTGCTGGTCTTAGAGTTACCATAGAGGTAACAGTGTACAAAGCTGAATAAAACGAGTTGGTGAATTACGTGCTGAAAAAAAGCTCATCGAGATCGATAGATGTACATTTATTCCACTGTTTGCTTTGATCTGATTAATTTTCTTATTAAAAGCTGTATAAACGTTGACTGTCTTCTCAATTTAACGCCAGAAATTTGATCTAATAACAAACTGAATAAGTGTAATTTGCACATACATTGACGCTTTGATTCGACTGATTTCAATTGATTTAATTGCATACTTTATTAGACGTCTAATAAATGTTTTCTAGCTCCATTATTAGATTCCATTGCATTGCTATACAATATTGCTGAATAATTTTGGATAC
Organism: Ochlerotatus camptorhynchus; assembly: GCF_037179485.1. NCBI lineage: Eukaryota > Metazoa > Arthropoda > Insecta > Diptera > Culicidae > Ochlerotatus > Ochlerotatus camptorhynchus. The sequence goes on along the minus strand of NW_027040795.1, from coordinate 1,017,946 downwards.
AGGTAGCATAATAGCTCTTATACCACTATGCATCCATGTTTCAATCGCATGCTTTATAAACGACGTATTAGATTCATTATTCCACAACACTGGTTCAGTCTAACAACAAGACGAAATCAGTAGAGTAGTGGTTACCGTTTCCGCTTTCCAAGTAGAAGGTCGTGAGTGCAAGAGTTTGGAGCTCAACTATTTTTTTGTTCTACGCCTGATTAATTTAAATAGTGATCATCGATCACATGACTCACGACAATGAATGCATTGATCTAGATTAAAAAATAACCGAGCATCCTTTCTTTTGACTTGGAGAGGTCTCAAGTAAAACAACGATGAATGAATTAATCATTCCCACAGGGCCTTGAAGGAGCTAGAGTTGCGATCGGGAGAACTGATAGGTATTCACTTTCAAGTAAGCTTTTATTGATTATTGAGCCCTTATGGTGAATTCTAGGATAGCTCAGGTGAAAAGGCAAGCGGCTGGTAATCGGAAGGTAACATGGTTCGAATCCCATGCAACGACATGTGTATGTATGTATGTATTCAAATGTTCAAGTATTTGTGTGGTGGGCGTGTGCTTCGACAGGAAATAATGAACAACATTCACTAGCGAGAAACAACCATGCTCTTCTCCCGTTCTTATTTTTGGATTAATTGTATCGTAGTAGTTGAATAATCGTTTAATAAATGCATAATAGTGTCTAATTAAACGTTACTTCACATGAAAATCAAGCATACAGGGTGTTTGGTTCTGGGTTTTACATATTTTCAGGGTAGATAGGGCTTCTAAAGTTATGAAAAAATCCCCATGAAACATAGGGTCGGAAATGACTGCTAAGTGAATTATTCAACATTTTATGTTTTTTCGTATTGCCAACTTTGGTTGGCTATATTTTTTTGACCTTAATGTGGTTTTCTGATTTCAACATACCAAATGAAAGATTAAAGCCTTAGCTATCAATGCTTTCTATAAAAGAACTCGATTAAAGTTAATTATCATACATTAAAATTGAAAAGTATGTTGAAAGTACTGAAAAAACTGGTGAAATTTCATACATTTTAGTGTTTTTAAGTTGAAAATTGTAAAGATCCCTTCAGACCGATCACGTTTGTCATAGTGGTCTTTGGTTTTTTGATCATGATTCCGTTATAAAAAATCTGGGACTTTGAACAGTTATTTGAAGTCTATGACTTGGAAAATTGGTAACTACACTGCAATGCTCATTTCTGTTTGTCAAACTTTGTAAACATATCAAACAGAAATGAATAAATAGTGTATTACTGAATTATAAGTGGGGACGGGTGGCATTCACTAGCCCGAGAATACCCTCCACATGGAAGCCTCTTCACCAACCATACATCAGTACACATTTATCGAGTCAGTAATTTTTACCGAGTTTTTGAATTGCGGAACTCTTCGGTAAAATTTAAAAAATCTGTGAAAAATTCAAAGTTGAGAAAATGTGTTACGAAAATTTACAGACTAACTTCTGTTAACCCCGTGTAATGATGAAAAATAAAAAAATTTCGATTTTATCCAACCTTTAAGAATAACAGTCATTTGAATTTTTACCGAGTCAGTAATCCAAAAGTCCAGTAAAATACTAACTCCTGTAAAAAAGTCTAAGTGTGTATACAGAAGCAGCGGAGCTCCACACTCCTTCGTCGAAACAGCACCGCAGCTGAGCTGCGAGTGCTATGAAATAAAAAGGACATCTACTTATTACCACTACCTACTTCTCTCCCTTCCGCTCACAGAGTTCGCTGATTCGGTGTCTCTCGTTGTGTTTTCTGCTGAGACTGAGCAATATTCGATACCGCGAAACATCTCCGCAGTTATGTTTTCTTTCGGCGCAGGAGATGTGCGGTAATCAAAAGTTAAGAATGTAGCTAAACATTTACAATAACATTCTACCAAATTTTCATGTGCGTAGTCCACTGTAACAGCCGAACGTACGAACGAATAGGGTGACTATAGCGCATTTTAAGAAAACGTCACAAGTTTTTATGGCTGTTTTAAATCAATAATTACGAAGAAACCATAAAGCCTACAAGGTTACTACCAAAGACACAAATCTAGGGAACTGCATGGAGAATGTTTTGTAGAACAACTAAATAAACAGAAATGAAAATTTTCAACTTAAAAACACTAAAATGTATGAAATTTCACCAGTTTTTTCGGTACTTTCAACATACTTTTCAATTTTAATGTATGATAATTAACTTTAATCGAGTTCTTTTCTAGAAAGCATTGATAGCTAAGGCTTTAATCTTTCATTTGGTATGTTGAAATCAGAAAACCACATTAAGGTAAAAAAATATAGCCAACCAAAGTTGTCAATACGAAAAAACATAAAATGTTGAATAACTCACTTAGCAGTCATTTCCGACCCTATGTTTCATGGGGATTTTTTCATAACTTTAGGAGCCCTATCTACCCTGAAAATATGTAAAACCCGGAACCAAACACCCTGTATATAATACACCTTTGTATTATCGCTGTTTAAAAAATCCATGATGTTTAATAAACGCTGAATAATCAAAAATGTTATCAAATAAGCTCTGTTACAACTCATATAAGTCGAATAACAGCTTCTTGACAGACCAATCGTTCAATGTGTTGTGGTTGAATAAATTCTCCAGATTTGTGTGAACAAAGCCTGAACAGTTATTATTAAAAATAATACAAGTATTATTAAGCATGCAGTTGAATAAAATCGTCAAAAAGTCGTTTTTTCAATAGACGATTGTTTGTTGGGTGCAACTTCCAAATCATCGTTGGACATGATCGAAGGAAGTTCACTCTTTTCGTTGATTACTAACATAACGCGAAAATCATTTCGGTTTCGATTTTAGACTCCGTTTGCTTTCCTTTATCCAGACGTTTTAAATGAGATTAGGTCCAGACAGGGTAAATTTGTTTTTTTTTTTATTTAAAGCAAAAGCAATCACACATAGCTTAATTAGAGTCAGTAGGATGTAAAAGACTCCTCGTTTATTCGAGAAAAACAATAAATGTTAGCTCTAAAAAAAAAGCTGTTGAAGCTGCAAAAGAAGAGCACAGCATGAAGAAAAATGATTTATTTTATTTTGCTGTGAGAAGATGAAAAAAATGATAATAAATGTTGTTATAATGTTTATTAAGCCATAACATTATCCAGAAATCGAGCAGGAAGAGCGATAAGATGGAAGATGAAATGATGTGCAAGCTAATGAAGGGGGTCGTCCATTAATTATGGCATACATTTAGGGGGGAGGAGGGGTTTTGAAAACTGTGACGAGCCATACAAAAAAATTAAGGTCCATACAAAAAATGTGACAAAGGGGAGAAGAAGGTTCGGTTGAAAATGGGCCAAATTTGCGTGACATAATTAATCCCAAGTAACAATCCAAATGTTAATTGGTTTTATTCATGTTTTATGGTGGTTTTATCAAAGCATGACTGAGTCTATGTGGTTTTATCATTGCTTTTTTCAAGTAAACTTAGTCTCATATCATTGATATTTTTGAAGAGTGTTTCAAGAATACTTGTAGAAGCCTCCATAAAACTCCATCTTTTATAGTTTTAATTGACCTTATGAACAGTTTTAAGAGACACTTCAACTCCCTTTCAAGCCTTCTTTTTAAGCTTTCATAAAACTTGAGAACGGTTTTGAAAAAGTGTTATGTCATTCTTCTATAAGTTTAATGTATCTTGAGAATGCTGGCATAAAACTTTCTTAAAACCAAAAGGTTTTAACCGAGAGTAAAAACTCTTGAGAAAGAGTTTCCTGAAATACATAAACAAGCTGTCACAACAAATGGACGCCAACAGGTGGAAAAAATTGAAAAATAGTGGATCTTACAAACGGAAATTGAGTAAAAACCTATCCAATATATTGAACACTCCTTCATCTCAGCAAGCATCGACTTCAAAACAAGACGAACAGGTACGAATAGGTATGCAAAGTCACAAGGAAACAAAGCCGGAGAACATTACCTCCGATGCCCCGGAAAACGAAGCGAAGGAAAAAGATGATAACGAAACATGTCAGTCTAAGATACCCTATGAAGAGTGGCCACTTTCGGAAGACGGGGTATGGCAGCCTGATCCGACACTTTCGGAAGACGAAGATGAAGAAGACAGTAAGAATGAAGCACTATTAGCAGCACTCAGGAGTTGGTCGATATCCCATAATGTCAAGCAAAATGCATTGAGGGACCTCATAACAATCATCAACGATCGCCTACCAAATGTTTTGCCGAAAGACCCTAGAACATTACTACAAACTGCGAAGACTGTGTCCATTCAGTCCGTAGGAGATGGTCAATATTGGCACCATGGTCTTGAACAATGCTTAAAAACTCTTTTTGCTAACATAAATGAATCAAGTACCATAGCTATCAATATCAACATAGACGGTTTGCCAGTTTATAGAAGTTCTAAAGATGAGTTCTGGCCGATTCTCTTCAATATCCATGAAATGCCTCACATCAAACCAATGGTGATAGGTATTTATTGTGGAAAAAGTAAGCCAAGTGATTTAAATACTTTTCTCGATCAATTCGTCAATGAAATGAATGACATTTTAAATAAAGGCATTATTATCAACCAGCACAAAATATCAGTTAAACTACGATGTTTTATATGCGACTCACCTGCAAGATCATCAAAAATTAAAAAGATTACATGTATCATGTACAATATCAATAACTATCATCATTCCAGGTGTAGCATATTTCAACGCGCAAAATGGTTGCCAAAAGTGTACAGCTACTGGGGAGTATTCATATTTGTCTCACTGTAATTATTTTCCTTTGTCCAATAGTAGAAGAAGAACGGATGCTGAGTTCCGAACCAAATCTTACGGATCACATCATAAAATGGACACACCATTGCTTCGTCTACCAATTGACATGATAGCTGATTTTCCAATAGGCGATTCACTCCATTTGATCGATCTAGGGATCATGAAGAAATGTCTAATTGGATGGAGAGATGGCAAATTCGGAAATTTCAGAACAAAATGGTCAGCACAGCATGCTTCAGATATCACAAAATACTTGACACAACTAAAGCTACCATCTGAGATACATAGGAGCATGAGAGGTCTCGACTGTTTAAATCATTGGAAGGGTACAGAGTTTCGTACATTTTTGTATTATATAGGTATAGTAGTTTTGAAACCTTTTTTACCAGAAGACGTATACGAACATTTTTTGGTCTTTTTTTGTGCCATAACTATTTGCTCAACCGATTCTCATTCTCATCTCATTGATCTAGCAGAATCGTTGCTGCAACATTACATTGAACGGTATGTTGATATATATGGAGAAGATTACATCACAAGTAACGTTCATAATCTCAGTCATCTTATAAAAGATGTTAATCGTTTCGGTATCCTGCCAAGTTTTAGTGCGTACCCTTTCGAGAGTAAACTATATCAGATTAAAAATTTAATTCGAAGTGGACATAAACCCCTAGCTCAGGCGGCAAAGCGAATAAGCGAACTAAATCAGCTTGAAGAAAATTGCAAACCATGTAACACAGTTCATGCAACTCCAACGTTGAAAAAACAAATTCGTACACCTGATTCTGATGATAAGTTTGCTAAAGTTGAATTCGAAATTAGATAACAATGATAACATTAGATAACAATGCGGCCAATAAGTGGTTTCTTACTAAAAATAATCAGGTGGTTTGTTTCGATCACGCTTCTCAACAAAATGGGAATATCTTAATTTCGGGTAGTCCACTAAAACACACCAGCGATTATTTTGCAACACCTATAAAATCAAGCCATTTACACGTCTTTTATTCCAGTAGTGAACAAGCTGCAAAAACACAATACACACTATTAGACATAAAATGTAAGATGGTAGCAATACTTATACCGAACAGAAATGTAGGGATGGTATTCATACCACTGCTCCACACAATACATTAAAAGTGATTATTATGTAAGTTGAATATTATTTTTGAATACGGTAAATAAAATCCATCATAACGTTTATGTTAAACCATTCATTGTATAATTACATTGTACATTCGATTTCTATTTATAGGATGCTTCATGTGACTCTGTGGTATTCGCATTAGGAATATTGTTTGACTGATTAATCTCAGAAGCATGCGTTGGTCCAGAACCAGCCCCGGATTTGTTGTACTTCATTTTTGTAGGCCTGTTCTTATGCTTCGACGTCAGGAACTTTGAGGAGAGTCGCTGCTTACTGTTCTTAAGGATCGTTTTGAAGAATTTGTCGCAATCAAGCTCCGAAAACTGATTGTCAGCTTGTACAATCAAATTCAGAAACAGCGCACGTGTGTTTTTGAAGAATTTCAATGGTACCTTTGTCGTAGCATCTCCACAAGTTGACGGCTCCTGCTGTGAATTTCCATCAGCCTGTCGCATCATTCCTGTCCATGAGCATTGAGTGAGAAACTTTCGGGTGAAAAAGTAATCAATTAACTTGTAACAACCATCCGTTCCTTGAGCTTTGCCAGTGACGCCGCATATGTGACTCATTCCACTTGAAAATTGTTGCATCAGTGTTTCATCCTCCAAAGACCTTTCCAAAGCTTCCAGTTCATCCACCGAATCGGCTGGGGACAATACATGCTGAACATGCCGTTTAGCCAAAATAGCATCATTTTGGGACGCACTGTAATGGCAATGAGTCATAGCGTATTCCTGTCCGGTTTGAATCTTCGCTAGGGCTTGCATGATTTTCGACTGATTTTCCAGAATAGTACGTTGATTTACCAGTACAGTTTCCAAGTTTCCATTGTTAATTCCATCGTCACCAGTCAGTAAGAAGATTTGGGATGATTCATTGTGTTCTGCTATTCCCTCCGTGTGAACGTTTTCCGTGACATAGAGCAGTTGTTGATCATTCACAGGAGCTGTAATCTACGATTGAAATTATGAATATTTCTCAATTCTTAATAAAAGAAACTACTAGATTGAAATACTCACACATGCATTGTTGACAGGATTGGATTCAGCGTTGCTTTCCGCTTCAAATTCTTCTTGAGTGTCCAAGAGGTTGTTAAAGTCTTTCGCTGCAAATACTTTCCTTGAGGGCTCACGACGCACACGCTTCTTTGGAGGTGCCAGTGGAATATCTTCCACTTCGGTATCATGTCGTGTTTCCATCCGATCAAGTTCATCATCAGCTTCCTTACGTGTCTTAAATTCCCTTTTCCTGACACAGTTCATCTTTTCCCATTTATCATCTGCAATGGATGTTTCGAGCTGGGACAATTTTCCTACTAGGTGCTTTTTCGGCCACCGCAAGATCCCATTGGCTTCCCAGCCACTAGGTACAACACTAAGGCAAATTTCCCCGGCTTCGATCGTTTGAATAATTTTGAATGGCATCCTGAAAACGACTAAATCCTTTAAAAAGTCATCGAATAATACACTTAAATGCAATTTACTTACGCGACATCAATTAGGACAACAAACAAAAAACGGAGAATATGTGGAGTGTTGGTCGACCATAAATAAACAGCTGTCAAATGACAAACTCGATGACGAGCTTTTTTTAGCCTACTGCTCTTACATACCAAAAGGGTCTAAGCGGTATAAGAAATACTCCGCTGTAATTAACCAAATTAAATTATTCATTGCAAATCACTTTACTTCTCAATACTTTATATAACATTTAATTACATCGCGATGTTTTCATTGTTCAGTTCTACGTAAGTGTGTCGTTTAGAATAATTAATAAAATCAAGATGGAATTGGAATCAGCAACAACAATTGATTATTAGACCTTTTCATTGTGATAGAAGCATTGAACTTATGGCGATCTTACATAAAACTTATCTGTCTTGAATATCAATCACTATAATTTTATTCATGCTATACTGATCTTATTCAAGAAAACAACAAGGTTAAATGAACTTATCATGCTCCTTCATAGTTCTGTGCAAGAAAGATTAGTCTTAACAGAATCTTGAGGGGGGTTTATTTCAAACCATTGAAAATAATGGCGATAATACTGCTTTTGACATTCTTGGAATGGTAGCCATTAACACATAAATGACAATAATAATCTTTTGATTTCAGTTATCCCAACTGATTTTTACCGTTCCTAATAAGGTCCTGGATTTGACAAAGGAATCTGTACAATTCCTTTCAAAATCATAAAAAATCTGCCTGTTTCAAATGTACCATTTTGCCAATAATATTTTTTTATTTTTAAATAAATCGATATTTAAGCAATATCATCGAGGCGCGTTCGGTTTTTCGAATTTTTGTATTGCTTAACGACGGCAAAATAAATACAGCATGGAAAATCACTGAACTACAAGCTCGAAAATGATCGTTTTTGTTAGTACGTCCATGTCCAATTTTTATTCACATCGTTATTGGTAAAGGAATACCATTTAATCGAAGAATTTATAACTCGAACAGATTCTTCCATCTAGAAACAAGCTGTCTATCTAGCAAAAACTGGAACATGTGAAATAAACTTATCACGTACTGGAAGCATTCTTGAAGAGAAAAAACATAAAACTATGGTAACTTATCGTAGTTTTATCAGAGGTTTAAAAAGATCTTGAATGCCATTATAAGCATGTATCGATAGGAATGTCAAGTTTTAAGCGAACCTTAAAAACTAGTATTGAGAACCTTCTTTAGTATGGGCCTCCTTCGTCTTATGAAGGTTTTATGGCTGTTTTGGAGTAGCTTTGTAGAATAATTAGTTTTATGTTCGGTTTTATAGAACTGTCTTGAAAACTTCTTCAAGTGTACCATATAATTCATTTTGTTACTTGGGATGGACCATCCCAAGGGTATATATAATAGAAAATTTGTTTTTGTACTGATTCTTATCTTTCTACGGGCGTGATTGAGAAAGGAAGCCACACAATACTGCAATATTCCAGTATTGACCTCACATAGGCAATATACATATACACAGCAAAAATAAATTTTAATGTTACATCCAAGAGGATGCACTCCAATCATGTCGAAAATCTTATGTAATTTTTATGGCCACAAAAATAAACAAATGCAGTAAAAGCAGTGTTATGTCAGTTCATGCTCTGTATTTATGATAGTTTTGTTCTTTTTGGCAAGTAATATTACACCATATTTTTGACATGATTGAATGCATCCACTTTGATGTAATATCAAAAGTATTTTTTGCTATGTAGTCCTGAAAACTTTGGCAAAAACGCTTGATAGAGCCTAGCATGTTGTTAGGTCTGCAAATAATTGTGTGGTTTGGAAATAATTCCTAAATCCCCAACTCTTTCACATTTTTCTAACTTTTGATTTCCTAATACAATTGAAATGATTGATATTGTTGTTTATCTACTGAATGATATTAAAATGCATTTTTTTTTTACATTCACTGCCAATAGGCATATGTAGAATATGTTTATTTTATTCTGGGATATATTGATGTCTGCTTCATTTCTTATTTCCAAAACGAGCTTTATGTCGTCGGTATTTCCTCCAAGTAACACATGATTTTATCACCAACATTTTGTATGTTTCCAGCAAGCAGCTTTATTTGGATATAATCGATAATCGCCGATAACGTCAGCGTTAACGTCTGCAATGGTGAATTGCATTGCAGACGTTGTCGATGATTATCGGTTCACAAGTCTGATTTAAACCCTATCGATAAAATAGGCATCTATGAATACGATAAAGTTTTGCGTACCTACTGTGGGGCTTGCAAGATTCCTGTTGCTAAGAATGTCTTGTCCGCTTATTTCAATGACTAGGAGATCTCCACTTCCACCGCACAGTTGTTTAGTTTACAAAAAGCCAGCTTTTGGTGGGCTCTGATTAGTTCAAATTTCTTTCGCATAGGTGACGATCGAATCAATCTTTTGAACGGAGTGTCTTACAAGGGCAATTTCTTGTTGTGTTGTGTATTTTATTGATTTTAAAAAAATGTCCAAGACATCAAAGACGTCAGACTAACTGAAAATGAGATATCGGCTTTCAAAAATTTTCCTCTAGTAAATAATTATCACCACTTTTTAACGTTTTTAGCTCAGAAGAGTCCACTTAATACGTAGTACTTTATCAAAATGCTAAAATTGGATATTCAATACACATAGCACAACGAGGATCAGCAAACATATTTATGAACCGTCATTACAATATGTAATTTTTTTTTATATGCCTGCTGTTTTCTATTGTACTATGCCCAATTAAATATCTAACTAGGTCTACACTAATCACTCCCATAAAAGAATGTTGCTCCTTTTTGAGCTAATTTGAGTTATTTATATTTTTATAATCCATTGTTTTTGAAACATTTTTGAAAATATTTCTACAAAAATGTATGATACATTTAAAATAAATTAGATTTGAATAGGCTATATCATTTCAATGATAAAGAGGAAATGTTGGCTTCGGCAATACCTTAACCTATTATCGTCAGGGGGGTAAAAAACGTCTTTGAGAACTCCGTGGTCCTCCTCATTGTTCTTCATCAGCAGTTCTTTCGGTCGATGCGTCGTCGACTTTGGAAAGCAACCGTTTCGTGATGAGTGTGTGAGTGCTGACCACGTTTTGCGACCATTGCTGCAATGGACGCGCTCAGACTAGTGTACGAGTGCACCAACCCTACACTCAAAAAATAAATCACATTTCCAATGGAAAATAGAATTTCACATAACTTTCATGTGATATCATAATTGAGAATTGCACTACAAAATCACATGAACCTTATGTGTTCAATGAAATTTATTTGATTTATTACATAGCATTCATGTGATCATATGAATGTTATGTGAATTTCAGGTAATAATCATTAATTTTGTCATTGGAAAAATATCATGTGCGTTCCCAATGGAAACTATATGAAAACTTTTTTATACTACCTCTAATCGCATAACAGTCCCTTATAGAATTTCGCAAATTAAAATAACAATGTCATCCGCTATGAATTGCCATGCGACAGGGAGATCAATTTGCGTAGAAATCACAAGAGCTTCTGGAACTGTGAACTCCAAGCGAAAATTGTCGAATATTCCATCCTCCGTATTTCTTGGCGATTCGGTGTCTATACTTCTGAGCTCGGATCTTATGAAATTGGTATATTTTACACGAAATTCACTGTACATCACACTGATGTCAATAAAAGTAGTTGGAGTCTTCAGAGAAATTGCGTATATTTACGTTATCTAAAACTTTATAGAACAAGTTGGATTGATATAATGTATTTATTTAAAAAAAACTAAAAAAAAAAACAGTTTTAAGGTGGTCCTGAGAGAAAACTAACTATATATCTCTGGGGTTAAGATGTAGAGATTTGATGTCTTCAGCAAAGTTTCCTAAAATTTGATTCTCTACAACTTTGCATGTTTCTTATTATCTCGTAACTACAAAAAGTTTGATTTTCCAAGTGTGGCATTACACTTAGAAAATCAAACTTTTTGTAGTTACGAGATAATAAGTAGCACTTAGTAAAAATTTAGGTGCATATTTTAAAAGATGCAAAATGAAATTTGAAGAAACTTCTCTGGAGACACCTAGGCACTAAAACGTTGATGAATTGAGAAAAGACTTTTGACAGTTTTTTTCAGAACGGCCCCACTGAGCGCCAGTTCGAATGACATAGAAAAGGCTGCAGTTTCTACACTACTTGATCGAAGGTTTATTCACGTCGATGTTGCGGTAGGAGGTAGTTTGTAAACTTCTCATGGACTAGTGCGCTCAAACTGTGCAACAGAAGACGTATATTCGCAGCGTCGCACAGTGGTCTAGAACTGTGAAAAGATGGTCAAAAGCCATTATCTCATGAATCTTGCATTATAGACTTGTGGTGTCTTCGGAGAAGTTTCTGGATATAAAATGCTCCTTCTTTTGGCACAGATCAATCCCCTAGAAGTTAGATCAAAAATTTATTTTTCCAAAACATCCATATTCAGGATGGGTGTCTTTGGCAAAGTTTTAGAAAATGTTAAAACAAAAAAACTTTACTCAAAACACTAGGTGACTAACATGATGGAACGTTTTTGGTGGAAAACCCCTTAATAAAAGTTTTTTTCTTTATAATTATTTTCTTTAAACTTTTACTTTCAAACCATGTTCTACATAATTGTTCATAACATCATACACATAAGCTTGATGGATGTCATAGCACACTACACTACACATCACAAAATAGATGAATTTTTATTGATTTTGCTTTAAAAATATAATTTTTTGCCACATAATTACGATTGCTACCATTTCTCACCACATCCCGCGACAAAACCAATAGGAAAAGTATTTAAGTGTGTTTCCTTCCTGGGCAAGAATATTTCGTTGCCAAGTCTAAGTTCGATGTTCGAGAGGATGTTCGGAAGAAGAAATTATCGAAATTTGCTAAGAAGTTCCTGATATGGCAGGCGATTTGCGGATGTGGTGAAATAAGCGCTCCATTCATATCTTCCGCAACAATTAACGGAGCAATTTACATGGAAGAGTTCCTTGAGAAGCGGTTTTTGCCATTCATAAGGAAGCACAAAGGATCAACTCTGTTTTGAAATGTTCTAGCATCCTGCAACTACGCTCGAAACGTGTTGGAGTGGTACCAACCGGTGGAAACTAACGATTTTAAAATGGCTCACTACTTACTAGCCTATGGAGCGTCAAAAGCATTTAGGCCCATCGAAAAATCACTCTTTGTTCTTTTTTGGATATTGAAGGAGCTTTTGACAACGCATCCTATTCTTCTATGGTTGACGCCATGAAAAAAAGGAACTTCGACACGCACATCGTCAACTGAATTCATAATATGCTCGCAAAAAGAAAAGTTACTTCTGGGCTGGGAAGTTCATCTTTAACAGTAAAGGCAACAAAAGGCTGTCCTCAAGGAGGAGTCCTCTTATCACTAATGTGGTATTTAGTTGTAGATGGTCTTCTAAGAAGCCTAGAGGCGAAAGGTTTCGAAGTTGTGGGCTTTGCGGATGATATAGTCATCGTAGTTAGAGGAAAGTTTGACGCTATCATTTCAGAAAGAATGCAACAGGCTCTAAAGTTTACCCAATCTTGGTGTATTAAGGAGGACCTAAACATTAATCCGTCAAAAGTAGTAATCGTTCCTTTTACTAGAAAGAGGAAGTTCAACCTAAAGGAGTTCAAACTTGGAGGAGAACAGATCCATCTTAGTGAACAGGTCAAATACCTAGGAGTTATATTGGATGCCAAGTTGAATTGGAATGCTCAGATTGATTCTGTGATCAACAAAGCAACCAGTGCCCTGTGGTTATGCTCCAAAACTGTTGGTAGAAAATGGGGTTTGAAACCAACAATGACAATGTGGATCTACACATCAGTAATCCGTCCAAAAGTAACTTATGCTTCGTTAGTGTGGTGGCCAAAAACAAAATAGGCTACCGCACAGAGGAAGGTGGCAAAACTACAACGTCTAGCATGTATTGCTATAACGGGTGCCATGCGCAGCACCCCATCAAAAGCGTTAGATGCAATTCTCAATCTACTGCTCTTGCATGAATACGTGCAACTAAAGGGTGATACGGTCAAAATTTGGTCAATATCAACTTGACGTATTTCTTTCAATTTTGCATTAAAAAAACCTGAACACCCCTCATTTTGAAGATGTGTGTGTGTAGAATGTTTGCTCCTATTTTGATTTTGGAATTCACTCTTCAGTTGTCAAAATGCCGTCCAAGCAAGAAGAGCAGCGTATCAAAATTTTGCTCGCGCATCGCGAAAATCCGAGCTACTCGCACGCAAAGTTGGCAAAATCGCTAAAAGTTGCCAAATCAACCGTTACAAATGTAATTAAAGTGTTTGGGGAACGTTTGTCGACAGCCAGGAAGTCTGGATCGGGGGGAAATCGAAAACCGGAAGCCGCTGAGACGACAAAGAGAGTTCCGGTAGTTTCAAGCGAAACCCTAACCTCTCTCTCCGAGATGCCGCAAATAAGCTGGGTGTATCGTCTACAACCGTGCATCGAACCAAAAACCGAGCCGGACTATCGACTTACAAGAAGGTAGTGACTCCAAATCGCGATGATAAACAAAATACGATGGCCAAAGCGCGATCCCGGAGGCTGTACACGACGATGCTGACGAAGTTTGACTGCGTGGTAATGGACGACGAAACCTACGTCAAAGCCGACTACAAGCAGCTTCCGGGACAGGAGTTTTATACGGCAAAAGGAAGGGGAAAGGTAGCAGATGTTTTCAAGCACATGAAACTGTCAAAGTTCGCAAAGAAATATCTGGTTTGGCAAGCCATCTGTACCTGTGGCTTTAAAAGCAGCATTTTCATAGCTTCCGGGACTGTCAACCAAGAAATTTACGTGAAAGAGTGTTTGAATAAACGTCTGCTGCCTTTCCTGAAGAAACACGGTTGTTCCGTACTGTTTTGGCCATGGAGTGGTACGCCGCCAACAACGTGCAGGTGGTTCCCAAGGACAAGAACCCTCCCAACACGCCAGAGCTCCGCCCAATTGAGAAATACTGGGCTATTGTCAAGCGGAACCTAAAGAAGACCAAAAAAACTGCTAAGGGCGAGCAGCAGTTCAAGGCAAACTGGCTTTCTGCGGCGAAGAAGGTGGACAAGGTGGCTGTACAAAATCTGATGGCAGGGGTCAAGCGTAAGGCCCGGCAATTCGGATTTGGAAAAGCGGAAGCCTAACTGAATATTTTTCCTGAATTTTATACTAATTGAACTTGAAAAAGAAATTTAATTTGATTTTTTAAATAAACGATTTCACCGATTTACACGCGTTTTCCCTTGACCAAATTTTGACCGTATCACCCTTTAGAAGCGGAAATAAGTACTCTAAGGCTCAAAAGATCTAAAAAAGTCATGCCTGGTGACCTGGTTGATCACCTAAGCATTTTACAATACTTCCGAAGAGGACCAGTGATGAGTATGAATGGAGACTGGATGAAACCAGAGGACAATTATGACAACGTATGTGAAATGTTGCGTTCGGATTGGGAAGTCGGTGGTCCTAGCGTTCGTCAAGGCTCAATCATATTTTTCACAGATGGCTCAAAAATTGGAACACAAACAGATGCAGGAATCTTTGGCCCTGGGGACAAATATTTCAGTAGCGATGGGACATTGTCCAAAAATGTTTCAAGCGGAAATCGTGGCCATGCTTGAATGTGTAAGTGTTTGCCTAAGGAGATTTTTTTTAATTCGTTTATTTGTACAGGCTCAGTCGAATAAACTTTACAGAGCCTATATATTCTTTTTCTTCTACAATAAGAATCGTAAAACTAAAGTTAAGGGGGTTTAACCAACAATCAATACGAAACTAACGATTTTAAATTGGCGCACTACTTGACTAGCGTATTGGTCCCAAGCAAATCGATTAACGTTTCCCATTCTAGTCGAAATTCTAGTACTACCCTATGTTTGTTTTGATTCGCTATGAAAGTTTGACAGATAAAATGAGGAGTTCGTGGATTTTCCTATGTTTCGAAGGGTGCATCGATTAGCTTGGGACCGAAGAGAGTACCAGAGCTGAGCCAAAAAGTTGAGCACGTTTCTTCGGGTCCTTCTGGTCTTAGAGTTACCTCTATGGTTTAACCGATTACTCGCGGTCGTCTCGAGGTTAGAGAGTTTTACAATTTAAGGATGGGGAAAGGTTGAGAGGATTACGAATTTCATTTGTTTTAATAAGGAGAAAATATAGATGTGCAAATATCTGTATTTTTCTGACAGTCAAGTAGCACTAAAAGCACAAACGAAGTGACAGACGACTAACTGGCGAAGAAATCCATTAAAATAATGTGGTTCACTGTAATAGAATTTTCTTGGAAGCTTGTGCCATCATCCACCAGATGGGTTAGTTTTTTTGTTTTGATTTGAACAAAGTTGATTTTGTGTACAATGATTCTTTGACAGTGTGCAAAGAGTGCGTATCATTTTTTTCATTTTTTTATGCATTTCAGTTTTGAGTAGAGTGAAAGAGATAGAACCAAAACATTCTAGTACATTTGGTGAAAATGCTAGTTTAATCTAGTAGTAGCATAGAGGTAACTCTAAGACCACTGGGTCCCGAAGAAAATCATTATTATTTTTGGCTCACTCAGTACCAGAACAACGGTCCCAAGCAGTCCCAAGCTATTTCACTCACCCCTGCATGTTCTGCATGAATCCACACACCCCTGATGTTATCTGTCAAACTTTCATAGCGAATCAAAACAAACATAGTGTAGTAATAGAATTTCAACTAGAATAGGGTACGTTAATCGTTTGCTTGGGACCAATAGGCTACTAAAGTGGTGAGCCAATTTAAAATCGTTAGTTTCGTATTGATTGTTGGTAGTAGTGTTGCCATGTGGTACAATCCAGAAGTAATGGTGTTGCCATGTGGTTCACTGAAAAATTGCAATAGCAGGTTAGTCACCAAAGTTTTCGAGCCGCTCCGTCTGTCACTTCGTTTGTGCTAAAAGCGCTTCATGCTTACAAATGTACATCAAAGATTGTCTGGGAATGAATTCTCTTGTTGCGACAGCTGTGCTAACAGAACTCAGTAAACTTATATTGGGTTCCTGGACACTGTGGCATTGAAGGGAATGAAAGGGCAGACGATCTCGCAAAATTAGGTTCCAATTCACCGTTTATTGGTCCAGAACCATACCATAGAGGTAACTCTAAGACTAGAAGTAACAACCAATACGACACTAGCGAATTTAAATTGGCTCACTACTTGACTAGCCTATTGGTCCCAAACAAACGATTAACGTACCCCATTCTAGTCGAAATGCTACTACTACACAATGTTTGTTTTGATTCGCTATGAAAGTTTGACAGATAAAATGAGGGGTTAGTGGATTTTCCTATGTTTCGAGGGGTAAATCGATTAGCTTGGGACTAAGATAGTACCAGAGCTGAGCCAAAAAATTGAGTACGTTATTTCGGGACCTTCTAGTCTTAGAGTTACCTTTATGCTATTTTGTGCCAAAAGATATGAACCTATCAAATTCACCGGAACTTCGCTCAATTGAAACATTCTGGGCAATTAAGAAGGCGAAACACAAATATCCCAAAACTATTAAAACAGAGCTGGAGTTGAAGACAATTTGGGTAAAAACAACAGAAGCCCTAATCACATACAGAATCAAAGGGTGTTGGCTGAAAGATTGCTGAATTATGGCTGTGGGTATATTCGGGATTCCTGTATTATTTTCTTACAGCAACTTACAGCAAAAGCAAAAAAGTAAGTACGGGAACAAACCTATTGTCTACTGGAACCAATTTCCGCCTGAAAGCCAAGAGTACATTTTTTTATAAATTGTTTGAACTCCCAAAGAAAATTTATTACGATACCCTTCTTCTGGTTGCACGACTTTCTGGAAAATATGCATTGTCTGAATGTTGAGATATCTCTTGATCGAATTTAATTTAAAACCCATTTAAACGAATATATTCAATTTGTGACGATTGGTTTTCGGATCAATTTCTCCCGGATATGCTGAATTGTTACAAATCATGTTGACGACGACTGTGAATTACAAACCGGCTGCTACAGTCAATTCGCCGAACGATCCTTGACCTTCAGACGGTGTTGTTTGATTAGGACACTTTAAATATCAAAAATATAAAGCACAGTTTAAGCCAATGCCTTACTCCGAAGCTCTTCAATGGTACCGTTTGTCGCCCGCACGGTTACTTCTTTGGCAGGCAGCCACCCTTCGGTTCACATTACGGCGTGATAATTAATTAAATAAATCTCCCACCCTTTGCTAATTGCACGCGCAGCCGCCTCCTATTTGGTGCCTTAGATTGTTCTGGGACTTGCTGATAATGATGCTGGGATTTTCAACTTTCGTTTTGATTATGATTCACTGGCTATCCAACAAGGAATTTCTTTTTGAGTATATAAACCCTGTGGCAGTGTCAATCCAGTATCAGTTCAGCGATTTCATCCAAAGGACTCAAGCAGCTTTCCCAAGTTTCTCCTTCGTATTCTACAGCAGAATTTCCCAAATCATTCTAATCGACATGGCTTGCATCAAGATGATTGGTTCGTTGGTTCTGGTCGTGCTGATCGTGCTGGCTCTTAGCAGCACCACTGAGGCTGGCTACCGGAAACCACCATTCAATGGAAGCATCTTCGGCAAGCGCAACGGAAACTCCATCGGTAAGTCGCGGCTAGGTGTAACATAATCTATTAAAACTGATGTTCTATTTTCTTCCTTTCCAACAGAATACGAGGGAAACGCAAAGGTTCTGTCGACCATGTGCGAAATAGCGGCGGAAGCATGTCAATCTTGGTTTGCCCAGGAACAGAAGTAGAAACCCCCACCAGCAGTAAAGCATACATAGGTTACCGTTCAATCTCGCATCGTTTCCTGGAAAATCCAAATCCACCATTGAACTGAGGTGACCAATATCCGCCTTTATAAAGCACATTCATAATCCTAATCGAGTCATTAATCATCAGTGTACAGAAGAATTGCAACAGACAGCCGTAAATTGAACCATGAAGGGAAGTGGAAGATATGTTATGTTCTAAAATTCAAGTGTTATAATAAAATGCAAGAGAGTCATCCCCTGCTATAAAAGGGGGAGATGATAGAAAATAGCGTTCATTGATTTATATTCTTTGCCTTTCCCTTTGATTGAGTTCACTTTCGAAGTTTATTGATGTCTCAAGTCGCACTTTCTCCGCTTCACTTGTGTATATAATAAATTTTATTAATATCACAAAGTACAAAATACGACACAAGAAAACCGATTTTGATTGTGAATGTTGTCAGATGAGTTCGGTTCTTCGTGGTTGAAGCTCCTTCAACGAGAAATAAGTTATTGTAAACATTATGATTTAAGTCATACACAATTCCAATCGCAAATAAAAACTTTCAGTTCAGCTATGGGTTGCATGAAGAATTACGCTAAAATAACCGTTCTTTCATGCTCACGAGCATTAATCGGTACGATTGAATTTGAAGGATCATAATAAAATATATCATCTGCGTTTTATTTTCTACTGACCAGGCCTCGCATAATGTATTGGGAAAAAATAAGGAACTAGCACGGTTTTGTATAATTTGTGTGGGAATTGGAAACTTAACCGGGAAATAAATAGGGTAGGTGTACCAGTTATGGCAATACGTTCCTAATATGGTGTGTTCCAACTGGTTCGGCTACCCTATTACTAACTAGTCTAGAATAGAGATAAAAAAAATCTGCGAAGAATTTTCGTTTTGACTAAATGGTTAACTAGGAAGCTTTCGGACCACCGGGGATGGGTGCGGACGTGTCGTCGGCAGCTGCAGGCACTTTTCCTTGTTTCCGGAGCTCCGCCACATAGTTGCGAAGATGTGTCATATAGTCTTGCATTAGAGTTGTGTAGGCCTGTAACCGACAGAAAAGTGGATTAGTTACTATTAGATAGTTGAGTATAGTACTTACAGTATCTAGCACGTAACGTGGAATATATCCCTTCAGATCCAGACAGAGCAGCCACTCGAATATACAGTATTCTTTTTGGTTTTCAATCTCACGCATCGCCCAACAGGAAACTTTGTTCTCGCCTCTGAAAATTAAGTTATTGCATTGAAAACCACCAAACATTGCATGCGTACATTGTAACAGACCTTGTATACTTGTTCGAAACCGGAACACTCGGATACTCGATACTGATTGCCGCACTGACATACACATTTCCACCCTTCTGAACTTCATCGTCCACCCTTGGGCGTCTCCGGCTTATCGCAGCCACCTCCCTAGATTCATTCACTCGATCCAGGTGCTCCGTCAGTGCGTCAGAGAATACATCCTCTGGATCGGAATTCGCACCACCACCATGCTGGAAGTCCTGCGCACCAAGACTCTTGCTAAGCGTAGAAAACGCCGTCTTGGTCTTCTGCTCGTTGTTATCACTTACACTACTGGTTTCTAGCTTAAATTCACTACACGATTTGGTTATTTTCGGTGACGGTTTATTCAGTATACACTCGTCATCGCTGTCAGCGTCATCCTGTCCATCACCTATGACGTCGTCATCGTCATTGACCTCCTCGGTAACGGGAGTCAGAAAGGGGGCTTGGGAATTCGTTGGATGCAAATCCACGCCCTCGATGACCCGTCCGTCACGACACAACTGCCAACATCTAAGATTCACAAAGTCACGACACTTCACCACACCTCCTCCACCACCAACTGTGGCCTGATACGTAATATCCGTATGACTATCAATTTTCTGCAATTCATTTTGGTAAGTTATATGGTAATTTTAAAACAAATGAACGACTTACCCGAATAATCTTCGACTCCAGCAACGTAGGATTCCAGTTGGGAACTTCTTCGATTTTATAGTACAGCTCTTGGAGCAACTTTTTAGCTGGGTAGTGGATTTTGGCCTGCATATGGGATAAATAATGTATGATTCCTCACAACCATTGCAACTTTAAAATGCCATACCGTGAGTTTGTAGATTTTCCCCACACTATCCTGATTGCAACTTTGAATGGTATCTCCTTTGGAAGTAATCTTTTCAACCTTCCAATCCGTAGTCTCGAGCAAACCATACGCCTTGCGAACACATTCGACGCCCATTTTTTTGAACTCCTCATCCTGAAACGAAAAAGAAACAATTTTCCACATTAGTACAACATTGCATCGCATAAAAAAATACTGATCTACCCGGGCAACTTTCATTTCGCAGAGCATCTTCGAACAACTACGTGCTGGTCCCAGTAAATCACAAATAGTTCTAAAGTGAAACCCCCAAAAGCGAGATGCTGGATGGTTCCCGGCAGTGTGATTGTAATTCAAGGAAATTTGAAAATCAAATTGTGGCTCGATTGAAGGTCACAATCAAATCAATAATGCATGGTTAGTTATTTACTTATCCAAACACGGATACAATACACAGTGGTAGAGCGTATGGTATGGTAAGGTAGAGCGCAACGGAAACGGATTAAAATGCAACAATTCAAATAACCAGAAAGATGCTTTGATCTTAACCTTTTTCCAGTGAGAACGGTAGGAAACGGAAAGCTGAGTTCAAAAATGTTACCAACTTTGAGCGTGCAAATTCCAGTTTTAAATGAAATATACAAACACAGGTAATTATCATGGACGGCGCCGCGTGACTGCTTTCTCATCACAGCGTGTCTGGGGTCAATCCCAGCCGAGGTCGTTGGGAATTTTCAGAGGCGAAAAATCTCTGGTCATGTATTAGCTGTTTATAATTAGCTTGTAGAGCAACGGTCGATTCCGGTGAACGGAAACCAATACATACTAGATTAGGTGATAAACGACTCTGCAGACGAAGGTCTGATCGAAGAGTAGAATAAACAAGACAGTTGCTCGTATCTGACACCTCAAAGGATCCAGTTCAACTATTTTTCCTTTGGCTCCAAAATCACAGACTCGGTAGCTTATTCTCTCTTCTTGACTAGTTTTTGCTAAGCGATTGACCTTTAAACTCGGACATTTCAGGTACGATAGATTCCAGATGAGGAAGATGTCTCTCCCTGGCACTCGATTGTCACCAGTGATTAATCGCCAATTGGAAATCGCCGCTCATCGGAGATTGGCAATCGATTACAGAATAGAGAACGGCGTTATATAAAGGAAGAAAAAATCAGCTGATTAATCCACGTACCGGTGACAAGTGCCTTTCTCGAATAATATTAAATAGATTCAAACTATATTCTGGTCATAACCGGAGGGTTTACCGGAACTTACCTGACTGTAAGACACAAGATAGTGTGAAGAGCTTTGAGTGGGTTGGTTTATTTTCTTTAAATTCCGTTATAATTGCTTTCTTTTGACAAATTTAAAGGACAAGATAGTGGTTTCTCAGAGGTAGGGTGAACAGGTATTATAAGCACCCCTTAACCCTCCGTTACTCGCGACAACTTTTGTAACACGAGTACTCGCGCGTAGTACTTTGGACAACAGTGTGAGTTTTCCATTGCCATTTTGCAGCCGAGCTACCAATCGATATGAAACCAACGGGTATTCCTTAAAAAAAAACTTGTTTTTAACTAAACAAGTTAAACTTTTATCACAGTTAACCCCCAAAAAATGCGGATAATAGAGAAAATGTGAATGGAAACCGTGTAAACGGTGTCCGTACTACGTGGAATTTGACTTAATTGGTTACAACATGGAAAATCTCGAGATCCTGACCAGCAAGAATATTGCTGTCTTGGGCAAAGTTGTTCTAGAGATCATAAACTTTTCGCTGATGGAGAGTTGTTCAGAATTTTCTCACTACGTAGCGCTAGAATACATGTGAAATTATCGCATGTGATATATCTCGAGATCATGACCAGATAGAAAGTTACTGTCGTCGACAAAGTTTTTCATGAGATCAAAGCCTATTTCTTGGTGCACAATAGTTCAAAATTTTCTCAATACGTAGCGCTAGTATACACGTGAAATTCTAATATAAAATATCTCGAGATCCTGACCAGACAGAAAGTTACTGTCTTTGGTAATGTTGTTCAGAAGGTCAAGGCCTTTTCGTTTTACGGGACGCTAGTATATACGTGCAATTTTAGCATATACAATAGTTCGCAGGGCTGGTAGCGATCACTGCTGTCAGAAATAGTGATTTTAGTGACCATGTTGAATAAATAAGTGACCAAATAGTGACTTAAATTTGTAAAAATAGTGACTAAAAAGTGACCCAAGGGAAGGCGCATCAAATAAATGTTTGATGTTTTAGACTCATTCAATTATTATCTCATAGCGAAAGATTCAATAGAAAGATTATAACCAAACCCACGGTATTAGGTCACGGTGTCTACTAACTTCAAAAATCTGGAAAGCTGGGAATCCTCAGGATTTTTTTTTTCTTTAAAATACCTGGAAGTCTCAAAGAATTTAGAAAAAATACTAGGGATATTTTAAAGAAAATAATGAATTCTCCTTATTCTCATTCACACTTTGAACTTTAAGGATTCACAGTGGATTAATCTTTAGTAAGAAATAAACTTGAAAAAAAAATTTTTTTTTGGTTTTCGGAAGACCACTGTCCGTCTGTGAAGTTTCCGAAGTTTTTCTAAATTTATGGAACTTTTGTGCTCCCGTAATTTTCATGGAATTAGAACGAACTAATTAATATAGTTTTATGATTTTCACTGAAGCACTCCAGATTTTTTTTTTTGAAGTTCATAAAACTTCCCTTTAATTATCGACACTAATCTAAAACTTCATAAATAGTCTAGACTTTCCTCATGCCTAAACGATTACTGAATTTCATATTCTCTAGACTGCCCTAAATTTTGTTGTAATTCTCGAATCACAACAAGGTTATGGGCCCAGTGGTTAACTGAGTGCGACAACGACAACATCCAGTAGGTAACTGGTAGCGACACGAATCAGTGGTTAACTGATCACCAGAAGATGACCGTTGGACCAGCTGAGCGCAGAGGAGGATCGTTATACCTGCCGAGCCAGAAGACGACCGTTCGACCAGCCGATCCAGCAGACAACCGTGTGATTTGCGGAAGGATGGCCCCCGGCGGACAAGGAAGTGGTGGCAATGGCGGTTACGAGAGGGGAACTCTCGAACGTGCCTTGCCATACACAGCAGTAGTCCGAGGCGCGGATCGTGCCAATATTTTCGACGGCACTGAGTCCTTGTTTCCCGCTTGGAAATGGCGTGTGGAGCATCACCTAGCAAAGTTGAAGTTATCGAATACGCTGGTGAAAACTCCTGACGAGGAAGACTATATCGAGCCGGCTGAAGGGGCTACTGCGGAGGTGGAAGAAGCGCGAAAGGAGAAGCTGAAGAAACGGCTGGATGATGACATCGAGGCACTCGATGAAATAGTCATGCTTGTAAACAATGATGTCCTGAATAAAATCATTGGCGTGGAATATGCGAAACAAGCCATGGATGTATTGGTCAAAACGTACCAGAAGGCGGGTACCGCGGCTATGGTCAGTATGCGGGAAAGATTATTCTCGATGAAGCACCGTGACTTAGACTCACTTCGGAAGATATTTGATGAATACGACGTCATTATCAGAGAGCTGGACAGGATGGGATCGGGAATTTCTCAAGCCGAGAAAATCCATGCTCTCCTGATTGCAATACCGGGCAGGTTCAAACATGTAAAAGGAGCTTTGCTGGTGCTTCCGAATGATGAGCTGTGCAAGAAATCGACAGTAGATATAAAAAGAATGTTCTTGAACGCCGAAGCTGGGGAAGAGAAGAAAGAGGAGAAGAAAAACGTCGCTCTGGCATCGAAGCAGGTTATACGATGTTTCGGATGCAACGAAACTGGGCATTATAAAAACAAATGCCCTTTAATGAAGAAATTCATCGCCAAGGAGAAGGAAAAATGGATGCGTGGTCAACAATCCAATGGGAAAAAGGACAATAAAAAAGGCCATGCCATGATGGTGAAGCCGAATGCCCCGCGTAATCGTGCCAAACGCGTGAAATTCGTTGTTGATTCAGGTGCCAGTGATCACATGATCAACGACGAAGACTTGTTGGACGAAGTAAAGGATTTGGAGGAGCCAGTGATTGTCTCAACCGCCAAGACAGGTGAAAATCTTCGGGCAACGAAGATGGGCAAGTTGAGATTGAAGAGCGTTGTTGGCAAAAATTCAATAAAGAGTCTTGAATTGTACAATGTTTTTTTCATTCCTGGACTTGAAGAAAATCTTCTTTCGGTTAGAAAGGCAAGCCAGCATGGGAAAAGGGTCACTTTTACGAATAAAGAGGTTATCTTTGAGTCTGAAGATGAAGTCATTGCTTCAGGAAGTTTCATTGATGGTTTGTTCTACCTTGATTGTATTTGGGATGGAAAGTCCTCAGAAAATGCAACATGTTCTGCACTGATTGGAAAACAGGTGAGTCTTACTACTTGGCATAAGAGACTGAGACACCTGAGTGCTACAGGTTTGGAGAAACTAATGTCAAAAAGGATGGTTGAGGGTATCAATCTATCATATGGAGAACGGAATCAAACAAGTATTTGTGAGGGCTGTCTGGCAGGAAAGCAATCCGCTTTCAAATTTCAGGATATGAAATTGCCAAGATCAAAACGACCATTGGAGTTAATTCACTCAGATGTTTGTGGAAGTATGGAAGAGGAAACGTATGATGGTTACCGCTACCTCATGAAACACAAATCTGAAGTCTTCGAACGATTCAAGGAGTTTGAAGCTATGGCATCTTCATATTTTCAAGCACGTATTTCTATGCTTAGATGTGATAATGGCGGAGAATACACAAGTACTGAATTCCAAAATCATTGTAAGAGAATCGGAATTCAAATGATGTTCACAGTCCCATACACTCCACAGCAAAATGGAGTAAGTGAACGAATGAATAGATCGTTGATGGAAAAGGTAAGAGCAATGCTTTACGATAGTCAATTGCCTAAAGCAATGTGGGGTGAAGCATTATATACAGCAACATACCTAATCAACAGATCTCCTACGAATGGGATAGAAGAAAACAAAACTCCATATGAAATGTGGTTTAAAAAGAAGCCAAACTTGAAGCATTTGAGAATTTTCGGATGCAGAGCTTTCAAGCAAATCGCCAAGGAAAAACGTCATAAACTAGATCCGAAAACTAAACTATTGATTTTTGTGGGCTACGCAAACAATGGATTTAGATTGTGGAATGCAGATACACGTTCAATTGAAATAGGTAGAAACGTTGTATTCGATGAATCCACGATACTCTCTCATGAAATCGAATCAGAACAACTGGATTTGTTTTTTTGTACACAATTGCATAGAAAAGAGAACTATGAAGATCAAAGACAAGATATTGAAGATCAGGTATCAACTTCTGACAAAGAGCAGAGGAATGAAGACAGTACGCTGATTGAAGAAAATCAAGAAGATAACGTTTCAGCAGAAGAATCAGTTGGTGAAACTGATTATGAAAGTACTTATGAAAGTCAAGTCGATGAAAGAGACGATGATGAAGACAAGCAGCCATTAAGACGTAGCAAGAGGGATAGGAAAACTCCACGTTGGTATTCGGAGTACACAGCGAAAACGGCAATAATTCGTAACGAAGATATTCCGCAAAATATTGAAGACCTGAACAATCTTTTTGATTGACCTGAGTGGAAACGTGCACTCCAAGAAGAGCTTGATGCATTGCATCATAATAACACTTGGACAGTGGTAAACTGTGTGCCAGAAGGAGTCAAGCCAATTTATTCGAAATGGATTTTCTCAATGAAAGAAGATGGACGGTATAAAGCACGGTTAGTGGCAAAGGGATGCTCACAACGGCCAGGATTTGACTATAGTGATACATTCGCACCTGTTGCCAAACTGGAAAGCGTTCGTTTAGCTCTTGCACTGGCTAACGAACACAAATTGCTTGTACACCAAATGGACGTCAAAACAGCATTTTTGAATGGGAATCTAGAAGAGGAAATCTTCATGAAACTCCCACCGAAAGAAAACGGGCAAAGCCAAATTGTTCGTTTACATAAAAGCTTGTATGGACTTAAACAAGCAAGCAGATCTTGGAACAAACGTTTCGATGATGCGATAAGAGAACTAGAATTTGTTCCACTCAAAAATGACTGTTGTGTTTACAAATCAAAGTCCAAAGGAATCATCCTAATTCTCTATGTAGACGACATTCTTTTAATTGCCTAAAATATAGATGATATATTGTGGATCAAAGAAAAACTTGGAAGGTTATTCCAAATGAAAGATTTGTCTGAGGTAAAACATTTCCTAGGAATGGAAATAAATCGAGATTTTGACAATCAAACCATTGAAATCTCACAAAGTCAGTATGTTGAAAGGCTCCTGGAAAGATTTGGAATGGCCGAGTGTAAACCAGTGGGGACACCATTGGACACTAATACAAAATGGTCGAAATCTGAAGGAAAACTTACTGATCAACCCTACAGAGAATTAGTAGGATGTCTACAATACCTCTCATCCAGACATCCAGACCGGATATATGCGCTGCAGTGAATGCGTTAAGTAAATATACCAACTGTGCAACCGATTGGCATTGGACAGGGCTAAAACGCATCTTACGGTACTTGAGAGGAACCAGTAACACCAAAATAGTTTACTCTAAACAAGCCAATAGACCAGCCTTAGTAGGATTTGGAGATGCGGATTTTGCGAACGATCCAGACGACAGGAAATCAATATCTGGCTATGCATTTCAACTCTACGGCAATCTTGTTTCGTGGTCAACGAAACGGCAACCAACAATAAGCTTATCAACGAGTGAAGCTGAATTAATAAAATTGTGCGCTGCTACGAAAGAAGGAATGTGGATAACAAAACTTCTGAATGAATTGGACGTAGTCGTAACACCATTCATTATTATGGAAGACAGTATACCATGCATCCACATAGCAGAGGAGCCGAGATCACATCAACGAATGAAACACCTGGACATCAAGTATCTCTTCATCCGGGAACTCATCAAGGAAGGAAAGTTGAAGCTACAATTTATCCCGAGCGTAGATCAGCCAGCTGATGCATTCACAAAGGGGTTACCTAAAAATACACATCGAAGGTTATTCGAGCTGTTGAATGTAAAAATTGTGGGGAAGTGTTGAGAAACAAACTGCGGTGATATTATCACCGCAGTTTGTTTCTCAACAAATTTATCAGTATTTTTTAAGAACCCGCAACTTTACTGAAATCAATTAATTTGCCATGAAGTTTCAAAAATGTTCCTTAACTATTATAACCATTATTAACACTCACTTTTCCTGTATTTATCTATGCTTATCTGAAGTTTTCTTAATTTGTTTAATAATCCAGCAAATTTTGAAATATATATTCATAGCTCCCTGACGCTTCTGACATTTTAGGATCAATTATAGAATTCTTGCAAGACCCTATGATTCCACGGAACTCTTTGTAAGGTAATGGGGTTATTCTGAAGCTCGAATGTCCTCCAAGTACTCGGAACTTTGCTGAATATCATTAAACAATCTAAAAATAACTAAAGAATTTAATATAGATCTCTGGAATTTCTTAAAGATATCGCTGCTAGCTAAAAGTTCACCGTTGATGTTCTCTAATCAACTTAGCTAAATTTTCTCATTTTTTTTTTAAGTTCTTGGAAACTACACACCCTTAAAATACTCTCACGCTTTCTGGATGTTCATAAAATTTCCAGGAATTCTCTCGGAGCTTTGCTGAAGTTTTTGGAAATGCACTAAGTGTCTCGAAAGTTCTTTAAGGTTTCTAATATTTTCTTGAAATTATTTGAACTATTTTGATTCTCTGATCTATCTGGATGTTCTCGAGGCTTTCATAAAGCTCTTATTTCTTAACACCTTCGAATTCCCCTTATGTTCATTGGACTTCTGTGATGTTTCTGAAGTTTTCATAAATTCTCTGAAGGTCTCTGTACTTCTCTGAAATTCGCGGAACATCTTAAGGATTCTCTATTTGTTTTTCAGCACTATCTTGAATTTATCTAAATTTACGATTATATATTTTTAATCAATCTTGTTTTTCTGAGGTGCATAGAACTTCTTAAAAATTTGCACATTACCCCTCAAGTTTTCTAAATTTCTAAAGTTAGCTTGACTATGAAGTTCTCTGATATTCTAGGACCGTCGTAAAAGTTCATGAAAAGTTTCGGACGCTAAAAGAACCGCTTTTAGGTTCTTACAGCTTCCAGTAAGTTTCCCATATTTTCAGCGTGTTTACTTCCCTTATGTTCCTGCAGTTTGTTTATAAAGCTTCACTGACATTCTCAGTATTTCCTTTCATTCCTCAACATTTCCTTTAATTCCTCAGAACTTCTCCAAAGTTCCTACAATAGTTGTAAAGTTAATGGGACTGCATTGAAGATCATTACTTTACTTAATGCTGGCACTTTGAATATTTTCAATATCTTGAGCTTGTACATGGAATACGAAAATTCAAGACATTGAATATTTTTAGATCTTGGACTTACTTACTTCAAAAACTCAAGTAATTTTATCCAGAAAAATGAGTAGACATCCTGTACATAGAGAAGGGCGATTAAACGTCACAACGCAAATAATAATCATTCGAGAAATAAATTCACGCTAAAAAAGTTGAAAATAGTGACGTATTACAAGAAAAAGTGACTTTAGTGACTTGGGCTTAAAAAAGAGACTTTTTAGTGACTGACTTGAAAAAAGTGACCAAGTCACTAAAAAGTGAGCAGATAGAAAGTAACTGTCTTCGGCAAAATTTTTCAAGGGGTCAAGTATTTTTGGCTGGTGGAGAGTAGTTCAGAATTTTCTCACTAAGCGGCGCTAGTATACACGTGAAATTCTCATATAAAATATTTCAAGATCCTGACCAGATAGAAAGTTACTGCTGTTCAGGAGATCATAGCCTTTCTGCTGGTTAACAGTAGTTAATCTTCTCGCTAGGTAGTGCTCGTATACATGTTAAGTTTTTGCATGTGCTACATCACTAGATCCTGACCAGATAGAGAGTAAATGTCTTTACAAAGTTGTTCAGGAAGTCAAGATCTTTTCGTTGGTGGACAGTTGTTCAGAATTTTCTCACTACTTGGTGCTACACATGCAATTCTCGCATATTCAATAGCTCGAGATCCTGAGCAGATAGAAAGTTACTGTCTTCGGCAAACTTATTCTGGGGGTCAAGACTTTTTGGCTGGTGGACAGTAGCCCAGAATTTTTTCACCACGTGGCACTAGTAAACGTGCACAATTCCCGCGTATGCTAAGCTCGAGATTCTGAACTGGTAGAAAATTACTGTCTTCGAAAAAGTTGTTCATGAGGTCAATGCCTATTGCTTGGTGCACAATAGTTCAGAATTTTCACACTACTTGGCGTTAGTATACACGCGAAATTCTCGCATGTAAAATATCTCGAGATTCTGGTCAGATAGATTTCGCTAGTGGACAGTAGTTCAAAATTTTCTCACTACGTAGCGCTAGAATACACGTGAAATTCTCGCATGTGGCTTGTTGCGAGATCCAGATAGAACAACTATGCCGAAGACAGTACCTTTCTCGAGAACTCGAGATATTTTATATGAGAATTTCACGTGTATACTAGCGCCACGTAGTGAGAAAATTCTGAACTATTGAGCACCAAGCAATAGACTTTGACCTCCTGAAAAACTTTGTGCAAGACAGTAACTTTCTATCTGTCAGGATCTCGAGATATATCACATGCGAGAATTTTACATGTATACTAGCGCTACGTACTGAGAAAATTCTGAACTACTGTCCGCCAGCGACAAGTCTATGGTCTCCTGAACAACTTTGTCGGAGGCAGTAACTTTCTATCTGGTCAGGATCTCTATATATTCCATGTTGTAATCAATCAAGTCAAATCCCACGTAGTATGGTCACAGTTTACGCGGTTTCCATTTACATTTTCCCTATTATCCTCATTTTTAGGTGTTTACTGTAATCAAAGTTTAGCATGTTTAGATCAAAACAAGTTTTTTGAGGAATACTCGTTGGTTTCAGATCGATTGGTAACTCAGCAACAAAATGGCAATGGAAAATTCATGTGTGTTGTACAAAGTACAACAGCGCGAGTAACGGAGGGTTAAGGAAAGCAGCTATATTTTCACCATTCTGCTGAAACGTTTAGTTATCTTCTAGTGTCATTTTCAGCATGGACTCTTCCAAATTTTCACAAAGAATAGCGATATACCCATCTGCGGTCATTATGCCATGGATTTGGGACAGATTCCCTACAGCAAACCATGTGAAACAGTCCCAAACCATAACATTTCCTACGCCGTGTTTCACGGTTCTTTGGAGATGTCTGTACTGTAGCGCACAGGAGCGGGATCACGACTTACATATACCAGGCTAGCTAGTCCGCTTCTGTCATTGTTAGTGTGACGTTATCAGAATCGGTGAAATAAACAAACAAGTTTTCATTGTCATTCTACATCAATTTTCAAACTTTTCTAGTGAAAATTACGCATCTGTGGTATAAAAATCAGATAAATTTCATGATAACCACATTAGATACAATGGAAAATGTAAAAACAATTAAATCGCTGGTTTAAAAAACTAACGGATTGTTGCCCCTTGCCCTCGAATGTGACATTCTTGGTGACGATTTTCTGAGCCTCAGCAAATTCCTGTCGAAGAAACGTTCCCACCTCGTAGGCTCTCATCGCGTACCGTAAGAAAACCACGAAGAAAACACCCCGAAGGGACCGGCTCCGATGCTCAAGCTTGTGTTGGATGTTTGCTGCCGGAACACGAAGGATTACACAAATTAATTATCGGCTCCGTAAAGCTAACACAATTGAGCCATTCAATTAAACTAACAAGATTTCAAAAAAAAATAAATATACCTTCACCAGTAGCACTTCCTTTCCTAGAAATTTGCAAACACAATCTTTTGGATTTTGATTTTTATTGCCAAAAAATAATTCCAACAAGAAGTTCTTCATTATATGTAAGCAAATAGCGTTACCAGAGCAAATAAGATAGTTCGTAACGGTTTGACAAATCAATTGGAACTGATCGACACAGTAGGTATTTTAAAAGCTGCATTCTAACGAGAGCTAAAAAATCATGATCAACCGATTGAAGATCAAAGATCAACCGTTAATTGAATCTCTCCTCTGAGTTTATGTGCAATTGCAATAAGTCTAGCTCAGATTGCACTAAATCTTCAAGCATAACTGGAACATTACTTGCTAACTAAAACCAATAAGAACACAGCGGTTTTTTGAAATCAATGAGGTTAGCACGTTACGTTGAATCATTTTTCAAAAAATGTTGGAAATATGAAACTCATTTTGATTTCAATTATCGCGACGTACAGTTGTGTTTAATATAATAGCAGCGCATGCCGATTTCCATATAAAATGGTCAACTTTGACATGATCTTCTTTCCTTTATTTAACGTCGGTCTCTGTTCCGCAATCTAGTGTCAATCACCGACGAACATTTACCATCCATTGGCGGCAATCGAATGTGCAGGAAGGTAGCTTCCACACCTGCGTAGGATATCGCACCCATTCAACACACATGGGCCGGAACCAACGGCTTTACTTCCCTTCCGAAGGAAGACGTGACCAGAGATTTTTATGCCTCAGAAAAATCCCACCGACCCCGACCATTAGGGTGAGAAAGCAGTTACGCTTACCACTACACCACCGGCGCCGGCTAACTTTGACATGATGTAACTTTGTTAACTTATGATCAATTAAACTGAAATGTTCGCCACAGAACTACAAATGTTCACTACAGAACCTGGTCCAGTTATGTTAGGTTTTATTGAGTCCATTTTTTTGATTTCGTCAAGCAAAATTAGACTACATACAATGGTTACAATGTTTTACTCACATGCTATGCATTATTTGACTTATGTTTTAGTCGGTATTTGATTTGTTCTTTTGACATAGCGAAGCTAATGACTTCGCAGTGTAGATTATGCAGTCGCATCATTTGATTGATGGGGCCATTTTTAGCGTAGGTTGTTCTGTGTGATTTTGCTGAGAATAATTTCCGTGTGCTAAGATGCCGACAGAGTGTGTACAAGGTGTGTCTTGCGAGAGTAATTCTGAGTATTCTATGCTATGTGAAATAATGTCATTGATCAAGAAAAGCATTGTAAATTCAGGGCGTTCTTTAAGTATTTGTAAGTTCATGAGCATGCAGCGTGCTTCATATGATGCAAGAGGAAATGCGGTCCAATTCAATTTGCGAAGGGCATATAAAAGAAATTGTTTTTGGACGAATTCTATGAATTCTTCGTGTACGGCAATGTATGGATTCCATACTAAGTTACAATATTCCAGAATAGGTATAACATTACATGTATTACAATCATCATTTTACAAACATTCAAAGAACGCCGCAAATTTGCAATGCAATGCACTACCACTTATTGGAAAACTTCCAGTGCTACATGCATTTGCATTCCTCAACCAAGTTGCTGGTATCGCATGTTGTTCAACATTCAATGTTTACAATTCCTGTAAATGCAATAAGATTAATTGCAGATTATTGAAAATAAACGTTATTTAAAAACTTGTTGCATAACATTTATTTGGCATTTTCAAAAACCGGAATGGATTCCAAAATGGTGTTAATAATCGATTCCAAAATGGCGTCATACATCAATTTCCGGCTTCTAAACATCGTCTCCGTTCAGAAAACCCCTATAGTGTGAGGAATTTGATAGTTTTTCACAAACCGACAAACATGGTGGTATTCACTGAAACCTGGCTTCATACCGACATTACGAATGCTGAACTCGCAAGCAACTACACAATCTACCACTGTGACCGGAATTCTCGCACCAGCGCACTGCGACGTGGCGGTGGCGTCTTAATTGCCGTGAAATCCGAGCTGAAGTGTAAGGCTGTGCATCTTGTGGGCGTTGAGAGCCTCGAACAAATTGCTGTTCAAGTCGATTTACAACATCAATCGATCTTCCTATGCTGCATCTAAATTCGACCAAACAGTCAGCCCGACATTTACACCAAACACGCTGAGTCCGTACAACAGCTCCTTGGTATGGCAAACCCTCACGATACAACCATAGTTGTGGGCGATTACAATCTGCCAAATCTAGCTTGGGACTTCGATGAGGACGTCAGAGGATTTCTGCCTCTCAATGCTTCATCAGAACAGGAACTCGCTGTAGTGGAGTCCATACTGTTTGCTGGATTGAAGCAAATCAACGATCTGGTGAACTCGAATGGTAAGTTTCTTGACCTGGTTCTCGATAGTGACTCCGATTGCATCGAGCTGTTTGAACCACCCTCTGCAATTATGAAAGTTGATTGTCACCACAAGCCGTTGGTTCTAAAAGTTGACTCCCGTTCGAGAGATCATCCGCTCCCGTACCCAGCAGCCCGCAGTGAGTATAATGTTGCACAATGTGATTTCGATGTTGTTAACACGAGGATTGCCACCTTGGATTGGGTACAAATACTTGACCAACCCACCATTGATGCCGCCGTCTCCGTATTCTAGACAACATCTATAAAGTAATCCAAGATAATGTTCCGGTGAAGACACGAAAGTCTTGTTTGCAATTCCAACAACCTTGGTGGAATCCGCAATTGCGTAATCTGCGTAACCGTCTGCGTAAAGCTCGAAAACGTTACTTTCGTTCCCGGACCGCAGCAAACAAGTATACGGTGCAGCTAGTAGAAGCAGAGTATAATAGTTTGCAGGAAGCTCGCTTTCGTGAGTACGTCGACAATCTCCAGAGGGGTTTCAAGGAAAATCCATCGTCGTTCTGGTCTTTTATCAACTCTCGGAAAAGATCAGCTGTTATTCTCGTGGACGTCACCTACGGTGACCACCGACACCGCGTCTGCTGACATTTTCGCTGACTTTTTCCGAAGTGTTATCGAACCCGATCAAACTCCTCCACCGCAGCAATACATTGATCAGCTACCAAGATACGACATTCACCTGCAGCAGCTCATCTTCAGTCAAGACGCTATTCTCAAAGCCCTTTGCTCAGTCGATCCATCGAAAGGTCCAGGCCCGGACCGTATTCCACCGTCTTTCGTCAAGAACTGTGCAGCATCGTTGGCCACTCCCGTTATGTCTATTTTTAATCGATAGCTTAAGGATGGCGTTTTTCCGGATGCCTGGAATCTCGCCTCAATTACACCAATCTTCAAGTCCGGTAACATGCACAAAGTGGAAAATTACCGACCTATCTCGATCCTGAACTGCTTGGCCAAAGTTCTCGAAAGTCTTCTGCATGAGAAGTTGTATCCAGCTGTTCAACCCATAATCTCAGAGTTTCAGCATGGGTTCATGAAAAAGCGCTCGACAGTCTCTAACTTGATGACTTACACGAACACTCTTATAGGTAGCATCGAGAAGCGTCAGCAAGTGGACTCCGTTTACATCGCCTTCTCTAAGGCTTTTGACAAAGTCCCTCACGACCTAGCCATTATGAAGCTAAACCGCCTTGGTCTTCCACCGTGGAACGTTTGTTGGTTGAAATCATACTTATCATCCAGGAAGGCTTTCGTTAAGGTACGTGATTCCAGATCCGAGGTATTCCATATACCCTCAGGGGCTCCACAAGGGAGTACCCTAGGACCTCTCATTTTCGTTCTGTTTATTGTATTGCTATATGTGGATGATCTTAATATGTACCGTGTGATCAAATCGATCGTGGATTGTTGCGCACTACAAGCTGATATAGAGCGATTGTCATCCTGGTGTCAGATGAATGGAATGCAAGCCAATGCTGCCAGATCATTTTTGATTACTCTATGAATCAATCGCCGCTGGAAAGGGTTAATGCCATTAAGAATCTTGGGCTCATCTTGGACAGCAAACTACGGTTTGACGAGCACACATCCATGACAGTTGCAAAGGCCAACTCTATGCTAGGATTTTTGCGCCAACTCCATATCATGCTGTTCATGTACTGCGCATCGAGAGAATCCAGAAACAGTTTATAAAGTTTGCATTACGACGTCTGCCATGGACAAATCCAGATAGCTTACCTCCGTACGAGCATAGATGTGCGCTTATTGGACTGCAAACACTAACAAATCGCCGAGTCTTTCTCCAGAGGATGTTCATATTTGACATGATTAGTAATCATATTGACTGCAGTTGTTTGCTCGGGAACATCAATTTCCACACTCCAGCTCGCCGTCTCCGCAACTATTACTTTCTGTGGACACCCGGACATCGTACTGCTTACGGTTATAACAATCCTCTCGATAGATGATGCAGACTGTTTAATGATGTGTGTGATGTTTTTGATTTTAATATAAGTAGACCAGTTTTTAAGAATAGGATTAAGTCACTTTAAACAGTCTGTATGGCTATAATGTCAAAGATGGTGGTTAAATAAATATATAAAAACCGTAAGTTGGCCTCTTAATTCCAAAATGGTGTCAATAATCAATTTCCGGTTTCTACACGTCGTTGCTGTTTCGAAAATACCCATATTGTAGAGTATTCGCCAGTTTTTCACAAACCGGAAGTCGCCTTATTGGATTCCAAAATGGCGTGACTTATCTATACGTCATTACCGTTCCGAAAATATGTACCTATATTGTTCGGTGAACCCACTCGAAGTACACTTCCCAGTTTGTTTTTTGGCCAAGTCCATTCCTTAGAAAACACTTAGAATTTGTTAGCACTTTTTAAAAAAGAGGCTGTTCATAAACTACGTAGACAGCTCAGGAGGGAGGGGGTGGCAATCATCCACAGCCCATACAAATTTTAATTTTTTTTTATTTTTTGTCTACGCAGGGGGAGGGGGGGGGGGTAAAGAATCCCAAAAAATTGTTTACGTAGTTAATGAACAGCTCCAAATCGTAGTAAAAAAACGTGTAAAAATAGAATGTGTGAGTGTACATTGGAATTAAGTATTGTTATTGATTTTGATTGAAGCAAAGAATCCACTTGGGTAAATGGGTCATGACTACGATAGAATTTGTCTGTCCAGCGTCATTCCCTTTCCCAAGAAATTCTCAGCAGAACATTTTACAAAATTCTTGGATTTGCTTCTAATATTTATGATTGTCCTAAGAATGCGCTGAAGATTTCTTTCATGATTTGCATTTTTTTTTAAAAATATTTATGCAATTAATCTCAGAAATGTCTCAAAATTCTGCTCAGAATAATATATCGCATCACCTCTGAAATTAATTAAAAAAATCTATTGGAATTACCCTCAAATTTCCCATGGAATTTTCTCTGAATAATATTGAAATTTACTTGAAATGTCCTTGGAATTTCCTTGAAATTATTTTCACATTGTTCCTTAAAAATTCGATTCCATTGACATCCGTGTTAAAATCCCCTATGAACTTAGTTAAGAATTCTCTTAAA
The DNA here is from genome assembly GCF_037179485.1 of Ochlerotatus camptorhynchus. Taxonomy (NCBI): domain Eukaryota; kingdom Metazoa; phylum Arthropoda; class Insecta; order Diptera; family Culicidae; genus Ochlerotatus; species Ochlerotatus camptorhynchus. The sequence goes on along the minus strand of NW_027040795.1, from coordinate 981,268 downwards.
ATTATGCTCAGAAAACACCCCAGAATTGTTTTAAAATCGTCCTCAAAAGTTCACAGAACGCTATCTCTTGGAGTTTACTTGGAATTCTCTACAGAACTATATTAAAACTGTTCTCAGAAAATATGTTGAATTCTCCTCCTATCCTCAACTAATTCTTCTTAGAACTCTTCATAAAATGTACCTGCAACCAGGGCTGGAAAGCACCTCAGAACGTTAGCAAAGCAACTTTGTGCATGTATCTCACAACACTCGACAAAGAGTGTGTGGTACCTCCATTTACTTCGCACACTCTTTTCCAACTAATCCGTGAGAATGCGATCCACACAATGAGCGGTACACTCCGTGCGGCGCAGGGAGCGAATATAATACAACAAGCGCTTATGTCTTCTTTGAATTCTTTGCACACTTTGCTTACCACAACTGCATGCATAGGAGATGAAGACGGGCATAACAAAGAAGAATTTTCTCTTTTTGCTGTGTTTCCCACTTGCAATCCTACACTGAGTGGCGCTCTTTGCGTCGGAGTCGTGGGAGCGATGGCTACACATTGAGCTTTCGTTATTTCTGGGTGTGTGTTTGTCTTCTCTTCTCCGCTGCTTTACACTTGAAAAATAATCCAACTTTGAGTTTGCTTGATTATCACTTTGTATATTTCAGAAAATCAGTACATTGCGCGCACTGAGTGATCAGATGACAGCCCTGCCTGCAACTCTGCTCACAATTACCTTAGTATTTTTATCCTTAAATTGTTTTGGAGTTATAGTCAGAATTTCTTTTGAAGTTCTTCCCCAAGTTTCATACCATGCATTCCTGGGTTGAATATTGCCTAACGTTGGACAGTTTGATGTTAATTAAATATAATAAGATTGTTACATAATTATCTGTTAGTGGTTATCTCTATGTCCTCCTTAGGATAATTCTTGAAAATTTCCGAAAATCTGTCCCACATGACTAGCATGGAAAAGTTTTTTTGGTCCAGAATTTTACTTTTATTTTAATTTTTCTTCGGAAAAAGGATGAAATATATTTTTACCGATTAGTCATTCAAATTCACGGGCTATTCGTGGTTTTCTTCCGGTGTTTTAGAATTCCCGCCTTTTTTATATGTCCCCTATCACTGGTTATAATTCTTTATCTTTTGACAGATACGCATATTTCACAACTACTTGTAGACTTCCTCACTGCCAAGTATTCGCGCATCACTGGCATGACATGGCAAACATGACCCTGTTGAACATTTAAACATTTTGATGTGAATTTCCAATTTCAAATTTTTCGCTCTCTAAGGTTCCCCCAAACTGGTTACCGCGGTAGCGAAATTCGCGCGGGTACCCACAACGGGTATACATAACGAGTTGGTATATCTTCAGAAAAATTCGTAGATCATCAAAAACTTTGCAGAATTTCAGAGCTTCAGAAATGTTGATAGATCATTAGAGAAATTTGCAAAACAGCAGGGAAGCTCACAGAACTTCAGGAAAGTTCGTGGATCATCAAAGAAATTCAAGTTGAAGAGTGAAAAAATATCTTCCGAGGAATTTGCGAAAGCTCAAGGAAGTTAATAGAACATCAAGGAATTTCGTAGAACTTCGGGGAAATTTGAAGAATTTCATATCTGTTGCGTGTTGAGCTGTTGCATATTTCCAGAACAATGATCATATTAAAATCTTGGGCATTTAGGATTATTTCTGAGCATGCTGGTATCTTTCAAGATTTTCTAGGACAGTCTATTGAAAACTCACTTTGACTCCGCTTTTAGTATTCTTCGAATATTTCAGATGAATTATCTCAGGAATATTGTTTCAGTTCTGCTAAATGCTGCTCCTATGGAACTCACCTATGAATTCATATGTCATACTCCTAAGAAATTCATTTCAATTAATCTAAGAACTAAATTTATTTTTATATTCACTATGGATTTTCTCCTTCTTTTGGAATTCAACTAACTGTTTCTAAATTCTCCTTACAAAATAAATGTAGTTCTACAAACATATTCCTTAGATTTAGCATAGCATATGCAATTGTACAAATCGTGGGTGGTCAACTATCATTACAAATACCTTAGATTTCTCTTCGGGCAGCTTCTTTGAAGGGCAGTGAGTTCATAGCAGTTTACCGATCTTTGTACAAGTTGAGAGAATCCCATATAAATTCGAGAAAGTTCGCAAACATTCATTGAACAGCAAGGAATTTTGTAGAAGTTCAGGCAACTTCATAGAAGCTCTGCTAGAACATTGAGAATTTCTGGGGGATTCAGGGAGTTTTGTAGCTGGGAATATTGTAGAAATTCCAATGATGGTCTGAGATCTTGGTGAAATTTCAGGGAAGAGTAAATTAAATTTACAAGTTCAGACATCTTTGAAAAACTTAGTTGTAGTTTGTGTGATTCCAAAACCATTCAATAGCGTTCAGTGGGCTACAAGACCTTTCATTTGGCTGTGAGTTTGTCCAGATCGGATGAGTGGTTGCCGAGACATGAGCGTATTAATTTCGTTACACACACACATACACACAGACATTTTTCGATTTTCGATTTTTGCCATTATGTATTTTGAATATCACTTTCGGTACAAAAACACCAGCACACAAGAATAAAAACCGCGCTTCTTCGGCGGCAAAATCGCTGAATCAGGCTATAGCCTTGTTGTCCTCTGCTGTCCGAAGAAGTCGTCTCCACTCTACTCGATCCATGGCCACACTTCACCAGCCTCGTAGTCTGCGAAGGGTCCGCAGGTCGCCTTCTACTTGGTCGATCCACCTTGCCCTCTTCTTCTTGTTCCTGTTGGGTCGCTTTCTAGAACCATTTTCACTGGGTCGTCGTGCGGCATTCTTACGACGTGCCCAGCCCACCGTAGTCGCGGCATTTCTGCGACGTGCCCAGCCCACCGTAGTCGCGGCATTTCTGCAGAACCTGCCGAATCGCGAAAATTCGGTCCGTGGTAGCGCGGGCACCCATGAATCCCGCCTGGTATTGCCCCACGAACTCTCTTTCAAATGGTGACAGGCGGCGGCATAGAATTTGGGAGAGTACCTAGTAGGCGGCGCTCAGTAGTGTGATCGCACGGTAGTTGCAGCACTCCAACTTGTCGCCCTTTTTGTAGATTGGGCATACGACCTGTACCTTCCATCCACTCCTCCGGTAATATCTCCTCCTCCCAAATCTTGGCAATTACCCAGTGCAGCATTTTTGGCGAAAATGAGTTTTACATTGGAATTGATATTCAAGTACCATAGCTTCACAATGAACAGGAAAAGTTTCCTACTATGGTCAGAAAATACCTAAACAACGTTGTCCCATCTATAAGAGCCCATGCTTGAAACCTGGCTACGTCCTTGGGTACAAGCAACGTTATTTTTTTTAGAAAATTGATGCAAGAGATATTTAGGAGGAAATTTCATCTTGTATAACAAAATTTCAAAAAACCTCATCACGAACCAGCCAATGTCTCTTTAATAAAATAATCTAACCTAGCCTAACGTTATCACGAAAGAATTACATAAATTAATTGCCAAAATTAAAAGTTATAGCCTCTCAAAGTGCCCTGGGATCAAATTGACCCCAAGGTGCAGACAAAGGTTTAAACATAAAACCTGTCGTACGATCCCTAAAACTTCCTCAAACATAACCAATTTCAGCACTGGCTTAAATAGTTAGGTTACGAATCTTGCAGGAAGGTGGCTGACATGATCGTACACATTTTTTTCCAAAATGAAACACACTATTAACACATGCATAAGAAAGCGTGCAAACGCAAACATAATCAGAGGTCAAGGTAAAATTTTATTTCAAATCACAAAAAAAAATGGTCAAGGCTGTTGAAAACCAGCATTCAGAAAGAGTCAATTTCGCCGAAACACCTGCAACAACCCAAGCGACTTGACAGCACCATAATGCTGCACAACATTTTCCCGTAAACTTCTATAAAATGAATTCACCTGTGCATCTTCCTCGTCGTCACTGTTGTGGATGGAATCGTAGGGCGAGTAGAAATTTCCCACACTCTCGGTTCGCCCACTAAGTGCAGCATTAAGAAACGGTGCCAACAGAGGAGTTCTTGATTCTGCCGCTGGATTGGTTAGTGCTAGAATAAATTTAATATCATTGCAAAGCATAGCCAAAGAACGTGAAAGCCACTTACCGACATAGTAGTTCCTAGCGTAGCGTTCCTGGGGTATCACGCGGCAATCTAAGAACCATGCTTCTCCCCATGCAAGAACGAACGAAACAACGATCAGCAGAACCTCAAAAACGGGCTGTGGTGTCGCTGTCCACTGGAGTGATTGAAACAAAAGCATACGAGACAAAAATTAGGCGAAATGAACGCCGGCTTATCAACACACAGCTGACTTACATTGTACACAAACACTTTGTAGATTAAAAAGGCGCACGAACCGGTAGTGGATAGCTGGAACGAGAGGAAAGTCGATTATCGAAACGTTGCGAGCAATACTGATACAGAAAGTGACGCATCGTTCTATTGAAAATACAAATTTTTTTACAGGATCAAACTTACCGCGATCACAATCCAATGATTCAGATGACACAATCCATAAAACGAGATTAAAAACAAGAACCGCAACATCGCAGACACAACGACGTCGAATAGCGATGTGTAGATGGTATAGTGGACGACTTGGGTTTGCAGAGCGTGAACGATATTATCACCGGTTATCTGAAATTTCATAATGTTTAAGGTGAATCGCTGTGGAAACCTTGAAATTTCAAAAACACAAATACCAGCTTTCACAAAACATACAACAATGAAACTAGAACTCCATGTTTGCAGCAGTGCAGCAAACAGTTGGTTCCAATTTCATGACCGATGTCTATGCAGGGTCCGAGATGTGTGCTTTAGAAATCTTGAATTGATAGGGTATATCAGCGCGCCATTATTGGACTCTTCCAGAAATCACCTTAAACTAATGACTCAAACCTTTAAAAGCTGTACCAAAAGCTTACCATCACACAAATGATCCACAGCAGTGAGATGAAAACAACATCGAAGGTAACAAACAGGCAGAAAAATCTGCGAACAACTGACATTCGTCCCTCGTCCATGTAGCCGGCAATGAAATCCTCACTCAAAAGATTAACCATATGGGATTGGGATCGTGGAACTGGAAAAAGTAAGAAAAATTAATGAAAATAAAACTCACCCACCAGATGATTCTGAGCGACAAACGCGATCCTTACGTCCTGAGGTAACCGGCATTCCCGAGGAACTAGCGCCATACGAGTGATGTGATAGTGGTGGTGCAGGTGCAGACGGTAAGAACTGTTGATGCTGCTGGTACATTTGATACTGTTGGCTGTACATCGAATGAACTGCTGATCGAATTTCATCGTCAGCGTTCATTATGGCAGAGAAGCACGGATGGTGCTTCCTGCGGCTACTGTAGTTGGTGCTGACGGGCTACACGAAATCTGTGCAAAAGGGGGAGATTGGCAAAGTACCCGACACTGTTAGCTTGAACATGGGATCCATTTATTTTTTTCAACATTTATTAACAGAGAATGAGAGAAGATGATGATAGATTGTGTAAATAATGGCGAATTGCATATGAACAATAATTTTTCCATATTTTATGTAATGTATTCATAAGATCTAATGGTCTTGATGTACCTAACATTTTAGCAAAGAAAATATCCTCTAAAGGGCAATCTTACCACGTCTAAAATCGTTTTGATTTTTCTAAAAATATTGGAAAAAAAAATCCGAAAATCTAAATAGCAGCTTACAGCAAACTCCTGTCAAAAACAATTTGCATTTATTTTGCTGGAAGGATTGCTGGTTTTACAGCTCGACAAAATCCAGCATACTGGTTTCCAGTAAAATAAAAATAGTATGTACGCATCCAGAAATGATCCTAATGCTCCCAGAGAAGTGATCAAAAACAGACTTGAAGCAACATTCGTTGTGCGGTGGATCAAATCCATGAGCTTTAAATGATTCAAATAGTTGTAATTATAATTAACTGCATACACAACCGCTAATTATTTTTTTTGCAGCTTCGGGGAAATTGCCAATACCAATCATGAACTTTATAAGTGACTAAATTAGATTTCATGAATTGAGAGTCCTATTCATCAGGTCAGATTGGCTTATTATAATAGTCCTCTAAAACCAACCATCTAGGGAAAAAAAAAAAACCATTGGAGTAGCTAACGGGCGTGCCAAGGGGGGCAGGCCCCCTCCAGAAATATCTAGCCCCCATCGGCATTTTGCCATGCAGTTTCGAGGTAACTTTTTATTTTTATTGGTTTTTATGAATGTCTACCTTACTATAAGAAACAATGTTGAGAACGAGGTTGATAATCTGTTCTAGCAACCGAGATCTTCACAGGATTCATCCTCAAGTACATGTCCCCACCGGAGCTGGTAGCCGGAAGGGAATATCTATTCGCTTGCTCTAAGCATCTGGATGCCCAGTACTACGGTAACAAGATCCTGGTCAATTTCATTACCATTGCAAAGAGAAAAGTGCCCTGCAGAAAGCCATCATCAGAGTGATTTAAGAAAATAGCCAAAACTTCAATGAACTGGTAGAAAACGAGATTATTTCCTTATTTGAATATTGCATCCATTTATTTTCTTCATTCATTGTTTTCGTTTCGTTATCGAACTGACATTTGCATGGTCAAATTCCAAAACTATATGCCCTACTAATTCTGTTTCGTCACAAATTAGATCAGATCCCAGAGCAAACCAGAGTAGCTTTGAGCAACGCTGAGTACAAGGCGTACTCAAATGAAAGCCGTCTTCCCCCATTTAATTCAGGGACCATCGTAGAAATTAACGAAACTTAGTAGAAATTCAGGTAACTTCATAGAGCTTCAGAAAAAAAAATCGTAGAAACTTAGGGAGCTTAGGAAAAGTTCAGAAAACTACGTACAAGTGGGAGCTCTAAAGGCTGACTAAAAGTAAATTGGTACGCCCCTCGCGCGCCGCTAGCACGCCTCTGGTGTTGGGAATCAAAAATCTTTGACAGTGGTTTGTTTACACTTCTATAGAGAACAACTGGTGCAAGTTTGATCAAAGTAATCGATTTCGTTCAGAAACAACGTCAAATGGAATTCGAAAGAAGAAAACATACTATGCACAAACACCTGGAAAATCTGGAGTGGTCCGGTTCCAAGCTGGCTAAAGTGCTGAAGATGCCGAAAACAACAATTTTTCGAATGTTCAAAACCTACAAGGAAACACTGAGTGTGGATCGTCAGCTGCACAGCAAACGGTGCAGAACATCCTTGCCAGGGAACGATACAAGTCGTACAAAGCCACTAAACATCCGAACCGGCACATGAAGCAGAATTCCGTGGCCAAAAAGCGTGTATGACCGTGTTTTGACAAAACGCAAGGGCTACTCTTTGATCGATGACGAAACATACGTCAAACTCGATTTTAAGCAGCTCCCCGGTCAAAAGCTTAACATCGCGACTGGACGTGGGTATGTGCCGGGAAGATTCAAGTTCGTGTTTGTCGACAAATTCGCGAAGAAGGCCATGATTTGGCAAGCGATTTGCAGTTGTGGCCTGAAAACGGAACCATTCGTCACATCCAAGACGATGACATCCCAAATTTACATCGAAGAATGCCTGAAAAAGCGTGTATTGCCGTTCATCCGTAACCATAAGGGCAAAGTCATCTTTTGGTCCGACTTGGCCAGCTGCCACTACTCCAAGTTGGGTAGATCGATTTTGTCTCCTAATGAATCCTCCGAATTGCCCGGAATTTCGACCAATCGAAAAATACTGGGCATTTTCAAAGCAGCGACTTCGACGAAGCGGCGGGGCAGTCAAGGACATCCAGCAAATGCGGGCAAAATGGAAGAAATGCGCTGATTCCGTGTCCGTTTCCACTGTGCGGGCGCTGATGGGCTCCATCAAGAGGAAGGTTCGAGATTTCGTTCGAACTGGAAAAATGTAGCCATCTAATGCTGTGACTTTGAAGTTTTAATGAAAGTTCTGTAAAGCAACCATGAATGGACTTTTTAAACTTATTGAATCACGAATTACAGGTCTTTTTGTGCGTACCAATTTATTTTTAGTCAGCCTTTATTTAAGTTGAGGAATCTTCGTAGAAGTTAACCCGAAAAAAAATAACAACAAAAATACATTAAAAAACAATGTAACAATAAGACGAAAATTATTGTCTTAACAATGATTTATATTGTTAGGTCTACAATAAATTTACCTTGATTTATGTTGTACAAAACAATAAATTTCATGGTAAATGGAAAATTTACAATAAAAAAGGGGGGTTGTTAAGTATCTTAACAATGAAATTTTCGTGATTTTCCCATATAATTTTTTTTCAATAACATTATATATTATTGTTATTTTACTGTTGGTTGGCGAATTTATTGATTAAAAAAAATAACAGTGTACTTTAGAGTGTATGCGTTGGCTTGACAGATCTACTTTATCGACTTTAAAAATAAATCGAAAAAATAAAACATTGCCCCGGGAAGGGGGTGGTATGTCTGTTTACGAGTGGTCCTTTTTTTACTGGTTATGGATCGAGATTCGATCCGGAACTTGTGAGAAATGCAGGCCAACTCCCCTGCGCTCGATATCCCTAGGTCACGTCTCCTTGGTGGTTGAGCGTCGTTGATAAGTTAATGCATTCGACTGGAGAGAATCGCCCATGAAATATGCTTCCACCTGAGAGTTCTTTCCTGACATCTTCAAGTGGTGGAATTTTTTATTATTATTGTATGATTATTGACTGCACGGAAAAGGTCTCCATTAAGCTTTAGAGAGGGTCTAGGATAAGATATGAGCGGACGCGGACTGCCTGGTTTTGAGCCAAACGAACTGTCAAAGCCAGAGCCATACGAGCAGCGCCTATCTTAATTACATTGGCAGTGTTGCTGACCCTCTCATAGTCTGCATGCTTCAATCAGATTTATTTTTATTGTTCGTGAAGTAACCCACAATGAAAATACACCAATATTTAATGTAACAACAATTTTTATTGTAATAGAGTTGTTCATTATTGTTCATGATCGAATCATGTTAACAATAAAATAAATGAAAAATACGATAAAAAACATTGTAACAACATTTTATTATGTACATTCATTGTACAGCTAGGTAGCAGTTTTGCCGTTTTCGGAAGAGTACAACATTATAACAATCATTTTTATTGTCGACAATAAATATTAATGTTAGAGCATTGTTTCCACTGAAAATTTCACTGTATTTTTTTTTTTCGGGAAACATTATTTAATTTCAAGAAACCTCATTTTTGTTCGGGGATCTTCTTATGATTTCACGAAACTTTTTGGAAGCCTCATGAGCTTGGGATAGTTCGTGTAATTACCTACAAGTTCAGAAAATTCCATACGTGGAACTTTGCGGAAAATCAACGAGAAACGTAGAAGTGCAGCAAAGTTTGGAGAAATTCGGGAATTTCGTTACATTTTGAGAAGTTTCATAAAACTTCATATAAGTGTAGGGTATTTTGAAGAAAGTCTAAAAATAGTTCAGCAGACTTCTAAGACCTTCAGCGATCCTCGCTTCAGTTTAGGGAACTTCGTAAGTTTCAAGGAACATTCCAGGTGTTCAAGAATATTTGTAGATGATGGGGGTCTTTCCAGAAGTAATCGTAAAATGACAGACAACCAGACGTAACACTTCATTGTGTATCTTCGTCCACGCATATAACGGTTGATTTGAATATTATCAGTTCCGCGAACTACTCGCCACATTCTATACATTCTATAGAACTTTTATGCAATATTGTTTGAGAGTTAGCGACCAAGCTTGTTTTCCGCGAGAAGCCCGACAGATGTCGTTACTGAGGTCCTATGCTTTGAGATACTATGTTTTCAAGAAAAACTTTTTCTAAGCGTTACGTCTGTTTGTCTGTGGTAAAATTAAGAGGGATGAAAAAAAAATGGAATTTGGAATAAATTCAATGAACTAGAAATTGAGGAAATTTTGTAAAACTTAAGGGAGTTTTGTAGATGTTGAGGGAACATTGCAGAGGTTACAGTATATTCTTTCGGGCATCATTCCTTAACAGTAGGTTATATTCAAAAGATCTCCAGATAGAGGAAGATATTAGGAAAGTTCTTTGAATATTTTGTCAAAACTTCTGGTTGATCGAGTTTTGAAGATCTCCAACTGTAAGAAAATACAAATGAAGACCCTCGTATATTATTTCAAGTCTGCAGGTTGGTAAGAAAGTATTCAAAACCAAAAGTATTCCAGCTAATAGAAACTTATGGAATCTTGAATGATGGATCTAGATGTTATGGACATATTGGTACATTTTCTATAGGGAAGACTGGTGATTTAGCTATTTTGTCAATAATTAACACTCGGAGACGAACCAGCTCAGGGCTGAAAGTCTCCTTAAGAAAGTTATAAAAAAATGAACACTACCTTCTATTATGTGTGTTTTGATAAAATTAAAAAAAAAAACACCGAAAAAGCTATTAACCGTATAAAGTACGAGTAATTGGATTAAACAAAACTAACTCCATTTCAAATAAAAAATTAAAATAACCCAATAAACTTTTGTAGAAACAAATTTAATAAGGATCTTGTTTCAAACAGGGGCACAATCAGACAAGTTTAGAGTTTTTTCCTCGATTAGAATTAAAGATAAATTTGTGACTTTGATCTTTATTTTATTTTAGTTAGTTATTCCGAGGTATTGAAATACAAATTCAAGATAAATGCTTTATAATTTTCTTTTTTCATCATACATTAGAATCTGGACATTCGAAATCCGGTAGGTATCTTAAAAATCAGAAGAAAATTAAATTTTAATCTGATTTTTCATGATTCTTCTATATCTGAGATTCAAGATTTTTCGAAGTTTTGAAATCTTAATGTTGTTGTCATTCTTATTTCTAACAATTTTCTTCTCAAAAAATGATATAAGTCTCAGAATCTAGGTAAGTTTCCCAAGATCTTTAATTACGAATAAACCACAAAAAAAATTATATCCCATCAAAGTGATGCACTTCAATCGTGTCGAAAATGTGATGTAACATTACTTGCCAAAAAGGACAAAATAATCATCAATACACACACTTAATTCGAATCACCGAAGTCGGTAGGAATTTACCGGGTTTTTGAACAGCAGAACAACTCGGTAAAATCACAGTCCGCTTTGAGAAGCGTCCGAGAACGGTGTGTGTTTTTGCTCCGCTGCGTGCTTTTTTTTTAGAGCTCGGGCTATCTTTGTGCTGCCGTGTAGTCTTTCGGTGCTCGCATTTGAATAGTTTTGTGTCCCGGACGCGAAAATTCGATTTAGAATGATTTGTGCTGATGTTTTTCCCCTGTTGCTTTGGTGTCTGGAGTGCTCTCGCTCCCTTTGTTGACGGTGTGACTCGACTGCGCTGATCTATTATTAGGTTTTTGCGGTGTGCATTGCTTTTGTGCACAGAGTGACATGAAGAAGAAAAGTGATATTTAGTTATTGTGTGGTTGGATTCGCTGGAGGAGGAATTGTTTAAAAATGACTAGAGAAAATCAAACATCGAGAATGCGCTCCCGGATATATTGATTTGGTGAGTACGTTCCAGTTGAAGATTGTTCTCTCTAAATATCCCTTTTTTTTAATACATTTCATTAATCAAACATTATTATATGCTGGGTTTGGGGGGGGGGGGGGCAGCCTAAGGGTTTCAAAGGATTTGTAGACTGGACAAGGGTTCGTGGATTTGCCAGTCCCTTGTCACGTGTTGATAGACGTACATCTTGTCGTTTGTCTTCCAAAGGTCTTCAATGAAGTTGATTCACCCTGCTGCAACAAACCATCAGGCAGAACTTTACAACCAGTGAAGTATCTGCAGTCATAGGTAATCCTTGCACTGATGGTGGGTTCTATTCATATCACATCACATCACATCAGCAGAACAACTCGGTGAAATTTTCAAATGGTCGTTACACGTGAGTAATCAAGAAAATTTATAAATTTTATTTTTCATCAATAAATGGGGTAAACTGAACAACTTCTGTACAATTTCGGGATAAATTTTTTAATAATTGGATTTTTCACTGATTTTTAAACTTTTACCGAACAGTTCTGTAGTTCAAAATTTACCGAACGACGGAGGCCTGGATTAGTGTGCAGTGCATGAACTGACATTACGCTGCCTTTACTGCATTTGTTTTTTTATTATGATTATTATTATTATTATTATAGTCACTTTAACACTCTTGGGTCGTTCGTGACTTGTCCGGGTGAGATTTGAACTCGTGACTTTGGCGTGAGAGGTATGGATGTTAAATACTACGCCGGGGTCGCCCCCCGTGTTTATTTTTGTGGCCATAAAAATTACATGAGATTTTTGACATGGTTGAAGTGTTGGTCCCTGGTTCATGAATTGATGTGTCGATAGGTAGGATCCAGGTGTGTGAGCTGCCTCCCTGGCGTCAGTAGCATTGATACTCAGTATGAAATCAAGGAAAAAAAAAATGCTGCAGACACCCCCTCCTGCGTTCCCTCCAGTAAAATGAATGACGCCACGCCAATGAAAAAGGCTTGATAGGATACGATTTAAATTTTAAAATGCTTCTATTTCTCAAAAAAAAAAATATTCATTATTTAAATCATTCTACGGAGGAGGCAGTGATGGAAAAGTTCGCAAAAAATCACTATGACTCGCGAACTTTTCGCTTGGAGAACTTCGAGAAATATCGCGAACTTTTCCAACACTGGGAGGAGGTACTCAACAGACATATTATATTAAATATTGATGATAGTGGTTCAAACAAATAGATTTCGACTATCTTCCCCCACAGTAACACTCAAATTTATTTAAAAAGCATTAAAAGCATTTAAAAATTTCTCACCCATGCCTTTCCATGCAAAATTTTAAAATCAGAGCAGTTTCACGCCAAATGACAAATCGAAAAAAACTCAACCTTCTTCAATTTACGTAACACATTACAAAGTTGTTTGTTATTGGCAATGATTCTTGATGATTTTTTTTTTTCAAAATGGCGTCTATTGTTTTTAATAAGTTGTAGCACGAAATGTCACTTCTGATCAAAATGCCGTTCGAGACAAAGTTGGAGAGGAAAATAAAGTCCATCTGGGAAAAATATACATGGTATTTTAAAAACAATTTTCAGAAAAAAATCCAAAAATATCAAATATCTTAAAATGTTATATCTAATTTTTTTTTTTTCATAGGACTACGTCTTTAATTTCTATACTGGGGGTCACATTAAAAAAAAAAATCAAAATTCAAACATGTAAAGAAAAATCCTAAACACGGACGCAACGATAGAGCGCAAATCGAACAAACGACACATTACGCATGCTCACATGAGCGAGCTCAATGCTCGGTTGATCGCTCACCATTCCACCAATGAAAGGAAGGGTGGAGAAAAGCAGCGATACTAAAAACGCTTGCCAAATCGTTTTTTTCGTCATTTGCTTTAGAGCTACGAACGGATAAGCGTCGGACACGACGTATGAGTGGATCAGCACGCATCGCACCAATACGAAGCCGACACAGTCTTGCCACATTATTTCCATTTTCAATCTGTGTTTTCACCGTAAAAAGTGTTTTTACACTGTTTCTTACTGACAATTTTTTTTTAAATAATCTGTTTAAATTCTATAGTATGATCAGTGTTGGCAAAATCATCAATCAAATGATCTTTTTCCACTCTCATACGCTCTTAATATCACGCATGATATTGGAACAAAATATCATGCTTGATATTGATTTTACAAGCTCCTTTGATATTGCGAGACTATTCACAATCTGCAAAAATCAAGTTGAGAGTTGACTCAACACAAAAATGATTCCGTTGCACATCGTTTTCTTAGAAAGAGAAAGCATAGTTTACTATCTCTTTTTACTCTTCACCGATGGCAAACACGAAGTGACTGCTGGCAGCCGTTATGGAAGTTTCAAATCAATCGCAGTTGTTTGCTTGTTGATTTTTGTCTACGATCTTGGGCATTGGTGAGATTTGATTTTTTGATATTTTCCCAACACTGAGTATGATCTTATTGCGGATCGTCGTAAATATACTTTGAGTTTATTTGAAGTTCATAAATAGTTTGATCATAGTTTAGAATCTTGAAGAATGACTTAAGTTTCCTTTCTAAAGAATTAATCTATTTAAAAGACCTCGAAATCCAGAATCTTGATATCTTTTTTAAAAGTCTAAAAATACAAAAAATCAAGTCCCAGTAATGAGAGACAAACCTGAAAAAAATGAAGAAACAATCACATTTTCGTTAAACTTGAATTTTATATATCCGAGATTATGAAAATATTTGTTAGGTAATTTGTTTTTTTTTATACTCAACAATTTTAGAAAATGAAAAATAGGCATAAACATTTTATGAAGTATTAGTTGTAAAATGTTATGCTCGATGTTTAAATTCAAATGTTTGTCAATTCTTCTAATCAAAACAAATGTCAACTTTATCTAATCATTCGGCAGATTAAAAGGATATTGAATTCGCTATGTTCACATGTGTTTATATGTTTTATCAACTTTATTGTATTTTGTCACAACACATAACTTTTATTTGGATGTTTTGCAGAATTGCATATAATATTCTTTATTTCTGATATTACGCTAGTGACATTCGACAATATCCAGTTGACTGTTCGACTCACAAACTGTAATCAATCAGTTTGTGGGTTGTTAGAAGGGCTTGTTTACCGATTCGACAAATAAAAAAAAAATCATAGTACCTGTCACCATGTGACATGGTTAATTAAACAATAAGAATGAAAAACTAACAGCCCTTCTAACGAGCAATCAGAAATCAGAACAGCATGAGCATCGGAAGTCCGTTCAAAATTAACGAAGACAATACAATAAAAAGTGAAAAAAACTTATTTGAAAAATCTGTATATTTAAAAAAAATCTGTATTCTGTATATAAAGATATCTGTATCAAAATGTTACGAAAAATCTGTATCATTACAGATAAATCTGTATATGCGGCATCACTGAAACGACGACGAAAGCACCCACCATTTGAAAACAACCGGCCCTTTTCAGGACCTCCAATTCAAAAAATGGAAAGAGTTAAGAACTAAATGATCAACATATTTGTTCCGTCCACTTGCGGTCCTACGTCAAGCTTCCGTTCGTGCCCCTAGGCACAGTCCCTTCTACCTTTTTTTTTTAAATAAGCTCATTAAAAAATGCATACTTCTGGAATATCTAAACCATGGACACTTGAAAATATAGAAAAAAAAATCGTTGAACAAATTTGTTGTTCCAATATTTAAATTATTCGCTTTTTTATGTAATTCATACATATGAAACATTATTTGAGATATTCTTAATCGTTACCTAAAAAAACGTAAAAGTTTAAAAAATTGTTCTACGATTCTTGTTATTTTTCAAGTGTTTTGGTTTTGGTTTTAAATACACCTAAAGTTTGCATTTTTGTTTTGGGATGCAAGAGATAATGGCAATTGCACGATGATTACGGATGTCAGACTACTTGCCTGATTTGCAAATAGGCACCAAATGAGACAATTTCCAAATTTCGGGGAATTTTCCATTTTTCTGGCGTTCTAGGCGAAGAGAAAGTTGTTCTCAAAGATTCATCAAGAATACAGGTGCAATTCCGTCAGGTTCTGGTCCTTTAGATGCGTCCAAATTGTTTAGTGCATTGAGGACTTCATGTTGACCTAGTTGATTGACAGATATGTTATTAGAAATTTCGGGAATTAATGCAAGGAAGTCGCGGTGGCAGTATTTTCAGAAAATTTGGTATATAGGGGAAATGGCTCTAATGTTGGCCTATGGATCTAAGATTGGGCTCATCGCTAAAAATCAGCTATTTATCAATTTTATCTAGATGAACGTGTCATTGGGACGGTACTAATGGATATTTTTGGTCGCTATTGAAAATTTAGTCGATTACTCAATTTATGTATGGGCCCAAATTAGGAGCATTTAGGCCGAAATTACATCCATTTCCCCTACTTCCTGAACGAAACTTGCAAAGAAATTGCAGATTTCAGAGGGAAATTCAGAGAGAAATTGTAGATTTTCACCTACATTCGTGGCGGAATATTATTATGATTGAAAAACTTCTTAGGACATGATTTGACTTCATTTTCGACCTTACGATTATATTCTTCATGTGCAGAGATAATGGCTATGTTGAGTTTTTTTTTTTTTTTTGTAATTACTTTATTTGTACAGGCTCAATCGAATAAACTTTACAGAGCCGAGTTATCTTTTGCGTTATACATTGTTACTGTCTTATATTTAAAGTTAAAGGAACTGGACCGAGTACTCGCGGTCGTCTCGAGGTTAGTGGAGGTTTACAATTTTTTGGATGGGAAAAGGGAAGAAGGAGGTTTTAAATGTGGTTTACGATATAACTATTTAATTAATCCTAAAGCATGAAATTATTTCTATTCATCTTGAAAACAAACATTGAAAAAAAAACCCCCAGACGTACAAAACACAAACTAAACACAAGGTTAATCAAACTTACAATCTAAGGTTAATATCCTTAAAGTAAACATATATGAGTTTCATAAACTCCAGATCGCGTCTAGCCAAAATATCCCGAACTGGAACATTAGGTTGTCTACCTCGAGCCCGAATGGAATCATAAAAATGTGATCTGACTCCACGATACTCCACACAAGACCAAAGGATGTGATCAGCGTCCTGGTAACCTTGTCCACATTCACAGAGATTGCTGTCTCCCAACCCCACACGGAACAAGTGAGCGTTTAGACAATAGTGATTGGACATGAGACGAGACATCACGCGTATGAAGTCTCGACTCAAGTCCAACCCTTTGAACCATGCAAACTTCGACACCTTAGGGATAATTGAATGTAGCCATCGTCCCAAGCTCCCTTCACTCCATTGATGTTGCCAGCTAACGAGCGACTGCTGACGATAAATAGAGAAAAATTCACTATAGGCGATCTGTCGATCATAAATGTCGCCTTCCATAGCGCCCACCCTCGCAAGTGAATCCGCCTTCTCATTGCCCAAAATCGAGCAATGCGAAGGGACCCACGCGAAGGTGATGATGAAAGAGCGCACGGATAAAGTACTAAGCAGTTCTCGTATTTTCAAGAGAAAATACGAGAAGTGCTTTACCGGCCTAATGGAACGGATAGCCTCGACAGAACTGAGACTATCCGTAAAAATAAAGTAGTGGGCTGGAAGAAGTGAAGCAATAGTTTCCAAAGTGTAGTGAATTGCTGCCAGTTCAGCCACATACACAGAACAAGGAGCTTCAAGTTTTCGAGAGGCGCTATGAAATTCATTAAATACACCAAAACCAGCGGACTCTTCTATTAGAGATCCATCTGTGAAAAACGTTCTTGCAGAATCAACATGGCCAAACTTTGCAGCGTATAATGACGGAGCAATCATAGGACGATGATGCTCTGGAATTCCGCGGATTTCCTGCGTCATAGATAAATCAAAATTCACTGAATTGCCGAAATCGGAGAAGACTACACGATTGGGAATATTTCTTGAAGGGCTGACATCCTGTGTTAAATATAGGTAGTACAAAGTCATAAAACATGTTTGAGGATTTAGCTCCAGAAGCTTCTCAAAGTTTTCGATCACCAGTGGGTTCATTACTTCGCAACGAGTGAGGAGCCTCAAAGATAACTCTGAAAAACGGACGGATAGTGGTAACATGCCCGCCAGCACTTCGAGACTCATAGTATGAGTCGAGTGCATGCATCCTAACGCGATACGAAGACAACGATACTGGATCCGTTCCAGCTTGATGATGTGCGTTTTAGCTGCCGACTGGAAGCAAAAACTGCCGTACTCTAAAACCGATAAAATCGTTGTCCGGTACAACGTCAGAAGATCTTGTGGATGGGCTCCCCACCACGTTCCGGTAATTGATCGAAGGAAATTGATCCTTAGTTGGCATTTTCTTCTCAGATACTCAATGTGGGATCTCCAGGTGCATTTGGAATCGAACCAGACCCCAAGATATTTAAAAGACATGGAATGAGTGATCGGTTTACCCAAAAGTTGAAGCTTCGGTTGTGCTGGGCTATGCTTCCTAGAAAAAACGACCAACTCAGTTTTCTCCGTGGAGAATTCGATACCTAGCTGAATAGCCCAAGTAGACAAATTGTCCAAGGTATCCTGTAAGGGTCCTTGCAGGTCAACCTCTTTTGGCCCTGTGATAGACACTACGCCATCATCTGCAAGTTGTCTCAACGTGCAATTGTCACTAAGACAATTGTCAATTTCTCTAACGTAGAAATTGTACAAAAGGGGGCTTAAACATGAGCCTTGGGGGAGACCCATGTAGCTAAATCGAAAAGCTGCAGAGTTTCCATGAGAAAAGCTCATATGTTTTTCTGACAGCAAATTGTACAAAAAATTATTCATTAATGGAGACAATCCACAAGCGTGGAGTTTCTCTGAAAGAACTTCAACGGATACTGAATCAAAAGCCCCCTTGATATCCAAGAACACAGAAGCCATTTGCTCTTTCTTAGCAAAAGCCAACTGAATTTCCGAGGAAAGCAACGGGAGACAGTCGTTCGTTCCCTTACCCCTACGGAAACCAAATTGAGTATCTGAAAGAAGGTGGTTCGTCTCAACCCATTTGTCGAGGCGAAAAAGGATCATTTTCTCCATCAATTTCCGAATACACGACAGCATCGCGATGGGCCGATACGAATTGTGATCCGACGCGGGTTTATCAGGCTTTTTAATGGCTATCACCCTCACTCGTCTCCAATCGTCGGGAACAATATTGAGCTCCAAGAACTGATTGTACAAGTTCAACATGCGCCTCTTAGCGACGTCTGGGAGGTTTTTCAGCAAGTTGAATTTGATTCTATCAGATCCCGGGGCAGAATTGCCACACGAAAGGAGAGCGAGTGAAAGTTCGACCATTGAAAAAGGCTGACTGATTTCGTCTACCGAATTCGCGGTTTCGTGAGGAATAAACTGCGACGGCACGGAATCTGGACACACTTTTCGCGCGAATTTAAGAATCCATTGATCCGAGCATTCCTCGCTTTCGTTGTTAGTAGACCGGTTACGCATTCTTCGCGCCGTACTCCAAAGCGTATTCATAGACGTTTCGCGCGACAATCCGTCTACAAACTGCCGCCAGTAACCCCGTTTTTTGGCCTTGATGAGGCTCTTGAGTTGGCGTTCAAGAGATGTGTATGCGTCGAAATGCTCACGTGTTCCGCGTTTCCGAAAAAGTTTAAACGCGTCGGACTTTTTACGGTAAACCTCCGTGCATTGTTGATCCCACCAGAGCGACGGTGTTTTCTTACGAATTGACGATCGCGGCACCGGTCGTGTTTGAGCTTGAAGTGCGCTGTCGACGATGAGATTAGAGAGGAAATTATATTCCTCCAACGGCGGAAGCTCTTCCACTGACGATACTGTATCGTCTATCGCGGATTGGAACTTAGTCCAATCGATGTTACGGGTTAGATCATACGCGACGTTAACGGATTCTGACGAGTTGAACCCACTGGCAATCGAAATTTTGATCGGCAAATGATCACTACCGTGCGGATCCTGGATTACATGCCAAGTGCAATCCAACGATAGTGAATTGGAGCAAAAGGTGAGGTCTAATCTGCTACCATTCGAGGATGGACCAGCCAAACGTGTTACTTCTCCATTGTTAAGGATTGTCATGTTGAAGTTGTCGCAGAGATCATAAATCAAAGTAGAACGGTTATCATCGTACAGCTCCCCCCAGCCTGTACCGTGGGAGTTAAAATCTCCCATGATCAACCATGGAGCGGGAAGTACCGCACATATGTCGAAAAGTTGTTTGCGATTAACAGAGACTCTAGGAGCAATATATACAGAAGCAATACAAAGGCTCTTACCTTTAATGGTAGCCTGACATGCGACAACTTCAATACCGGGGAATTCGGGAAGATTCACTCTATAGAAGAAATGGCACTTTTTGATCCCCAAAAGTACCCCTCCTCCACGTGAATCCTCACGATCCAATCGAATAATGTTAAAATCGTAAAAAGGGAGATCAATTTCTGAAGAGAGCCATGTTTCACAGAGGGCAAATGCATCGCAATTATTGTTATGGACTAAATACTTGAACGAATCTAATTTCGGAATAAGACTTCGACAATTCCACTGTAGAACAGTGATCAAATCCCCGACCTCGTTTGGAAAATTATCCATCGAAGGAGATGATAGCTGCAAGAAGGGGCCATTTTGAAGTCAATTGCTTCAAGAAGGATTTCACAGTGGGAAGCAATGTGAGGACAATGCTTTTCAGAGGATCAGAAATGTTGAGGTATTTGAGAATACCGTCCACAATGTCATCAAATGAGAACAACCCAGATGAAGAAGGGGTTTCTGTTCTTAAAATTGGGGCATCAGGGGTTTTGGATGTCCCCGGAAGTGGTGGAAAATCCTGGGTATAGTCAGTTCTGCGGAATCCAGGAGGAGTAGAAGTCTCCTTTTTTCCACCACTCCTTGATTTAGGCAAGCTGATTTGGGGTTCTTTATTTGCAACAATCCGCGAACGGATGCGCTTTCGTTTCCGTGCAGAACCTTCCGGAAAACTGAAAGAAGTTCCCTCCTCAGCCAAGTCAGAGTCAGTCTCGTCATCTGACAAAAGAGAAAAGGGATTTTTGTCATTGGTCGATGGCGTGGCTGTCTTAAGCATTTCTGCAAAAGACCGCCTGGAACGTTCCTTAAGGGAGCGTTTCATTTTGTCCCCGAGCTGTTTGTACGCCGGGCACGACGAGAGAGCATGAGGAGGAGTTCCGTTGCAGTACACGCATTTTGGTGCAGTAGCTGCGCAGGCGCCATCCTCATGCTTCTCCCCGCATTTGGAGCAGCGTGCCTTGTTGCCGCAGTGGGAGGCCGTATGTCCCAACCGCTTACAATGCTGGCAGTTCATGACCCGAGGTACAAACAACCGCACAGGAAGACGAAGTTTTCCCAGCTCGATGTATTGAGGAAGGGCAGATCCAGAAAAGGTCACCCGAAACGAGTCTGTAGGGGTAAAACTCTTTTTACCCTCGCTGAGCGATACTGACTTCATTCTATGAACGGCCAGTATCTTTACCGGAGGAAGCAAGGGGTTCTTGAATCGGCCAACCGCTTGCTTCTCCAGTATCTCGGGGTTCAGACTCGCCTCAGTGACCACGCCTTCGATCTCCACATCAGAGGCTGGAATGTACACCCTATATTCCAGTGTGAAAAATTGGGAAACAGCAATTTCATTGGCCTGTTTCAGGTTAGCGACGGTCACACGAAGTTTGTTGTGCCTAACCTTCGTTATTTCGGTCACGGCAGAGAATCGCTTTGTCAGATCATCAGATATCTGAACAACATTCAAGGGTTTGTTTTTGGGCTGAAAATAGACAACCCATGGGCCAGTCGAGTCATTCGGGTAGGCCCGCAATCTGGTGCTTTTCTCAGCCTGCCCATCGACAGACTGAGACGACGAACCAGGGATGACATCATCATTCTTCTGAGATGAATGGTCATCCATGTCGTCTTCTGACAAAACATCCATTTTGTTCAACTAGTGGGAGCGCAAAACGCTCTCCCACTGAACGCACAGACACAATACACAGAAAACACTACAAACACAGAAATACAAAATGAAAATTTAACTAATGGGGGAGTAAAAGAAACAAGAAAAAAACAAAAACTTATCTGATAATCCTATACTACTACCACCGAGCGTTATATGTGTAGGCGTTTACACAGATGGCTGGGAAGCGACGCGCAGCGTGGATGACCTTCGCTGTGGTGCACTTGATCGGGGCGCGGCACTCAGCGCACACAGGCGCACGATGAATGATAAACGATATAGATGTAGAAACGGGTGCTCACACTCGATGATGATGATACGTGAGCGGGTATGCGTAAGCGCGTATGCGTGACCACGCAACGATGATGCCCAAATTTGTTTGCGAATTTTCAATAGCACGGATTAATCTTTCCGAAAATGACACTTTCTACTAAAAAAACTCACTTTTCGATCAATTTACCGGGAACTATGCCAGGAGTCACTTAGTGAGAAAAAAACTGATAAATTATATCAAGCGAATACCGAAAAAACTTCCAAAACAACGGAGCGCGAAACAAGTCGACCGTACTTCTTGCTAGGACGCAGTGGGATGCCTATGTTGAGTTGGTTGCATATGTTATGATAGTGTTGTAAATTTGTACTAGTGCTTACTTTTTTGTATAATTTGTGTGCTTTCTGCTTTTTGTTCTTCAAATGTTTTAGTTGTGGATTGAACGAAACTAGCAGTTAGTTGTTTTGTGTTCACCTTCTTCCTTTTGTTGGTACGGTTTCTGAAATTAGGTTCTGAACAATTCTCGATGAACATTTCAAATGGTCCTATCTGCTTTGATCGATTCTCTTCATCGACTTTCTCTTTCGTCAATAACTCAGCTGCAAAACCTTTCCCTGTTGTATTTGACGTTGTGGACGCTAGATAAGAACCTCCTTTATCAAACTATGTGGTAGAATTAACACGAAATCTGTTTGCATAGCAGTGGTTATGAAAAGAGAAAGTCGATTAAGACTAAGAGAATCGATCAAAGCAGATAGGACCATTTGAAATGTTCATCGAGAATTGAATGAAATCTGCCAACATCAGTGTCGACATTTCCTTCAATACTTATTATATTTTGATAATTAATTGTGCATAGTCTACGTTTGGCTTCTTTGTAATTTGCTTTATGATATTCCGGCACTTCCTCGAACTCCCAGTCGCTGGGGGAAGAAGTATTTTGTATGAAGATTGAATATTCAATTGCTGAGTGAAACACTTAATTTTTCCATAAAAGTGATAAAGTCTGGATCGTGCAAAAATTGGTCAACCTCAAATTAGTGTATTTCTGTTAAAAATTCATAAAAAATCTGAAATGCTGCATTTGGAAGTTGAGTGAATATACAATGGTTGCTATGATGAGTTTTCACCGTTTGCTCTCCAGTTTTCAAAATGACGTCCAAGCAAGAGGAGCAGCGTGTCAAAATTTTGCTCGCGCAGCAAGAGAATCTGACGTTCTCATACGCCAAGTTGGCAAAATTGCTGGATGTGGCCAAATCGACCGTGACAAACGTTTTAAAAGTTTTCGGGGAGCGTCTGTCGACCGCCAGGAAGTCTGGAAGTGGCGGCAATCGTAATTCGGACATGGTAGCGACGACGAAGAAGGTGGCGGTGAAATATAAGCGAAATCTTAACCTTAACCTTAAATCTTAACCTCTCCATCTGGGATGTCACTGGCAAGCTCAATGTCTCCCATACTACTGTGCAGCGGGCCAAGAAACGAGCCGGGTTGTCGACGTTTAAGAAGGTGAAGGTGGCGAACCGAGATTACAAACAAAACACGTCGGCAACATTTTTTGTTTGACCAATTTTTGCGCGTTCCAGTCTTTAATGATGTACACACTTCAGTACAATTTGATATTTTGTCAAAGAGAAATTGTTATGTTTCGTCATCACCTACGATTGGAAGCAAAAAATATTCGGTTTCAATGTCTGTGATAAAGTCTGCATTGCGTTAGTTGAAGTCGCCATACATATGCAGTTTCCATATTTGACATAGTAGTTTCGACAATTTGGAAAAAATATTCAAAAGAATGTTTGTTCGCATGTTCAGGTGGGAAATACACAGAAGTAAACATGTGTTTCATCAGCAATAAGTGCTTTAGTCCAGATATGTTCAAATTCTTTGTGCTTATTAGTTTGCATTTCTTCGATAGTAAAGTCTGCATTTCTTTGGAAGTAAAGTCTGAATTGATGGCAATGAGAACTGCACCACTTTTTCTTACAAAGATGCAGATTTCGGTCGTGCCGGAATATATTATTTCCAAAAATGTCTTCGCTTCTTACGCTTTCGTCCCAGCTAGTAGAGACCAGTATCACATTAGACACATCTGGACAAGTTCTGGTCCACCTTGGGTAGTTACCAGTTCATTGAAACCCTTCATTCAACACATTAAATCATTACGTAAGAAGGGTCAGATCTCACCATAGGTGGATTAATTTAGATGTTGTTTGTTCCATTTTGTTCCTCTAACTGATGGTTAGGTTTGGATCCCAGAGTAAATGGTTTGAATCCTGGTTGTAACTTTTTTATTTGCCTTTTGCTACTTTTCTACTGCATTCGCAGCTGGGAGCAAATTCTAAAGCTTCTCATTTAAAGAGCACATTGAGGAAAATAACTTTTATCTAAGCGCACCACTCTTTCTCCGTTTCGTTTTGTGTTTGCCTTAATGTGAAATCGTGTAATCGTTCTCTTCAATTTGATAAGATTTGCTCTTTGCGCTCAATTTGTGAGGAAATAACAAACCTGGTGCCCATTTGAAGCCCCGTTGAAAAAAGTATGGGCCAGCAGGGTTGAGATTTGACAGACTTTCGCGCGATATAGACCAAATTGTTTTTCACATAGCCACTGATTGACATGATCCTCAAAAAAACCTTTGTCTAATTCTTATTAATTTTTCGTCAATGACAAAGATTCACCTGGTAACAAAAAGTGTAATTTCGTGCATTTTAAGTCACATTATTGTTATCCAAGCAGTTCAGGACGTATGTACATGCTTGTTCACTTTAACGTGATTCCTTAAAGTGGCTGATATGCCTTATCACTTCAAATTTTCTCTGCAAGAAACGTGGAGTTCCAGCTTCATAGTTGTATGTATTGTGAGAACTGTTATTTGCCCTCTTGAAATTTCGAGGTGATAATGAGATAAATCAGAGGGGTTTCCACAGCGATTCACCTTAACGGCTCCATGTAATTGTTTTGCTCAAGTCATTTAATTTCGTTTCAAAATCTGCACATGTTCGTCACTGAGAGCATTGTCACTGAAAATTGGCATGATTTGCTTTGACGATGGGTGTCGCATGATGAGTGTTGTTTCAATTCAGGAACTGGCCACTTCGATGGGAGCACCCGGATCACATCTGAATTTGGCCAATGTGGTCCTGGGCATTCAATATGACCATGATTGTTCTTGTTTCCGAATTCCCATGTGATTTGAGGCTGAAAATGAACTAGCTTTTGGCTAAAAATCTCGTCAATAAAGTATTTAAAAAAGTGAAGCATGATTGGTTTTGGTTCAAGTCAGGTGATCAATTATACTTCTAATTGATTTTCAACTTCTTATCTGTCCTTTGTTCAGTTGGATTGAACGATAATCTATATAGGGGAAATGGCTCTAATGTTGACCTATGGATCTAAGATTGGGCCCATCCTTAAAAATTTGATATTTATCTATTTTATCTAGTAGACGAAAGCGTCATTGGGACGGTACTAACGCATATTTTTGGTCACTATTGAAAATTTAGTCGATTGCTGAATTTATGTATGGGCCCAAATTAGGAACATTTAGGTCGACATTACATCCATTTCCTCTACAATACATGTTGGCTATAGAATACGTAATTAATCTTCTTGAAATTAATTTCTACATTCTTTTATAGATTAGCAGATCAATCTCAGAGGTTGGTGCTAACTGTCATGACCTGATTTTCAATCAACAGCGCTACGCAAAAAATCTCTAATCGTTCATTTCATTTCATCTTTAGATAGGGATATATAGCTATTGTTTGCCTGTATTTTCAACTGTTACCGACTAAAGAATTAATACTAACTTATGATTATCGTTTCACGTTTGCTGTACAAACTACGCAGAAGATGTCAGGTACTATACGTTTAATTGATTTCAACTAATAGTTCAGAGGAAATAAAGCTTTTTAAGTAATTAGAGTAGGCTAACCATGCAGTGATGAGTTCAGTGCAACAAAACAAAACCTTCGGGCTCAATGTGATGTAGAGGTAGCTATACAAAAGAACTATTGCCAATCCAGAGAAAAATTAGTATCGCATTTGACAACCGCAGCACTGGATTGGCAATAATAAACAAACATGGACACGGAAACAGAAGCTAGGTGCAATATATGCGGGTAGGTAGGGACAAAACGTTACCAGGATTGCTTGGTAGACTCGAGCTTCAAACATATTTTGCTGAGTGAAAATTTCAGAGATTAGTTTTGGCTTCATTGGTTACTTGCAAGATGGTTTCTGGGTTACGTGAGTCATACGGCACTCCTTAGTACCCTTGGTTGGATTCCTTCCGTAAAGGGAGTAAACTTAAACTTCCAGGGCACCTAAGTTTGGGTCCAGGAGGTAGTCGACTCATACGAAAAGAACACGCGAAGCAAAACTGAATAGGATGAAAACCAACAGCAGCAGCAAGTAAAAGAAACACTTCACAACCTGTAGACAAACTGATCTCATTTTGAATCCTTCACTGGTAATTGATAATAGTATCCGCCTTTGTTGAATGGGGACGACTTCACTTGTTCTTCTTATTGTTCCTTAGTGTTGGTCACAAGGAAACGCAGTAATTAATCTCTGGCGTCTGTGATTTGATTTGGTTTTTTTAGTAGTACTTTAAAAACAAATTTGCAAGAATTACCGATCATTTCAATCGTTATCGAACAGTCGTTGCCACACAGATTACAATTAACACTATTTAAACTCTTTTCTCGATCAATGCAAATAAAAACACAAGCACTTTCTTCGCTATGACTAAACGCTACGCCAAAACAAATTTTGTTAATATTATTTTCATGAGATGTCAAATTTGAAAAATTGATGCGGTTTGACAGTTCAAGCGCGCGTGCTATAATTTTTTATGGCTGTGTGTACCTCAATCTAGTACTTCATACACGGTTATTGAGAACAGCCCAGAGAGGGAGAGTCACTTCTAGCTTCTACTACTTCTACTCAGTTTATGAGAATTTTTTTTAAATACAAGCACTGAGTTCCTGTAGGTTCCATAAAAGTGACTCTCTCTCTCTTTGGTTCCAAACATCAACAAACCATCGTTGCTTATGGCTTTGTATGCTATACTATAGTTGTTTGGAGCCAGTTTTGCGAGGTATGCGACGATTATTCATATTTGACAGTCATCTCCCCCTCCCAGGCCCCTGCCACAAATGGCTTCGAGAATACACATATCCATCGGTAATCAATCGTGTTTTAATTATAATTATAAAACCTATAGAGTGGGTCTAGTATAAGAGAGGAGTGAATTCCAAACA
Source organism: Ochlerotatus camptorhynchus (assembly GCF_037179485.1). Classification (NCBI taxonomy): domain Eukaryota; kingdom Metazoa; phylum Arthropoda; class Insecta; order Diptera; family Culicidae; genus Ochlerotatus; species Ochlerotatus camptorhynchus. The sequence continues at coordinate 954,221 of NW_027040795.1, read as the reverse complement.
AACTGACTTGGTAGGTGTTTTCTAGCAACACTGTCAATGTAATCAAGATAGCCCTAAATAAAATTTACCATAAACGAACGATAACCCAAATAATTGAACTATTCCATAAATTCTTTGGCTGCTATACCGAACACGTCGTTAGGAAAATTAACCATAACATTTTTGTTTAGGGAGGCGCTTTACGATTGGCTCTGACTTTGACAGTTCATTTGGCTCAAAACCAGCCAGTCCGCTCTTCTGTTATAGTAGATTCTCTCTAGTCTTAATGACTTCTCTATTTGTTATAAGATTTTTTTATAAATGTTAAAAATTCCTTAATAAGATTCTAATGTTTTTTATAAGATCTTCCATTGAATGCTATCACTACACGTCCATGTCCAACGCCTGCTTAAGCCTACATTAATTAGACCTGCATAAACACTTTAATGGTGGTAAACTCCAACTCGGATTAACTTTTAATACCGTTCCTGTTTAGATGATCTGCAAAAAAATTTGCTTAGAGTCGTATTGAATAACTCTGATGTTGACATCAAAGCAGCCAAACATTCTTGATCTGGATTTAATCCAAGAATAATACCGGTTTGAGCGGATAGAAGAAAGCAACTGGCAGCCTAGTGTGATGAGAGCATTGAGCGTTCTGCTAAACGTTATCGATTTTAACAGCGAGGTAGAAATGTCTTGCAAGAACCTAATCTTTAACAAATTATATTTTATTTAAGGAAATTGAAATATAATGCAATCCATCTGATTAAATTTAAAATTATTTACATTTATGCAAGCCTTCAGAAAACAAAACGGACATAGCATTGTGAGTAGCTGAAAGGATCGCCCAATCATGTGTGTCTCTGCTTTCCTGTTTTATAGCGAAGTCTAATTAGAGGTACCAGGCAGCGTTGCCAGATATACCGATTTATCGGTATTTATGCCGATTTCCAAACTAGATACCGATACACAGAATACCGATTTTTAAGATTTTATACCGATTTATACCGTTTTTTATAAAGAATCAAAATTATTATCATAGAGGTAACTCTAAGACAAAAAGGTCCCGAAATAACGTACTCAACTTTTTGGCTCAGCTCTGGTACTCGCTTCGGTCCCAAGCTAAACGATTCACCCCTCGAAACATAGGAAAAACCAATAACCCCTCATTTTATCTGTCAAACTTTTAAAGCGAATCAAAACAAACATTGTGTAGTACTAGAATTTCGACTAGAATGGGGTACGTTAATCGTTTGCTTGGGACCAATAGGCTAGTCAAGTAGTGAGCCAATTTAAAATCGTTAGTTTCGTATTGATTGTTGCTATAGCTTCATACTCTTTCGACTAATGTTTTCATTTCCTCACCGTTTTTGGCTGCCCATCAATCGAGAAATAGTCGATGGCTCTTTCCGGTAATTTTAAACATTATTTCACTTCCGGAAGTTTTTATTCATTTTTAAACTTCCTGAAGTTTCATCCAACAGAATTTTCTTCCACCTAACTTTGGAAGCTTCTTCAGCCTTCGCTCGAATTATTGTTTCATCTTCTCCCGCCAGTTTTTTTTTTAACTTTCCCGGAGCTTCAAGGATGCTATCAGATTTTTATTGCGGATCCACTAACTGCATGCACATTTAAGAAGTTCTGAAACTTCAGAAAAGTCCAGGCGTTAGTATAAGTTTCGATAAATTAAAGACAGTTCATTAACTTCTGTTAAAATTTGAAAACCAGGAATTTTCAGAAAAGTCCAGTGAGCTCCAGTGAACTTAAGGAAACATCATACATATTTTGGAAACTTCACGAGTCCAAAGAAATTTAATGGTTTTCAGGAACTTTAGTGAAGTTCAGAGAACATCAGGATTGATAAATTAATTTCAATGAAATTGCTGATATTATAAAGGAGTTCCGAGAAACTCAGGCAATTTCCGAAAACTTCAGCAATGTCCTGCAAATTTAGGAAACGTAAGAAAAGTTACATGAACATTAGATCATTGTGAGAACATTTTATGGGAAGTTCTATGCTTTTTAATGGCAGTGTCGATAACTTTTAAAAATTAAAAAATTGGGAAGATCAGAGAACTTCAATGTTGATGTTACAATAAATTCAAGAAAATTGTGAGAGCACTTAAGAGATTTCGTAATCTTCAAGAAAGTCCAGAGATCTTCTAAGATGATTAGGGATATTCCGGCAGTCTTATTATAATCAGGGAAGTTCCGAGCGCTTCGAGGATGGCCAGAGAACTCCAAAACAGCCTCTAATTTCAGGAAAATTACAAGAACTTTATTATGGAATATTCTGAAGTGTATTTCAGGAATGTTCTGAAAACTTCAGGGAAATTTCTGAGTCTTCAGGGATGTTTTTTGAATATCAGGAAAATTTTCTGGATCATTAGAACATCCTCCAGGAATCTCTTTCTTCCAGAATTATGTCCTTGTTTCTTTCGACTGTTCCGTAAGCGTTCTGGCTTCCGATTTTCTTGAGATGTTTCTTCCAATCTACATTAGGAAGTTTCTGCCAGCGTATCCAGAAAGTTTATTTCATCTTCTCAAGGAAGTTCAATTAATTCTCCCAGACATTTCTTTCGTCTTCTTCTGGAAGCCAAAGGTTTTTTTGTTCGACTTCTATTGGAAGGTTTTTCCGAGCATCCTCTGTATTTCTCTGGAAATGGCTACTTCTGGAAATTTACTTCCGATTTCCGAAACTTTTTTGGCTTCCTTTCGATTTTACATCCGATTTATTTCCGATAGTTTATTTAAATTTTCGCCACAAGTTTCTCAATTCGTGTCTCGGAAGTTTCCCAGAGGTTTTTCCAGCTTTTCTCTAACTTCATCCAGGAGAGCTTCTTTCGTCTTTCTCTTGATGTTTTTTCAGCTCCATTCAGAAGCTCATTCAAACATTCCCCGGAGTTTTCTTCTGGAATTTTCCGATCATAGTTCAAAAGCTAAAATGTTGCTTTGATTAACGGCTTTCTCACTCTTAAAACACTGCAACGACTACGATGTAATCTGCCCGAAATTTCGGCCATAGTTTGTGGCTTTTTTCAAGGAAAAATATTGTTTGTCGTTATTGTCAATAGTTTAGTCGTTGTTGTGGCTGATTTTCCATATTTTGGTTTCAATTAATGATATTTAATTGAAAAAAAAAACACTACTTGGTCACAATTTTGATCAGCACTTGAGTGCAACGATATTAAAAAAAAATAAATTAAAAAATTAGAGAGTGTTTTAAGACTGAGAAAGCCGTCAAACAAGGCAATTCCCCTCAAATCACTGTCGTCACCATGGTTAAAATTGTCGCTTTCAAAAACGGCAAAAAAATACCGATTTTTTAACACCTTTGATACCGATAAGCTTTAAAACAATCTGGCAACGCTTGCTTCCATTGCAGCAATGGACGCAAAATGTGGTCAGCACTCACACATTCATTACGAAACGGTTGCTTTCCAAAGTCGACGACGCATCGACTGAAAGAACTGCTGATGAAGAACAATGAGGAGGACCACAAAATCAGCGTTGCTAGACATACCAATTAATCGGTATTTATACCGATCTCCGAACTAGATACCATTATACAGATAAGATCCCTCTGAATACCGATTTTTGAAATTGTATACCGATTTGAACCGATATTTTAAATGATCAAAATTATTATTGCCTACCCGCTCTCGAATTTTGGAGAAAATTACTTTTAGAGACTTGTATCTTTTTGAATAACCTAAAATTTTGGAGCCCTCAAAATTCTTAAAAAATCATCTTTGGAAATGTCATATGCTTGATACTCTTTTGACTAATGTTTCCATTTCTTCACCGTTTTTGGCTACCCATGAATCGACGTCAATGGGTCTTTCCGGTTATTCCTAGGGAATCGCGAAATACTTTTTAAACATTATTTAACTTCCTAAAGGTTTTGTTAATTTTTTACTTCTTGAATTTTCTTCCAACTTTCACCTGGAATTTTCTTACACCATAACTTTGTTTCGATTCCTTCCGAAAACTTATTTCAACTTCCCTTGGAAGCTTCTTCAGCCATCGCTCGAGTGGTTCTTCCGTCTTCTCCCACCAGTTTTTATTTTCAACTTTCCCTGATCTTCAGGGATGTTTCCAGATTTTTATTGCGGATTCACACTAGCTGCAGGAACTTTTAAGGAGTTATTATTATTATTTAGCTTTATTTAGGAGGCTTTCAGCCTTAGGCTGGTTCGCCTCCATTTTAAGAAGTTCTGAAACTTCAGAAAAGTCTAATTCAAGATAGTTTCATTGTCTTCTGTTCAAATTCCAGAACCCGAAAATTTCAGGAAAGTCCAGCGAACTCCAGTGAATTTATGAATACATCAGAAATATTATGGAAACTTCACAAGTTCAAAGAACTCCAGGGAAATTTAATGGTTTTCAGGAAAGTTTCATTTGTTTCAGAGAATTGAGAGAACTTTAGGGAAGCTCCATGAACATCAGGGCAGATCAATTAATTTCAAGGAAATGCTGATATTTTAAAGGATTTCCGAGAAACTCAGGCAATGTTCCACAAATTTAGGAAACGTAAGGAAAGTTACATGAACATTAGAACACTGTGAGAACATTTTATGGGAAGTTCCGTGCTTTTTAATGGTAGTGCCAAGAATTAAAATTTTAAAAATTGGGAAGATCAGAGATCTTCAATAATACAATAAATTCAAGAAAACTGTGAGAGCACTTGAAAGATTTCGTAATCTTCAAGAAGTCCAGATACCTTCAAAGATGATTATGAATATTCAGGTAGCCTCATTATAATCAGGGAAGTTCCGAAAACTTGGAGGATGATCAGAGAACTCTAAAACAGCTCCATTAACTTCAAGAAAATTACAAGAACTTTTAAGGAATTTCGTGGAATTATGGAATATTCCTAAGTGCATTTCAGGAACGTTCCGAAAACTTCAGGGGCATTGCGGGGTCTTTAGAGATGTTTTGTGAATATCAGTAAAATGTGCTGGATCATTATAATATCCCCCAGAAATCTCTATCTTCCGGAATTATGTCCTTGTTTCTTTCGACTGTTCCGTAGGCGCTCTGGCTTTGGAATTTCTCCAGAAGTTTCTAGCAATCTACCTTAGCTTCCGTCTTCTTCTGGAAGTGTGTCCATAGGCCATAGGTTTCCAACTTTTATTGGAAGGTTTTTCCGAACTTCATCTGGCTTCCTCTAGAACTGGCTACTTCTGGAATTTACTTCCATCTTCCGAAAATTTTCTGGCTTCCTTTGGATGTGACATCCGAATTTTGTTTCTTTGAATATTCACTAGAAGTTTCTAAATTCTTGTCTTGGTAGTTCCCGGATGTTTCTCTGGCTTTTTTTAGAACTAGTCTAGTCTAGTCTAGTCTACACATACACAGCCAGTACTTGAAAGAATCCTGGAAAATGATACATCTATCATTTTTCTTGTCATTATTAATGCCTGCTGCACATCAAGGATGTGAAACAAACAATAAAGCGGCCAGGCCTACTGTGTAGCGTTTAGTTAATTTTTGTGGAAGTGAATGTTTACCATGTCTACTTAATAAGTATAGACAGTGGTTAACATTTAATCCACAGGTAATCAAAGAGCGGGGACATACCGTACCAACCGCTCCGATGCAGGATTTGAAAATAGGCTATATAAATCGTTGGGAGTGACAGAGCTAAGAAAGTTAATGTACACTCCTTGGTTGTCCGATCTCCTGGGATGGAACACAGGTATTTACCCCTTGTGTTCGAGCGTACAGTCCTCCCTCCGTACAAGCGTGGACGGCACCGCCAACCCACTGCCATCCCTCAATCGATCCAGCCGACCTCAGTCGAAGGACAACAGAGAGCGGTGTGCGGACGTAACCTATACGGAGGGAATGCTGTATTCGCCTAGGTTATAGCGTCCTTGCTCGCTACCATTTTCTTCTAACGGTTGGGACCTGAGCACTAACTCTTGTCGTAGCCCTATATGGCATATGGTTATAGCGCCATTACTCGCTTTCTGAAAAGAGAAGAAAGGAAGGGAAGGAGAGGAAAAAAAACTTGGGAAAAGGAAATGCGGAATTCCTTTCCTCATTAGTATTTGTATCGTCAACTTTTATGAAAACTATATAAATCATTTTTCCTTGGTCAGAGGTATTTGAATAAGATTGTCTTATCATTTGTTATTCAAAATTTAATGTTATAATGATCAACATAGCTTTGGATTATCCAATATAAATCGGTAACACTGTCCTGCAACCGATGATTTTTCTAATCCGAAAACTAAAAGTTACGAAAAAGCACTGATGTCTTAATTAAGTTCCACTTTCACGCGACGTTCAATGGTTAAACAAGTAAACAAGTTATTAAAATGAAATCACGTTCCCGAAAGCAGTCAAGAATGTATCTTAAACCGGATCAAGCGTGCGCCCTATTTTTCTAAACATTCCGACGCGTTCCGCCCAATATCTATCAATTACGTTTTTCTACAATAATAGCCTGGGATAAATCCTAATTCGACCGACACGTGTTTGTTGAAAAATTATATTCTGCCTAATATCAGTAGTCAGTAGTCATTAGGAAACCTGTTACTATATTACCACATATGTATCCTTCTTTCATGAATTTGTTTTACGAACATGATCTAACACAACCTTTTTCTATGACAAAACTATATTCTGATAAAATTGGATCATTGCCTAGACCAACTATTGAAACTAAAGAACAAAACAATTGGCTACGTGTCTGGAATAATATTAACTTAAAGAACCTGAACTCAAATGAAAAATCTATTCTTTATTTACTTTATAATAGGAAAATTGATCACAGAGCTCATTTGTATCGCATAGGTATTGCTGACAACCCTAATTGCTTATCATGCGGATTCCTCGAAGATCTTGAGCATATATTTTGTAAACGTTTTTCGGTCAATCAGTCATGGAACTATTTTATTAGACATTTACTAAACAGATTTGATCCTCGTTTAATGCGCTTCTTAACCTTTTCCAGTTTGATAGCTCCAACCTTAGAACAGTTTAGCAGGGATGACAAAATTATGATTCTAAGAAAATTTGTTCAGTTTAGTCAATATATTTTGGAATCAGAACGACATATGATCTCCTTGCCTAGCTTCAAATTCTTCTTAGAAATAAATGCCTGTAATTAGTTAAGAATAGCTTAGCTTGTAAGACATGTTTATATGTTAGGAAGACAGAATAAAGATTTTATAAAAAAAAAACAGACTAATTTTGACACATTTGACTGATGCAATTTTTCATTCGTTCATTTATTGTATGTACTGTATGTATCTACAATCACACTCCTGTCTGGCAGTGGTATTATGTATAAAATCTACCTGTAACCATTTTTTTATGACGGCAAAAAGTTTGAACTCTGGAGTTCGAAGGTGATAGCTTTACCGTATACCCATTAGCCCACTTCAAGATCGCATGCTTCCGAAGATTTTGCTTACAATAAGCCCCGCTCCGGTACAGTATAGATGCTGATAATGTACTGAAACTTTCTATAAAACAGTAGCGCAAAATTTGATTGACGCGTATTTAATGATTTAAAAAAATATTTACGATAGAATTACCACAAAAATTAGTATCCAGAAAAGAACGGCACGGCTTAACAGGGTTTTCTCTGGCTTTTTTTAGAACTTTCCTCAAATTTTGTCCAGAAGAGCTTCTTTCTTCTTTCTCTGGATGTTCCTTCAGAAGCTAATTCAAACATTCCCTTTCAGAATTTTCCGATCATAGTCCAAAAGTTAAAATTTTCGCTCTTAAAACAGCTAAAATATAAAATACATTAAAATAGTAAATACCGATAAATACCGATTTTTTTTAAAACCTTTGATACCGATAAACTTTTAAACAATCTGGCAACGCTGGTGCAGGGTTGGTAGAAGTATATTTATTGAGTTCTCCAAGCAGAATCTCTCTCCCACGTGACGCGATGTGACTCACGGAAGAAATAATAATAAATAATAAGATTTTTTTGACTTGGTCGCGTCGTGTCGCGAATCGTGTCTACCCTGGCCACCACCGAACACTAATGCAGCGTATTACGCGAGACAGGAGGAAACTATAGCTTTACAGGCACAGAAAAAAAATTCTAAAATTACTGCTGATGTAAACACCCATGAGTGTAAACTAGAAATACTCAGAGGGAGAGATGGGCCGAGAGAATGTTTTGAGCCAAATGAACTGTCAAAATCTGAGCCAATCGAACATTCTAATTAGATTTTTACGAGGATTTCTAATTCTTACTAGAATAAATTTGAGAGTATTGCAATCGATCAGGAATTCAATCACCTTTATGTTTTGTGTGCTTCTCAAATTCAACTAGTTTTTGGAACCAAAAACGATATTCTAACTCTATTGATTAATTGATCTTCGTTGGTGAATGAATGGCACCAAGAAAGGTGCAAAATATTGCGATGCAATCAATTATTATTTTGCACGTAAATCGAATCAAAAATAAAAGTCATTTGAAATGCTAGCTTCTAGCAAGGGTTGCAAGATAATTTAGGAACAAATCCCTGCTGCCGAATTGTATTTTGTTTTCTCCGCCTATCTCTCCCTCTGAGTATTTCTAGTGTAAACCTGTAGCAGCTTGCAACAAATATTGCATACAAAAGTGGTCGTTTTCATACAATATTGGAAATATTTCATGAAAAATTCATTTAAGGTGTTTCCTTGTAGAGTCCATTTTTCCATCACACCTCGCAATTTCAAGAGCACACAACTCAAGATCTGCGAGGTTTATACATCTGCAAATTTCAGACATTGCTTGCTTCTCCACAGCAAACAATAAGTAGAAGTTTCAGCTACGTGCATTCACAAAAACCTTAATATTTTTACTTGTAACATTGCGAAGTGTGACACGAAAAAGGATGCTACAGGGAATCACCTTAATGACTATTTAGTTTTCACACTTACTTGAAAATACCCATTAATGTGTTAAAAAGATCCATTTTGAAGAAAAGTGGCTTAATTCGTAAATGAATGAATTTTTTACCCATTAATGGGTAACAGATACTCATTATTTTTGCGGCAAAATGACAGCTAAATCTATTGTCTTACTGTCAAATTTACGTCAACGCAACGCAAACGGATCTAATGTGAACTTTAAAAACTGTCGCATTAATGGCCCTTCGCTCATTTTCAACTTCTATTCAATTTTCATACTGCCGTACTCTAACGGAACTATCCACCTACTCTCTTCTAAAGATTATTCTCTAGCTAATAAATTATCACACTAAAGCTTCATTTAAGCATTTCCAACCAACTCTGAAAATCGCTAACTTCGCGTATGAAGTATCATAAAAACACTTCGAATGTAGTTAAACCATTTTTTTTTTTCAATATGGGTCTTTTGTTACCCATTAATGAGTACTTTGATGTTAGCATTAAGACCTAAGAGGAAGAGGAGACAACTGGCTTCTTTCTGTCTGTGACGTGTTCTTGTTCTCTCGCGAAAACGACCGTGCAAAAACTATTTCATTATGGGCGACGCAATCGACTGTATAAATACAAGAAAATAGAATCCCTGTAAAAAAAAATTCTCGCGTTTCTATACGTTCGCCCGACCAATCAGGGTACAATAAAAATATTATAGAAAATTTGGCCGAATGCCATTTCACCGAACGCCTTTGTGTTGCTGTCAATCAAGCAATCAATCAATCAATCAATCAATCAATCAATCAATCAATCAATCAATAGAACAATCAATCAATCAATCAATCAATCAATCAATCAATCAATCAATCAATCAATCAATCAATCAATCAATCAATCAATCAATCAATCAATGAATCAATCAATCAATAAATAAATACATAAATAAATAAATAAATAAATAAATCAATAAATAAATAAATAAATAAATAAATAAATAAATAAATAATCTTCACACTGCCGTACTCTAACGGAACTATCAACTCTATGCTTTCATCTACTCCATCTATCGTATAAAAATTACCACTACAGTCTGTTATTTGAAATTAGCATCTTCAACTATGTAAATCGTTGACTTCACGTAGAAGTAATACTAAAACATATGGTCAAAGTAAATAAATAAATTAATTAATTAATTAATAAATAAACAAAGAAATTAATTAATTAATTAATTAATTAATTTATTAACTAATTCATTTATTTATTTATTTATTTATTAATTTTTTGATTTATTAATGAATAAAAAAAATAAAAAAAGTAAAGAAAATATAAAATAAAAATAAAATAAAATAGATAAAAAAAATTATTATTATTATTATTATTTATTAGTGACACTTTATCACTTCTGTGACATTCGTGTCGAGATAAATAAATAAATATATACCGTAAAACGGGGTAACATTGATAGCTTCTTAAAGTATGTTCTAAATATTTGTTACAGTAATAGATGTTTTTCAAATTTTATATTTTTAAAACAAGTACTGAGGAACCAAGAGTTAATTTGTTAGTAATATGTTGAACGAAAATTAAAGCATTTGCACTATTTTTTTTTTAGTTTTGTGACTGAACTTCAGTATTTTGATTTGGGGTTACTTTGATAATGTTCGATGAATATAGAAAAAAATGAGTGAAACTCAAACAATTTAGTTCTTTAAATATGAAACTTTGAATGAGTATATAATCAGAAAACTTCATAAGCAATAAGAATACAACATTGCATTTGTGATGGTTGTATCGGAAATACAGTTCAAAAGTGATGGTTTGAGTGCTTTTTCAAAAAAGCTAAAAACACGAAAATTGTTTTTTAAATATTTTTTTAAAATATGTTACACATACTACATAAAAACTATTTACAATATCAACGGAAATACCCTAAGCTACAATATGGAACCAATGTTTCTTGTTTGGAAAACCCGCATTATCAAAGATACCCCGTTTTACGGTAATTTATTCCTTAATTTTGTTTTCCGTCGATCTTGTTATCCGTGCTGAGCACCAATGCTACCAACGCCAGGGAGGCAGCTCCCACACCTAGACCCTACCTATCAACTCATTAACCGGGGACCAACGGCTTTACTTCCCTTCCGAAGGAAGGCGTGATCAGAGATGTTATGCCTCAGAACATCCCGGTGGCGCCAACTGGGATTGAACCAAGGCCGCTTACCACGCTTACCACTACACCACTGGCACCACTGCGATTTGGGTCTTAGTTAAAGAGATAAACGCAAGTAAAAAAAAATGCACCAAAGGACTAAGTGATTCAAGATTTTGAACACCAAAATACCCCTCAAATCGCGATTTAGGCCTTAATTAAGAAAATCCACGCGATTTAAGTTTAATATTTTCATTACAAAGGCCTATTATATGGATATTAAGGGGATTTAAGATTCCGAACTGCAAAATATCCTCAAATCTCGATTTTGGTGTAAATTTTTAACACCCCTAAAAACGCGGATAAACGGAGGAAATAACCGAATTCGAACACCATAATACTAACAATCAAATTGCGATTCAGGCCTTACGGATATAAAGACGATTAAAGATTTAGAGCCCCAAAAGACCCCTTAAAATCTTGAATTAGGCCTTCATTAAGGAGATAAACTGGATTTGTGATTTCAAACTGGAAAACACCATTTAAATGAAAGCGAACATTTTGAACCGCTATTTCGCACAGTGTATTTGCTGTTGAACATAAGCACAAATATGAATTAAAGCAATGTTTGTCACGTGTATGCAATAATTCACAAACTGGTGAGAACCAATTGCTTAAATTTGGAAACGTATTTCTTGGACATCCATCACTTATCCAGTCCGTTAGAAACTTTGCTACAAATAAATTTACTTGCGCTCGGACGTTCCCATCCAACAAGACCAGTAGCTACGAGCGCACTAATTAATTGTCATCAACCAATACCGACAATCATTAACCTAGACCCAGAGGCGTGCACTGCAAAGTGGAAAAACTGGTCTGCAATAGTTCCAATTAATTGCCCTACCACATGATTATGGTTCACAGTAGTAGTGTCCATAGGAATCATCTAACCAACTAATTCCAGTGGATCTAATTTCCATACAACAATATATCGGAACATGCAAACGTGTGTTCGCTGTCCAGCCCTTCTTCCTGGGGTGTTCCCACGCTCCGCTAACGGGAGAATAGCAAAACACCGAAATAATGAGTCAGCCCCATCGCCTGGCCCATTGCTGAGCCAGAAGTGGTGTAGATCTTGCATACCGTATACTCACAAGACCAGAATTCATGTTCAACTCCCTAACCGAGGCCTGCTGTAGACTAAACAATTTTTTTCGGTAATTTCTCGTTTCCTCCGAGCAAAGAATGAATGGCCAGCATGGGGAGGAAACCTTAATCGCAACACCCGGGCCTCAGTAGTGGCGCCCAAAAATCTCAATTTCTGGCAATGCCTACGTTTAGTATGTTATGCCTCCCAATTATATTCGCTGCAATCAAAATTATTAAAAGTGATTTCTGGTAGCCAGAGCCTTAACAGCCATACCGTAAAACAACAACAGTCTTGAAAAGTGAAAACGGAACTGAGCTATTATTTCTTCGCATTCGGAGACCAACAGTTGTGCACCAGCCAGCAGGCAGTAAGCAGGAAAGCCGTGAAGGCATTTGCGCCAGACATTGTCCGAAAACCTTTAAAACCAAGGTTGACTCCACCAAAACCATGTCAAAATGTTAAATCGATCAGCTTTACTGTCGTTAAAAACTCCATTTATGATCCAACACTAGTGCTAAATTCTGGGAAAAAATGTTCATCCAAACAAAACATAAAATTCGCTCAACTTTTCAAATTGTCTAATATATATTCATATTGAGGTCCAGGCTCGTAGCTAACATGATCGAGGGAGATAGAAACTTGATCAACCGAGTGATCAGTCAGCCTTTTCCTGAAACTTAATTTGATAAACGTTGGATGTTTTCTCTATCTCTATCTTCCTCTGCACACACAAAAATTGTGAAATTATGACTGAAATCAAAACATATGTTTACATTTAATTATGCTCATTATATGCTAATTTGAATTGTGTTTTTCTTTTTTCGCTTCCAACTGCAGTCAAATCTCAACCACTACTCCATCAGGAAAGCTCTGTGGATGAACACAGGCTGAAATCTCCTTCACTTTCCAAACTTCCTTCTGACGAACGTAAGTATGCTGAATGTTGGTTGTATCTACCGATCGATGATGATCGGATGTTCGTCGTAGTGGGCAGCTCGTATGGGATGGTATCAATCAACATGGATAATCGATTTGGAATTTTTAATAACGCCAAATCTGTGCGAGAAATTAACTGGATTAGGAAATGCTTTGGTCAGGGAGAAACACGTGATGCGTTTTGCATGGCGGATGATTTATGGAATGAAGGAAGAAACTATAACACTCAGTAGTCATCGAGGGAGGACGGGCCCGACGTTTTACTTAGCATCCATGCTTCTCACGCTAAAGGTAACGAATTCAAATCTCATTCCCGGACAAGTTACACATTTTACCGTGACGTTACAACATTAGTGCCTGTTTTTAATCAATGTTTTACTGCAACCAAAAAATAAGCATAGTAAACCCAACACAGCAAAGAAATAATTTTGATATCACATCAAAGTGGATGCACTACAATCATGTCGCAAATTTCATGTAATTTTTATGACCACATAAATAAACAAATGCAGTAAAAGCAGCGTAATGTCACTTCATGCATTGTATTAATGATAATTTTGTCCTTTTTAGCAAGTAATATTACACCATATTTTCGACATGATTGTAGTGCATCCACTTTGACGTGATATCAAAATTATTTTTTTGCTGTGAACATATTATTGTTGATTTGAAAAGTACCTAATATTTCCTATAAGAATTGATCAAAAGTTTCAGATTTGAGATGCTCAAAATGTTTTGGTGAGCGTTGAAACACTCACCCAAACGTAAATAAAGCTAACCTCGTAGATGATCTTCCAATTTTTTCGTCGATCTTGTTTTCCGTGCTGAGCACCAATGCTACTGACGCCAGGGAGGCAGCTCCAACACCTGGACTCTACCTATCGACCCATCAACTCATGAACCGGGGACCAACGGCTTTACTTCCCCTCCGAAGGAAGGCGTGATCAGAGATGTTATGCCTCAGTACATCCCGGCGGCGCCGACTGGGATTGAACTCAGGCCTGCTGGGGTGAGTGGTAATCACGCTTACCAGGTGCCACTATGATCTTCCAATAAATACCGAACCTATAGCAATAAATCAATAATCATCTGTTTAACCACCAGCAATGATTTAAAAAAATATATCTATTCACTATGTTACAAAAAATTGGCTTCCCATTTTACTATGCAAAAGGCATCGTCGAAAAACCTCCACCAACGGGATTTGGTGATAGTCCTTTCTCCTTCAGAATTGCTTAGTCCAAAAATGACGGAAAACAATTACCTATAGTTGCGGTAGTGTTCCTATAATAGTAGAACCCATAAGAAATCTATGCGTCCCACTATTTAGGAACCAAAGTAAGCAACTACCACTACTACTGGAACAGTGTTCCCATTATTGGAGGACAAGTTTTCGAGAAATGTACGCAACGATGTAATATTTTATATGTACATTATTTTGTTTAGTTCCTTCACTACTGGCTCACCCACGCTACAATGCAAAACTGGATGGTGTGGAACTCACTAAGCTCAATCAGTAGTAGCGTGGTTTGATCACTAAATATACCATTGCCTCAGATTAATGAAGTTTTCAGCAATAACTGAGGATGGCTAAAAGAACACCAAGAAGAGAAAGCGCAAAATTCGCCAAGGAAGAAAAATATGAAATAGCAAAGCAATGTTCCAGACCGATAATTCATCCTGAAAAGCTAACAAACATATTTTATGAAGACATTTTTCCAGTTGCAATTTTTGGAGAATGAAAACGTCGAACCCTTACAACCCTTTTAAATTTTTTTTTCTTGCTCAGCTAAAAGTACATAGATGTTAGAAACAATCTTCTTATATTGCATATTTTCCAAGGCCAAATGTTAACTTCATCAAATTACTCAACACGTGTACCAATCTTGAACCTTCGAGATATCTCCCCTCACATGGTACGAGCTTGAAAGCACTTCTGATTTGAAAATGATTATAATTTCAAATTTATAATTATCAGTTACCGACTTCTGCAATCTAACAACGAAAACACGTCCTGGAGGAAAAAAGGCACAGGAAAAAAAAAAAAGAAAAACAACGTATACTCGACAAACCGTCCGCAGCTAGGATCAGCAAGTGAAGACCCTCGAACGTGTTGACCAGACCGGACAAATTCGCCCCGCAGTCAGTAGCGTGTAAATTTGAGCACAGTGACTTCCCGACATACACTCACTCACAAGTGTTCCCACAGGGAAGTTGCGGGAGCAACCTCCGAAAAATTTAAATTTGGTAGCTGTTTGTCTTGGGCTTCTTCTTCAGCGCTGTTCAATCCAGACAAGATGAGATCGCTTCAATGAAAAGATACAATTAGTCTCGCCATTATAAACGATGCTACTGTTTGCGCGCGTTGTACACATTTTCGGGTTGTTGCTTTTTTTTCGACCATCTCTCGGCAACTGATTTGCGTATTTGTTGACTGTGGAGAGGAAAGAAGCAACCATCCCCTATGTGTGCCCGTGCAAATGAGCCAAGGTAACCGACAAGGATGCGTTTTCTCACAGAAGTCAAGCTGTCGGTCGGACAATCAGATTTAAATCATTGCTGAAACTTCTCCGGGGCAAACTCTGTTCCATCGAGACTTTTTCTGCTTCTGTCTTTGTCGGGTGTTCCTTGGAAAGGCAAGAGCGGGCGGATCCGAGCCAAGCTTATGCAGATACCTGGTAGCAGGTAGAACAAAACCGAGATCTGGCGAAAATGTGGAAGCAACCTTTTCTTTTTGCCATGCCACCGAAAGGTTTTCAGTAAGATTTTGAATGTGATTTTGGACCGGCAAATCTTGAAATATTCAGTTTTCCTTCAGGGCATTTCACGTTCCTGGAATATTTGGAATCGAAGGCGTTTCCATCTCTACCGGTTTTGTGTTTTTGTTGTTGGGTAGGGGCGAGATTCGGACTTTATTTTATTAGCAACATTTCTACTGCTCCGCTTGCACTACTGAACTAGACCCCGGAGGATGGAAAGGATTTTGTTTACTGTCGTTAGTTTGAAATGTTGCAGACGGGAAGCTTAGGCATTTCCTTCGACTTTTGGCGAGCTATAATTACGAAGATTAATGACAAAGTCTTCAGCAATATCGTGGTCAAATGGATGGAAGCAGTTATAGGCAAAACATTGTTGGCAGACCACTTCTTTTCAATATAAAATAGCACTCGCGCACACACAAGGATTCTCCGAAAGAATACCTCTTTTGACCTCTAAAAAGGATTGGTCCTAAATTATTATGGCTTGGTAAAATGTTGCAAATTTTTGTTGATTTTTCAATGTTCAGGTTAATAGTATATTGTACGATGTGTGTGATGTGACGGCCATCCGTTTCTTTTGGATCAACCGCTGGATCTTAGTTATAGGTAAGTGATACAACCTCCAACAATCGGAAACTATTCTTGACACGTTCTTACAACTTGTGGAGGTAGGGAAGGTTGTTAGTTCGACAGTTGTTTAAACCTCCAACCGATGAAGTTAAATAATTGCTATTTGCTAGCACCGTAAAAGGGGTATCTTTGATAATGCGGGTAACTTTGATAGTATAATATATAGACCTGTGCGCCGCCGACGATTTTCACCGCCGCCGATGAAATTGAGCCGGCGCGCCGCAGCAGTAAAATGACTCACGCCGCCGAATAAATTTATGTCACGCCGATGAAAATTCCGTAACATCTTTTCGGTACAATGCATCTTGAACGCATTAAAATTAGAACTTGTGTGCTCGCTCGTTCGTGGCTACTAAAAATTGAGTGAAAAACCACTCAATTTAATTAAAACCAAATCTACTCTAAATTGAGTAACATAGCTAGAACTGTTATTCCTTCTCATTCCCATAAATAAATAAAATTTGGAAACCTATGCCACCGACGCCAGGGAGGCAGCTTCCACACCTGAACCCTACGTATCGACCCATCAACTCATGAACCGGGAACCAACGGCTTTACTTCCCTTGCGAAGGAAGACGTGATCAGAGATGGTATGCCTCAGAACATCCCGGCGGCGCCGACTTGGATTGAACTTAGGCCTGCTGGGCTGAGAGGCAATCACGTTTACCACTACACCACCGGCACCGCTACCCAAACAACGGTGTAGGTGGAGATATTCTATGCTTTTGGAAAATTAGAAAGCTTGCATGAAATACAACAAGGCTCCAGGGGTCGATCGCATATCAGCTGAGATGCTCAAAGCTGACTCCATGCTATCCGCTTAAATGTTGCATCAACTATTATGTAATATCTGGGACACCACGAATTTTCCAGCCGACTGGATGCAGGGCGTCTTAGTGAAGGTCCCAAAGAAGGGGGATCTGACTATGTGCGACAATTGGCGAGGCATAATGTTACTGTGCACAGTTATCCTGAATCGGATACAGGAGAAGATCAACGCGACTCTCTGGCGGTAGCAGGCAGGATTCTGATGATCTTGTGTGTACCATATTGTCACGCTCCGTATCATCCTGGAGCAGGTCAATGAATTACAAGAGTCCCTTTATTTGGTATTCATTGACTACGAAAATGCTTTCGACCCACTCAATCACGAGAATCTGTGGGGCGCCCTGAGATGCAAGGGAGTCCCGGATAAAATCGTCAACCTCATCGAAGCGCAGTATCAGGCTTTCACGTGCAGAGTTCTGCATAACGGAGCCTTGTCTGACCCTATACGGGCAGTCGCTGGTGTGAGACATGGATGTATACCAACAATCAATACGAAACTAACGATTTTAAATTGGCTCACTACTTGACTAGCCTATTGGTTCCAAGCAAATGATTCACGACCCCATTCTAGTCGAAATTCTACTACTACACAATGTTTGTTTTGATTCGCTATAAAAGTTTGACAGATAAAATGAGGGATTAGTCGATTTTCCTATGTTTCGAGGGGTGAATCGATTAACTTGGGTACCAGAGCTGAGCCAAAAAGTTGAGCACTTTATTTCGGGACCTTTTAGTCTTATAGTTACCTCTATATGTATACTATCACCGTTACTGTTCCTCATCGTAATCGACGAGATCGTGGTGGGTGCAATTGACCGTGTACCAAACCGTGGGCTTCTTTGGTAGCCTATCAGCATGGAGCATCTCAACGACTTCGATTTGGCTGATGATGTTGCTCTACTACCACAACAGCGCTTTAATATATAGAGTAAGCTCAACGACCTAGGCGAACGCTCCTCTGCGGCGGGTCTCACCATCAACGTCAACAAGACCAAATCGTTGGATGTCAACACGGGCAACCCTTCCAACTTTACGGTAGCGGGGCAAACAGTGGAGAAGATCGAAAGTTTCCAATATCTTGGCAGCCAAATAACGTCGGACGGCGGGACCAAGAGCGACATAGGTGCACGAATCAAGAAGGCTAGGGCTGCCTTTGCGAGTTTACGAAACGTATGGAGATCAAACCAGATAAGTCCAAATTTTCAACTCGAACGTGAAATCTGTGTTGTTATACGCCAGCGAGACGTGGTGCACGCTATGTCTGAAGGCACTTTTTTTGCAACATTCATGTACCTCTGATTTTTCTTCACAGGATGTTCGTGTTGATCATAACAATCAAATCTGTGATGGTTTTAAAATATTTCATCTTGGATTTTTTGAGAAAACGTGTTTTGAAGTTTACATAGCAGATTATGAAGACTTATATGGACTATGGACCATACAAATCTATTATGAATTGAAAAAATGCAGTTAAATACTGTTCAAAAGTTGATTTAATTAATCCAAATGGCATTAAAGAAGTTCTCTTTGTAAGTAAGATCCATATTGATTATGACGACTTTGCGCAAAATCATTTTTGTTGGTAGCACAACATCTTATTTAATTTCTCTTTCCTCATAAGAGTAAAAGAAAAAGAAACGAGCAGGACAGTCCGTGACAGCTACGTAATCATAGTAGGCATTGGTTTTCGTCCTGTTTTGAGTGTTTTTTTCAATAGATGTATCGTGTAGAAAATCTGGAATCATGAAGAAATAAAATAGTTCGCTTAATGTGCTTCGAAAAAGCGACTCTGCAAAAAAAAAAATCATGACACTTTAGAAGCGACGATCGTTGAAAGATTTTTACTGGAGTTCAATAAAGGATATGGCAGGTATCCAGATGTTTTGTGTCCCGTACTCAGTAGGTGGCGAAGGTGGCATTTGTCCTGAGGGGTGGAAAATTTTCTAGGATTTTTAAAAATAAATAGAGATGTTTGACTCAACGGTGAGATCGAAAATAAATTCTGAAAACCATGACGAATTTGTTTGAAAATCGTTTATCCTATAATGTCGACAATACAGGAATGAAACTCACATGAGATTAGCTCCTCTTGCTCAGTGACATTAGGTAGCCCTCTCCTTGAATTACTACAGAATTGCTAGAGCTTCATTGCACTTCCCATATTTTGTCTAAGGAAACTTTCAGGAAGGTTCAGTGACTTTCTAGTAAATTCTGCGAACTGTAGGGATCTGTAATGAATATAAGGAAAGTTCTGCAAACTTTAAAGAAGTTCTTCCAAAGAAGCAGTGAAATTCAGTATTTGAATTTTAGAGAAGTTCATTGAACTTCAGGGAAGCTCTACAATCTTCAAGAAATTCTTCAAATTTGAAAGATGTGCTTTGGTCTTTAGAGGAGAAGTTCTATAAACTTCAGGAAACTTCTGCGAACTTCAGGGACGTTTTGTGAGCTTCAGAGGAGTTCAATGTCCTCCTGGTAAGTACAACGAACTTCAAGAGACTTCTGTGAACTACAGCAATATTATATGAAATGCTCTGCAAAAAGTTCTTTAAATGTGAGAAAAATTTTGCAAACTTTAGGATGGTCTGTGAACAACAAGGATCATTTAATAACATTTGGAAAGTACTGTGAACTTTATGAAATATCTGAGAAAATCAGGAAAAAAAGCGAAACTCAGAGACGTTCATATAACATCCGGAACGATTGAAGAATTTCATCGAAGTTCAACGAAATGAAGGAAAAAAATGTCCGGTTATTATAATTTAAATGTAACTTCTAATAGCTGTCTCATCGGGTCGTTGGTGGAACAAATCTCACTCCATGCCTTAGAAATCAGGTATAATAGAGAAAATGTCTTGCGATACCTATTTCTCTTTTACGCTTTCCTTGTGAAATGTGATCGAAGGCATGAGCAAAACAATCAAAGTTTTTCAATTTTTTAACATCATTCAAATGTTTTATTACAGTTGTTTCTTTTTTTCATTTCATTTAATATTTTGAACTTTGAAATCGGCCTAGTGTTTCAATAGTTATGATTTTTTGAAAAAGGCATTTTAAAAAAAATCGTTTTTTGGGCCACCCTAACGTTGAAATGGTCACCCTAATGACAAAATAAATAAAAAATTGTGATAAGAAACAAAACTACAATTTTGTCCAAAATCTGAGAACCACAATATCGTTTTGCTATGGAACGGCGGGATAATAGTAAATTTAGGGATATTTCTTTAATTATTTTATTATTAAATTTAAACATTATAAGATCATGACAACGCTACGATATCTGACGGTACCGAAGAAGAAATCATACTGTATCATTGAAACTTAATATTTTGACTTCTTCAATCCCCTTTTGAATTATTTTCAGCTGAACTTATTTCGATTCGTAACAGTTTTGTTTCGCCAATAGTCTATATACGCCTTCATAAACGGCTAAGTATACTTCAAAATACTTTTTCTCAAAAAACCCAAGATGAACTATTTTAAAACCTTCACAGATTTGATTGTTCGGATCAATACTAACTTCCTGGGAAGATAAAACTGAGGTACATGAAAGTTGCAAAAAAAGTACCTTCAGACATAGCGTGTGGTGTGTATCAGCGGAGAACACTCAGAAGCTGCAGGTCTTCATCAACCGATGCCTGCGGTATATAATTCGTGCATGGTGGCCTCACAACTGGATCTCGAATGCCGAGCTCTATCCTCGATGTCATCTGAAGCCGATAGCAACAGAAATTCGAGAGCGAAAGTGGAGGTGGGTCGGCCACACACTTCGACAAGGTGGAAACGAAATCTGAAAGCAAGCGCTGGATTGGAATCCGGCAGGACATCGCAGCAGAGGCAGACCCAGGGGCTCATGGCGGCGGAGCCTCAACAAGGAAATAAAGCAAGTCGATAGGAATCTGACCTGGTGTACAGTAAGAGTTACTTATATTTGAGATTAGGTTACTCAAATCCGTGAAAACGTAGGTCACTCATAGAATGAGTAAATTTCCCCACACTTTTCCGAGGAAAACTTCTCGAATACGAGGAAAACTGATTGTGGTTTTTGTCTGTCTACTAGTACACTTCTAACCTGTATATAATTTTCTTAAATTTTCTCCATATTCGAGAAGTTTTCCCCGGGAAAATGTCGGAAAATTTATTCATACTATGAGTGACCTGATTTTTAGCGATTTTGAGTAATCTGAACTCAAATGTGGGTAGCATTTTTTGTCAATGTGCGATTGGTTTGGGAAGTATTTTTTTTTCTAAATCATTAAAAATAAACTCACGCCGACCAACGCCGCCACGCAGCCGCCGCCGAAAGCAAACGGCGTGACGTCGCCACGCCGCCGCCGCTGGCAGAAAACAACATATCACGCCGCAGCCGAAATTATTTTGATCGGTGCACAGGTCTAATAATGAAAAGATTAAATTTACTCGCTGTGATTTTTCCAAATTAGAAACATTGGTTTCATATTGTAGCTTAGGGTATTTCCGTTCATATCGTATATAGTTTTTATATAGTACGTGTAACATATTCTACCAACATATTAAAAAACAATTTCCGTGTTTTTGCCTGTTTGAAAAAGCACTCAAACCATTACTAATGGAATGTATTTATCATATAGTCATAATAAATTCAATGTTGTATTCTTATTGCTTATGACGTTTTCTGATTATATACTCATTCAAAGTTTCATATTTCTTGAACTAAATTGTTTGAGTTTCACCCAGTTTTTTATACATTCATCGAGCATTATCAAAGTAACCCCAAATAAAAATACTGAAGTTCGGTTACAACATTAAAAAAATAGTGTAAATGCTTTAATTTCCGTTAAACATATTACTAACGAACCAACTCTTGGATCCTCAGTACTTGTTTTAAAAATATAAAATTTGAAAAACATTCATTTCTGTAAAAAATATTTAGAATATACTTTAAAAAACTATCAATGCTACCCCGTTTTACGGTACCACTAATTAGCATATTTTTTGAGTGAACAAGCTCATAAAGGAAAGCAATAAACTATTTATTATTGATTTGAACTGATTACCGGTGGTTCAATTCAATCGCAATTTCTGTGCAAGCTTATAGTTGACACCCAATTTTAATTCCATTAACTCGCTACCCACCAATATTGCATGATGCATGATAATGGTCTACCACCCATTGTAGCACGGAAACTAAGTCCGATAGCAGTGAGGTCTCTTCTCTGTTTGTTGCTCAAGTTTGTTGACATGTATTAGACGTATTTTTCAGCTGCCTACTGAATTTTCCTTCCAACAACTATTGGAAAAGGGATTTGCATAACAGATTTAACCAAATCCGAAATTTTGTGTAGGCAAATTCTGGCACAACATGTGAAAAGATCCAATGAACCAAGTGTGAACAATAGCTTCGATGATTCGTGGATTTAAACTCATTAAGGCAGAACGACAGCAGAATCTGGTAAAGTAAATTTCGTTTACCGGATGCTGATGTCGGTTTACCTGAATTAGTTTTAATGCATGACAAATCGACGTCGATCGTCATTGTTTACATATGACTGATTGATTCTTTTCACATGTTACGTTTCAATTCAGTAGTCCTAAAATAAACGAAATGCAAACAGTAGTTTTAAACTTCTAATTTCATATTCAAATACGCATACGCATACGCATACGTGCCAAACGTTTATTTAAAAAAAATGCTATAGCTTTGGAACGTCGCGGCGCCGATGGTGTAGTGGTAAGCGTGATTACCTCTCATCCCAGCTGGCCTGGGTTCAATCCCAGTCGGCGCCGCCGGGATGTTCTGAGGCATAACATCTCTGATCACGCCTTCCTTCGAAAGGAAAATAAAGCCGTTGGTCCCCGGTTCATGAGTTGATGGGTCGATAGGTAGGGTCCAGGTGTGGGAGCTGCCTTCCTGGCGTCGGTAGCATTGGTGCTCAGCACGGAAAACAAGATCGACGGAAAACAAATCCAAGGAAAGTGTCCCACCGAGTATTTCAGTAAGCCATTTACGCTTCCGGAAAACGTTTTAAACTTGCTTCCGTCTCCTTCTGAAAATGCGTAAAATGTTTGGCAGGACGGAAGGTTGTTCTTTTCGAAGATTGTAGAGGAAGAAAACTGCAGAGGTTCGGAATAGCTACCAGCTTAATGAGCTAGAATTTGCGACACAAATGAAGATGAGATCAGGTGAGAAAGAGGTGAAAGAGGTGGTGGATATCCTGAAAAACGTTTCTCACGCAAGTCCTGCAGATGAAAATAAGTTGGTTCATTCTTTGAAGAAGTCCTTGAGCAACCATTTACCCGAATACACAGATCTACACGCTTTGGCTTTGTTAATCGACACCTACCTTTCAAAACTGGTATTAGTTATCAGCTATTATTAATAAAGTATTGATACATGGATCAGCCGTGATTAAACATTTCCTTGTTCCAATCGGTCAACTTTCTGAGGAAGCACAGGAGACAAGAAACAAGGATTGGAAGCGGTACATGTATTTTACCAAAATATCAATGAATAGATTAATAAAACTTTTATTTAACTGATACCGAGAGTTAAATACTTCGCGATGCATTCATGTCCGTATTAAAATGATGCAGGTATAGTATGTTCTAGAAAGATATGTAATTTTAGTATACCAATCAACTTTGTTGGACATAGTGGAGACCTAAAATTAAAGAAAATATGTGTTTTGATGAAAAACGTGTTATAGGGGGGTCCGTCCTCAAACAACGCTCTCTATCTCGATTTGAGTGGAATTTGCGACTTTTATGTCTTCAGAAAAGTTGTGTGTAACCATTTTTGCTACAACTTTGCTGAAGACATCAACCTTTTATCTCGGCATTTCACTTTTAGGGGGATTAATCACAAAACCCATGCCTTCAAAAGATGAAGCATGTCATATTCATCAACTTTCCTCGAGACGTCATTACTCTAAATCCACTCTCCATGGTGCTATTAATTAAGAGCGTCAAAATGGACTTTTCAACCACTGTGCGTTGTTATGGCATCCAAAAAGCCATATCTCCCAGATTTCTGTTTGTAGAGGAAATGGATGTAATGTCGGCCTAAACGCCCTTAATTTGGGCCTATGCATAAATTCAGCAATCGACTAAATTTTCAATGGCGACCAAAAATATTCATTAGTACCGTCCCAATGACGCGGTCATCTAGATAAAATGTATAAATAGCAGATTTTTAGCGATGGGCCCAATCTTAGATCCATAGACCAACATTAGAGCTATTTCCCCTATTTGTTCATTCTAAGAGTGGTTCCCATTTCCTTGAGTATCCTTTTAGTACTCCGCCAACATTTTGTAAGTTAATGTTTTGCATCGAGTTTATGGTAATTGGAAGCTGTGCTTGGCCTAGGAAAATTATTACGTAAGATTGTTCTAAGTATTTTTCTATCCCAGCTCTCCGTTAGTAACATCTAACATCGACGATTAACATGCTATGTATTCTTCATGTAAGAAAGTTTATTTTTAATTTTTTACGTAATAAATACAACGTCCCGTATCGTTTTTATATCATAAAAATGGCAATTAGCGGGCTTGTTGGTTACTTGTAATATAGTATGTGGACTCAATCACTCCGGTTGCATAACTAATGGGAGGAATACTGAACATTTTCTGATTATGAGTAACATTTTCCATATATGATGAATTTTGTCCATTACCGTTTTTGAATTTCTCATTATCAGAAATCAAACCCGGTAACACCCTAGTTTTGCTGATCAGAAATTTCGAAAGTTTTGCGTCAAAGATTAATAATTTTCTCTTCTTTCCATATTGAATAACAACCCCAGGCATGATCAAACATTTAAATACAAATTTCACGCTTTGACGATAAAGACCATCCAAAATTCCGGGCCTTAATCAGTAACATTCTAACCGATTTTACTTTCATCCCAGCTAATAACAGTCCTTTATCCTCGAAACAACTGCAGGATTGTATCTTGGAAAACGGTGACCTGCTTTCAACGAGGCCACAGAGCGGGACTTGTCTTACCGCATCCAAGAACAACAACAACAACAACAGCAACAGCCCGCAAGATTTACATCGATTTAATGCACTCAAAATTGACCGATGGCCGTACGCTGATAATCTCTGCGGTTCAGTTCAGTTCGCCCAATAGGATGTCCCGATCCACATCCCTTCCAGAGGCAGCACCGACGTTATAAGCACACGAGGAAACCATCCCTCAACGCTAGGCTCGCAATGCGATGTGCTTGGCCCCCGGTTCAACCACAGACAGGCCCTTCAACCGAAGGTAATTTTCTGTAATTTATACCAATTTTGTTTATAATTTTCATTTCTGAGCCTCACTTTTTCTTTCCGTTTGCAGTCCAACACTGACTGAATGAGTGGAGAAACGACCGACGGTCGGTCTAAAATTTGTAAGGAAAGCAGTCAAAGGGTTGTGAGTGTGCAAACGCAAAAGTTCTAGGCGTCGGCCGTCGTCGTTGCTGACGTGGTGGTTGGCTGGTAGGTTGAAAGGCTGCAGCAGGATCACCGTTAAACAGAGAAGCACAGAGGCCACAACCTTATTATTTTCCTCTCCGGTTTCGACTTGTGTTAAGCCTTGGAGTGTCTTGCTTTGCAGACATTTTGCAACATTTCAAAACATAGTGCAAGTGGTGCATCAACCAACACCCAAAACCAGTCCAGTTTACCGTCGTTGTCAATTTTGGTCAAGAAAATGGTTGAAGCCGTCGCTAAAACTGATTGCGGCACTGACAATATTGTTTCGTAAACTTTCTTTCTATATTCAATGTTCGGTACTTTTTTTTTGCGGACTAAGCCCAGCAAACCTTATTAATTGCAACACTATCTGCTGTTTTTCAAGTTTTATACTGAAAACAGCAATGATTTTAGGTACTGATGGCTGGGATTTTCTCAAACTATTTACTGAAATCTGCTATCTTCATTACTGATTATTTTTGCAAACTAAAATCCATCTGTCATTTATTTCGGTAATATTGATTACTGACTGATCGATAGTCATGTTAATTTTACTGTATATTCTTAATTTTGTTTTCCATTATTTAACGTCGGTTTCTGTTTCGCAATCTAGTGCCCAGAGATTTTTATGCCTCAGAAAAATGGGATTGAACCTAGACCCATTGGGGTGAGAAAGCAGTCACGTTTACCACTACACCACCGGCGCGGGCTATTCTTCATTTTAAAAAAAATCTGAGCAAACTGTTATTTTTGATTACGCGGGCGGCATCTGTCAAATATTTATAAACGGCGTCGTTGTGCATGTATAATTATGTTAGGCGTGAAAAATAAATTATTGTATGAAGTTTCGCGGAGCGGATCTACGAGTGCATTTAAAAATTAAGAAATCCATTGTAAGTACATTTATTTTCATATAGAAGACTGCGGTTGTCGACGACTGCATAATTTGTTTTTTCGGTAACAACTGATTTCAGTTACAGCGAAGATCAGAATGCCGATGCAAATGAAGTACCGCTGTTCTACGTTAAAGAAATGTTTACTGGTAACTCGCGTTGCTAGTAGTTGAAGCACAGCAGTTAATTGGAAGGGCAACATATTTTGTGATCGGTGCTTGTAAACAACAAATAAAAAGTGAGGAATCAAATTGAAATTCTGTTATACAGTCGAGCCCTGAAAGTCTCTTTTATAAAAGTATGATCTATTCTCTCGAACATTAACATTAGAAATTTTATTGACCTCGGTAGTACTGTACCAGGGAGGCAATTTCGACGTCATCTTCAGAATTTTTTTCTGAATCCTTTGAAGTGCTTTTCTCCTGGTAGTGCAACAACTAGACCATATTGGCAAAGCATAAAGCATGGTCAGGCCAAAAACTTGTTCAAATATTATAATATTATTCTTCAGAAGAAAAGTGTGGACATCATGTGTACAAACATTTGATATATTTGCTACATTTGGCTTGAATGCCCTCAACGTGATCTTTTAAACTTAATTTTGGTCAAGTACTAATCCAAGATATTTCACTTGACTTGACCAAAAAATTGGAATTCCGTTGGGAGAAATCTTCCGAAATAAGACGAGAAAATATTTAAACTTTTCTGCAGTCTGCTGCAAGTAACACGAAGACTTCTTCCTTTAGTTGAAATGGCAGTGTCATCCCCGAACAACGATTTGTGGCAATCCTGAGGAAAATCAGGGAGGTCTGAAGTGAAAATGTTATACAATATATGCAATATAGAATGCTACCCTGAGGAACTGCAGCTCTAGCAGATAGTCGTTCAGATTTGGAATTTTGATAATTTGCCTGCAGAAATCTGCCAGTTAAACAATTTTTATCAAATTTCATAATATAGAGTGGAAAGTTAAACTTTTTCAATTTAGCAATCAAACCTTCATGCTAATCACTGTCAAATGCATTTTCTATGTCTAGAAGGGCAACTCCAGTTGATCAGCCTACGGATTTGTTTGAACGAATTAAATTGGTAACTCTTAAGAGCAGTGATGGCATAATCCTCACTGAAATGATTTTGTTTCGCTCTCAAGGGTGAGATATTGGAATAAAATATCAAGCATGATATTGATTTAATAAGCTCCTTTGATATTGCGAGACTATTCAGAACATGTAAAATAGTAGCTACGAGCTGACTTACCACAACAATGATTCAGTTGCACATCGTATTCTTAGAAAGAGAAAGCATAGTTTGCTATCTCTCTTTACTATTCACAGATGGCAGACACGAAGTTTCGGTTCGTGTTCGGTTCGGGTGTACATCAAAAATCTTGATGCTCAAACTCACTACAGTTTGGTGAGAATTGTAGCTGGTGAGTTTTGTTAGCATGATATCAGAGCAACCGTATCACAGCTTTTTATATCATCCGCTGTTGTCTGCTCGTTGATTTTTGTTTACGATACTCAAATGAGATTATGCTCATATACGAGATTTGATCTTTTGATATTTTCTCAACACTGTTTAAGAGTTGGTGTCTAGTTGAATGCCCATCGAAGGGCATTGAAATTGGAGTAACTTTTGCATGTTTCCATTTATCAGGAAAGTATGCCAAATGGAAACATCTTTTAAATAATTTTACCAAGGTACTCTCTGGGAGTTATATAATGAGGATATAGAAAATTCCATCATCACCTGGAGCTTTCATGCTATGTTTAGTTTTAGTTATAGGTCTTACTTCCTCCAGATCAATCCCCCAGGAAACATCATACATATTTTCCCGAGAGAAAATATTCAGATAATCCCGAGCAACCTGATTCTCAATAGGACTTGTAAGACCCAAACTGAACTTATGGGAACTCTCGAATAGCTTAGCAAGTTTCAGAGCTTTTTACAAATTTGTGATCAAAATTTTACCACCTTCTTTAAGCGCTAGAATAGGCCCCGAGTAACACAAATTCATATAATTATGTTGATTAAACTGCTATACAACCAAAACTAGTCATACAAAGGTTATATAAACTGTTATATAACATGTGTGTTGCTTGGAGCTTTTGAGGTGTTTTCAAAAAAAATTGTGTGACTTTGGCATGACCAGACACTCCCGGGTAACTAGCTCAGTAGCATGAGACCCCTGAACTGTGTCGCAGGGCCGGCATGTTACTGGGTATTCGGAGGGGCTATGCGAACAAAGTATGAAACACAGGAATATTCACATTTTATAACACATTTATTTGCCCTATTCTGTGGCGTGTGGGTGTGGGTTTTCACATATATGTGGTGTGTATGCGAGGGTTTTAAAATTTGCACTGTACTCACTGCTGCAGCGGGATCTCCTACGGCGTCGCGACGCTGGCGTTGGCCCACACGGCTGCTCCTGCACTACCGTGTGGCCGGAAACTTGCAGCGCGGGCTGCAGACAGTGTTGTTGCAACTTTGGGAGAATGGCGGATCTGGTGGCGTTCATCAGCCACATACGGCTCAGCAGGCGTTGCTGGCTCGTTTGGCTGGCAGGCGTCTTCCGTCGTTGACGGCATCGGCTGACCGTGGCATGGCCACCTTGGTCGAGCCGAGACGGGACCCTCCTTGGCAATTAAGGCCACTGGTCTGAGGGAATCGTCCCTGACGGACGATCGAGTATCATTTACTGTTAGGCTCGGAAGCCATCTTGACTTCCGAGCCGAGCCGTGTAAAACCGTTTTTTTAACGGTACGAGGTGTACATGTTGTACAAAAGCACAAGAGGTCCTGAGAATTATCAAATTCAGTCAGGGAAATTTCCGTCAGGATAATAAAAATCAATTACCTGAACGGAGGCAGTCCAACATCCCAGAAACCCCACAAGGGGAGGGGGTACACTAAATGGCACTGCACTTTACGATACCGGTCTACACGGACGCCTGATTACTTCTGCCAATTAGAAGGTTTTTCTTTTAGAAGATGGCCTCTCGCATGCCTTTTGCCGATCATTCTCCATTTTTAGCTTAAGACTACGATTTTTCTCCATTTAGTATCGTTCGAGTGTTTTTGCAGCGGTACTAACCCTTTCGCGGCTGTGTGTTGTCTTCTGTCTTTGATATTAAAATACGTGAATTTTCCAAACAACAACAACTCATACAAACGAAAATCCACGGATTGTAACCAGCTGGTTACAATTGTGAGTTTCCAAAACGGTTTGGAACTCGGGTCTAATTTAGAAACATCAAAGGGCAGAGAATCGCATTTTAATTTGTTTTTGCCAATATCGCCTGATAACTTTCATCGCAGGATCGCATGTTCTTTGATATTGCCTCCTACGAACATTTTTCAGACGGATCAAGAGCTGAAGATCATCGTCTAATATAATTGAATCGCATTTTGGGTACTGAGGCAGCTCTTTCTTCAACAATAGAAGTAGTTAGAGTTTCAAGAGCATTATAAATATCATCTTTGATTGCAAAGGAATATTTGGATCAAAGTTATATTCCATAAATTTAGCGGATTGAGGCAGCAATGTCGAGCTTCCAATCAGCTCCAATTGAAAGTAAAGCTGTTGGGATTAGATAATTTTTTCTTGGGATATTTAAAAAGATAATGGAAGGTGATCAGAACCGAAGTCAGCTTGGGTACCCAAATGGCTACTAAGTTAACATGAATCAGCTAAGACCAAATCAATAGTTGAGGGATTTCTTGCTTAAGAAAAGTATGTTGGGCTGTTTGGGTATTGAATAGTGTAATAACTTGCAGAACAATCATCAATCAAAACATTGCTATTGGAATTGCTTTAAGCATTATTCCAAGAGTGGTGTTTTACATTAAAATCACCAATAATGAAGAATTTGGACCCATGAAGGGTAAGTTTCTGAAGGTTACCCTTGATCATTTTTTTTTCTGGCATATTT
The DNA here is from genome assembly GCF_037179485.1 of Ochlerotatus camptorhynchus. NCBI lineage: Eukaryota > Metazoa > Arthropoda > Insecta > Diptera > Culicidae > Ochlerotatus > Ochlerotatus camptorhynchus. Next base: position 923,667 of record NW_027040795.1, on the reverse strand, counting down.
ATTGGAATGAAAAATAGGCAGATATAAACGTAAGTAATCCAAATTTTGTTTCGGTAGAAACCCCCAAAGTTCCAAAAACATTGGATTTAGATGATGACAGAATTTGATATTTAATACGTCTATGAACAATGATGGCAACGCCACCACAGGCTCCAATAAGACAATCATTTCTATAAATGAAATGATTTGCGACTTTTTTAACCTTATGGTCAGGTTGTTTTAGTTATACCGGCGATAAGCACGTTATGAGCTCTCACACATTTAAATAGTTCGTCTTTATTATCGTTTAGAAATCGAGCATTCCAATTCATGATATTTAATGATTTAAAATCCAGTACTGAATTTCAAAGTCATGACGATATTGTTCGAAAATTCCACTCCAGTTTGAATACCATCAAACATGGAGCTAGTTTTTAGCATATCAGTAATCATGTCGATTAATGATTTCTGTAAAAATTACATTTTAGGAGCAGAAATGCCCCATCCCTGGCACTTACGGTACTGGGTTAGGTTTTGAAAACTCCCTCCAGTCTTCCTAAAGTGTTCCCAGTTCACTATGACATGGAGTATAAGGTTAGCTTTTCCTAAGTCATGGGCAGACCTTTCAATCCAACCTTGAACAGACGTTCAGTTTTGGTTTGAATCCGTCCAAGGTTTCAGCCAATAAACGGCATTCATCCTGACGACATTTTGTCGGAAGACGAAATGGACGTTTTGTCGGAAGATGACACCACTTTGCCACGCGATAGTAAGAAGGGTCGAAAACGTCTGTCATCCCAGAAATCAGATGATGCCATCCCTGCTTCGTCATCTCAGTCTGGTAATGGACAGGGACAGATAAGCCCCCGATCGCGAGCCTACCCAGAAGACTCGACTGGCCCATGGGTTGTTTACTTTCAGCCCAAAAAGAAACCTTTGAATGTAATGCAAATTACAAATGATCTGACGAAGCGATACTCGGCCGTGACCGAAATCACGAAGGTTAGGCATAATAAACTTCGTGTTGTCGTTTCTAACCTGAAGCAGGCTAACGAGATTGCTGCCTCCCAGCTCTTTACGATTGAGTACAGGGTTTACATTCTAGCTCGTGATGTGGAGATCGAAGGTGTGGTCACCGAAGCGAGTCTGACCCCCGAGATCTTGGCAAAGCAAGCGGTTGGCCGTTTCAAGAACCCCTTGCTTCCCACGGTTGAGATACTGGAAGTCCAGAAGCTGAACTCAGTATCTTTCAGCGAGGGTAAAAAGAGCTTTACCCCCACAGACTCGTTTCGGGTGACCTTTTCTGGTTCAGCCCTTCCTCACTACATCGAGTTGGGAAAACTTCGGCTACCTGTGCGTTTGTTTGTTCCTCGGGTCATGAACTGCCAAAACTGCAAACAGTTGGGACATACGGCCTCTCACTGTGGCAGCAAGGCACGCTGTTCCAAATGCGGGGAGAAGCACGAGGATGGCGCCTGCACAGTCACTGCACCAAAATGCGTATACTGTAAGGGAACTCCTCATGGTCTCTCGTCGTGCCCGGCGTACAAACAACGCGGGGAGAAACTAGAACGCTCTCTTAAGGAGCGTTCCAGGCAGTCTTTTGCCGCAATGCTAAAGACAGCCACACCATCAACCAACGACAAAAATCCCTTTGCTGTTTTGTCTGATGACGAGTCTGACTCTGACTTGGCTGAGGAGGGAGTTTCTTTCAGTTTTCCGGAAGGTTCTGCACGGAAACGAAAACGCATCCGTTCGCGGAAAGTTGCAGATAAGGAACCCCAAATCAGCTTGCCCAAATCAAGGAGTGATGGAAAAAAGGAAGTTTCAACTCCTCCTGGTTTCCGCAGAACTGACTATAACCAGAACTTTTCATCTCTCCCGGGGACATCAAAAACCCCTGATGGCCCATTTTTAAGAACAGAAGCCCCTTCTTTATCCGGGTTGTTCTCATTTGATAAAATTGTGGACGATATTCTCAAGTACCTCAATATTTCTGATCCTCTCAAAAGCATTGTTCTGGCAATGCTTCCTTCTGTGAAGACCCTCTTGAAGCAATTGACGTTGAAGTGGCCCCTCCTTGCAGCAATCATTTCCTTCGATGGATAATTTTCCAAACGAGGTCGGTGATTTGATCACTGTTCTACAGTGGAATTGTCGAAGTCTCATTCCTAAATTAGATTCATTTAAGTTTTTAGTTCACAATAATGATTGTGATGCATTTGCTGTTTGTGAAACTTGGCTCTCTTCAGATATCGATCTTCCTTTTTATGATTTTAACATTATTCGACTGGATCGTGAGGATTCGCGTGGAGGAGGAGTACTTTTGGGGATCAAAAAGTGCCATTCCTTCTATAGAGTGAATCTTCCACAATTTTCCAGGTATCGAAGTTGTCGCATGTCAGGCTATTATTAAAGGTAAGAGCCTTTGTATTGCTTCTGTTTATATTCCTCCTAGAGCCGTTGTTAATCGAAAACAACTTTCAGATATCTGTTCGGTACTTCCTGCTCCACGGTTGATTATGGGAGATTTTAATTCCCACGGTACAGGCTGGGGGGAACTGTATGATGACAACCGTTCTACTTTGATATATGACCTCTGCGACATTTTTTTTTTTTTTTTTTTAATCTTTATTTTAGAGATTTTTAGCCTGAGGCTAGTTCATCTCTTAAAATCCTCTGCGACAGCTTTAATATGACAATTCTTAACAATGGAGAAGTAACACGTTTGGCTGGCCCATCCTCGAATGGAAGTAGATTAGACCTCACACTTTGCTCTAACTCATTATCGTTGGATTGCACGTGGAATGTGATCCAAGATCCCCACGGTAGTGATCACTTGCCGATCAAAGTTTCAGTTGCCAGTGGGTTCAATCCGTCGGAACCCGTTAACGTCGCGTACGATCTTACCCGTAATATCGATTGGACAAAGTTCAAGAATGTGATAGAAGATGCCCTTACGTCGGTAGAAGGGCTTCCACCGTTGGAGGAATATAACTTCCTCTCCAATCTGATCTTGGACAGCGCGCTTCAAGCTCAAACTCGGCCGGTTCCAGGAACGTCTTTCCGTAGGAAACCTCCTTCCCCTTGGTGGGACCAGCAATGCACTGAGGTTTATCGTAAAAAGTCCGACGCGTTTAAGCATTTCCGGAAACGTGGAACCCCCGTACATTTCGAAGCGTACTCGGCTCTTGAACGCGAACTCAAGAGCCTCATCAAAGCCAAGAAACGTGGATACTGGCGGCAATTCGTGGACGGATTATCGCGCGAAACGTCGATGAATACGCTTTGGAATGCGGCGCGAAGGATGCGTAACCGGTCTTCACACAACAAGAGCGAGGAGTACTCGGATAGTGGATTCTCAAGTTTGCGCGAAAAGTATGTCCTGATTCTGTGCCGGCACAGATGATTCCTCGCGAAACGACGAATTCGGTAGACGAGTTCAGCCAGCCTTTTTCAATGCTGGAGCTCTCACTCGCGCTCCTTTCGTGTGGCAATTCGGCTCCGGGGGCTGATAGAATCAAGTTCAACTTGTTGAAGAACCTCCCAGACGTCGCTAAGAGGCGCATGTTGAACTTGTTTGGTCAGTTCTTGGAGCTTAATATTGTTCCGGATGATTGGAGGCGGGTGAGAGTTATAGCCATTAAAAAGCCTGGAAAACCCGCGTCAGATCACAACTCGTATCGTCCCATTGCGATGTTATCGTGTATTCGAAAATTGTTGGAGAAAATGATCCTTTTTCGCCTGGACAAATGGGTTGAGTTGAACCACCTACTCTCAGATACTCAATTTGGATTCCGTAGGGGCAAGGGAACGAACGACTGTCTCGCGTTGCTTTCCACTGAAATTCAGTTGGCTTTTGCTAAAAAAGAGCAAATGGCTTCTGTGTTCTTGGATATTAAGGGGGCTTTTGATTCAGTATCGGTTGAAGTCCTTTCAGACAAACTCCACGCTTGTGGCCTTTCTCCATTAATTAATAACTTTTTGTACAATTTGCTGTCAGAGAAACATATGAGCTTTTCTCATGGAAACTCTACAGCTTCACGATTTAGCTACATGGGCCTACCCCAGGGCTCATGTTTAAGCCCCCTTCTGTATAATTTCTACGTCAGAGAAATTGACAATTGTCTAAGGGACAACTGCACGTTGAGACAACTTGCAGATGACGGAGTAGTGTCTATGACAGGGCTCAGAGAGGCCGACCTGCAAGGACCCTTACAGGATACCTTAGATAATTTGTCTACTTGGGCTATCCAGCTAGGTATCGAATTCTCCACGGAGAAAACTGAGTTGGACGTTTTTTCTAGGAAGCATAGCCCAGCACAACCGAAGCTTCAACTTTTGGGTAAGCCGATCACTCATTCCATGTCTTTCAAATATCTTGGGGTCTGGTTCGATTCCAAATGCACCTGGAGATCCCACATTGAGTATCTGAAGCGGAAATGCCAACAAAGGATCAATTTTCTCCGAACAATTACCGGAACGTGGTGGGGAGCCCATCCGCAAGATCTTCTAACGTTGTACCGGACAACGATTTTATCGGTTTTAGAGTACGGTAGTTTTTGCTTCCAGTCGGCGGCTAAAACGCACATCATCAAACTGGAACGGATCCAGTATCGCTGTCTTCGTATCGCGTTAGGATGCATGCACTCGACTCATACAATGAGTCTCGAAGTGTTAGCGGGCATGTTGCCACTCTCTGATCGGTTTTCGGAATTATCCCTCAGGCTCCTCACCCGTTGTGAAATTATGAACCCACTGGTGATTGCAAACTTTGAGAAGCTTCTTGAGCTAAACCCTCAAACTCGTTTTATGTCATTGTACTACGTGTACATAACACAGGATGTCAGCCCTTCGCAGCATAGTCCCTATCGTGTTTGCTTCTCCGACTTCGACAATTCTGTTCTATTTGATTTATCCATGACGCAAGAGATTCGCGGAATCCCAGAGCATCATCGTTCCATGATTGCTCCGTCAATTTTCGCTGCAAAGTTTGGCCAAGTTGATTCCGCAAGATCGTTCTTCACAGATGGATCACTAATAGAGGCGTCCGCAGGTTTTGGTATTTATAACGAATTTCATAGCGCCTCTCGAATGCTTCATGCTCCTTGTTCCGTATATGTTGCTGAACTGGCGGCAATACATTATACGCTAGAAACGATCGCCTCACTTGCACCAGATCATTATTTTATTTTTACGGATAGTCTCAGTTCTGTCGAGGCTATTCGGTCCATGAGGCCGGTAAAGCACTCCTCGTATTTTCTCATGAAAATACGAGAGCTTCTAAGTGCTTTATCTTTAAGATCTTTTGTCATCACCTTTGCATGGGTTCCATCTCATTGCTCGATTCCGGGCAATGAGAAGGCGGACTCCCTTACTAAGGTGGGCGCTATGCAAGGCGATATTTACGATCGACAAATCGCCTACGACGAATTTTTCTTCATTTATCGTCAACAGTCACTCGCCAGCTGGCAAAATATATGGAGTGAAGGGAGTTTGGGACGATGGTTATATTCAATCATCCCTAAGGTGTCGAAGTGTCCTTGGTTCAAGGGGTTGGATGTGGGTCGAGACTTCATTCGTATGATGTCTCGCCTCATGTCCAATCACTACTCGTTAAACGCTCACTTGTTCCGTGTTGAGCTGGGGGACAGTAATCTTTGTGAATGTGGACAAGGTTACCAGGACGCAGATCACATTATTTGGTCATGTGCTGAGCACCGTGGAGTCAGATCCGAGTTGTACGATTCCCTTCGGGCTCGAGGTAGACAACCTAATGTTCCAGTTCGGGATATTTTGGCTAGACGCGATCTGGAGTTTATGCAACTCATATATGTTTTCTTGAAGAATATTAACCATAGATTGTAAGTTTGATTAACATTGTGTTTAGTTTGTGTTTTGTATGTGTGTGTGTATTTTTTTTTGTAGATTTGTTTCTGTAATAATTGTTTAATTACAGAGTTGATATAACGTCGATAGGATTAAGTACATGTTTTAGAAATAGTGACATTTTTTAATCATAAATCATATTCCAAATCTCATTTTCCCTCTCCCGATCCAAACAATTGTTATCCACTAACCTCGAGAAGACCGCGAGTAATCGGTTCCAATCCTTTAATTTTAGATTTAAGACATTTATAATGTATAAAGAAAATGATAACTTGGCTCTGTAAAGTTTATTCGATTAAGCCTGTACAAATAAAGTAATTAACAAAAAAAAAAAAACTTGAATTTAACGAAGTTCAAAAGTTCTGTACAAAGAGCATAGAAATCGGAAGTGGTGACATCAAATTGTTTGCTCAAATAAATTACATCAGAAGGGAGATCAATACATTGCCCTTTTCTTTTGCGTTTAGGCGCTATGGCGACAGAAACGAGTTTCTCCAAATCGTCTTCCAAGCATATTTCTATAAGTATCCGAAGGATCGAAGAACAATTTTCCAAGTCGATGTACAAGCACCTTGGGTAGGGTCCAAATAAGGATCTAAGAGGAATAAGAATCGAAAAAGGTAGAACATTTGCAGGTAAAATTTAGCACTGATAAGTACTGTTAAATTTTTTGAAGCTTTAAGTAGCAGTAACACTTCCTTCAGCAAGAAGCAAACAGATCCGCCCGGTAAAAGAACACGAAGTGGACTAACCCACTTCTTTTGTGACCGTATAACGTATAATGTTATGAGCCAAAAATGTTGAACCTAATTTTGGGACACTTTAGTTTAAAATTATTGTTCATAACAGTCGAAGGTTATGCTAAAAAATGCATCCAACCTCGACTCCACAGTCCTGGAATAAACAACGCTGTAATAGGAATCAAATATGCACTATCAAATAACTAATAAACAAATACCCTGAGATTTTAATCAGATATTTTTCTACATACAAGCGATGTGTGAATTAAAAAAATAAAGTGTTGTGTATTATACACGACCACAGTATGACGTAGAACCACGCAAAATTGATGTATGTCATGCATTTTTGACTATTATACTTTATCTTAAATTTTTCAAGTTTAATGCAAGGTTGCAAAGACTCATTTCAGCTAAAATAATGTTTTTCGGAATAATAAAACCAAAAGATGGTATGATGGCATGTTTTACTTGTAACTTACAAGAAGAGGTTACAAAGTATGCGTTGGAAACATAAAACCTGTAAATTTTGCTTTCTATGAGTCACAATCAGCGATTTGCTGATCGCTGAGTGAGTGAGTGAGTGAGTGAGTGAGTTTGTGAAAAATCGCTGATTGTGACTCTCATGAAGTGAAATAAACAGGTTTAATATGTCAAACACATTCTTTGCAACCTCTTCTTGCATCCTACCAATTCAAAATTTGATCATGGCATCTAATTATTTCATAATTTAGAAAAACATTGTTTTAGCTGAAATGAGTCTTTGCAACCTTGGTTTAATGTTTCGGTTGTGGTTCACTTTTTTTGCCGTGCTGAGCACCAATGCTTACGGCACCTGGGAGGCAGCTCCCTCACCTGGACCCTACCTATCGACCCATCAACTTATGAACCGGTTTGACACATTCAACTTTTCCGCGTTTCGGTTTAGTGAAACGGGACCCAAGGCTCATTCCTAATTTTGAAAGGTGATCACGCCGTCCACCTTTAGCCACTGACTTGGTCCTGCTTGTTACAGGACCAAGTGCCACGCCATCCGAAGCGGTAATGAGCAGAGTCATGACAGCAGCGCTGTTTTATATCTTTTCAGGTTCAAGCAGAACGATGTACAACCAAATGGTACTCGATTATGGCTGGGTTAGGGAAAATCGTTTATTTCATGAAAACAGAGATAAAATTATCGTTTGTACATTTTTCAAATGTTTTTGTGGAAAACTGAATTTTTTGCAGATTTGTAATGTTTATTTTCATCTATAAATGTCAAAGTTACAAGCTTTCAAAACCTAACACTATTTCACAACACATATTTTTTGATTTGCACTCCAGTATAGTCGACAAAGACGTAGTTCTACGTCAAAATTATTCAATTGGCAGACATGACATTTTCTCTTCATGCAATGGATTGTTGGTTTTTTTTTCTTGATTTGTTTACTGTCAAATTTGTTTTCCGTACTGAGTACCAATGCTACTGACGCCACCCCTGGACTCTACCTATCGACCAATCAACTCATGGACCGGGGTCCAACGGCTTTACTTCCCTTCGTGATCAGAGATTTTGTGTCAGCCAGCAACGCCGACTGGGATTGAACCCTGGCCCTTTGGGGTGAGAGGCTGATTGTTCATGCATGGTTTTGCCATAAATTTTTATCAATTTCGTTATTTTAAAATTAAAAACGTCAAATAGTTCCTAAAATCGATTGTGTGCTGGAAACTTATAGGTATGTGGCTTTAGAAAGCTTATCAATGTTGTCTATTTAATTTTCCCTAATTTGTTACTACAGGCTCTCGATATGTCCCAAAAATACAGAAAGACTGTAGTGTTCTTCCCCATGCGGACAAGTGATTCCCGCAAATCAGGAGGTGGCTGGGTTCGATTTCCGGTCCGGTCTAGGAATTTTTCGGGTTGGAAAATTTCTCGACTTCCCTGGGCATATAAGTGTATGATTGTACTTGTCACACAATTATACTAATGCAGAAATGGTACAGGCATCGAAAGCTCTCAATTAATAACTGTGGAAGTGCATCTAGAACACTAAGTTGAGAGCACGCAATAAGCTAATATGCGATATGCAATAAGCTTGAAATGCGAAGAAGAAGAAGAAGGTGCAGGTTTTTGCCGATAATGACGGGAATACCGTTTATAGTCAATTTGACCAGTACGGGGACAATGATGCCTTGGTGGATTGTAACTACAGACAGTTTGTACGTACCATTTAAACATTGTATGCGCTTGACGTGCCTCTAAGTATTGTTTTAATTCTGAGATTTTATGTATGAATACATATGCTCCATCAATTCTTATTGCTAAAATATATTAAATTATTTTGTCTTTATTTTGACGGGAAGGTGCTGGAATAAATAGAAAATCTAAAGTTGCGACCGACACGAAAAGGTGTAAGATTTTGAACGCTTATAGCTTTGTCATTTATCGACGAAATTGAAATCCAAATACACCAATCGATAGGAAATAACTCTCACAATCTGCTGCAATAAATGCTTTTCTAACTTTCTGAAAAAATGTGCAAATCAAAAGTTATAATTTTATCACTGTTTCAATGAAATAAACATTCTACCCAAACCAAGTCGTCATCATCGAGTACTATTTGGTTGCGCATCGATTTACTTGAACCTGCAAAACTATATAAAAGCTCTGCTGTCGTTCCTCCGTTCATTAAAGCGTCGGGCGGCGTGGCAAGCAGAAGTAGGAGCAAATCAGGAAAAGGTGAAATTTTCCCTCTGCCTCTCCTGAACAATAGCGCAGTCAGGCTAAAGCAATGCTGTTTTGAATCCGCTCATCTTCGCATCGAACGGACGGTGTGGTAAAATAGCAGCAGTCAGCGTGATCACCTTAATGACAACCAGTGCTGTAAATTTTCATATCATTCGATTGAAGATGAACCACTACAACCATTCAATCAATTCTGTGTAAACGAATTCTCACATGACCATAATTTGAAGAGCCCCTTTCTCATTCGAAGCTCATTGTCACTGTCAATTGAGTCACTCAGTATCATTTGATATACGACAGTGGAGTATGGAAGAAATCCAGGAAAATGGTCCCGAACAGATAAGTCGACCCGATGTTGGATCAATGTAAGGCTAATTTAAGGTCGATGTCGACCCAATGTCGTGTTAATGTCGGGTCAATTTTGGGTTTATGTCGGGTCAATGTCGGGTCAACATCGGGTTGGGGTTTGATAGAAGTCAGGTTGGTGTCGGGTTGGCTTAGCTTTTTCGCCGGAATGTCGACCAGAGCTCCGTTTGTGTGTAGGTTACACTCAATCGAATGATATATAGCGTTTCTCAAATGAGAATGATCCATGCCTTCGTCATATGACTAAGCAACTGATATCACCCATTCGGAGGAGGTCTCCTTTGATAGCGAATAGCTACTTTTCTCATTTTCATCAAAAATGTTCAAATGATTTTGAGAATTTACAGCACTGATGACAACCAACGAAGGGGGTGGAGAGGATGTGGAATTTGTGTAGATCGAACAATTTGTCCTTTTCAGGACCACACATATTTTACAGAAAGAGTTATTCAGACTGTTTTCGGTCCCGTTCAAATAATATGAAACGCGACAAATGTTATTTTTATATGGAAAGAACGTGAGGGGGCAATCCCAAGTAACCAACAAGCCTGCTTAGTAAAAATCTGACTAATTATATAACCAAATCAATCCAAATTAGCGGGCTTATTGGTAACAATTTGGGTTTTATGAGGGTACTGTAGACCATGATTTAGACTTGTAGAGTGCTTTAAAACCTCAATAAAACTTAAAATGTTGCATGGGCTGGGATGTGCAATACATGCTTGTGAACAATTTCCCACCGGAGGTATCCCAATGCGATCAAGCGTGTGGTTAAACGTGTTATCCATAACAAATGTTAAAAGGAGATGGGATGGGCATTAAAGTGTGCACGGAGAACATATTTTATAACGGAGGATTTAAGACAAGTGTTTCATATGCGGAAATATATCTAACGGAAAGTCCAGAAACAGACAGAAAAATAACTAATAAGGGTGAGGAAATTAACATGTCAAGAAGAGAAAATGGAATATATTGAGGAAAAAAGCTACTTCTACTGTATTTTAAATCAATATGAAGAAAAATGCACGAGAAGTTTACTAAACATCCCAACATAGTCTACGTCAACCATGCGGTCGTGTCTTGTACACAACTCCACCAATTGTTTATACCTGCTTTATAATAGCGATTTTTTAACGAAAAATTGAATTGTTTTTCCGAACTCCTCCATTTAGGTAATTTTGCGAATTTTGAAATTGGAATTTTAGATATGTTAATGAAGAACTCAAAACACTTATTATTTCTTTTCTCCAATGTTTCAGTGCTGACAACGCTGTCACACAAGCGACAAAAACATCGCCTGCATCTGTCTGGTTGTAGAGCTGCCAGCAGTGAAAAAAATATCTTGAGTTGAACAATTTGAAAAATAAAACAGAAATGTTGCTTAATGACCTACTGAAAATCCGAAGTGATTGCATTTATTCTAATGTTCTAAAAAATATCAAAAATTCCCTTTTTTTTTTGAGATCTCAACAAAGTTGTTTATGAAAAGTGTCTTTACTATCCTTCAGTTCTCACATCAATCTGCTGTTGTTTAGTAGTTTCTTAAAATGAATAGCGCCATCGATTTCTCACGCCATGATCATTTATTCATCCTACCATTCGGATCGATTCGAGTAAACCCATAAATTAGCATACGATCGAGTCAGTTATTACTGTCAAAACATATCACTGTCATCGGGGTGAACCCCAAACCGAGAAGGCATTTCATTTGCAGCCCGCGACATAATTGCAATCAATTTTTAAATACAACAGCTCTGCCTCAGCTCGCTAATTCCGGTGTTTGTGCTGGCCATCATCGGAAATTGTATAGAATTTGTTTGCCCTCGATGGCCGCACATTTGGAGGAAAGCCATGCTAACTAATTGCTTCATTATGGGGACACATTTGCCAGACACAATGCAATACGGCAGAAATTAAAAACATATTGATTCGAAAATCAAACGTTTAGAATATAATTGCACGTCTTTTGGCTTTGATGGCCCAGCCGCGAATGTTCGAATGGTGTCTAGTAGGGGGCATATTTTTCTTCGAATTGCAAAATGTGTGTGTTTGATGCACTAAAAGACATAAATCTATCACAAACTCGTAGTTTCCGGTATGTAATTTTTCCGTGATGTGATTTATTGAAATGCTTGCCACAGCAAAACAACGCATATGCTTGGAATGTGAACGTATCTACCTATATGCAAAAAGCATTTTCCCGTGGCCATCAGAATACGGGTTAGTGCTGGTTCGCCACACTCACGCTTGTGTGCTTACAGATGAAAAATGATAAGACGCGCAGGAGGGAAACATCTTATTGATTTATGCACCTTGGACGAAACCCGATGCCAACCACCAGAATGGCAGTCAAGATGTACTGCGCTTCAGGTTAAGGGAGAGAACAAGCGAATCTCTGGAAGGGATAGTGAACATGACGAAAAAGAGTTATTTTTCATTCGTGTCATAAAATTTGCATATTCATAAATTTACTCTCACCCGCCCGCAAATACGGAGTGGCGGTTAAGTAGATACGTACATCATTCCAAGTTGGGCTTTGCTCAATACATACATATTCAGTGCACTTTTCCAGAACCTCTACGAAGTTGTATCATGGCCATTGCAGTTGTTGACTACGGCGGAGCTTGAATCAAATGATTTCATAGATACGTAGGAGGATTTATCGCTCCAGAATACATGAATAGGGATCTCGTTTTCTCACATGTCTGATCAAGTAGGCATTCGTTACAGTTTAAAGCTGTCATACTGATTTCTAATTTTATTATAGATTGATGCCATCGAATCATTTTTAATGGCTGTCCAAATGTTCCAATCGTAACATCCATTGTAATCAAAGTACTACAATATATTGCAGTAAATATCCCGTAATGCAAACAATTGTGATGTTATAAGATGTGAAAATCAAAAGTGTATGATCGATGTTGCTCCACATATTACTAAATCAGGCTCTCATTTGCCTCACGAAACTCGAGCTCATTCGATTGCATCCTGAAACTGTCCTATTTTTGCTCACCTCGTTTAAGTCTTTGCTGTGCTTATACACTTCTTAATTAATCAGCTCGCCTAGTTTATGTTGCTAGATCGCTGCTCTTATATCCACTTTCATTGTAGCTCTGAAAAAAAATTGAATAAAAGGTGTTGATGGAATTCCACGTACCCTTGTAGGGTAGAGAACTACTTTGGCCTAATCGCCCATTTCAGGCCTATCGAGCAGAAAATTTCAAATAAATCCATGATTTCAGAGTTAACAAGTCAATTATGCGTTTGGTACTATGCCGAACGAAGTCAATGAGAACGCGTGGTATGAAGGTTTGCACCCATTATTCCCAAAAACAAAAGAAGCGCTCCGACCGAATCAATTTTTATCTTTATCCGATAGGCCGAAGTGAATTCATTAGCGTTTCAATGCATTAGGCCGAGTTTAGAATCCGTAGGCCGAGTTTGGCGTCAAGAAGCAGTGTTAGACTTATGACAATATCTCAACGATTGGTTTCTCCTTTTCGAATCTTACGGTACGTACGGAAAGGTAAATACATTTGGAAGCCATCAGTAATAATAACATTCCGTTTAGTGCTAAACTGCGCTATATTAAGAAAGATGAAGTGCGGGTTGTGCGTAATAGGCCGGAAATGGGGTAGTTAACCCTATTTGTAAACAAATTATTTAATCGATTAGGGGTGAAGGTGGAGGTTTTAAAATTTGTTACAGTTTCTTACAATGCATACTGGGAAAAAAAAACTTCCAAATACTCACTTAATTAGCGCATCATATGTGAATGACATGTAAAGAATGGGATGGTGATGGTTCCACTAAGGGCTGACTCCAGGAAGTGGTAAATTTTGCCCAATTTTCCTCTTATTTTGGAAGGAAATATCACCCAGAAATGAAGCATGGGGCTACTATATTGAACCCTCATGCACTGTACCATTGTAAAAAGCAAACTTCAGAAAATGGGCCATTTTCCCGATTTCCCCTCAACTTCTTAATACTAAATACATCGAACGGAATCGTGAATTGGGGCTTGAAAATTTGAGGGAAGTCGGAAAAAACCAACCATTTCCTGCCCAAGATAATACTCACTGGCGTCTTCAGTTGGGCACGTGCTCTCACTCTTGTGAACAGTGAGGACAATTTTCATTTCATCGATGACAAACTCCTTTGGTCTATTACATTAAATTGCCCGAGTAATATTTTAAGTTTTATGAAATACTACAAGGCAACTAAAAAACAACATTCATAAAACCCTGGTCAAGGCTATTTTGTCATTAATGCATCCACCAAAAATTCATTTAGACTAGAATATGTCTAGTTAGCCCACCCTGGAGAAGGTTCTGAAGGGTGTATTCTCGAAGCTCTTCAAGATTGATTTAATGCAAAAGGTTGTATGACGAACGCATTTAGAACGATTGAAAAGCTACAATAAAAGCTATTTAGCAACAATAAAAACCCTTTTCGAGCCATTTACCCTAACCGCATGCTAAATCCACTAGGAAAGCATCAATCACGATAGAAAAGGATTTATGAATCCAATCTTATCAAAATAATTAAAATAGTAACTGATGGTATAAAAATCTTGTTGAATTTCCAAATTTATTACAATAGTTCTCATTAAGTGGCCTAGTTTTAAGTTCCATATTAAATTTTATGTGAAATGTACGTGAAAACATCGAAAAAAATAAGTCCACCCTCGTAAAACATCGATTTGACTAATTATTTAACATTGAAAAAAAAAAATCTTCAGATCGAGCTTGGCCGAGATTTTTTTAAATTATTTTCGCATTTAAATGTTTGTTCATTGCTAAATTTACCAAAACATAGTTATATCTAAGGATATAGAGATTGAAAATCTAAGATTGTAAAAAACAAGCAAACTAATTGTAACATGGCGGTGGCATAAAAGTTGATTTTCATGGGTCATATGTGAAAAAGTTGCTTTGCTTTCAAGAATTCCTTAACAAATTCATAAGGTTTTAAAATGGCTTTTATGAAGAAAACTTGCAGGCTGAATTGTATTTATCTAAAGCCATTTTGCTTGATCCTAACCCGTTCAGATTTATGGCAGCATTTATGGAGGCAAAGTTGCCTGCAATAAGTTAAACGTGAAGGTTTGTTTATCTTTCGATAGTTGCGCTGTGGGATCCAGGGTTCTTCCAGGTGGTTTTCTCCCGATATATTAGGAGCAGTTACTCAGATAGTTTGCGATACTGTTTCACAACATTTCGCATTTCGAACAGCTGGAAGCGCAATTGTTCCCGAAAAAGATCTCCTTCTTCCGGATGATGCAGGGATGATCCCAACGATGCAGGGATGTAAGCTTGGTGAATTTTTCGAAGAGTTGATTCTTTCGCCGAATAAAATCGCTGCTATGGATCGGAAACCAGCTAATCTCCGCTAACTAACAGTTTCAGTGGTTTGCTGTCGGTTGTCATTTATTCGCAAGATCTGGAGAAGACTTTCGACAATGATTTATGAATTCGAGGGCCCCACTCAGTTTGCTCTTACCAGATGGTCAGTCGTTGATGGTGTGCTGGTTCTTCTAAAGAAGTAAGTTTAGCTGAAATCGACTTGAATTTTTCATCCTACTTCGTCTATCCTTCGAGATTTCCTTGTCATAAATTTGGCTTTTATTAACTACGAGGAACCATCTTTTATGCTCAATTTGTAAACAGAGTAATTGGGGAGTTTATGATGCACTTTAAAAAGCCTAAAAACCAACAATAAATGCTTTTTGCTCTAATGCAAAACCTAATGGTTTTAGGGTTGCTTTTATAATGATAGATCACGTTTATTAATGTCTTTATACTTGAATTACAGAACAGTTTTAAGGAGGGATTGAGAATTGATTTAAATTTATTTTTAAAACAAGAGAATTCCCTAAAAATGATTATTCTAGGATACCAGAATAATAATGGGAGTTGTTGAGAACGTCGAAGAACATGATCGTGACTTTAGTAAAGTTGATTATGACGCACTCAACTCTATGCTTTCTCAAGTTGATTGGCGGTTGTCGGTGTAGCAACGTAGATGATGCTGTTAGTTGCTTCAACAGTATACTGCGCGATTGCTTCACATTCTGAGTTCCGTTGTCAAGACCTCGGAGAAAACCTGCTTGGTCCAATTCTCGCTTACAGTACCTTCGACGTATTTGATCTAAGATGCTTAAACGCTTCTCGGCACGCAAAAATGACATCACCAAACTGGCGTTTGCACGAGCTAGTCGCAACTATCGGAGCTATAACCATTACTTGTACGGCAGATACGTAAGACGTGTTCAGGACAATCTGCGAAGAAATCCTAAACAGTTCTGGAATTTTGTAAACACTTAGCGAAATGAAAGCGGCCTTCCATCTACCATCCGCATGGAAGATCAATCTGCCTCCACCGCAGAAGCCAAATGCGAACTATTTGCTGCACGATTTGCGAGTGTTTTTCAGGCATCAACTGCGTCTCCATCGGATGTTGAAACTGCGACAAGGTCCCTGCCCGTGGACGCATTCGACATTGAGATTTTCGATGTTAATCAGACGATGGTGGAGAATGCACTGAAGAATCTTAAATCATCTGTATCACCTGGACCGGACGGTATTCCTGCGTGCATATTGAAAAAATGTAGTGGCATGTTGATTACACCTCTGCAAGCTATATTCAACCTCTCTCTTCGAAGCCAGCAGTTTCCAATCGCTTGGAAGATGTCATACATGCAGCCTATCTTCAAGAAAGGCAGTAAAGTTGATGTGTCGAACTATCGTGGAATAACTTCGTTGCCTGCCGGATCCAAATGCTTTGAGATAATTCTTAATGATGTTATGTTCCAGGCCTATAAAACGTACATTTCAACATCTCAGCATGGATTTTTTCCGCAACGTTCAGTCATCACTAATCTGTGTAAAAAAAAAGGTCGTTTTGCATCAGCGAAATGGAGCAAGGAGGTCAAATCGACAGCATATACACTGACATAAAGGCTGCGTTCGACTCAGTTAATCACGATATTCTGTTGGCTAAGCTGAAGCGACTAGGAGCATCTTCGAGAATTTGTAGTTGGCTGAGATCATATTTGACTGGCCGTCAATTGTTCGTGAAAATTCTATCAACCGTGTCTGCACCTTTCATTCCTCGATGTGAGGTGCCGCAAGGGAGCAACTTGGGGCCGTTGTTATTCGCGTTGTTCTTCAATGATGTGTCCCACGTTCTTCTGAATTGCTGCCTAATGTTCTACGCAGACGATTTGAAAATCTACCTGGTTATTAGGAGCACCAATGATTACCGTCAATTGCAACAACAGCTAGATTTGTTTGTCAGTTGGTGTGCACTGAATCATCTAGCAGCCAGTGTGTCCAAATGCTGTATAATATCCTTTCGAAGAACGAGAAATCCTATCCTACATGACTATACTATCAATGGCACTGTACTGAATCGGGTTGATCATGTTAAAGACTTGGGTGTGGTACAGCATTATCAACTCACATTCAAAATGCACTATTCGGAAATAGTTGATAAAGCAAATCGTCAACTTGGATTTATTCTCAAAATAGCGAACGAATTTGATGACACTCTGTGTTTGCGATCTCTGTATTACTCGCTAGTTAGATCAATTCTTGAATTAGCTTCTGCCGTCTGGTCTCCGTACGATGCTGTGTGGATTTCACGAATCGAATCAGTGCAGCGGAAATTTGTGAGATGTGCTCTACGGGGCTTGCCATGGACCGACTCATTACGACTACCACCCTACGAGCGCCGCTGTGCGCTGCTTGGTATTGAACCGCTAGTGGATAGACGCAAGTTCAGCCAAGCTATCTTAGGAGCCAAAATTTTACGCTCCGAAATTGACTGCCCTGCATTGCTGAGTCAGCTCAACATCTACGCCCCTCAACGAGTGCTACGAGCCAACGAGACGAACACAGTACGGATCCAACAATCCCATCGATTCGATAAGTCGAAAACTCCAAGACAATTACAGCTTGTTTGACTTCAATATCTCTACCAACGTCTTTCGAAACCGCCTACGGAATCGACCAGAATGATTTTGTTTTTTCTGTACAACGTGTTAAAGTTTTTTTTAGTTAAGTTTTATTCATTAAGACCACAATGTCAGATGGATTTATACAATAAATACAAATAAATGTGTGATGTAGAACAGAGACGAGTTGTGTTTGTTCACATCGACCGATACTGAGTGGTTGCGGTACAAGCACATATCGTCGGTAATAGACGATTGTTGTGTATTGAGAACGCTTGCGCAAAAAAACTAAGGGAGGGAAACGGATTCGAAACTCATATGTCATTAGCCAAATACATCCGTAGACCATAGGTAAACCGTTGTATAATTGGCAATGCACCCGTGTACTGAATGGGAATTGTGGGTTCGAATCCCACCGGTGCCCTTAGATTTTTTCGCAAATTTTCTCACACGCACGTCTCTTGCCGATGATATGTGCTAACCTCTCAGTATCTTCTAACTGTCGCATATAACAAACAAATAAATACAAATAATTCTAAAGAAATTGAAGGGAGAACTTCAGTGAACTCTAATAAGAATTTCAAGATAGTTCTGAGAAAAACTCCAGGCAGTTCTGAGGAGTATTCGATGGTAGTAATTCTGAGCAGAATTTCAACGCTATTCAAATGAGAACTCCATCAGAATTCGAAGGAGAATGCTGGTGAGAGTTCTAGAGTCTTCTAGTCGAATCTAGAACCACACTACCGTTCATCCTGGTGACATCACTCTGATGAGACAACGAAACCCTACCCCCAAGCTCCTTCTCTTATCCTATCTTTTGACAATGTACTCTTCTCACCTCGGGTAAGCCGTGAGTATACGCACATAACATATGTGGAACTGCATGCAAAATAACTTTCTAAAAGTTGGCCGACACCGTGCGTTCATAAGGACCAATGTCGAAAACGTAAACAATGGCTTCTTTCGTATATTTCTTGTAGTTCAAAGTCAATCCATGTAATCCACCAGTTCCATCGGATAGGGGGATCTCCCTCTACACAGTTTACGTGTAGTTGACTTGAGTGGTTTTTCATTCTCGAGAAATTCGCAGAATAAGTTTACGTTTGCAACATAAGCTCTTATGAAAGAAAAGCAGATATATGGTTGCATGCTGAGATTTGATCAAATTATTCGCAGTTCTACTTGTTCAACGCCCCCGGCTGGGTGAGGGATAGAGGATGACACAAACACACTTACACTTTCCTAGAAGATCCTACCGATTCCCACTGGAAATTGCTATCGACATCCCGCAGAAATCTCTTTCTTCCAGATTTTGTTTTCAACTTCTCCTTGAACTTTCTTTTGACTGTCTCGAAAATCCTCTGGTTTTCCTCAGGAAGAAACTACCCACTTTCTTAAGAAGTTTCTTGCAAATTACCTCAGGAAGTTTCTTCCAGCGTCTATAGGAAGTTCCTTTAACCCTTTGAACTCTAACTTTTTTTTGCTGTAATGCAATAATATGGTGAAATATGACACCACTGGGTTCCCCTATGGGCCCCACTTTTTCTGGATCCCTATATTTCAAACTCAAAAATTTAAGGAGCTCCCTTTTGGAACTTACAACCTTTCTAACTATGCAAACCTCTTTCTGGTGTTTTCAGAGACGAACCAGTCCACGGCTGAATGATGACCTAACGAACCTATAACGCGAAAGAGCTTGCTTACTGAGCTTTAACCCACGGTCTTCTGCTCAGTAAGCAAAAACGTTTGTCGCTAGTCAAACGAGCTCCTTATATTACGACACACCACTTGAGACTAAGTTATTGTTATTACCATGTACTCACATTAACAAATAAAGCGATTAACAAATTTTGAATGTGGAGGGGCCTAAGTTTATACTCATGATGTTCTGCTCAGTAAGCAAAAACGGTCACTCTATGGCCACCGAGTCCCTCATATCACATCATACAATCTACGAACGCGTTATTGTTGCAACCAATTATACCCGGCACCGACGACACCGAAACAAGCAATGTGTGTCTCCTTAATATGAAAGGACCTGGGATTGATACTATGTTTTTCTGCTCAGTGATGATGATCATATGATGATAATGGTTTACCACCCATTGTAGCACGGGAACTAAGTCCGACAGCAGTGGGATCTCTTCTCTGTTTGTCTTGATCAAGCTTAATAACCTCTGATTGCCCTCAACATGTCGCTGTATGAAGGGCCAAACACGGATTGGGTAGATCGATAGGAAAAGTCACCTATACGCATTAGACTGCCAGCGAAAATGGTAATTTTTAATTTCGCTAACAAACCATATACAAAATGTTTATTGCCTCGAAAAATGACCCTATGCAAAATTTGAGCTCAAACGGATATGATTTAAGGGTGGCGCAAACACGTCAAAGTTTGACTTTTTTCACTCTCGAAAATCTCCCAAGGAGGGGGTACATGAAATTTCGGAAATCAAAATTTTTTTTTTGATGCCAAATGTCTTAAAAATGCATGAAACGTCGAGATTTGGTGTTATATCGAAAACATTTTTTTTTTTAAATCGACTTTCTGGGACTTAGAAGTTTTTCATGAGTTCTATATGGAATATAGAAGATTGATGAGTCGGCTTCTAAAACTGTTCACAATTGTCTCCAACCTGCTTATATATCGAATTAAACTACCATTTAGGATCTAATACGAAATAATTCACTAGGGTGGTCCAATTATTCTTCATTAGGGTGGTGCAAAAATTCAAAAATATATGAAAACCACAACGTTTCATCAGAAATTCCAAAAATCAATTGTAAAAATATCTTGATTTGGCTTAACCCTTCTTCCTCAAAATCGCTACACGAAATGGTTTCATTGGTAGGGAGAACCTCAGCTTCTTCTTCAAGATGAGCTTGTTCCCGCTGTTTTTGCAAATATTGCATCGCCTGCTTTTCTTCACGGGTTTTTGCCTTAAAATTCTTCCCGATATCAAACAAACTCCGCAATGATCCATGAAATGTGTTCCTTTTTTCGACGTCTTTCTTAGCCATTCTAAGTTTGCATTTTAATAAGGCTTTCCAGGTATTGAAAAACAGTAACAGTTTTTTTTTATGCTTATGTCATTTACCAAATGTGTTAAGTTTTTTTTCTTCCAAGCATCCTTTAATTCCTTTATTGTTAGGAAGGCACTAAGCTTACAACTTTTTTTTCAGCACGCAAATGAAACATATATTTACGAAAAACTTCACTATACGTCGGCAAGTTAACAGAATGGTCGAACGACGGCAGATATTCTCCAAGTAGCCAAATGTCAACCATTTTTAACAAACTGTCGTACTATTCTCTATCAGTTCTCTACTTGTTGTCTTCTTCAAACGCACTACTGATTGATCATACATCCTCAGATCGCATCCTTTTTTATACTAAAGCATAGGTATAAAAAGGAAGGGAGAAAAGTTTACGTAGAAATAAGTACTTGAGACCGTTGTGTGTGTGTGTGTTTTTTAATTAATACCCAAAAAGAAGCCAGATACCCTAATAAAATTGTTATGGTTATTTTGCTTAACGACGTGTTCTGGGTATCTTCCAAACCATTAGTGGAAAAGTTCAATTATTTGGGTTATCGTTCGTTTATGGTTATTTTTTATTAGGGTAAACAATATGCTTTATGCGGGTACTTTTTTGGCACCTCTATAGGGTAAGAATTTAAAAGAAATACATATAAAGGGTTGTCCCGTATTAGGTGGATATGTTAAAAAGTCATTGTACTTTCGTCAGATTGTACTGTAAACTAAACAGCACTAACGGTTGTCCTGTACAATTTTCGGAATTATTCTACGATTTATGTCTGTCTATGCTTCTATTTTACGTGGTCTCAGATACTAAAAAGTAATATCATCAAATGTTTTGAAGTTTGGATTCTTAAAAATTCCAAAACACAACATGATGATATTTTCAGATACATGCGTTTGATAAAAAGTAATGGTTTTTACATACCTATTTTGATTGTTGGACCACCGTAATGAAGAAAAATTGGACCACCCTAGTGAATTATTTCGTATTAGATCCTAAATGGTGGTTTAATTCGATAAGCAGGTTTGAGGCAATTGTGAACAGTTTTAGAAGCCGACTCATCAATCTTCTATATTCCATATAGAACTCATGAAAAAAGTCGACTTTTGAAAAAAAAATTCGAGATAACACCAAATCTTGCCGTTTCATGCATTTTTAAGACATTTGGCATCAAAAAATTTTTTTTGATTTCCGAAATTTCATGTACCCCTTGGGAGATTTTCGAGAGTGAAAAAAGTCAAACTTTGACGCGTTTGCGCCACCCCTAAATCATGTCCGATTGAGCTCAATTTTTGCATAGGGTCATTTTTCGAGGCAATAAACATTTTGTATATGGTTTGTTAGCGAAATTTAATGGTCAAATTTTTCCCATACATTCATTGGCAGTCTAATACGCATCTACGGAACAATAAAGAATCTCCTTCCAGCAGCTTGATCAGCCAATTGGTCAAAAAGACAAGATGCCATAATGAGTGGGGAGAAGAGCCTGCCTTTAATCCACGAAATGTTATCAACAGGGAGTTGGCATTCCCACTCTCCTCGGTCAAATGGCTTCAATCGGATGCCCTATTGAACCGTCCCTTCCCTTTTATATATGTTTTTCAATGTATATACGAGTTGATTGTTATAATTATTGTTAATAATACTTACATTTCGATGAAGATCGTGCTACTTATTTTACATTTTTTGTGATACTCATCATCACAGAATCCAACCTAATCGTAGACCAGGTCCATCAACAATACACTCGTTCTGAGAAGGGGCTGATGATCATCTTCTTCTTCATCTTCTTCTTCTTCTTCTTCTTCTTCTTCTTCTTCTTCTTCAGGTTCGCTCACCACCCATAATGAAAGCTAGGGCGGTTAGTAATATCAAACAGTGTTACATACAAATGAAAAAGAGTTACAACCAGGATTATAATGAGAGAGAGAAGGATTAGTATTTTCCATTTAATTCCACTACTTTATTTGCTTATCCTTGACAGATACGCGTATTTCGTCTACAATGTGCAGACTTCTTCAGTGTCTTGTACTAATACTCGACAACTAATACAAGACACTGAAGAAGTCTGCACATTGTAGACGAAATACGCGTATCTGTCAAGGATAAGCAAATAAAGTAGTGGAATTAAATGGAAAATACTAATCCTTCTCTCTGTCATTATACAGGTATTCCACTAAGACGCCCACATTCATCAGAATTCAACCAGGATTAGTTTTTTAAAGTAATAGTCATCTGAATACCCTACTAACCATATCTCAGTGACATTGTCTCACTCAGAACCTACATTAAAAGTTATTTTGTGATTATATGGTTACTTTGGTACTCACCTGAAATGTTGTGCAAATACCACAAGTTCAACAACGCCCAACTATGAACAGCTCAATGTTAATACCATTTACTCTTTGAATCAGCGTACACCAACATGATAATCTTCTAAGTAACACCTAAGAACGTATAGAGATAAAGCTCAAAATACAGTTTTAACTGATGGTACTTTATAAACATCAAACTGTCCAATATTTGACCTTGCCAACACACGGCGCCTGCACGGTAATGTGGGCCGGCAGAATGGTTGATCGGTTGCGAAGTGAAGTGCTTCTTAAACTGATGCGAAACATTTCTCAATTTTTCAACGTTATCCTAACGTAAACTTAATATTATGACCCATAGGGTTTTTGATCTAATTTCCGTCCTACTAAGCACAACCCGAGCTTTACCTCTCTTTCCTGAACGAGTTTAAACAAAAAATGGAATATTTATGTCAAAGATGACTTCTAAATTTATTCACCTTTCCATACGTACCGTTGGATTTGATAAAGAGTCACAAATTGTTGAGATATTGTTTAAAATCTAACACTGCTTCTTGATTCTAAATTCGTTCTACGAGTTTCAATTCCGTCCTAATGCATTGAAACGCCATTAGATTTTCTTCGTCCTACGGATAATCGTAGAAAAAGGGGATTCGCTAGGAGCACTTCTTTTGTTTTGAGAACAGTGAGCGTAAATATTCATACAATGCGCTCTAACAGGGTTTATGTTGTAGCTAATAAACTAACGCATCGGAACAAACCTATCATTGATTTCTGCACGGTGAAATCATTGATATTATTGATCTTTTCTTATTGATAGAACGGAAATGGGCGATTACGGCGAAGTAGCGCTCTACCCTATGCCCGTCCCCATCCACCACACAAAATCAAATAAAAATGTTTCTGTATGACAAACACGTCCAGGCATAAACGAGAATATGGGTGAATATCTTCACTGTAACAACTACGGGTAATCATCGGAAGTACTTGCATTTTACTCAGGCACTTTTGAGCAAAGTGCAATCACTCTCTCATACTCGAAATGTGCCCCGACCAAATTGGCACAACGACGCTCTATACGCTATCTGACCAAAGCGCAGGGTCCTACGTTTTTCTGCTCAGTAAGCAAAAACGGCTGTATAAGGCAGCCGAGTCCCTCATATCATAACACAACGCTTGCGATCAAGTTGGTGCTATATCCACTTTAAAGCAACGGTGATGCGACCAACGAACTTTCAAACCCGAAGACTAAAGGTCGGCGCACAATGTAATTAAATTAAATTATTTGGGTTCAATCCCAGCCGAGGTCGGTGGGATTTTTCTGAGGCATAAAAATCTCTGGTCACGTCTTCCTTCGGAAGGGAAGTAAAGCCGTTGGTCCCGGCCCATGTGTATGTGTGTTGAATGGGTGCGATATCCTACGCAGGTGTGGAAGCTGCCTTCCTGCACATTCGATTGCCGTCAATGGATGGCAATCGATGTCCGTCGGTGATTGGCACTAGATTGCGGAACAGAGACCGACGTTAAATAAAGGAAAAAAAGATTTTTTGACAGTGCATTATCTGTCAAAAAAAAAACCCGAAAACGTTTGTCTTCTTCTTCTTTTTCGCATTTTTAAGTTTATTGCTTAGCGCATATTAGCTTATTGTGTGCTCTCAACTTAGTGTTCTAATGCACTTCCACAGTTATTAATTGAGAGCTTTCGATGCCAATACCAATGCATGAATTTGTATATTGTGTGGCAAGCACAATGATACTCTATGCCCAGGGAAGTCGAGAAAATGTCCAACCCGAAAGATTCCCTCGACCGGACCGGGAATCGAACCCGCCGCCTCCGGCTTGGTAATACCGTGCCTTTGCTGACTATGCTATGAGGCCCCCTAACGTATGTGCGCCGGCCTTAAAAGCTACAAAAAAAAAAATGCAAATAAACAATGAAAAGTCAAAACCATGAAACACGAAGGGTGTGCCAATGTAATTCAGACGTCTTAATATTTCTTTCCCTGGTGGATTTTTTTATGTCATTCATCAGAGTATCGTTATTAATTTTTACACCATAATAAAATACCATAAACGAACGATATCCCAAATGATTGAACTATTCCACAAATGGTTTTTGATGTGTTTTTTTTCAATAAAGTGGTATGATATTTAACAGATGATGTAGAGCAAATTTAAAAAAAGTGATAGAATTAGATTTGATATGATAAATTGGCATTTAACCTATATTTGAGTGGGTGGATCTTTTTTTGTGCCGGTCACTGTATATAGTATATCTGAAATATACTGATATCAAAACTTCATGCAAACGTTCAATCATTATCAATCATTTCAATCATTTGTTTAAGTGACAGTTACTCTGAATCGCCCTGTATATGAAATTAGTAAAGTGCTTCACAAAAAACGAATGTTTAATAAACCACTGCCCTAGGGCGATTGGTTTAATTAAATGTTAACTTGACCTAAGATTGTGTAAGCATTTTGTGGCTTGCATTTAAATTGTATCAATGTATCCTATTTCAAACCCATGAGTGAAAAACGCCAGACAAAACTCAGATTACTTCAAGCATCCCGAGCAGCGATTCTCCCGATGCCCTCAACAGCCAAACGACCTTCATGCGTTGGTGAGCTTCCAGCAGCGTTCCAAAGAAGTGTAAAATAAGAGGAATTAACCGCACATAGCCGTCGGATAAAAATAATTTTTCAGCGTAACACTGGAAGTATTTGTAAATTAAATGTTAATTCGCAAATTATACCAACGGTGCAATCTCTCTTTTCACCGTCACGTTGATTATTATTATTATCATTAAACATATCGGATAGCACAGGCTACACAGCAGTTCCTGCTTCGAATTCAACATGGAGGAGCCCAGGAAAACGGCAGCAGCCAGCAGCACAGTAGCGCAAAGTGATCGCATTTCGCTCAGAGTCACGCTGAACGGGGATATTTATAAAACTCTAAACTCGACTCGGTGCGAGATTTTGCATATGTGTGTGCCGTTCAGTGGCAAATGCATACAGAACATGTCGATAAAGATGGATGACCGCTGGTTGCAGAAACATCAGAGCACGGGTCTTGAGTTGCTTGTTGGTTGTGCTTCATTTTTATATGCCCTCCCCTTAGCTCTCCATATAATGCAATTATTCATGCATTTAAATAGTTTTGCATGTAAATGAGCCAGTCAGTGAGTTACAGTAAAGAAGTTGAGACCTGACCGTGGTTCAGGGCAGTGGTAGGCGACAGTCTGGCCTGATGGTGGCGTTGGTTGCCGCCACCCGTTGACTGACGCTGACATCTCTCGTAGAGTTGGCTCAGGTGTGTCGCCCGTCGTTCGTCGTCCCCTCGATCCTTTGGCGATGGCATGGCTGATGAGATCGTATCGCGGTGCAATTGCTCGCCCGTACATGACATGCCAGTCATTTGTTATCCAGCCGATAATTGATTGAGATGGAGATGATGCAGCGATCCGTTGCACCTCGCCACTCAGGAGGTACGGAGTGAAACTGAAAGTTTGGGACATTTATACCGATGCTGACGGTGTCCATTAACGTCTGATTGAGATGTCATCCGGGTCAAATTACGATGATCAGATTTAGGTTTTGGATGAAGTTGAAACTGTTTTACTAAGCGAAAATAATGTGTAAACTTTAGGCTACTTTTCATTTCATAACATAGATCGACATTTCACTTTCATTGGAAGACCTCTACCATAGGGGGCTAGCAAAAACCCAAAATAAAGAAATTTCCCGCAAGGTGATAAATTGATCTATTCGATAGCAAGCACCATATGACAGGGCATTTGAATTGCACGTACCCCTGTTTTCGCACCACTGAATTTATGCCACTGGAGCATGCTGGGCGAAAAATGCTAATCAAAATTCGCACGATTTCGTAGCACATGCCAAAGTGCTAATCAAATATAGACACGCAGCACGCTATTAACAAAGCCGGACCCAACGACAGACAGACAGCCATCAGACGGCGAATGATCAATCGACGGCGCTGACCAACTTCCCGCCAAAGGTACTAATTAAATTGTGTTTTATATTTCCGATTCAGATAAATTTTATCTCCCCTCTTGATGATGGCGCATCCCTCCGTGCTTCGGTTTTGGGTGCTCTCCCGATATCAGCCCCAAAAGTGCCCTTTTTCGCCAGGGGCTACACTAACGTTCTGCTGTTTCCTCCTCCGACTGAGTTACCTTTTTTTCGTGAATTTCTTTTATTGCACGTATAAATCTGCAAATCCTTTCCACAGAACTCGGCCGATGGGCATTCATTAATGAGACTTGGTTTTACAATGATGAATGATCACGGCAATTAGCGATCAAAAGAAACCAGCCAAACTTATTGTGGTGCGCATTTGCCTGATTTCGGGAACTTCAGCAATCATGAATGAAAGTTTTACTGTTTGTTTACGGTTTGGTGTTTTGTAATTGAACCACTCTCTCTCTCGCCAAAAAGTCCGAGAAAATTAATTTGAACATATTTAATCGCTACTTTAATGCAAATAATTTAAGCTTGAAAGTTGTCTTTTAACATTTCCGAGGAATATATCAAAATTCACAGAAATCGAAAGTGAGTGCGCAGAGGCAACACCGATGATGATTTAAAGATAAAACTATATGGAAAGCTTTTTTTTCTTTATCTCATCTGGCCCGCCAATTTTGGTTCAACCTCTTTTTCGGAAAGGGACGCACCCGAATGCAACAACTGGTATTGAGTGTGTAGTCCAAATTGCTAGGGGCAGTTCTGGCGAAAAAGAGCAACTGTTGTTTGACTTCGTGGTTGGTTTTTGGGTTTTCTGTTGCGATAAAAAAAACAGTAAACTGAAACATGGATGTGTTCGCATTCAGGGAAAATAAGACATGTGTTCACGGAGAAACGGAGGACCTCCTAGCTGCCGCTGCCGGTACGTTCAATGACACTAGTCACAGAGAATGCAATTGCAAACGCACCCAATTGTGGTGCCCGCGGTTACGCTGGAAACTCCCAGCAGCGTCAACATTAGTTCCGGGAAATACCACTAATTAGACCACAGCGGGGCAAACATGACTGTCCGTGACGGGTCGCATGACACCTTGAAATGTCGATATGAGCGGACTTCACGGATGGATGGCAGTCAGTCAATCATGTGGACAGCCGCGTCACGTCGTTACAAATATGCGTTGTACGAGTTGTCGAGACAAAAATCCCCTTGAGATAAACACTTGCCTGACAAATAATGATGACAGCTCTGAAACTTGTTAAAAAGGTTCAAAAAGCATATCGCTACCGACTAAATATGGCTATGACAGGATAAACTTGATTATATTTCAACGGCAATGATCCTCAGTTAGAACTATCAGCTGTTTATTTAAAGTTGAAATGCTCTATCCGGTTAGCGGCAAAGAATCCCAGTCAATGGCAGCCAGAGCCATTTTCAACTGGTCAAAATCGAACGAGCGGAAATCGTAGGTAAATTAATTAGCTACCTGTTTAATATGATGTAATTTGAATTGACATGAACATTTTCATCAATTAGATGGGGTTGAGCACACTGATGTATATTTATAGTCCATACTTGTATGACTTCCTTTTGTTGCGTTAGGCCGACACATATTTTTATTTGACTTACGAGACGCTTCTGATCAGACGACATGGTGATTCGGAGTAACTGTCACCGATCTCACATGTATGCAATTCTCAACGGGTAAAATGAATATATGTTCAAGTATTTTTATTTTAAAGTATGTACAAATGTCATCTTATATATTGATAGTAGACTTGGCAAATCCGATCAATATCAGAGACCCCAAGTAACATTGCAAGTTTTATCAAGGATTTAAAGCATTCTACAAATCTAAATCATGGTCTACAAAACCCTCAAAAAACCAAAATTGATTCTTGAGACACGTCTCCTATAGTTGGAATAGGTGTCTTTGAGGAGAATAGTTACTTCTCTGTTCCTTAAAAATAATAAATTCATATTCATACATGAAGTATAAGGTATCATTATGAAGTATAGTAATGCAGCAATAGACTGGTTTTATGGCTAAAGTTCGATGTAAAAAGTTAGCTCACCCTTATAAATGGGTACCATACACAAACAATATCTTAGATGGTGCAACCATACCGCTATGGGTGGTTGGGTTCTTCTTATGGTTATTGTTGTATAATATCCCGAATGGGTGGTTAGGCACTTCTT
This sequence comes from Ochlerotatus camptorhynchus, assembly GCF_037179485.1. NCBI lineage: Eukaryota > Metazoa > Arthropoda > Insecta > Diptera > Culicidae > Ochlerotatus > Ochlerotatus camptorhynchus. The sequence goes on along the minus strand of NW_027040795.1, from coordinate 894,472 downwards.
ATGGTTATTGTTTATGCTGGCAGTTATTGACTCAAAATTTTTTAGTCGTAGCTAAGAGTGCTGTCAAGGCAGACGAGACGAGCGGTCGCAAGTTTTCGCGTGTGACAATTTGATTAAATTTGTTTTCCGCATATATTTTGTTCTCCAGTGAGTTTTTTGGTTGTGATATTGTGAACCGGTTATCGAATTTCATTAGTTCCGGGCCCAGTGCGTTGTAACTTAATTCAATCTAATTGATTTAGCAGAAGTTTTCTTTCGGAATTGCTGCTGCAATTGCACTTTGTGCTGCTCTCACATTCTCTTTTGTGATCCGGGATGACCTTGCTAGCGCTTGATCTATTGTTTGGTCGATGAGCCAGCTTTTTTGGCTTCGCGAATGTGATGTGTTCGAAGAAGTACAGTTATTCCTGTATTCGGTGTTTACATGTGAAATTTTGCTGATATTCGACCATTTTCTTACAAATGAACTCAAAGCCTGATATTCGGCCAAAGTATTCGGTCGATAATATTGTTGTGACTGTAATGTAATCGGTTTGCAGTGTGTGAGCGGAGCGGGAGAGAAGGTGAAATGGAGTAAGTGTTGACTATAGACACCACCTAATAGTTGTGCAGAGGGTGTGTGTTGGAAGCAGAGCTGTTAAATATCACGGCCGTCATGTGACGATGAGAAAACAGGTCCTCTCACTATCACGAGACGAAACTACCTATCATTAGCTTTCTTGTCATTTTTCAATGATCAAGCACTCATGAGAATAATTTTTATGAGGTTTTGACATCAACATTTCTAACTGATTTAGATGAATTTAAACAAACAACGGTATGTAATCGGTAGAGTGAATATATTATTAAGATTTCCTCGGTACAAGTAACTTTAATAGCATTAAATGAGCTAGTAATTACGATGATCACAACACTGTCACGTTCTATCATGACAAACAATTCGACGAGATTTTGAAGAAAATCTCTATCATCGTTTTCTCATCCAATGATAGTGACAGAAGTATATCTGTAAATATCGCGCGAGATCTTTCATTGAAAATGACATTTGCCAGCCCTGGTTGGAAGCTTCTGTCTAAAGTCTGGAACGCGCAAAAATTGGCCAACTTCAAATTGGTGTATTTCTGTTAAAAATGCATAAAAAACCTGAAATGCTGCATTTGGAAATTGAGTGAATATACAATGGTTGCTATGATGAGTTTTCACTGTTTGCTCTCCAGTTTTCAAAATGACTTCCAAGCAAGAGGAGCAGCGTGTCAAAATTTTGCTCGCGCAGCAAGAGAATCTGACGTTCTCACACGCCAAGTTGGCAAAATTGCTGGATGTGGCCAAATCGACAGTGACAAACGTTTTAAAAGTTTTCGGGAAGCGTCTGTTGACCGCCAGGAAGTCTGGAAGTGGCGGCAATCGTAGTCCGGACGTGTAAGAAGAATCCTAACCTCTCCATCCGGGACGTCGCTGGCAAGCTAAATGTCTCCCATAATACCAACAATCAATACGAAACTAACGATTTTAAATTGGCTCGCTACTTGACTAGCCTATTGATCCCAAGCAAATCGACTAACTTACCTCATTCTAGTATAAATTCCAGTACTACACTATGTTTGTTTTGATTCGCTATGAAAGTTTGACAGATAAAATGAGGGGTTAGTGGATTTTCCTATGTTTCGAAGGGTGAATCGAATAGCTTGGGACCGAAGCTAGTACCAGAGCTGAGCCAAAAAGTTGAGCTCGTTTCTTCGGGACCTTCTGGTCTTAGAGTTACCTCTATGATACTACTGTGCAGCGGGCCAAGAAACGAGCCGGGTTGTTGACGTTTAAGAAGGTGAAGATGGCGAACCGAGATTACAAACAAAACACGTCGGCAAAGCAGCGGTCCCGAAAGCTGTATACGAATCTGCTCACAAAGTTCGACTGTGTCGTCATGGACGACGAAACTTATGTGAAGGCGTATTACAAGCAGCTTCCGGAACAGGAGTTTTATACCGCATCAGGAAAAGGGAAGGTGAACTATCGAAGTTCCCGAAAAAATATCTCGTCAGGCAGGCCATATGCACGTGTGGTCTAAAAAGCGGCATTTTCATTACTACGGGAACCATCAATCAAGAGATCTACGTCCAGGAGTGCCTGAAAAAGCGGCTGCTACCATTCATACATAGACCTGTGCTACCTGTGTACCATCATAATAGACCTGTGCTGTTCTGACCGGACTTGGCGAGCTGACACTATGGGAAAAAAGCAATCGAGTGCTACGATGCGAACAACGTGGTTGTGTTACCCAAAGACCACAACCCTCCCAACAGCCCAGAACTCCGCCCTATCGAACAGTATTGGGCCTTGGTCAAACGGAATCTAAAAAAAAAAAAAAAAAAAACTGATAAATCTATTATAAACGAACAGCAGTTTAAATCTAACTGTCGTTCGGCGGCGAATAATGTCGATGAGACCACTGTGCAAAATTTAATGGAAGGGGTTAAGCGGAAGGCACGGCAATTCGGATTTGGCAAACCAAAAGAATGAACGAACATTTTTTTCCATTAAATATATGAATTGAACTACCAAAAGAAAAATAAGAAGATTTTTGTGATATGAATTTTGAATGAAAGAAACGATTTTTTTGTTGACTAATTTTCGCGCGTTCCAGTCTTTATATCGCCACCCCACAAAAACAAACGTTAACACTTACGTTTGAAAGGCAACAAGCAGACCCAATCTTGATAGCCAATCCATTTTAGAACTGCGCAATTCGATAATGTGCACGCTTTCAAAACATTATAGTGCTCCTTGGTTCGAAGCGTTCTTGAATATGGAGTATAAATCTGGGCTCCATATCATGCTGTGCCGAGGGGCGCGCACTCATCGATTTGACTGCGTGGTAATGAGAATACCGTTAAAATATTTATGAATAATTAAAATATTTCAAGCGGTATTGAAATAATAATCAAAATATTTAAAGCAGTATTGAAAATAATTAACAATTATTTTGTGATAATTAATGTAATTAATAATATATTGTGTGGTATTGAAAGTATTTTAAATACTAATTTTTGACACTATTTTAATTGTCCATATAATTGAAGAGTGTATTTACCGTAATGAATGCAATAATGATAAGAATTTAAATATTTATTGATCGGGCTGCGTAGTATTGAAAGATTTGTGCGTGACGAGGGGCAAATATTGCACATATTGCGCATCGAAAGAATCCAGAAACGTTTTGTCAGATTTGCCTTACGATAGCTTCCATGGACCAATCCCGATAACCTATCATCAAGAAAGGACAATAATGTACCAAACCTAATGCGTGCTACTGGTAAATCTGTATCTCCAAGCCTAGGCCACTTCACTGTGCCTGCCCCGGTGGAAAAGTTTTGGATTTACCTATCTCGGATTTCTCGTGATGTTACTCCTGAGCAAATTGGTGAGCTGGCCAAAAATCGTTTGTCAACCGACGATGTTGAAGTTATCCGACTGGTTTCAAAGAACAAAGACGTCAGCACCATGTCTTTCATTTCTTTCAAAGTCGGTGTCTCAGCAGATTTGACGTCGAAAGCACTTTCGTCCTCTACATGGCCCAAAGGAATGCTATTTCGTAAATTCGTGGACAACCGCAGAGTCGAAATTTTTTGGAAGCCTCAAGGATTGTTACAAATAAACATACCGCAAACAACTCCAAAGTCCGCGAATTCCAGTCATCAATCATCTATGACGGAGTAATATTGCCGGGTCAGGAACTTGAACCTCAACACCGCATTTTTATCAACCGATTACCAGGACGCTCACTTGCCACTAGCATTTTGGAAGCCCCTGATCTCCTCATCACAGTCGAGCCTCTCCCGCCATCGACCTGCAGTCGTCCCGGTCCTGTGTTTGAGACCGGAAACGGGGTCTTCCAAAATCCAACCGCAGGCAAGTATGATCGCTTTCTGAATAATTCCGTCCCTGAAACGATTATCACTTCTAGTCAAACTTCAACAATGAACTCCTTCGTGATTGACCAATGTTGGACACCAGGACACACGCCTGCCATATGTTTTATGGAAGCCGCCTAATTCATCCATCACAGTCGAGTTATTTCTGCCAGCCGTCCCTGTCCTGTGTTTGGATTTGAGGAAGGGGTCTTCCAAAACCCTATCTCAGGCAAGTACGACATTATTTCGAACAATCCACTTCCTGAAATGTATTATGCCTATAGCCGATCATTTCCGATAAAAGCACAACCTGCTTTATTCAACTCGACACTCGGACGCACACTTGCAACTAGCCTTGTGGAAGCCCCTGATCCTATCATCGCAGTCGAGCCTATGCTGCCAGCGTTCAACAGTCGTCCCAGCCCTGCGTTTGAGTTAGAAGAGGGGGTCTTCCAAACTCCAACTGTAGCCCCACCATACCAGAAGCCGAGACGCTCCACAGAAAATTCACCGGAAGAACCATCCAGATCCTCTGATCTAGTCCTGCCGAAGATTGACGACTTACACCATTATGATGAATCAACTTCTGTTTGTTTACTGGGACGCACTGCCGTTGGCATCATGGAAGCCCCCGAGCCCCCCGCCACAGTCGAGCCATTCCCGCCAGCGACCTAAAGCCGTCCCGGCCCTGTGTGCGGGCCTGGTGAAGGGGTCTTCCAACCACTCGTTTACGGCAAGTATGAACTCGTCCATGTGAATTCCTCTGTTGATCCGCCACTTGGTTTCAGTTCATCTTCGCTTATGGCCACCACTTCGAGCCTTTCTACGCCAGGTGATCTTTCGCTGCCTGATAGTTCACCGTTCTCTCGTTCGGATCCTGGACAAGTTACCATTGACACGGCTCGCACCGAACCCTCTAGCGGTTTACGAGTCTACTATCAGAACACCAGGGGGCTCATGACTAAATTGGCTGATGTTTATCTGGCTGCGCTTGACGGGGAATATGACGTTTATGTATTCACGGAAACTTGGCTCGATGGGAGGATCAATTCAGTGCAACTGTTTGGTGACTCTTTTACTGTCTACAGATTAGACCGTAATTCATCCAACAGCATTCGTACTCGCGGTGGTGGTGTGCTCATTGCTGTTTCCAACGAATTCACCTCCTTCGTAATCTCCAACGAACTATTTACTACAATTGAAGCGGTTTGGGTTAAGGTCAGCCTCTCTTCGCGGAACATCCTCGTTGGAGCGGTGTATATTCCCCCTGAACTTCGACATGACTGCACCACAATGCAGCTTCATCTGGATGCTACAGAATTTGCATCGTCCATGGCTGATATAACGGATGTGCTTCTTCTGCTAGGTGATTTTAATCAGCCTGGGCTTAGCTGGTCACCCTCAGGCCAGGGTTATGCGTTTCCAGATCCGATTGCATCTTCAACTACTCCTGCCGTTCCTCTTGACAATTTCCACCCTGCTTTGGATATATCTATCGCGAACGGATCTCAAATTCGTTTTGATGAAACCATGACTGCCACTCGGCTCAATTTCCGGAATACCGATTTCCGTTTGCTGAGGCGTTCCTTGTCCCGGATCAACTGGAACCTGTTGAATGACCTTGATATCGATACAGCAGCCGCTCGCTATAATAGCCTTTTGCGCGACTGTGTTTGTGCTTCAGTACCGAAGTGCCAACCTCCAAGAAAACCGCCTTGGTCTAACGCTACTCTCCGCAACCTGAAACGAGTGCGATCTAGAGCTCTCCGTGCTCTAACTCATCGACGATGTACCCTTACCAAGCGAAATTTTTCAATTGCCAGCAATGATTATCGCCACTACAACAAGCTTCTTTACTAGAGGTATGTAATTCGTACTCAACATAATCTGCAATGCCAGCCCAAGGGATTCTGGTCGTTTGTGAATACGAAGAGGAAGGAAACTGGACTGCCGTCAAAAATATTTCTCCGTGATGACGTACCGTGCGGGACCGAAATCCGTACACCTAAGCACGAGAGAATCATTAACGGCCAATACTAAATAATGCTATCACATTATGCTCTGTATCACATCTTTTTCCTTTACATTTATCTTTATTTTTCCAATATTTGCAAACACCAGGTCTTAAAATTACCTTTAATTATTAGAAAAAAGGATTTAAATTGCACATATCTTGAATCAAAATCCGTACAGCGTTTTGCGATTGAATCAAAATCCGTAAAGTTTTGAATCGAAATCCGTACACTGTGTTGAGGATGAATCAAAATCCGTACAGTCATGAATCAAAATCCGTACATGAAAGTAAATCGATTTAAATCAATGAAAAAAAAACGTGTTGCTATCTTGAATAAAGAATTTTTTTTGTAGTTGTTTGGCTAAGAGTCCAAAACAGCTATATTCGTTTAAATACACTAGTTTACAGCATATTTGAACTTTGTACGCTGATGGTCATTTCCCATGTAAAATCGTGCGCTGAATCCAAAAATGTAGTCCAAAAAAATCTCGGTAGGATAGTTTTGGAGATATAGGGGTAAGAGTGGGCATAGTGAGCATCGCGCGTGCTCCAGCTTGGACTTCCGGCCGTTCAGAACAAATTTGTTGGCTGTAGGATCAATATCTTAATGATATTGATCCTACTACCAGTTGATTTGTTTCATGCAGTTGGAGATCTAGAGCCAAAGTACGGGATGCTCACTATGTCCCGCCTGTTCACTATGCCCCTCCTTCCACTAGCTAAAAAATGTAAGCTCACGTTAAAAAAAACTAAAACACAAATATCTCTGGCTGCAATGAAGTGATATTAATTATTTTAACGCCAAATTAAAGGTGATAAAATTTTATTTCGATCGTTATAACATTATTTTTCCGTGAGAGTAATGGTAGAACCACCATAAACATGTTAATTTACATTGCTTAAAAACTTAGCAGAAATTCAATTTTTCTTAGGAAAACTTAAAAAACAAACTATTAACTAACAACAATACCAACAATCTCACTGACAATTGATGTTCAATTGATCGAACGAAAAAATTTCTTACCTCTAATTTAGCGTTAAAATAATTGATATAATCTCATTACAACCGGAGATATTTGTATTATAGTAATCAAACTTGTTTAAAGTGAATTTTCATTTTTAGCTGTATCCCAAAAACTATCCTACTGACATTTTTTTCGACTACTTTGTTGAATTCAGTGCACGATTTTACATAAGAATCATTCGTCAAAGGTTCAAGTTCATTTATTTTACTTTTACTTTTTTAACTAATGATATCAGCGTTAGATTAATTGATGCTCCAATCGATTCAAAGGAGAGGTAACTGAACTCTTTTTATTTAAGAAGGTAACTGTTCTGGATTTTTATGCTAACTAATATCATGTTTAAGGATTAATTTCTTCCAAATTTTATTCTATACCAGTGCTTTGGGTTAAATATTCTTACTGGAGTTTTCCTCCGATCACAACTTCGAGGTTTTTGAAATTTCATATGTGATAACGTGCAAGATGCGCCATACTTTGGAACTCCACCAACCCACTGGCATCAAGCGATAAATTAACCGGTTCCTAAGATGGTAGCCCTATAATGGCGGATAAGTAAAAGGAAAATACAACCATCTTAGAAACCAACAAAAAAAGACAATGAACTGACATCAAGGATTAGTTTTTCGTTTTGTGCATGAAAATTAAAATCGGTAAAATAACGACTATAACTTAATTTAATTTAATACGTCAAGAGAGTAATAATCATAAAAATACAGATCATTGCTTCTTTTCCACAGCTTTCTTCTGCTTCTTCTCCATTGTTACCATTGCCTTTTCAAGTTATAATGCTTTCTTGCTTCCAACCCTAATAAAAATAACCATAATAGAGAGCTTAACGACGTGTTCGGGGTATCATCCAAACCATTTGTGGGAAAGTTTACCCATCCGGGATAAAGTTCGTTCGTTCGTTCGTTCTTTGCTTTTCTTCCTTTTCTTCCTCCTCTTCCTCTCTCGCTCAACCTTTTGCTTTTGTCGTTCCTCAATCCTTTGTTTCTTTGCGTTCTCTTTATCAATTTTCGCCCGCACTACTTTCATGTGTATTTCCGGTCATTCCTCGCTGGTAGCTACTGCAGGGAATGCTCTCTGGCCCATTTCTGTCTGCTCTCTGTAAGGGAGCATCCAAAAATGACGTAGCATATTTTTGATCAATTTTATACTCCTCACCCCCCTCGTAGCGTATTTGGTTATATCCAATACATGGCCGGTCACAAATTCTGAAACCTTCACCTCCCCCCTCAAATGCATGGTCCCTAATTTGTATATGCGTGTTGGTGATATCCTGTAGGGGAGCTGCGTTGTTTTACTTTTCGGCTGGTTCTTGACGCTCTTCATTAAAAGATATTAATAATATAACGTTTACAATACGAATCAGTGTTCACTCGGCTGTCGACAAAAGCAGGCCACTCTCGATGTGTGCTACGCGATCGTCTGTTTACTCGGCAGCAACCATTGTGTGGTCCTCCTCATTGTTCTTCATCAGCAGTTCTTTCGGTCGATGCGTCGTCGACTTTGGAAAGCAACCGTTTCGTGATGATTGTGTGAGTGCTGACCACGTTTTGCGTCCATTGCTGCAATGGACGCGCTCTGACCCTCGTTGGCGTACAACAATTTGCCATACAATGAAACTACTGGAAGCGGCTCCAGTTCTGATGGAGGAGGCTTTTTGGATAGCGGAAGATAAAGTGTTTATTGTGTTGTACCTTTTGACTATAGCTTTAAGATGTATTGTATAGTGACCATGAATCCTCGGCTCTGTTAAGTTAATTCGGTTGAGCCTTATCAAATAAATTAATATACAAAAAAAAAAAAACAATACGAATAAAATAAGAGAGTAGCGATTCAATACGGCATCTCTTATGGTGGTGAATTGAACGCCAAAATCCCTGGATGCTTCTCGGTAAGATTTCTCCGCACGCATCATTGCCACAGTCTTCTCCAAATCCTCCGGCGTGTATTTAGTTTCCATGATCTGCTGAAAAACATTGGATAAAGTAGAATCGTCATTAGTGATGCACAAGTGTACGGATTTAGAATCAGCTGTTATATATGGATCGAAATCCGTACAGTACTGATTTTGATAAATAAATACCATATGAACGATCCATTGCTTAGAATTGAGATATAAAACGATAAACACTAACCTTTTCGATCGACCTTCAGGAAACTACTTGCAAACATCACTGAAATACTCTTAACAAACTGAAGTAAATCCGAGAGATTTTCTTAGAAAATCGTTATGAACGCAACCGATTGACAGAAATGCCCGACACGTGTTAAGGTTTTTATTTTTCTTATTTTAATTGCATGACATTCTGCTTAATTGTTGACGTAAACATTAAGCTAATGCATGAATGAACATGAATATGTATTCATGTATAATATTTACATTGATATGATGCATATAAATAAACAAATTCAACAGGGTGTACGGATTTCGGTGCTGTACGGATTTCGGTCCCGCACGGTAGCATTGACAACTGAGGACAAATGCAGCCTATTTGCTAGGCACTTCTTAAGCGTCTTCTCGAATGACTCCCCATCGCAAGCAGAAATTGAGTGAGCCGTCCGTGATGTGCCAACCGACGTCGTAAACATGGATGTTTTTGCCGTAGATGTACAAATGGTTCTCTCTGTGATGAGTAAAACCAAATCATCATTTTCACCAGGTCCGAGTGTTATTCCATCTGCAGTCCTAAAAAAATGCTCCGATATCTTAGCTGCTCCGTTGTCCTTGCTCTTCAACCTGTCACTTCGTCAACAGAAATTTCCCGCACTATGGAAACGGTCTACTATGTTCCCTGTTTTCAAGAAAGGAGACAAACGCAATGTGGAAACTACCGTGGGATTACCTCGCTTGGGGTTGAATCTAAGGTGTTTGAGTCGCTGATAAATGAGAGATTGTTTGCTTCCTGCAAGCATTACATAAGTACATGTCAACATGGTTTCTTTCCTGGCCGCTCCGTGGAAACTAACCTCGTCAGCTTTACGTCGTTCTGTATGGAAAATGTATGCAAGAAACTGGACACTGATCTTAAAGCTGCGTTTGATAGAGTTGTGCACGACGTTCTGCTAGCAAAGCTTGAAAAAATTGGATGTTCTGTTTCCTTCTGCAGCTGGCTTAGATCGTACCTCATGCAACGTGAAGTTACTGTATGCATCGGAAACTACTCATCGTACTGTTTCTCGAACAGATCAGGAGTTCCACAGGGTAGCACTTTGGGACCACTGCTCTTCTCTTTATTTGTGAACGATGTAACGTTTATTCTACTACGTGGAGGTAAATTGTTTTTTGCCGATGACTTGAAGATTTATCTAGTCGTTCGAGGCTATGCCGACTGTTTAGAACTACAAAACCTTCTTGAAATCTTTAATGATTGGTGTGAACGTAATTTTATGGTCCTGTGCGTCTCAAAGTGCTGCGTAATTAGTTTCCGTCGAACTAGGACTGCCATTTTGTTTGATTATAACGTTGCTGGAACTGTAGTTCAACGTGTCGATCACGTTAAAGACCTCGGTGTCATGTTGGATGAAAAGCTCACGTACATTCGCCACTTCTCAACCACGATCGACAAAGCTAATCGTCAGCTTGGATTCATTTTCAAGATATCTAAGGAATTTCGTGATCCTCTGTGTTTTAAAGCGCTTTACTGTTCATTGGTACGCTCACTACTGGAATTCGCGTGTGTTGTCTGGAATCCCTACCAAGCAGTATGGAGTGGACGATTCGAAGCTGTTCAACGCAAATTCGTCAGATACGCACTGCGCTATCTTCCATGGAGTGACCCGCTGAATTTACCACCGTATGCTGACCGCTGTCGTTTACTGGGTTTGGATACTCTTGCTAAGCGACGAAACATATCGCAGGTCGTCTTCGTTGCTAAAGTTTTACTCGCAGAATATGATGTTCCTGAGTTACTGGCCAAAATTAATCTGTATGCTCCTGCCCGAACACTCCGTCACTGAAGTAGTACATGCAACCAACTATGCTGCAAACAGTTCCTTTGTTGCCATGATTCATCAATTCAACGCCGTGTAAATTATTGCTCAAACGACATTTAGCAGATGGAATGGAGAAAAGCGTAATGGAGCGATGCGAAACGGAACGCAGAATCAAAACAAAACAGAAAATAAGGCTACCAGAAACTCACTCTTCTGATGACCATAGGGTTACTAGAACTTCAAATTAAAAACGAACTCCAATAATATGCACGAAGTGTCGTTCATGTTTCCTGGGGTCCACGGGACACAAAAGTAAATTGTTTCTTTATCATAGACCTGATTTTTTGAATCAGTCAACTCCCAAGTAAAAATTTTGGTTTTATGAGGGTTCTGTAGACCATGATTTAGACTTGCAGCATTGAAGCCTGCTTAACCACTATAAAACTTACAATGTTACTTGGGCTGTTTTCGCAGGTATCGGAGTTTCAAGCACATCCGCTCTATGCTCATGGAAGTCGAAAAAATTTCAATCGAGTAAGATTTTCTTGACCTGGCTGTAAATTGATACCACCCTGCAATTCATTGTCTAACTATAAGGAACAACTTTGTAGAAGAGTCATTTAGGCTACAGTTGCAATTTAAGGCTCAAAACATATCCTTCCACCTGAATATGCATTCTGGACCACTGTGGATTGGCCTCTTAGTTCAGAATTCACTCACAATGCAGCGCTAGTAACATTTGATTCAAAAGGCTTGCTTTAGCAGTCTACATTAACTGAAAACGAATCTTATTCAGAGAGTTAGTCACTTTTACAAAGCTTACTCATGCGCTGAGTGACCAACACGTTTAGAAATGTATCCTTACGAATGAGCAAAAGTTACTCACTCTCTGAGTTAGTTTCGTTTTCTGTGCTTCGACTAGAAAGGAGATTGCTATCTCTAGTAATGTTATTCAGATGGATAAGACCTATTGCATACTGGACACAGGGTGACCAGTGAACCGGGAAATCTGGAAAAAGCCGGAAATTCTAAATCACCGGGAGAAGTCCATGAGTTTTGGTGATGAACTGGGAAAAAATATACTTTGTCCTCTCGTTGGAAAGGAATTTAGAGGAAATTTTAGAATGAATGTAAGATACAAATTCCAATGGAGTTTTTGGAAGTATTTTTATGGAGTTTTGACTACAACGCCAAGTCAATTGTTTAAGTTCAAAGTAGAATTATTAGGTGGTTCTGTGTGAAATTAAATGACGATTTTAAAGAGGATTACAGCGAAGGCAACAAATCAAGAAGACTGGCAACTCTTCCATTTTCTCATACGAACGCTATGAGACAGGTAAAACCGCGTCATCTGCCGCTCAAAGGTAAATGCCTCGAACGAATTTGATAGCAAAGATTACATCCTCAGACGAAGGGTTTGTGTACCTATTTTGCTCATTTTTCTATGCGTTGCTTCCACCTTCACTCAAGCGTAGTGTTACTGTATCTTTCGCTTGGATTCTGGCAAAGTTGCCAGTATTCTTGATTTGTTGTCTTCGATTATAGGTGAATGAATATTCTAAATAAATTCCGAGAAGAATGCTAAGTGAGTTCTTATGAGAACTTCAAAGAAATTCCGAGAGTATTGAATTCTGAGGGAATTAGAAAGATAATTTCAAGTGAATTCTAATGAAAGTTCCATGAGACATCGGTGAAAAATATCAAGGGTTTCGAATTTTCAATTAAATCTCTAAACCATATATTTTGTCATTTATATATTATTGAATGGAACAGAAAAATAATCTCGTTGTTCTACGTCAACAATGCGGTCGAGCTTTGGACACAACCCACAACTTTTTTTCTTTTTCGTATTTCAACCTTATTGCTTATCGCGTACTAGATTATTGCTATAACTTAGTATTCTAGATGCACTTCCACAGTAATTAATTGATAGCTTTCGATGCCTGTACCGTTTTTGCATTTATAATTGTATGGCAAGTACAATCATACTCTATGCCAAGAAGAGTTCAGAAATTTTCCAAACCGAGACATTCCTAGAACGGACCGGGACTCAAACCAAGCCATCTCTTACTTTGTAGTTGCGCCTTTGTCAACTGAGGTAAGGGAGGCCCCTTGTTTGTCTAAGCCCATAAACAAAAATGGCCTTAAAACAGGTCAAAAAGGTCAAGTGGAAAAAACAAATTAAAGCGCCGAAATCAGCCCAATAATGGAAATAAGTTAGTGAAAATAATCTAAAAAAAAAAAAAAACTGAAAGACTAATTGAAACGCATGAGGAATATCACAACACTACGACAAAATAGTTTGATAGAAAAGCCCCTCAGAACAACGAAATGATAATACAAAGCAACCAGCTCCAGACAAACTTGCATCCCCACAATAATCATACATATGCAAAACTAATGGCCAAAAATCGCAAAAATGGCCAATTACTTTTTAAAACTTAATTGTGATTTTAGAACACTTAAATGAATAGTTTTAAATTGCCAAAATGGCCAAACTACTTTTATTATAATTTTAAAAATGACAACTCTTAGAAAAGTCAAAACGCTATAAAAGGCATAAAAAATTAAAATGGGATTAACTTTAAACTGTCATTATGAATTCGAAATTTCCACAATGGGGTGAAAAGTCTTGTAATAAATGGTATTACAGTCTTGAAAACGCCAAAGTAAGGTATAAATAGAAAAAAAAGTCAACTAATTAATTAATCAAAAGAATGGAACTGAAATTCCTAAATGATTTTCAAACGCCAAATGTTTAATGAAGTAAGATTCTATCAAGTTAAGCTTTTGCAAATTTTTAATAATTTTAAATTCAAGCTGTTTTAAATAGGCAAAAATAAAAATAAATCATTGGAGATTAATATGGATTATCTCAAAATAATTTTAAATTCAGATAATTCTTATACGAAATTTTAAAAACATATGAATAAGTTGTCTAAATTTCCGTGACTCACGGCCAAACGGTGCTATGGCAAAAGTGCCACAATCAATCCCATGACATGCTCATAGTCCATATTGTCAGCTCAATTCTTCGCATTGAAGTTTGTAGAACTTGATGTCAGCATTTGGTACCTTATCCACGACATGATTCTGTTGACTGTTAAACAAAATCCTTGTAATGTAGCTCAATAGCGTTTTTTCCTCGAATACCATAATATAACAGTACTTGTCCCGACGGCAGTTTCTTGTTCTCCAAAGTTCGACCAATGGACTACGTTCAGTCCCAGATTCCCCTTTAAGCATCGTTCCTCGCTGGTGATTTGAAAGCCGTTTGTACACGTGGAAATCATGCCTGGTCGAATACGTATTGATACAATATTTATGTGTATTGTCATTTGTAATATGTACTTCACCAAACCCATTTTTGTAATTTTGCTAGTTTGTTTTCTTAATTAAACTACTCATATTCGAGATTTACGCACACCTATATCGTAATCCCCGTAGTACGGTAAGTTGAAAACAACCTGGTCACAAATGATTAACCCATTATCAAATCAGCCCGAAAATTACAGTGTGATATTGAAAATCACTGGTAATTTGGCGGTATTTTCACTTCATAATCGCGCCTAATTTGTTACCCATGCCCCATGCACGTGCCGCTCAGTGGCCCAAGTGCGACAGTGACCATGGCTTTTACGTAAGGACTCACGCGCTTGGTCTTCGAAATAATCGTCATCACCAAAAGTCATTATATTTATTATTTTATAATAACAATAATCATTATGATCATCGATCCCATAAAAAGTCATTATGCACTTAACACGTATTTAATACACTGCCTAGAATGTTGTGGCAAACCAAAAGTTGCTCTTGATTCGCTGGAAAACGACAATCTTACCCAAACGCGTCGATCGAACCCTAGCGGTATTCGGGGAAATGAGAAGTCTTGATTAAATATTCTGATAAAGGTCATAAATCAAACGGGACCGAGCGCGCAGGGCAAGAAGTTCTCCACCTATTCTATTTTCGAGCGAAAAGCTGCAATCTTTAATGAAAATTTTCGACGCGTTGTGCGAGAACTTTCAGGACCACTCGCGCATCCTCGGCCGATCGATACTCACCGACGACCGAGATTGATTGATTGATATTGGTAGGCCATGTGAGATTGAGCCTCTAACGAAGCTGCGCACTGACTGGGTCCTCTCTGTCCTAATATAGTGTTTTTCTTTTCAAAAACCAATATATTTTATTGATTGATGCTGTAAATCAAAAGATGACAGTTTTCCTGATTGCATTCCTTGTACGGTGCATTTGCATTTTTTGTTCAGGATGGAATTTGCCACTTTCAGATGAAATGGCACAACCGTTACTCCAACGGCTCCTAAACTGCCACGAATCACGACAGGAAATCCTAGTGCAATCCTCTTGCAATTCCGAGAAACGATGAACAGGAATGCAAACCTATTGCTGCAATCCGAACGACACTGAAGTACCTACCGAAACCGGTCCGGCAACAATCCGAAGGGAAAATTGATGAATATAATTACCCCTACGGGAACAGCCCACATCACCCAGCAAGTAGTTACATGTAAATATGAAATCGAACCTCGGAAGATCGATATAAAAACAGAATCTTTCATCTTTTTTTTTAGCTTTACAGATTGATTAGTTGAATTGCTAGTGTGTTAGGGTCCAAAGTACCTGATGGACGATCTATGCAACTGCAGGTGTTCGTTACGATCATTAGCTGCAGTAAGTGTTCTCCAACGCAATGTTCATATTAACTGACTTCAATTTAGAGCTGCGATTCTTGTTTTAACTAATGCTCCAAATTTGGTCTTATCATTAGTATCCAGATTTAATGCAAGTTTTGGCAAATGGGGTGTTTATATCAATGAGGTTTTGCAAGTGTTGCAATAAATGTCTGTTTCCATTTACATTCTACATTGTCGTAAAAAAATGATCACAATTAACTGATAAACTAAAAGAAAACCAACATCAAAACTGTTACCTTACACTTTCTAGCGTGATTAGTGCTGTGTGTTGAAAACAACAGGGTTATCCCAAACGGAATCTCACGATAACAACGATATCCATGCTAAAAAGCCATTAACCTAACGGAGTAAGAGAGAGAGAGGGACAGAGACAGAGAGAACAAGTCAACTATCTGTCCATTCAACGTTTGCCGCATCATTTCTCCCTCCTCCGTGGACTCATTGACTCTCTGAAGCTTCTTTCACTACCCCACCAGTCTCTCTACTAGAAGTGTAACAAAACAAAACGGCTTTAAATTAATTAATTTAGATTAGCGCTAAATTGCTCTGTGAGTGATGTGATTATTATGGAAATAATGGAGGCTCGCACTAAAGGGGCACTTATCGACTGAGCTTTTTTTTACTCGTCAACAACCAGCCGTCGGTCAGCGTGTTTGGATTTGGTGTTATACTTGTTTTAATCGCAATAAGATGAGCTAACTCTTTGTACGAATGAGGGAAAATTCAAGGTTGTTCTTTCTGTTTTAGTAGTTTTTAGAAACGTTTCACCTTTCGTCAGTTAAGCACTCTTCACGCACTATCACAGTAGTTTACTGTGGGTTTCAAATGCTGATGAAAAGCGAGAAAATTAACAACCCGAAATTATTTGTAGACTAGATCGAGAATCGACCCCGCCGGTTTGAGCATGGTTTTGAATTACATCCGTACCTTTACTGACTGGGCTGAGAGAGTTACATTGCGTAAATGTAAAATGGAATCATATTACGTCATAATACGCAACATTTATTCACGATGCTCAATAACAATAAACGAAGAACAACGCTTATGCCATGAAAACCCGGTAAGTGGCTTCCATAATCATCATCAGTACGTATTACAAAATGTAGGTAGGTAAGTACCATTTTCATCTGCAATTTTGCACCCGCATCGTGCCCGCACGGATGAAAGCTCCGATCGAAAATGAGTTAGGACTTTCCGCCACCCGCTGTCCGACTGCAGCACGCGTTCCGACGACGTATTAAGTTGTATGCAGGAACCTAATTGCATAATGATCATAATATGTCTTTTATTGCATATAATATGCTTAATTAAATTAAATCTCGGAGAAATTAAGTGGCCAAGCTTCCATGCAACGACTACCGTTTGTCGAATGTTCCGACCCTTTAACGGCGACAGCGAATTACAACTCAATAAAATACAATAGAACGATTTGTGGGCGACGGAACAGGGAAGCGATGCACAAATATATAGGGTAAGTACACCAGTATTGGCCATAGTTTTCTATTTTGGCCATACCGCAGAAAAACGATTAAATCTCAATCTTCATGCGTTTTGTAGGCTACACACTTTGAAATAAATATTTTTACACCAGACGTAATCCATCTTAGACGTAAATTATGGTACGTAAACAAACATGTCATGTAAAATTAAGTGTTCCGAAACCGAAACATACACAACTCAACAAAAAGTGCGTTGCTTGCATGTGTCGGTCTCAGGGCACCGAAATTTCCATGTCTTTTTCGTAGTGTGTATATGTACATTTATTCCGATGAATAAGAATTGAATCAGCAATCTAACACAATTTTTGATCGCAAACTTGTGAGAAACGTGAAATATCTTCAAAACATGGCCAAAATAGGTGTGTTTCCCCTATATTGCAAATTCAAAAATGAGCCCAGACGAAGAGATGGGGCATTAAAAGATAAATGATATGGTCAATTAGCCTGATTTACTACATGGTTGCTTACTGGCACACTTTATACAAATCGAGCAAACAAGACACAGATATCTCTCACTCTATTACTGTACGAACATATATCCATTGCACGCAAATATTCGATTATATTTTTTTGTTTCTTCTTTGATTTTCTTCTTTGGCAATTTATTTGACAAATAGTGTTCGCTTCCCATTTCTGCTGGCGGAACTTTTCGTAAAACGTTAATTTCCCAGTTGCATGTCCAATAGAGTGCTTAAATTAAAAAAAAAAGATTTATTATAAAGCACCCACTAGTTAATTAGTAACCCCAAAAGATGAGTCTTTGGTTCTACACAGTTCGAAAAAATAGTTTAAATTTCTGTTCAATATGGAGCGTCACATATCATATACGTTTACATTATGATATCATGTAAAATTATGACACATTACATGCAATGCAGCAAATATTGTATACAAAAGCCCAGCTTTGTAAACAACATTGTTTGCAAGTTGCTCGGTTGCGTGAAATGAAATACAAGTCTACGTGAATGAGTGTTTACATCACAATTAAAATTCAGAATTTTTATCTAAATACTGAAAATAAAAATATGAGTCATTCCAGCTCAAGTGGGTACACCACCTGTGGTTGATTTCACCCATTTGAGCCAAACTTGGCCAAAACGCTTATTTTGGCATTCTGAACTAACGCCTTGTTTGATTTTGCTCTGAAAAGCCTAGATCCTTCTCGGTTACAACCCTGGATTTTCGAGATTTTTAAAAATTTCATCTTTCAGAAGAGATTACTCTACAACCAAATAAGCTATTCGTGATCTTAGAAAGTCAATTTTAAGGTTTTTAAATGTAGATTCTCATCATTGATAATAGAGGGCAGTGCGATCAAAACATGTATACTTACCTTACCAAGCAGGCTAAGGCCTTGTTGTCCTCTGCTGTCCGAAGAAGACGTCTCCACTCTGCTCGATCCATGGCCACACTTCGCCAGCCTCGTAGTCTGCGAAGGGTCCGCAGGTCGCCTTCTACTTGGTTGATCCACCTTGCCCGCTGCGCGCCTCTACTTCTTGTTCCTGTTGGGTCGCTTCCTAGAACCATTTTTACTGGGTCGTCGTGCGGCATTCTTACGACGTGCCCAGCCCACCGTAGTCGCCCAATTTTTGCAATGTGGACGATGGATGGTTCTCCCAGCAGCTGGTGCAATTCGTGGTTCATTCGCCTCCTCCACGTTCCGTCATCCATCTCTACTCCACCGTAGATGGTACGCAACACTTTCCATTCGAGAACACCAAGAGCGCGTTGGTCCTCCACGAGCATAGTCCAGGTCTCGTGGCCGCAGAGGACCACCGGTCTAATTAGCGTCTTGTAGACAGTCAACTTCGTGCGGCGGCGAATTTTATTCGACCGGAGCGTCCTCCGGAGTCCAAAGTAGGCACGATTTCCTGCCATAATGCGCCTTTGAATTTCTCTGCTGGTATCATTTTCGGAGGTCACCAGTGAGCTAAAATACACGAACTCATCGACCACCTCGATTTCGTCACCGTCAATCTGAACTCGGGGTGGGAGGCTAACATTGTCTTCCCTAGAACCTCTTCCTTTCATGTATTTTGTCTTCGGCGAAGCTCTTCTGATCACACCTTCTAACGCGATGTTGAATAGTAGACACGAAAGTCCATCACCTTGCCGTAACCCCCTTCGAGATTCAAAGGGACTCGAGAGTGTCCCCGATACTCGAACAACGCACATCACTCGATCCATCGTCGCGTTGACCAACCGCGTCAGTTTATCCGGAAATCCGTACTCGTATATAATCTGCCATAGCTGATCTCGATCGATTGTGTCGTATGCGGATTTGAAATCGATGAACAAATGATGTGTGGGCATGTTGTATTCGCGGCATTTCTGCAGTACCTGCCGAATCGCGAAAATTTGGTCCGTGGTAGCGCCGGCACCCATGAATCCCACCTGGTATTGCCCCATGAACTCTCTTACAAATGGTGACAGGCGGCGGCATAGAATTTGGGAGAGTACCTTGTAGGCGGCGCTCAGCAGTGTGATCGCACGGTAGTTGCAGCAATCCAACTTGTCACCCTTTTTTGTAGATTGGGCATACGACACCTTCCATCCACTCCTCCGGTAATATCTTCTCCTTCCAAATCTTGGCAATTACCCAGTGCAGTGCTCTAGCCAGTGCTTCACCACCGTATTTTAATAGCTCACTTGGTAGTTGATCTACACCAGTTGCTTTGTTGTTCTTCAGCCAACCGATCTCCTCCTCAACTTCTTGAAGATCAGGGGCCTGTCGTCTTCTGCGCGACCTTCAAGGTCTGTTGCCGTGCCACCTTCGTTTTCTGCTGCTTCACCGTTGAGGTGCTCGTCATATTACTGCTTCCACCTCTCAATCACCTCACAATCGTTCGTGAGAAGGTGACCGTCCAAGTCCTTGCACATATCGGCTTGCGGCACGTAGCCTTTGCGCGAATTATTAGCTTCTCGTAGAACTTCCGTGTGTCGTTTACGTGGTACAGATTTTCCATCGCCTCGCGATCTCGGTCTTCCTGCTGACGCTTCTTCCTTCGGAAAACCGAGTTTTGTCTGTTCCGCGCTTGTCTGTATCGCTCCACATTCAATCTCGTGCGGTGTTGCAGCATTCTCGACCGTGCTGCATTCTTCTCCTCTACTAACAGTTTACATTCGCCGTCAAACCAGTCATTTCTTCGGTCCGGGATTGCAGTACCCAGTGCCGCTGCAGCAGTACTACTTATGGCGGAACGGATGTCCCTCCAGCCATCTTCAAGAAAAGCTGCGCCAAGCTGCTCTTCCGTGGGTAGTTGCTCAATGTTCGATCGCGGCGTTCGACGTTGATAATATCGGAGAAGAATTTCCCGTCGATTAGAACGTGATCGATTTGGTTCTCTGTGTGTTGGTCAGGTAATCTCCATGTGGCTTTGTGGATATCCTTGTGGGGTAAAAAGGTACTTCGAACTACCATACCCCGAGAGGCTGCAAAGTTCACGCATCGTTGGCCGTTGTCGTTCGATACGGCATGCAGGCTGTTTGGCCCGATTGCCGGTCTATACATTGCCTCGCGTCCTACCTGAGCGTTCATGTCACCGATGACGATTTTGACGTCCCGTTGGGAACAGCCGTCGTACACCTGCTGCAGCTGCGCATAGAACGCTTCTTTCTCGTCGTCGGGTCTCCCTTCGTGTGGGCAGTGCACGTTGATGATGCTGTAGTTGACTAAACGGCCCTTAATCCTCAACTTGCACATCCTCGCGTTGATCGGCTGCCAACCAATCATGCGTTGGTGCATCATACCCAGCACTACAGAGCCGGTTCCCAGCTTGTTGGTGGTGCCACAGCTCTGGTAGAAAGTAGCCGCTCGATGCCCGCTTTTCCATACCTTTTGTCTCGTCCAGCAAAGTTCATGCAGTGCTACGACTTCGAAGTTGCGTGGTTGAAGTTCGTCATAGATTAACCTATCGCAACCCGGGAAGCCGAGCGATTTGCAGTTCCATGTTCCGAGTTTTCAATCGTAGTCCTTATTTCGTCGCGTAGGTCTGTGCCGATTGTTCCGATCCGTATTTCTTTCTTCAGTATTTGCAACTTTATGTTTTTTCCAGGGCGGCTTGTTGGGCCTGCCCCAACCCCCTGTCTCGCCGGGGGACCATCGTGCACAGCTCTGTTGAGTCCCACGCTGGCACTAGGACGGTGATCAGCCGCTCCTAACATGGAAAACAGACGCCGTTT
Source organism: Ochlerotatus camptorhynchus (assembly GCF_037179485.1). Taxonomy (NCBI): domain Eukaryota; kingdom Metazoa; phylum Arthropoda; class Insecta; order Diptera; family Culicidae; genus Ochlerotatus; species Ochlerotatus camptorhynchus. The sequence goes on along the minus strand of NW_027040795.1, from coordinate 873,187 downwards.
TGAGCCGCACCTCCATGGTGAGCAGACGCTCAGGTTTGGTGAAGCATTTCCTCTATCACCGTACTATGGTTACCGCGCCAGTGTTCGCGTCGCACCTCTTCACTTTGCTATTGCCGGACTGGCAACATTGCCCAGGCTACGCAACCCAGCTGTGTCTATGTTTCAGCTGGTAGTCTTTTGTTATCATATGACTCGGGGAGGCGTGAAGTAGGAACTTGTGAGGACCAGGGCTAGGTATTCCGCTCCTTCCAGGTTGTCAACTCACCATTTTGGCCCATCAAAACATGTATGATACATGATTAGATACTATATTTTGTAGTCTGTGAAAGAGAAATCCCATATCGTGTTGCATTAATATACATGGTATGTTGTGAGATTTAGCTCGTGAGAGAATATTTTCACTCTTGGATTTAAAGTTTTTGACTCTCTTGGGGCTGGTAGTAAAAAGGGCAAAAAATGTACGAGAAATACTGGTTTTGTTAATTGTAGTATTTTTCTAGCACCACTAAGCCGTAGTCGTGACTTTTATGCCTCGCAAAGTTTTAAACTGCGGTTAATTTAACTAAATGTACTTCAGAAAAAAACTACAGAAGATAGTTAGAATTACTCTTATTTCGGATCTGCAAATACTATGATAAACGTCCACTGATAACAGGCTGTACTAGTTTCGCATTAAAAACACTGACAAAGAACTGACACATGGTCATGAAATTTAAGGGGAGGTTTACTTGGATTTTTAAAAAAAAAAAATGATTTTTTTTGCATAAAATGAAAGCTACAAGTGTGTAGAATATGTGGCCAAAAGGATTTTACGATCCGAAACATATTTAGCGAGCTATGGCGCTTTGAGTGAGCCTTTGTCATGCGCGCTGAGGGACGCAACAAAAACTTTAAACGCGTTTTTCTGGAAACCATATTTTTTATAACAACTTAGAGCATAGGGCTTGAACAAATGATCCGATTTACAATCGGAAAATTGCTTTGAAGGATACTATTTTTTGTATGGCTTATACCTAAAATGAAAAAAAAATTGTTAGTTACTATTTTTTAAGCAAGGTCAAAGTGAGAAAAAAAGGGGTAAAAAAAGCACTAAATTTTCAAATGTCCATAATTTGGTCAATTTTTGTCGGATTTCGTTCTAGTTAGATATAAGCCATAGGAAATATTATCAACTTTAACTACAATAAAAAAAATTTCATTTCAGTTCACCACCAGAGGGTGTGCACTCGAAGTTCTGCAGCAAAACCTGACTGACACTCCTCCACGCGAGCCGCCATTTTGAGCCACCATTTTGTTTTTTTACCTTCAAAAAATTTCCAAGTATTCAGGAATAGTGGACAAATATAATTATCGAAACCGGAAGTTCGTATGTCTTTTCATTCTCCTGAAAAAAAATTCCAAAGTTCAACTGTTTTTCAGCCAAATCCAAGTAAACCTCCCGTTAAGGATGATGATCTAGTATAAGGGTTTCAAAATTTGTTTCAAGGTTAGGTACTATATTTTGTAGTCTGTGAACGAGAAATCCCATATCGTGTAGCATTAATATACATGGCATGTTGGGAGATTGAGCTCGCGAGAGAAAATTGTCACTCTTGGATTTTTTTTGGCTCTCTTGGATTTATTTATTTTTTAGCTCTTGGGACAATAATATCCGGGAATATTAAATGACAAACCCCTGGCTGATTTCTTGAGGATGTCGTTCACTTTTTTGGTTTTAATATACATAGGAAGCGAATTATTCCCATTTCTCTCAATTTCTATATGAGGATTTTAATTACTTGCTACCAGCGGAACAGAGTCATCTCTGTGGGAAATGACCTCATGATATGATTCATTCAAGAAAGATAGAATTGTTATAAAATGATAAAACAGTGTAATTCGATAGTTGGCAACAATAACAGGCTTGATGGTCATTGTCATGGCAACTAGAAATCCTCAGAGGAAGAGAGGAGTGGAGAGAATGTTTTGAGCCAAGTAAATAACGTGATGAACTAGCTACCGCTAAAAATCACGATAATAAAGAAAAAAAAAATGAGTCAAGTGAACTGACAAAATCTCGAAAATAAAGTCATGTGAAATTCTAGCTTCTTGCAAGGGCTGCAAGACGATTCACATACAAACCCTACTGCCGACTTGTATTTTTTTTTCTTCGCCCATCTCTCCCCCTGACTATTTCTAATGGCAACCACATATTATTATTTTTTCAACGTTTGGGCAACTAGAACCTAGGGGCAAGCCAGCTGTACTCAAAGTTAATATTTTTGCACCGAGTAGATTTGATCAACTCATAATCACTCAAAAATGTTCAAAGTAGTCTTATGGCCTACATTCATCAACATATACAAAATGAATACAATGTGAATCAATCCCAAGTAACATTGCAAGTTTTATCGAGGTTTTAAAGCATGCTACAAGTCTAAATCATGGTCTACAGAACCTTCATAAACTGAAATTGTTACTTGGGAATATCATGCGGAATCAAAGAACTTCTGATTTTCCTATTTCTCCTACTTCCCGTTTCTGCATTGCATTTGAAATCAATCCCTCCTGTAAATTACCATCATCTGTCCGGATAATTTGAAAGTTGATAGTCTTTGTTTGAGGAATTAACACAAAACACGGGTTGCTGTGTTACCGTACATTTCATATTGGGCAACTCGAGTTACTCAGAGTTACTCGAAATTGGCTCAAATATTATTCATGATCTAACGCTGTCTTGTCCCTAGACTAGAACAAAAGTTAGAGCGATGTGAGTGTAATTCAATAATTTTCCACAGTAATTCACAAAAATCTCCACATTAGCTTCAAACAATTTGTGAGACTCTAAACTATTATTAATCTTAACAATTCTTTGCTCAGACTCATATTTTGGGGATTTGAATCAAACTGGAGGGCAGTGCTGATTAAAATCATTTCTTCTACACTCAAATTAGCTAACAATCCAGACAGCCTAAAAAGATAAACCTACTAACCGCGTGAATTTGTAATTTGACATGGCAACATTCTCTCGACCAAGGCAACCACCGAGTTTCGAAGTCAACATTTGTTATTGTTCATTCGTGAATGCATGTTCATTATCGCCTGTGTTGTTGTTGTCATATCAATAATCATGTTGCTGTTCACACTCGGATTGATGGACTATTATTGCCTTCTGCGAATTGATCGAGGTTTTAGGCTCTGTGATCAATCATATTCAAAATAAGCAATGAACTCATTTTTTCATTTGATTCGTACATGACAGCGATGGTTTTCAAAACAAACACAATTAATCTACACTGCACAGTGGTCCAGAATGCAGATTTAGCTGGAATGATATGTTTTGAGCCTGAAATTGAAACTGTAGACTAAAAGTCTCTTCTACAAAGTTGTTCCTTATAGCTAGGCCCTCATTTTTATGTCAATGAATTCTAGGGTGGTTCCTATTATCATTAAAATCAAAAATCTAACTTTTTTGTTTGAATAAATTAAGGTATACATTTCTAAGCAAAGTTATAGCTGAGCTAATTTCAAGCAACTTTGTTGGAAATAACTTTTTTGTATCTCTTAAATTGGCCGATTTAGAGCTATTTTCTTGAATTCAGTTAGGGTGGCTCTTAAAGAAACAGTTTTTTCGCTCTAGTTTTCTTATTTTGAATTTTTCAGCAAAGGTGTCTTAAGATATTTTACAGTTTCAATTTCTTGAACAATGTTGCTCGAAATTAGCTCAGCTATAACTTTGTCGAAGAATGTATACCTTAATTCATTCAAACAAAAAAGTTAAATTTTTGATTTTAATGATAATAAGAACTACCCTAGAATTCATTGTCATAAAAATAAGGGACTAACTACAAGGAACAACTTTGTAGAAGAGACTTTAAGTCTAAAGTTTCAATTTCAGGCTCAAAACATATCATTCCACCTAAATCTGCATTCTGGACCACTGTGCACTGGGTCGAAGCGCTCGTCATTACACTGATACAAAATCCATTGGCAAAAATACTATATTGCTGGTTTAAATTAAATACCCTCACCAATAGATTTGTGCAGAAAACAATTTCATTTAATTTTACTATTATTTCTATCAAAATTACTATGCATTTTGAGCAAGCATAGTAGTTTCACCAGCATCATAGTAAATTGTTTTACATTCGCAGTCAGCTATACTGAATTCATAGTAGATTTATTAGTAATAAGCGTGATTATATTGATAATAAGTGTTTTCTGCAAAATAGTATTTCTAACAATGATCCTTGTTTCAGTGTAGGTACTGCAGCGTGACGGAAAAAAATGAACTCAGTGTTCATCGGATGAATTTTTTGAAAGCTCAGTGGTACTGTTTACAAGATACCCAAAACTGATCAGGTCCACGTAAACAGTACCACTGAACTGTCATCCGATTGAGGTTAGCCCTGGCGGTGCAAAATCTTATTGTGAGTGATGGTAAATGATAAAAAAGACCCTGCTGGAGGGTGGTCTATAAGAAATATCCGTTTTATAAAATGAAGCACCCTACTGCTTATTGTATAATATTTAAGGTTCGGTTTGTGCATTGCGATATCAAGTTTTAAAACAACACATTTTCATAAGAGGGCCAGTCCCGAGAAATCGCAAGATGAAAATCCCAGGATCTTGAAAATCCTGAATTCCGGAATATGTTCTAGGGGTAATCAAATCTGCACACTGTGTCAAAACACAACATGGCACACTATTCGGCACGGCAAGGCACACTTTGACAAGTAGAACACAAATCAAGCTGAACATTGCATTAGGTCCTAAGTAACATTGACAGTTTCTCTTCGTCGACTTTCTCTTTGCATCCCCACGACCATGCAAAGGCAAGTATTTTCAGCACACAGAAGCTTTTATCTACAAACACAACAAGAAACGGTTATGTGCTCAAGTTATTAACGAAAGAGAAAGTCGACGAAGAGAATCGATCAATGTTACTTAGAACCTAATGCAATGTTCAGCTTGAAATAATGTGACATACATCAGCATGTTTAAAAATGAATGAAGAACGCAAAATGAACATGGTTCGCAACCACGCCGGATTTAGCTCAGAATGTTTGGTTTTTGATCAGAAGAAAAGCAGCTTGCTATTCAATAAATAGTATACAAGTGCCAGGAATGTGAATCAATTTGAATTTTTATATTTGAATATTGCGGGATTGTCAAAAAACTACGTAGCATTACGTCAGATTGTTGAGGAAAAACGCCCATTTTTAGTTTTATTAGCAGAAACCAAGGGGTAATCAACTCTGCATACTGTGCCGAAACACAGCATGGCACACTGTTCGGCACGTTAAGGAACACGTTGACAAGTATGTCACGAACAATATTATATAAAACGGCAACACTGTTGAGCGATGAAGTTTTTCTAATTGATTTACCCGTTGCTAAGGTTTGTTTTTTTCCCAAGTGAAAAATAAATATCCGTCAGTTCAGGTCAATACTAGAGATGGGCTATCAGATCCGGATTCGTTCAAAAAATTTGGATTAGTATAGAGAGTGAATAATCTACAGCTAATGTTTTATAGGAATCGTATTATCGGCCTTTCGCTCTGTTAGCAGTTCTAACAAACTATACTTTTAGGCGCATTTTTATAAACAGTACAAGCTAGAATATGAAATTTATGCCTGCAATTCCTGAAATATCTAACGAGGAGAATTGAAAGGTAAAATTTTTGAGGATATGAGACGTATGGTTGACAACTACATCGAGCAGCAGCTGAAGATGTAGATCCTCTCCATGAACTGTATGGGACTTTGAATGCTAAGCAGCCCTGAACTCGAGTTCCAGTAACTCCGTGTTCCCACACGTATTGTTATGATTCTAATATTTAGATTTTTTAGCATATTAATAGTATAAATAGGTGTCCTCCTTGTCTTGACCTTTTTTTCTTCCACGACTTGGTTTAGGTTCGCCTTTGCTAGCCTGGTTTAGTTCTGTTCTGGAGGCCGTACTAATAGCCCAAAAATCTTGAAATAAGTGGCATCGTCATTTGCGTTTTTACCGGAGCCGAATAATGATTTTGCTACCTCTGCCTTTTCTGAGATGATTCAAAAATCAGAATATATGCTTGTGATGAAGTTTGCGTGGTGGTACTTGAACTCGTAATCCTTGCTGTATTTTCTGCTGTGATCGAATTTGTTTTTTCTTCATGAAACACTCGTTTGGCATCGTTGAACCAAGAGAAAGGAATGACTCACGCGTGTTATTTCATGCACATTTTACTTTCAACAGGACAGGTACTCGTATTTCATATGTATCCAAATAGGTCGTTTAATGTTAGAGAACCGTCCATGAGAGCTTGAAATTGTAATCAAACGATCTCAAAAGTCACAACTGCAGGGTTGCCAAACTCATGGGATACTGATATTGACACCTTGATTTCCACACTTCGACACGTTTGGTACAACGCTTGGCACAGTTTTTGGCACAGATAAAGTATTCGGTACAGATTGAGATGTGCAGAGTTGAACCATAGAGGTAACTCTAAGACTAGTAGGTCCCGAAGAAACGTGCTCAACTTTTTGGCTCAGCTCTGGTACTATCTTCGGTCCCAAGCTAATCGATTCACCCCTCGAAACATAAGAAAATCCACGAGCTCCTCATTTTATCTGTCAAGCTTTCATAACGAACCAAAACAAACATTGTGTAGTACTAGAATTTTGACTAGAATGGGGTACGTTAATCGATTTGCTTGGGACCAATAGGCTAGTAGTGAGCCAATTTAAAATCGTGAGTTTCGTATTGATTGTTGGTTGAACACCCTTTGGCAGAAACTGATTGCAAACTTTATTGCATTCAAGACACACTGCACACTGGGCCACGAATGTAATCTAGCGGAGCAAAATTAATAACTCCGAAACGAAGCGTTTTCACGACTTGGTGTTTTCGGCAAAGTTTCTCATCATAATAAGAACCATCTATTGACATAAACAAATAGTTCAAAACTCTTCCGCAAAGATAGCGCCACAATCGAACATCTTTCTCTGACGTTTTGGAGACTTGATGTCTCAGAAAAAAACATATGCATTTGCATAAGAAAAAAATGTAAAAATATATGGTTGTAAGCAAAAAAACCGAAACAGAAGGAAAAAACATATTTTAGACATTTTTTCTTTAACTCTTTATAACTCGGAACCAGTAGGCTGTGGAAATTTTACGTATGGAAAAGAGTTGTTTATTTTGTCAAGATAAACAACATTTCTGAAGACATCAAGTCTCCAAAACGTCAGAGAAATAAGTTAGATAGGGGCGCTATCTTTGCGGAAGAGTTTTGAACTATTTGTTTATGTCAATAGATGTTTCATATTATGATGAGAAACTTTGCTCCAGACACCAAGTCGTGAAAACGCTTCGTTTCGGAGTTATTAATTTTGATCCGCTAGATTGCATTCCTGGCCCAGTGTACACTGTGGTGTTGTTATTTATGTCAAAGAATCAGGTCAATTCAGCCTTCGTACATACGAAGTTATTGATGGCAACTGGTTCTTGGGCATTTCAGTTGGGCGTGGCATAAAGATGGGTAATTATGGTGTTTTATATCATTCTCCCAGTTCTAGTGAACAGCGTTTTGTTGAAGTTTTAGAGAACTGACTCGAGACATTAATTGATTCTAGTAAATTAAATATATATTATTAATAATAATGATGACTTCGTAAAATTAAACTGCTGGAGAAAATATTCGAAACAGGCTGTTTCGAATCTTGTTGAGCGTGGAGTGTGGATTTTCCATTCGCGGTCGGTATTTTTTATGATGAATCTACTGCTGTTTACTAATAAACTTTTTTTCCTTGGTTTGTTTTCCATCGATCTTGTTTTCCGTGCTGAGCACCAATGCTACCGACGCCAAGGAGGTAGCTACCACACCTGGACCCTATTCTATCGACCCATCAACTCATGAACCGGGGACCAACGGCTTTACTTCCCTTCCGAAGGAAGGCGTGATCAGAGATTTTATGCCTCAGAACATCCCGGTGGCGCCGACTGGGGTTGAACCAAGACCTGCAATGCGGGGTGAGAGCTTATCACGCATACCACTACACCACCGGTGTCGCTAATGTACCAATCAACTAGTTGAGCAAAAGTTTGTTTCTTTGATAAACTCGAACAGCTGGTATAATTTGGATCTTTTGCGCCTTAAACTGATAAAGGGACAAATGGTACAAAAAGTTTTGCATATCAAATAATGACAATCATTGGAATAGCTACACAACCGTGCTTTATAAATATTCACAATCGATAAAGAAAATTCGTTGTGAATATGTTCAAAGGAAGATTGATCAGAATCTAGAGTTATGGAAAATTTTGAAATCTTTATAAAAACCTAGTAATTGTAAACCGTAGTTCATAACTTTTAGTGGTACATTAGAACAGTTAGAACAAGCTATTGCATTTAAATTTAATCATTATTTTGTTAACAGTGTTTTATTGTCTAAGCAGTCGATTGAATTTGCCAATGAACCTGACGAAATAAAACAGCCGTTAAGGGGAAGTTCACCGCTCCGAAAAAAAAATACGTTTCGGATTTTCTAAAAACATTGGAGAAAGGGTGATATCTTTCTCCATTTTTTTTAGAAAATCCGAAACGTCTAAAAGAAATTTTTTTTTTAAATTTTCTAAAGAAAATTCATGTGCATAAAATGTTTGTAAGTCATCATGGAATAAAGTTGAACTCAAAAAACCACAAAACATCGTCTCTTCTGTTTTACTGAGGGTCCAATATTTTTTCATGATGAGATAACAAAAATATTCTACATGGTATTTCAAGAATCTTAAGAAGAAACTGATTTTCTTGGATTTTTGATATTATTTCCCAATATTTTTAGAAAAATAAAAACGTATCGAAATTTTATTTTTTTTATTTTCGGGGCGGTAAACTTCCTCTTAAAAGAAGTTGTTCAGAGATGGAATTCTTCTTGGTGAACTCACACAACGCTGAAATTTGCGACCGATGAGACTCAAAGCAGACACCGATCGACCGATAATTACAACTTGAGGTACTTTCGGATTACGCGGAATTTGTATGCCTTAGGTGAACAAGCGATATCGTCTACTTCATACAAGTGCTATATTTCAACTAACTCTGGAAAATACAATTCGGTTCGTGGGTTCGGCTATATCTTTCATTGTAGTAGTATGTGAGAAAAGGTTTCTATGGATCAAAGAACGCAAAAGATCGACTTCCTATTATAGGGTTCAATAATAAATTCGCCTACTCAGAATTATTACGTGTTATCGGGAAACTGTTATACAATTTGAATTCTAGTTCAAAAAAATTAAGAAAGGTGTATTCATATTGAATAGTAATTTATTCTGCTCCAAACAGTAGTTATAGATTTGAAGGTACAAGTACATTAGATGAACTAAGATTTATTTGTTTTTCTTTAGGAAAATCAGCTGGAGTAGATAATGTTAATGCTAGAGTTATTCAAGATTGCTTTCATGTCATTGGCACAATTGAAACAATTTCTTGGTCCTTATTGTTAAGATCAATCAAGCGCTTTGGAATTACGAGTACTTCATATAAATGGTTTGGAAGTTATTTGTCTGACAGAACTCAACGGACTGTTTTTTAATGATTCTGTTTCCAGTCCCGCGAGGAATAACCTTGGAGCACCCTAAGGAAGTGTATAAGGGCCCCTTTTATTTATTATGTACATTAATGACATGCGACGTGTTTTACGATTTTGCGACATTAATCTTTTTGCAGATGATACTGTGTTATTCATTGGTTGAAGTTTAAGCAGTTGAAATTCAATTCAAGTAAAACTAAATTTATGGTAATTTCGCGAAATCGAGCTAATGAGAACATCTTAGTTGTAATTGATGAAGAGGCTATAGATCGCGTTTGGGAGATTAAATATCTTGGCGTGATTATTGATGACAAACTTAAGTTCAATTAAATTGTCAAGAATTATGGAATTATATGTCAATTGAAAAACGATTTGACCATTGCCAGTAAAATATAGCCATGCAAATCAATCATATCTCCTCGTTTGGAATAGTAGTAAAAAAATTATGTTTATTTCTGTTGATTATATTTGTACATTAAAAAATGCTACGAGCACGAAGAAGGAGTGATCTATGGCCCCGGTATCGCCGATTAACCGTTAGTTCCAGATATCATGTTTTTACACATCCCAAAACTTTAAACGCGTTTTTCTCGGTGTTTTCCAAATTGGCGGGAAAGATAACTCAAAAAGTTCTCATCCAAATGACCTGGCGCATCTTAAAGGAAATAGATTTTTACTCTATGTGAATCACTGATATAATATATAATTTTCAGGTCTGCCTAAAGTGGAAAAAACAGTGAAAAATCAATTTTTTTTTCAGATATTTTTTTCTAAATTTTAAAATCATTTTTTTTTTTGGTTTTAGAGGTTCACATAGAACAAAAATTTTATCTGAATAAGGTCCAATTTATAAAAGTAAGTTTTGTCCATTTTTCAGGTCTCTATAACGCCCGCCAATTACCAATCCCCACCGGAGGCGACCTCTTTCCGATGTGACCCCAAGGAGCCACAGAGGTCACACACCAATGAAAAAAATCTCAAATGTAGAGGAAGATTTATGCAATTTTATGCAAAAACCCCAAACGTTTGCGTTGTTTCATTTGCTCACAAAAAAATTCCGAAAATCGTCGAGTTTTTGACGTGTTACTTGTATTCCCCCCCCTTAAAGGATTTTCGAAAACAAAAAAATCTACAAAAACGGTTTGTACTTGTAAAATATTGCTTAATTATTTCAATTACAATCAAACGTTACAGAGACCACAAACAAGCGATAAAACGTGTTACAATCTTTGAAAAGACTCGAAATTCCTGCTCCATGATTAGCATAACAAAACATATATAACACATTTATTTTTTTATTTTTCAACCCTCGTGATTTTCAGAAATTTTATAGGGGAGGGTGACAAAAGTAAAAATTATCATTTGTTTCGGCTTGAAAATGGATCTTTATAACAACATTTCTGAAAACACCACATTACTAGAAACAACACTTTTAATGAATATAAAGAATTTCCCTTCAAACTTGCCAACCACCGTGTGACTTAAATTTATTGTGTGCATTTTGTTACAATTTTAGTTATTGATCTCTATCACCATCACGCGAAATTCACCTCGACCGGTCTTCCTCTGCAATCGTTCCACCGCCGGCCGTTTAGTCAGCCGCATTCAAGAAACTGGGATTGCGTGTTTTGAAAGAGTGAAATATTTTCGGACCAGGGCATTTGATATGCATCTTTCGGAAGACTGATACTGTCTGAAAGCCAGTAGAAGCGAAGAGGATAGAGGAATGGTATGCCCGGCTGAAGTGGTGGGACATACATTTTCGCAAGGAAATCCCTCAAACAAGATAAAGCCGCAGCTCTAATGCATCATGAATATGTTTATGCATATTTTACCACAAGCACAATTCGTTCGGTGGCCGGGTTTCTTGTGGTGGGTTGCACTCAAGCATTTTTAAGAAGTGCTTGAATGTCTATCTAATAACGATGGACGCAAGCTTGGAATATTGCTGGTTCTTTGAGTGAGGCACACCGTTTGGCACTGATTATATTCTCTATCGTGGATTGTGTATTCTACACACGCCTATTATAGTACTAAGGACTGCTTATGCGTTCTTTATGAACATATGATTGCAAAATGAGTTTCCGACAAAGAATTGTTAGATGTCGTTTGGGTTTGGATTTGATGCGTGCTTGAGTAGCTGAACGTAAATGATGTCAAAACATTTTCACCATCGTAAGTAGAATCGTTAGACAGCACCGAAATAAAGAATGATTTTACAGAATTTCGGATTATAAAAATGACGAAGGCGATTTCCTCAGTGCAAGCATTGAGCTCATGCGAAACCAAGAAAGGAAGCGCTGCTCAGCATATGAAATATGTATACGTGAAAGGTACACAGTTCAAATGTGAATATTCACCGCCGCAAAAGTGCCGGACCGATTGGTCAGTTTCTTCTTCCTGATGTGAAATACGGATGGAGGTTTGAAAAATTGAACTGGGCTTGCGGAATATATAAATTTTGTGTATTTCTCGTTCTTGGCAGTTTCATTTTACTCTTGTTGAAACCTTTACGTGCTTCGCAGCGAGAAACACCAAACGTAAAACCGATGCTTGCATGAAAGATGCATAGCAGTCGAGAATTAAAAATACATAAATTCAGCCTTGCCACAACGTCCCGGCGAAGGTATACGGCACGGATTCGAAACTAAGCGAACGACATCGAGTGGACGCATTGGTCGGGTTGAAGTTGCATCTGAGTTCGCACTGCCATGACTAAGGTCCGGTTTGAACCCCTTCGCGAAGCATGGTTTGGTTTTGTACCTACAGCATGAGAGATGTGGATCCGATTCCGTTTGACTTCTTTCTTCACATTTCTGACTCCGTCGGGTCAGGTCGAAAAGCGATATTCCCAGCGCGCACTTGAAGCCGAAGAAACTCCCTGCCAATCGGTATATAAATCAACCAAATGCCTGTGCAAGAGAAGAGGAAAACAGATCTGCAGAATGAATAGCAATAAAAAAAAAATCCAGCTTTTAACGGACGAATGGCAGTGAATAAATTTGTCTTTACCGTCTTCTGTTGCGAATATTGCATGCTCAAAATGGCGCAGACATTGGTTGTTGGCTACATTCGCATGTTCCTTCCGAGACGACTGCAGGAGAAACGCTCCCACGCCACAAAATGATGCATTGTATATAACGAAGATGCGTGATCATTGGGAACTTTGAGCCACCCGATAGAATGTTATGTGGATTAGATGGCGGATTGAGAAAATCATCATAAAATTTTTACGATACATAAAGATATAGCATTTATTGATCTATTCATACTTGTGGCAAACTTAGTTTGCATGTATTTTTTTTTGGTGTTTTGAAAAGCAGGCCCGGTAAGCTTGAGCAATTCTAAGAGAGATAAAGTCTTTGTTCGAAAAATTTAAACAACGATTCGTGTCCTTTAGAGTCTTTCATTAATTACATAAGCACCCCCACCCCTAAAGGGTCGCACAAGTCATATACAGACCATTCAAATATTCGATGCAAGATCTTACTAAGGGAAGAGGGGAACTTCCAGTATGCACTATCTCGATAGCCTGATCTTCTAGGAAGTTGCCGTTCTTAGGCAAATAAATTCAAGCGACTAAGGCTTTCCTGGTGATAAACATAAAATTTCAGAACTCTCTCACTACTCGGTGTTAGTGTACATGTGAGCTTTCTGTACTGGCTATATCTTGAGATCCTGGACATCTAGGAAGTTTATTTCTTCGGCAAAATTGATCAGGAGGTCAGGAATTTCTGGATGCTGAAAATATCGGAATTCTCTCACTACATAGTACTAGTGGGCATATGAGCATCCTAATCATCCAAAAAGCTGCCATGTTTGCCAAAGCTCTTCAAAAGGTCTATCTTTATTTTCAGAACAAGAACAGCTATCCAGGCTGAAAATATATGCCTGACAACATGTTGGAATACTATAACCGATGGATATTCGATTTCGCTAAAAAAAGTCTGTCTGGACTCAGTTCTAGTACAACACATTCTTCGAGAAGCGTCTCCGAGCGGCGGCTCTCTGGATGGAGCATTCACAATGCTGGAATTCTCTATGGCTCTTCTTTCATCGAACAACTCCTCACTGGGAACCGATATGATTAAATTCAATCTTCTGAAAATTCTTCCAGATATCGCTAAAAGACGCTTGCTGAATAGAGACAGGTCAAAGTAATAGCCATTAAAAAACCTGGCAAACCAGCGTCTGACCATAACTCATACCGTCCGATTGCTATGCCTTCGTGCATTAGGAAATTGTTGGAGAAAATGATCCTTCGGAAACTCGATCAGTGGGTCGAAGCAAATAACTAGCTATCAAATACACAGTTTGGGTTCCGCAAGAGCAAAGGAACAAACGATTGTCTAGCGCTGCTTTCCACAGATATTCAATTGGCCTTTGCGCACAAGGAGCAATTGGCTATTCTTGGACATTAAGGGGCTTTTGATTCAGTTTCCATTGAGATTCTGTCAGATAATCTGCACAGATGTGGACTTTCTGGAATTTTAAATAATTTCTTGTACAATTTGTTGTCAGAAAATGAACTTTTCTCTTGAGAAACTGACAACTCCCAGAATTAGTTACATGGGCCTACTGCAAGGTTTATGTTTCAGCCCTCTTCTCTATAATTTTTATGACAAAGATATCGACAACTGTTTGGCAGAACAGTGCACGGTAAGACAACTTTCAGACGACGGTGTGGTTTCCGTAAGAGGTCCGTGTCGTGGACTTGCAAGGACCATTGCAAAATTCCTTAGATAACTTGTCTTCTTGGGATCAAATTCTCGCCGCAAGAAAACTGAACTGTAGTGTTTACTCGAAAGCAGTGCCCTGCCCAAATGCAGCTTTATCTTTTGGGCAGAAACATTATCCAATCATTGTCTTTCAAGTACCTTGGGATCGGGTTATATTCAAAGTGCACTTGGAATACCCATATTAAGTATGTGAAGCAAAAATGTCAACAGAGGATCAACTTTCTGCGTTCAATTTGCGGCACATGGTGGGGTGCTCATCTGGGAGACCTCATAACGCTTTATAAAAAAAAACTAACTTGGCAAGAAAAAGTCACCTAATAAAATTGCACCGAATTCAATATCGTTGTCTGCGTATTGCTCTCGACTGTATGCACTCAGCGCATAACATGAGTCTCGAGGTTCTGACAGGAGTAACACCCCTTCAGAACCGTTTCTGGAAGTTCTTTCTCAGCATACTAATCAAATGCGGAGTGACAAACACACTTATAATTGCAAATTTTGAAGAAATTCTTAGGCTGAACACATAATCTCGATTTATGAAAATCTAACACCAATATATATCGTCAGATATGTGTCTTCCTTGTTACACTCCAAAGCGTACTCACTTTACCAATCGCAGTTCTTCAACTATGATCTACTATGATTCAACTATGATCTGACCATGAAACAAGTAACTCATGGTTTTCCCGATAAACTTCGACCTATTATTATCCCGCGTGTTCTTACTAAAAAGTACGAACAAGTCAATTGCATGAAAAGAAATTTTACAGACGGGTGGCTCAATGGATCCACTGGCTTCGGTGTCTTCAATGAAAACTCTAGCGCCTACTACAAGCTTCAGGAACCTTGTTCCGTATTTGCTGAGCTGGCAGCAATCAACTTCGCATTGGGGATGATTTCCAATATGCCCGCAGACCATTACTTCATCTTCTCGGATAGTCTCAGTGCGATCGAGGCTATTCGGTCGATGAAGCAAGGTAGTCACTCATCTTATTTCCTTTCAAAGGTAAGGGAGCAGATGAGTGTGCTGGTGGAAAGATTATATATGATTACCTTTAAATGGGTCCCCTCACATTGCTCAATTCCAGGTAGATTCTCTCGCAAAGGTGGGCGCGTAGGAAGGCGAATTTTATGACAGGCAAATTTCACCCTTTCGAGTTGGTAAACCGATTGGGACACTGGAAATCTTGGACGGTGGTTACATTCAAGTACTCCTCATGTTTCTTCGAGAGCGTGGTTTAAGGGCTTGGGATTAAGTTGTGACTTCATTCGCGTGATGAGTAGACTAATGTTCAACCACTACTCGCTAGATGCTCATCTCAATAGAATAAACCTCGTAGACAGCAACAGCTGTCGGAGTGGAAACGGTTACGATGACATCGATTATGCAGTTTGGTAATGTACGGATAATGACGCCGCCAGAGAGTGACTTTTGAATACCCTCGAGGCCCACGGAAGACAACCTTATATCCCTATCAGAGACTATGGGAACCCGTGATCTCTGCTATATGCAGTCGGTTTATGTGTTTCTTCAAATTTCTAGTATAATAATTTAATTACTTTGTATTTTGTTTTTTTTTGTCTTATCCTACCGTCTTGATGAGTCTCATCGTCGCCCACTCATCACCCACCATAGCCGGTCGAACTCCAGACAAATCTAGAATTGAACTACCATTCATACTGGCGACAATGCTCTGATGAGACAACGAAAACCCCCCCTAAGCTCCTCCCCTGATCCTATCCTTTGACAATGTACCCTTCTAACCTCGAGTAAGCCGCGAGTATTCGGTCCAACCTCTGCTAGACATAGAATTAAGTGAATTTTGTTACAAACAATGAACAATTAATTCTCAGGCTCCGAAAAGCCCACGTGATTGAGCCTTCCAAATAAATGAACGGGATGAAAAAAAAAACATGTTGGAATTCATCCCCTGTAGCACATTTCTGTTGAGAAAAGTTGCAGCAACCTAGTTATTGCACTTTAAAGAAAAAATAGCGATAAAAATATTCCGATTTGGTTTTGATGATATCTCGAATTTTTCTTCGAATACTATTGTGGACACTCTGTTGGCTAGCCTGAGCGGTCGTTTTGTTCCACCATCTCTTCATCTGTGTGGCATCCCGAGTCACGTTTTCACTCTTCTTCAACTTCTGTTTGACAACTGCCCAATATTTCTCAATTGGGTGGAATTGAGGGCAGTTGGGTGTATTGATGTCCTTTTCGAAGAAATCTATCCCGTTGTCTCGATACCACTGTAGAACTTCTCCTCTGTAAAGGCAGCTTGCCAAATCAGGCCAAAACTTTACAGGTCCATTGTGAGCCTTAATGTACGGAAGAATTCGTTACGTATCCATGTACGGAATCCATTGTCTTGTTTGTCACGAAAACCTGGATATATTGTCCGCAGCTGCAAATACCTTGCCAGATCATAAACTGTCTTGCAAATAGACCAGTGACTTTATAGAACTTTTGTCTGGGAAGCTGCTCATAATACATCTTCACGTACGTGTCGTCGTCCATGAAGATACATCCTTCGTACTTTGTAGGAACCTCATTGTACAACTTCCGAAAACGTCATTTGGCCACTAGATTCTGCTTCAGTGCCCGAGCAAAGCTGAACATCAAATTGAAATCAAAATTTGCTGTTATGATGTAACTTATTTTGAATACTCCAGTTGATCTCATTTTGGTTGACTTAACACAGCAAAAATGAGAGCAAAATTTTACACTGTTGAAGCAAACGGAAAACTAATCCTGCTTTCAATGAAATCAATTTGATTACTGATTTTGCATTCATAATGTTTAACTGAATACGGGCCTAGAGTAAATGGTTACCATTCATGTTTCTCAAGCTGAAAGACTTAGGCTCCAATCTCACCGCGGGCAAGTCACGAATGACCTAAAATGTGTTAAACAAATCAGATAAACGATAATCATTAGTTCAACGACAGATGAATTTAACGGCGCCGGTGGTGTAGTGGTAAGCGTGATTACCTCTCACCCCAGCAGGCCTGGGTTCAATCCCAGTCGGCGCCGCCGGGATGTTCTGAGGCATAACATCTCTGATCACGCCTTCCTTCGGATGGGAAGTAAAGCCGTTGGTCCCCGGTTCATGAGTTGATGGGTCGATAGGTGTAGGGTCCAGGTGTGGGAGCTGCCTTCCTGGCACGTCGGTAGCATTGGTGCTCAGCACGGAAAAAAACAAACCAAAGGACAGATGAATTTCAATTAAATTTTAAACAAGACGTAAACAGCAGAACTTCAAGTTAAGTTGCTTTCATTTAAAACGTCTTGACTGCATAATGAAAGCACAATATGATATCAGACTTATGTCGCAACATTTGAAATCAAAATGAGTTTTCATTATGATAGGAACTGCACACTTTAATATCGATTTGCTTTCATTTTGTTAACCGACTTTGCTCGGGTGTTCTGTTAGGTTGCTTACTGGCCCGGAAAGATTGAAATCCTTCTCGCCGACGAATTCTTCTGACGGTGCTTTGACTGGCATTGAATATCTTGGTGATCTAGAGATGAACTAGCCTAAGGCTAAAAATCTCTTTAAAAAAGCCTTTAAAAAAATTCTTGGTGATATCAAAACCCGACAGCCCTAATCGTTCTCAACACCTTCAAATGCAGCTTCCGATCCTTAGTTCCACTACGACGCTTGCTACGATCCTGCCGATTGATAGTATGCTGTTCAAGGAAACGTTTGAGAACACTGCATACTAGACTGGCCCACAAAAATAAAAGTTCTAATTTTCCACGAGCCAACCTCTTGTGCCTTTAGGTGAGAAAACCATTATCAGAAAGTTTTAGCTCATTTGGATGTAGAATAAGCTGCCGCTTTTAGTTTGAATTTTGTATGTGAATTTTTGGACAAAATACATGAAAAAATGACACTCCTACACTCTATCGATCATTAAATAGTTTCCTTATTCTCGATTTGATTCAGATTTTCAAAATTCGTAGTTCAAACAATAAATAACAACTTTGCTGAAGACTGCATTATGATTTATGAATCCGGTTCGTTTTATTGAGATATTTGCTTTTGAATATATATGAGCATTTTGTATATGAAAATCTCCTATACGAGCATTAAACCAAAAGTGACAGCCCGTGTAACGTCAAAAATAGCTGAAACAGTCAGATAGTGGATATATCAACTACTGATACAAGTATGGATGTTGGCCTGTGGAAAATATGAAGTTTTATTATTTAAGTGGCCATCTAGTTGATACGTTGCATAATCTGCCTGTATTTTGCTGCAATATACGAACAAAATTCACATATAAATTCAAAAATGAATATCTCCATAATACTAACTTGAATCATGATGCTGTCTTTAACAAAGTTGTTTCTCATAGATTAAGCTACAAGTGCTGAAATTCTGAGCTTAAAATAGTTTGCTGAACCAGTGTTATGCACGAAAGAGTGAAAGGATGTTAGTTCTCCATACATTTCGAAAAAAAAATCCCCATGTTAACTTTAAGCCAAAAGCGCCAGCTCGTGTTACATCCGAATGAGCTGAAATTTTTAGAGAGTGGTTTTCTCACTCACGGCCGATTTCTTCACCTCCGCTTAACCATTAAACCAGGTTTAATTATATGGGTAAACCTGGTTTAAGATTTAAGCGGAGTTGAAGAAATCGGCTCTTAATGGCACAAATCTGGAGGTTGGCCCGTTGAAAAAAAAAACGATAGAAAAAATCTCCCATACAAATGTGGGCCAGTCTACTGCATACGGTCGATTTAGCCAATTTCAACGACTTCGCGATTTGTGAACCTAACAACGTCACATTTTCCAAGTGGGTGCCCAAATTAATTTTTGGTTTGCGGCTTCCATGAAGCAAAACTTCTTTTAAACAAAATGAATCGTGACGAACTTTTCAGCACTGAAAGAGGAAACATTTCAAAACAAACTGTTGTCAAAACATTCCAGATCAGACCGCTAGGAGCATTACTGTAAAATAGACAGTGCGTCCAGATATTAACTGACTCAAGCTTTAGCTATTGTTTTACAATTTGAACGTTTAGTTGCAGGAGGCTTTTGTTATTATGGGGGTTTACATAACGTACCGGTACTGAACTGCTGCCGTAGGTTTTGCTCTGCCGAAGGACTACGGTGCCGATGTGCGAGCACTCGCCGATGCTTCTACGTACGACGGGCTTAACGTCAGGCGAATCAATACTGACAGATCGACTTGACAATGCAACAGATCGACTTGACTAAAAGGTGCGATCTGCAGTCTTCTGGTCCTGTCGTGGTCTACGCTCATTGGCTTTAATCATCAGTGTCCAGGCAAGGCCGGATGGACTCTGCCGATAGGGGTTCTATTTTGTGTTTAGAGCCGTCTGAGCCCGAAAAAGTACCCTTTGACAATTTTGGCCTTGCAAAGACAAAGTGAAATGGTGTCTTTTAATTTTAGGATCAGTAGTCACTAAGGACCACTAAACCAACTCGTGTGGTTGCTAACCGACTAAGTCGTTGGTCCACAAAATGGTGCTGTACCGAATGGTACCACAAAAAAGTCCTGTAAGGGTAACGAGGATTATTTTTAGTAATTGCTCACTACTTGACTAGCCTTTTGGTCCCAAGTACATCTATAAGCGTACCCCATTCTTGATGAAATTCTATTACTACACTATGTTTGTTTTGATTCGCTATGAAAGTTTTACAGATAAAATGAGAGGTTCGTGGATTTTCCTATGTTTCGAGGGGTGCCTCGATTAGCTTGGGACCGAAGAGAGTACCAGAGCTGAGCCAAAAAGTTGAGAACGTTTCTTCGGGACCTTCTAGTCTAAGAGTTACCTCTATGGTTCTACCACTATGGTTCTACAACTACCACATTACTTTAAGGACTCTTAGTTTTAACGATCCAAACCACACGAGTTTCAGAATGAGGAAGTTTTTTGAGGAATGAAGGTTTTCCTTTGCACTCTTCTCATTCCATTCCTCTTCTCATGAGACGGTTTTCTACCCATTTAGAATTTATAATTTCGCCCGAATGGTGCTAAAAATCAACTTTTAATCAACCCGAATTGTTTGTTGGGGAGGTTTTGCTACGCCCTTTGTAAACCATGAAAATGATGCCCTTTTCCTTATTGATGAATTCAAGCGTCAAGTTTCAAAACAGATGAAAGGGCTTTTATTCTTAATTCAACGATTCATGATTTTGATTTTATAATTCTGATTTCTCGATTTCCGATTTCTAGGAATGCAAATGTTGTAGATTGTGAGTGTTTTGTTTATCTCAGAATCTTTAAAACTTTGTATTTCTCAGAATTCTGGGAATTTCTCCTACTCATTAATTCTCCAGCGGTAAAAAGATGAAATCAAATAAAGTTGGACATGGCTATTTGCAACGAAACTATTGAGTGCAGAACCAAACGGAGCACAGTCCATGCTGATAGTGGTCGAACAGCAAACGACGGTTCTGGTTGTGCTGGTAGTTCCGCCAGGCCTCTGGTGAGCAGATCTCCTCCAACAACGAAGCTTGAACCGGTACGGGTGATGGTGGACAGGTCCTTCTTGAATTTAGCCGCTTGTCCACTGCTGGCGGCACACTGACTTCACCTCCACACTAAGCGCCTCGATGATAGAGGTGCGGATATTGAACATACTGCGGTATTTTATCCCTTTCCTGACGATGATCTCAAAAAGGGTGGGGGGGGGGGGGAACTGGTACGGTTAAGCCGAATGATGTTGTGGTCCGGCAACCAGCAACTGTCGCTGGACTTAAGGTATGTTGGAAGGCAGTTGGAAGTGGCGTGTTCTTGAGCACAGTTGCTGCAGCGTGGCTTAATGTTACAGCTGCGGGTATCGTGTCCAAAGTTGAGGCACCGTTGGCACTGCGTTACGTCCCGGTGGCTGCCACGGTATGGCTCCCAGTGTACAATGACGGAATAAATCGAGCAGATGGCTTGCAGCGCATTGAGCGTCACCGTCGCCTTCTGGAAGTGAACCAGGAAAAGACAATCCGGGTAGGTCTTCACGCTTTCGTCTCTCCTCGTCATCTGGAAAACAGCGATTGGGGCCAGCTTGTACCGGTCTTCGATCGCTTTGGGGTCGACGTTTGGTATGACCTTGAAGGGCTTCTCTCCAGGGATGTCATGCATGAAGTATTCCGCCTTGGAATCCTTCAGGTAATTGACGACCACTTCATACTCCGCTTTTGTACGGATCCTGCTAAGTTTGTACTCGGCTGTGACACCCAGTGATACAAAATCGCTAATCAGAGTTTTTAGTGGCACTTTCTTTACCACCAGTGGAGGAAGCTTCACTTCAAGTTCTTCCAAAATCTCCCTGGGAAATTTTCTCTACTACTCAAAATTCCAATGGAATTTTCATCAAAATGCTCTTAAAAGTTCTTCAAAGTGATTTATCCTGAAAATATAGTCCAGTCCAAGGATCTCAAAATTTGTTCAAAGTTAAGAATCTTAATTTTTTCCCAATGTTTCACCGAAATTCCCGGTGATTTAATATTTCCGGCATTTTTCTGGTTTTACCCGATTTCCCGGTTCATTGGTCACCAGGTAATTTCTGTCATAATAAAACTAATATCAGCTCTGGAATCGGTTGGGGAGGAGGGGGGGGGGGGGGTTTGTGGTATCTTGACGTAATTTTTTAATTTTCAAGGTGTGCTCGAAAAACTGTGATACTATGTGAAAGACGAGGGGAATTAATTTTGGATTAATTTTTCGTGATATAATTAATGGACGCTCAGTAACACCAGCGGGGTATTATGATGAAACTGGTGGCGTAACTATAGTAAAGGGTGATACGGTCAAAATTTGGTCAATATCAACTTGACGTATTTCTTTCAATTTTGCATTTAAAAAACCTGAACACCCCTCATTTTGAAGGTGTGTGTGTGTAGAATGTTGCTCCTATTTTGATTTTGGAATTCACTCTTCAGTTGTCAAAATGCCGTCCAAGCAAGAAGAGCAGCGTATCAAAATCCGAGCTACTCGCACGCAAAGTTGGCAAAATCGCTAAAAGTTGCCAAATCAACCGTTACAAATGTAATTAAAGTGTTTGGGGAACGTTTGTCGACAGCCAGGAAGTCTGGATCGGGGGGAAATCGAAAACCGGAGGCCGCTGAGACGACAAAGAGAGTTGCCGGTAGTTTCAAGCGAAACCCTAACCTCTCCTTCCGAGATGCCGCAAATAAGCTGGGTGTATCGTCTACAACCGTGCATCGAGCCAAAAAACGAGCCGGACTATCGACTTACAAGAAGGTAGTGACTTCAAATCGCGATGATAAACAAAATACGACGGCCAAAGCGCGATCCCGGAGGCTGTACACGACGATGCTGACGAAGTTTGACTGCGTGGTAATGGACGACGAAACCTACGTCAAAGCCGACTACAAGCAGCTTCCGGAACAGGAGTTTTATACGGCAAAAGGAAGGGGAAAGGTAGCAGATGTTTTCAAGCACATGAAACTGTCAAAGTTCGCAAAGAAATATCTGGTTTGGCAAGCCATCTGTACCTGTGGCTTGAAAAGCAGCATTTTCATAGCTTCCGGGACTGTCAACCAAGAAATTTACGTGAAAGAGTGTTTGAATAAACGTCTGCTGCCTTTCCTGAAGAAACACGGTTGTTCCGTACTGTTTTGGCCGGATTTGGCATCTTGCCATTACGGTAAAAAGGCCATGGAGTGGTACGCCGCCAACAACGTGCAGGTGGTTCCCAAGGACAAGAACCCTCCCAACACGCCAGAGCTCCGCCCAATTGAGAAATACTGGGCTATTGTCAAGCGGAACCTAAAGAAGACCAAAAAAACTGCTAAGGGCGAGCAGCAGTTCAAGGCAAACTGGCTTTCTGCGGCGAAGAAGGTGGACAAGGTGGCTGTACAAAATCTGATGGCAGGGGTCAAGCGTAAGGCCCGGAAATTCGGATTTGGAAAAGCGGAAGCCTAACTGAATATTTTTCCTGAATTTTATACTAATTGAACTTGAAAAAGAAATTTAATTTGATTTTTTAAATAAACGATTTCACCGATTTACACGCGTTTTCCCTTGACCAAATTTTGACCGTATCACCCTTTAGTGGAAGAATAATATTGTTTATTGCTTTAGCCCATGTAGATGAACTTTTAAAACCACGAACCACGATTATGCAAACAAATATATTTTTTGCTAGTTTTCACCACATAGTTTGGCAAAAGAAGATATTTTCTACCGTTACCGTTATAAGTTGATGATCAATGCATTGTGCTCAAAATAGCACTTAGATATTATCATGCATGGCCTTTCGTTCATCATCGCACATATTTATTATGTTACAAAGTAGACGTAGTCACTAAAATATTTTAAATATCTCTAATAAAGAAATTAAACGTGGTTGTGGTTCTATTCAAAATTTGATATCTGCCATTTCCATCTCACGCGACACATCAAATGTTCATTCAATCCTCAGTATCAGAAAGCTTCTCCCATTTTATAATATGGATTATAATAAAAAATGCGCTCTGATCTACACAGAACCATCTCCAAAGCAATATGCTTCCTCAAATATAACCCATTCCATTTAAACACTTCGACTTTTCGTCCACCCATCCCAACTCAGTTCAGATTTTCAAGAACTTGCTAATGATATGTTTTCAGTTCGCATGGCACTGGGTAGTGGTGCTCGAAAGATGCATTACGCTTTGACTTTCATCCTTCACCCTTATTTCTTGGGAGTTTTTTTTCTCTTCCTGCTGCATTACCCAACCGGATCACCCGGTAATCAAATCTGCTGTGGCCAGCCGCGTGCAGACAACCTCAAGAACCGGGCAGCAGTGCGTGTATGGGGCCAAACGAAGAAAGATAAATGTGCCAAAATCTCCACGAGAAAATGCATTTTTGATAACATGAGTTTGAGATGTTCGGCCTGCTCATGCTAAATGTGGACAGACCAGAACGGGCACGACTTTCTGCTCGCGATCTTCTTGGATGGGAAATTTATGTGCCGAGCCTGTCTGGAGCTTGCAATCTGTCAAATATGAAAAATTACCTTTCCAAGTGTACGAGTTGCATTTTAATGCCACGCATCATAATGCTATGTTTGACTTTATGCTGCTTAGAGACTTAGAGCTTTTGCTCGGCCGGCGAGAACGGGTGATTTATTCGAGCGTGTATGATCGGAGAATTTATCATTCGTTGCCTTTGGCATTTTCAGGAATTAGGTGGAAATGAGAAAATATTTCGCAAAAATATTCAATAGACCATCGGTTGCGAACAATTTGCGCCCAGATTTTAATTTATGAATGTCAACAGGGCTGCAAATTTTAACATATTGTTCCCGAAACGTATACCTGAAATGCATCCTCGCAGATACATGCTTAAAAATAAAGTGCAAGAATACAGAAACACAAATCACTCAGAGGAAAAATCCTAAACCAGACAGTTTCTCTTGAACTGTCTGAATGTCCGATTTGAAGGTCATCCTGCATCGGCATCTTTTCCTTCACGCCGTCTGTCCATCACGTCACACGGGTGTCGGTGCAGCTGGGCTGATTTCACTGATTTTCCATCTTGATCTTTGGGGCACTCTTCTGAACCACGACCACACGGTGGTGCTGAGAGCGAAAGAGATCAACCACTGGCAAATTACTCGCGTGTGGTTCTCCAGTCGGGGGAGGGATTTTCACCGAGTCGACCGGGGCAGAGACACCACCGACCAACGCCGTCTTCGTCGTCAGTGCATAATAAATTTCGTTTCGCGTTGTTTTCAAAAAAAAAAAAAATGCAGAAAAATAACAACAACAACATCAGAACAACAATGAGCAAACGGCAATCGAAACGAGATGCCAGGGCAGAATATGGCCTTCGTTCGGTTAGGATTGCTGCATGACATGGTACTTACCAAGGTACTGAGGCACCAATCGTGAGCTATGTAGCCTTCATGACGGCAAAGATTGATTACAAATCCGTTGCATTGTGGCTGCTGCAATGTGACGGAGAGACTGGGCACAGTTGGCGCCCTGCGGGTGGATATTGCAATGGATCAGTCAGCCAGTCAGCCGACTTAGGTATATCTGGAGTGAATCACTTGGTATTGGAATGTTTGTCTGCAAATGATGGCAGTTTTATTAATTTAGGTATTGTATTTCATACAGATGTTTGATTATGAATCAGTGAATTCATTTTTTGAGTGCCTTTTCTCTACTTTCCACAATTTAAAGGAAATTATTGACGGAATCCATTTTCCGTGCAAATTGTTCTACCACTTCACAATTTCGCGGGCACATATCTGGCGATCTACTTAATGGACAAAGTCCAAAGTACATGTCTGCTGTAGAGAAGCAATCATCTCATTTAATTTTCACTTCTGTATGACTTCTGGATGGTTCACCTTAACTTTGTTTTTCAATTCTCAGAATTTTTAGCCACAATTTTTAACTCACTCTGGATATAAAAAGGCCTTTCTTTTGACATTGACAAATCAATGATTAATTCTCGGAGAAGTGAGATTCACAATTTTTTTTTCCAAAAATTCCATATTCCGGTTCGGTGTCTACGGCAATGTGTTATAAAGTATCAAAATAAGAAAGTTTGCTGAAGACACTAGGTGGCTTTTTCTTCATATCATTGAAATATGGAACGTTTTTGGTGGAAAACCTCAAAATAAAAGTTTCTACTTAATAATTGATTACTTTAAACTTCTACTGGTTTGAAATGTTCTACAAAATTGTTCAAAACATTAATACACATAAGTTTGATGAATACCATAGCACACTAGATCGCTAAATAGGGAAGTTATTATTGGTTTTGCTCCAAAAACATAATTTTTAGCTACATTATTACGATTTACTACCATTTCCCACCACATCCCACGACAAAACCAGTAGAAATAGAAGTATTTAAGTGTTTTTTCTTTTAAACATTCCAAAAATTTCGCAAAAACATGCAGAAACATGAATTATATGTGAAATACTGCATGATTTGGGATGTTTTTTTTTTATGGAAAACCCCTTAAAAGTGATTTTTCCTAGATAAAACATTCTTTGAACCCCTACTGCTTCGAAGTACGATCCAAAATAGATCAAAACATCAGTATACATACATTTTCTGAATATACACTGCACTGCACTTTAAAATAGGCAAGTAATTCTTGATTTTATTAAAAAAAAAATTTGGTTTTTTTATATATACATTTGATAGCAATTTGTATTTGTTTAGTATTTATTATACTTTATTTTGTGTGCTTTGTTCAATCATGGTTATATAAACGTACAGATTGAGACCGAGATATCAAATACAATAAAAAGAATTCCTTGTTTAATTACAAACGTTTTCTCACGTGAATTTTCTTTGAAAAGGAGGGGCATTTAATCTGGGCATGGGGGAGCACTCCAAAGTGCGTGGTGGATGGTGTTGTCCACCCACCACTAATTTTTTACTGTTCAATTTAGCTAATTTTATTTATTTTTTGCTCCTGTGGTGGTTCATCTTTTTCAATGCAAACTGCTTTTACATAGACCATGGAAATTAGTTCAATTTTTTTTCAAATTTTGACCTAAATGCCACGATCATTAAAAAGGTTTAAAAAATATGTAACGATTCAAACAAATGCGCACAAAACTATTTTGACAAGCGGGTACAGGATTGTTAACGGAATGACGACTTGTGCAAAGGATTGAGCATGTCAACCCTGTCCCAAAGTACCGCCAGTCTGGATGACAGGAAATGATGTTATAAATTTATTGCGGTAACAAATGACTTGAAACTTTCAGAGAAGTTCCTTAGATAAATTTTTAGTATGACAACAATATACCAAGGATCAATGGCAAACTAATACCCACTTTTCAAGCAGGGAATCCAAAAGCAGTCTTTAAACTTTGTACAGTTGCCCATCCTTAGAATTCCTTGATGTTCTTTTCGAAATTTTTAGAACTCTGTGAGTTCTTTTGAAATTCTTCTCAGAAGTCCTCTGGAATTATTTTTAGAACTCTTCTTGACTTTTACTCAAAACAAATCTTGGAACTGAAATTCCCTTAGAGTTTCAGAAGAATTTCCTCAGTATTATCCAGAAATTATTCGTGGAATGAGCTAGAAATTATCGGTACTCCCTTGAAATTTTCCTCAAAATCCCTTTGGAATTCACTCAAAATTTAATTTTCTCGGTATTGTTTTCGGAATTATCTTGGAACTATCTGTAGGATTCACTAAAAATTATTTGCAGAATTTTCTTGGAATACTCCCCAGAAATCCTTTGGAACTGTCCTCAAAATTCAATATCCTTGAGGTTCATCTCGGATTTTTTTAGAACTATCCTAAGAGCTTTATTGAAATTCTTCTCAGAAGTCCCCTGGAATTAAATTTAGAACTCTTCATATTTTTTGTCTCAGAAAACCTTGGTGCTGAAATTCTTTTAGAGTTTCGGAATTTTTTCCCGGAATGAGCAAGAAATTATCCTCGGAAGTCGTTTGAAATTTTGCTTAAAATCCCTCTGTAATTTCACTCAAAATTTGATTTTCTCGGTATTTTTTTCGAAATTATCTTGGAACTATCTGTAGGATGCACTAGAAATTTTCCGCAGAATATCCTTGAGGCTCTTCACGGAATATTTTTGAACTTTTTTTTCCCAGAACACCTTGGAACTGAAATTCCACTAAAGTTTCAGAAGAATTTCCTCTGTATTCTCCAGAAATTCTTCCCAGAATGAGCTTGAAATTTTCCTCAACATCCCTTTTGGGGTTTTATTCAAAATTTGATTTTCTCGGTATTCTTTTTGAAATTATCTTGGAACTATCTACAGAATTCACTAGAAATTCTTCGCAGAATTTTCATGGAATCATCCCCAGAAATCTTTTCTTTTGGAACTGTCCTCAGAATTCAATACCCTTGAGGTTCTTCTCGCAAGTCAAGTGTAAGTTGTCCGTCCATTCACCAAAACTTTGTATTTTTTTTTCTACCAGAAATGTTCAAGTTTGCCGGCGCCGGTGGTGTAGTGGTAAGCGTGACTGCTTGCTAACACCCCAATGGGTCTGGGTTTAATCCCAGCCGAGGTCGGTGGGATTTTTCTGAGGCATAAAAATCTCTGGTCACGTCTTCCTTCGGAAGGGAAGTAAAGCCGTTGGTCCCGGCCCATGTGTGTTGAATGAGTGCGATATCCTACGCAGGTGTGGAAGCTGCCTTCCTGCACATTTGGTTGCCGTCAATGGATGACAATCGATGTCCGTCGGTGATTGGCACTAGATTGCGGAACAGAGACCGACGTTAAATAAAGGAAAAAAGAGAAATGTTCAATAAAGCTTGCCCCTCCATTCACCAGAACTGAGCAATTTTTACATCAGGAATTCTCAATTCAGCTTGCCCCTCCATGCAGCAGATTTTTGCAAATATAACACCAGAAATACAAACTTGCGACCGGAAAATTTTACACCTGAAAATTTAAATTGATGCAAATTTTCCACCGTTAATGTTCAATAAAAATTGCTTCTCCAATCTTCTGGTTAGTGCAGATTTTCTTTTTCCGTTTTCCACCAGACATTTTCAATATAACTTGCTTCTCCTATCATCAGAATGTTGCAGGTTTTCCACCAAATAAAGCTTGTCCCTATTTTCAGATTTTTCATCATAAATGTTCAGTAAAGCAGCTTCCCTCCAATCATCAGAGTGGTGCAAATTTTACACCAGAAATTATTATTAAAGTTTGTTTCTCTATTCAGCAGAAGGATGCAAATTAAAGTCCAATTTTTTTCAAAAAGCATGCCCATCCGTTCACCAAAACGGTGCAGATTTTCCACCAGAAATTTTCAATATAGCTTAATTTTAAATAAACCTTGTGCCTTCATTTACCAGACCAGTGAAAGTTTTCCACCAGAAATTTTCTGTTCATTTTATTTATCAGAGCGATGTAAATTTTGCACCATATATTTTCAATAAAGCATGCTCCTCCATTCACCAGAACGGTGCACCAAAAATTGTCAGTGAAGTTTGTTTCACCATGCACCTGTGGTGAAATTTTCAGGCTTTGCCTCTTCATGCACCAGCATGGTGCAAATTTTCCACCATAAATTTTTAATGAAGCTTGCATTCATCAGAACGTTGCAAATTATGCACCAGCAAAATGAATAAACCTTGCTTCTACATTCACCACAGTGTTGCAAACTTTCCACCAGAAATTTTCAGTCAAATTTGCACCTCAAAATTTTTAGCGTGATTCAATTTTTCCACCAGAGTTATTCATTTTGATTACATGAACCACCTTGATGATATTTTTACACCAGAAATATTAAATAAAAAGCTTTTTCTTCGATTTACCACCCCGAAGGTGAATTTTTTTAACCTTAAATTTACCCTCCTCTTTTAACCCAATTTACCCTCCCAATTTACACCAGCAATTTTTTGTATGCACCACTGTAATGCAATTTTTTGACCAAAAAATTTCATTGAAGTTTGTCCCTTCATGTACCTTTGCGGTGCAATTTTCAGGCACCATCTCAATGGCAATAAAAGGTTTTCAGTGCCCTTATATTATGAAATGAAGTTATTTTACCTTCAAATCAAGTTATCAAGAAATCATGTTATTTTATACCATAATTTTGTACATGTGGAAATAAAAATATTATTTATAAAAGGAGGGGCAATTGCCCCCACCTTGCGCCACCCTGTGCACGCCAGTTCAAGGTATCTAAATATCGATTTGTTATTTTTGTGTTGCCAAATATTTTATATTTGCGAATAAAAACTTAAAACGCAGTGTTCTTAGAATGAGTATATATTATTTCCGCTTGAAATTCTTCAGGTCAATTGCAATTCAACCCTTTTTCTTCAGTATGTGCTTCACAATTTACCAGTATTCCTCGATTGACCTCTCTTCGTTAACCACTGTGACGCCATTTTCGCTGTACCAGTCCGGCCAGAATAGGCAATCCACTTCATGCCACTCCAGTAAGACAGTAAAAGTTTTTCTCTTGAAAATTTGGCTAGAAGCAGTTTAGAGTGTATTGTTGACACGGTTTTTTTATCGCTGTCAGTTTCCGAAAGTTGGAAAAAAATGGCGTCACCTGAAAAGCAACGTCGTGAATTGATTTTCCACAAGCACCTGGAAAATCCTCAACTCTCTCATCGGGGCATCGGAAAACAACTCGGAATCGTGCAGTCAACGGTGAGTTGTGTGATAAAACGTTACTACGAAACTCTTAGTAGCGAAAGGAAGGCAAAATGCGGTCAGAATGGATGTTCTATTAGTGATCAGAATCACAAGCGTGTCGTGAAAGCGTCTAAGCGGAATCCCAATGCTTCGGTCAGGGATGCTCATGTGACAACCGGAGTGCGCCGTTCGTGACTACCAGGACTGTAAACGGGGAGATGTACCTCAAGGAGTATCTACAGAAGCGTCTGCTTCCTCTGTTGAAGCAACACGAGGGCCCTACGATCTGCTGGCCGGATCTAGTTTCGTGCCACTATTCAAACGTTGTCCTGGAGTGGTACTTTCGTATCCAAGGACACGGACCTCCCCCCCCCCCCCCAAACGTACCGGAACTAAAGTCCATGGACAAATCCTGGGCTTTTATGAAGCAGGCACTACGGAAGCATCCCAAGGAGGTAAAATCTGAGGAAGACATGACAAAAAAATGGGTTTCCATACAGAAGAAGTTGCAGCCACACACTTAGAAATACCTAATTTTACACGTGACGGAATCCATGTTTGACAGAAAGGATGAGACGTAAACAAACATGTCATGTAAAATTAAGTGCTCCGAGACTGAAAAGTTCGGTACTCGACGAAAAGTACGTTTGATTGAGCTGAGTTTTGCGTCTATTACGACTCAATTTTATGTCAAAAATGACGCTCGTATATGTCAGTCTCAGAGCACCTAAATTTACATGATTTTTTTTAAGTGTGCAGATGTTGTACAGAACCTGAGTGGAGTTAAGCGTAAGGTGCGAGCGTACGGTTATGCTATTGAAACTGAATGAAATAAATATGCCAAAAGCTTACTAATGGGTTATATTTTACTGTCTGAAAGTTTGAAATGGATCGGTCAACTAGGTAATTTTCTACAGTGCTTTTTCCGTGATGCAATTAGATGTGGAACACCCTTTAGTCTCTTCGGATAGCAATCCTCCTGGTAAATTTGCTGGTTCATGGTCTCAGAAGTGACGAAAGTTTAGCTTTTTCAGCCCACAATCATGCAATCATGCTTGCAGACATGGAACTTTTTGAGGCATTTCGACTTCTTTTTGATTTTACATTCTTCCGGGACACTCTTCCGGTCAACCAAGGTATAAAATTCCTGCCCAGGAATTTGATCGAAAACTGCCAGGAGTGGATAGACCGGGATTTTCGTTTTGAGCGTGCAAGATCGAATCGCGACGTGCTTACTCCGGTGAAGCCATGATGTAAACAAATGAACTTATGTTGACAACTAATGCCTACTGTGATTATATATGTAATAAAATGTTCAAATGTTTGGTGTTCAACCTTTATCCCTACGAAAATGATCCATGATTTAAACATAACTTTAAGATTAAGAATAGGTAGATTAGAGGACAATAAAATGTGACTGTCAATTAAAGGATTAACGTGATTATTTCACAGCGAAGGGTCTGTCCTATCATCGGATGATAAAACGGAGACAAGTTTTCCTCAAAACTTCAGCTGTCATGAAAGAACGTGACTGTTTTGTGAAAATTGCACAAGCTATTAGTTTTATTGTTGCTTGAGCTGCTCGTCTTTTTGACCATAGTCTGATAGAAAATGTTTGTAATAAAATATGTATATGAGAATTAATTTCATCAGTGCTTTGTCTCATAAACGTTTCGTCTAGTATTAGAGACGAAACGTGTTATAAATATGGAGTATCAAAGAGTAACGTGCATCAAGGATTTTGTTAAAGTTTTACAAATCTTTGAACAATTTCATCAGTTCCTTTAACTATCCCAACCATGCGTTTATTGTCAATCACACTGCACTACATTATCGACTTAGTTCAGCTACTCCCTAAAAGGTAGCGCTTCCAGTACCAATCACATGCAATGCTCACATCCACTAAGCATTTTCTCCCAATACAAAGTGCTGTGTACCATTGGCTTGTACCTACACATATGCTAGGCTCGAAAAGCTTGCAACATAAACTTTATCGTACATATCATATCACGCACACACACACACACACACATGCTTCCAATGTAGTCGCGCGCCGGTCCAGCCTGGGTGGGTAGCTCCCTTCAATGGTTGAGTGAGGTGATGGATGCGAATCCCCCGAAAAAGAAGCGAAACAGAAATCATGAAGTTGGCAAATTATTCTCTCGTTGTTTTTCCATTCGTTCTTCGAAGAAGGGGAGATACAAACACGTCCAAAACTTGGATCTTTTCGTTCAACACAAAAAAAATAAGCATCTTCCCTTTCGATTGCTGGAAAGATGGCCGCATAAAAATAATAACTGGACAGCATAGCGATTCTCCTAAGCTAGCCGGGTTGGATGGGGGGGGCAAGCAGAATGAAATCGAAACTTCAATTTAATGCTAATGGTTGTATAAATTCTTTTTTCTTCTACTTTGAAAGCTGGACCATAGGACGACCACAACGGTAATAACTTTTGTTTTGGCTCGAATAGTATTAATTACGGGCAAGTGCAAATAAATGTGTGATTACTATTATTTGTGCAGGGGGTCTCATTTTTCATTTTTGCCGGCGCGATATGAAAAATGGTTTGTTTACCCGCGAACCGCGCTTTAGTGTGCTGGGCCGTTTCAGTTGGGGTGGAATTGTAATGATTTGAAGCCTTTGTTTGTTGCTTCCGTCGTTCGGTTCGCTGAGTGTTGTGAACATTTCAATTGTGGTTAATAGTAAAAACCGACAACATTGATAGTTTGAAGATGTTTTCTTCGGAAAATTAACTGAATAATCAATTCTTGCAAAAATCAGCAGAAGATCCGGTTCAGCTTCTGAGAATAACTTCATCGGTGCACAATGTCATGTTATGTCATATCTGATTGATTTTTTGTGTTCGTTTCTGTAGAATTGGACTCCAGTATGTAGTGCTGTTTACCTTGCAACCCCCCACACATATAGTGGTAAGAATCGTGCCTAACAGCAAAGGTCATCCCTGATGGGAACTACTGGAAGCCTGCATCTATTTATAAACGAACAGCGCAGGTAAAATGTGAACACAATGCACAGCATCAGATAAGCCATAATTTGTAAAGATACTAGATAAGCTCTATATTCCGAGATCAACGTCGAGTCGAGTGCAAACCGCCATCCGTCAAATCCATCTCTCGGGCAGGCGCGCTTTTCAAATACGACCCGTGGAGACTCATTCAGTCGACAGCTAAAGTCAGTGGTTTTGGCTATTATTGTTGCCTGGTGCAGATGCAATATGCGATTGTGATAGCGCTGAATTTAATAAATATGGAAAATTCTATGAATCAAGCTATCGACAAATCGTGGTTAGGGACCATTAAATACTTACGTAATCACTAAGGGGGAGGTGGGGGGGCGGTGTAGTGTAAGAAATTTTCTTACATTTTCTTAAATGGGAGGGAGGTTTTTTAAGATTTATGTTACGTTAGCGTGACTGAGTAATATTCATACATCAAAACATTAATTTTAATATCACTTCAAAGTTGATGCACTTCAATCGTGTCGAAAATATCGTGAAATGTTTCTTACCAAAAAGGACAACATTATCATTAATAGAGTGAATGAACTGACATTAGGCTGCTTTTACTACATTTGTTTATTTTTGTGGCCATAAAAATTACATGAGATTTTCGAAGTGCATCCTTTTGGATGCAATATTAAAATTAATTTTTTGCTGTGTACCATTCAAATATTCGACATAATATCATAAACAGAGAGGAAGGGGGCTTATGCTAAAAAATTCTTTATCTTACAATTGGAAGGGAGGGTTTGAAAATCAAAAAAAGTGTTTACGTAATTATTGCACAACCCATTAGACGCCCACTAGGAAGCACGTGTGGTTTCCCAGTGGAGTTAGATTTCTATGTGTTAATATTTATGAACATTCCTTCGAGAATCTTTTTCCTCCCGTTCTGCATCCATCTAATTTAAAATGGTTAGCACCCAACAGGTAAAATATAATAAAAAGTTTGATATTATTTGGGTTGCCTTATCGATGCTCAAATGTTTCTGTGGAGACAGGTGCACGTCCAAAGACATTAAGGAATTTGTGTATGCAAATTTTCATTACGTGCTCTCGATGTGGAAAATTATTGTTCTGCCGCTAGGTTTTTTTTTCCTTGATTTGTTTTCCGTCGATCATGTTTCCGTGCTGAGCACCAATGCACCGACGCCAAGGAGGCAGCTCCCGCACCTGGACCCTACCTATCGACCCATCATGAACCGGGGACCAACGGCTTTACTTTCCTTCGAAGGAAGGCGTGATCAGAGATGTTATGCCTCAGAACATCCCGGCGGCGCCGACTGGGATTGAACCCAGACCCGCTGGGGTGAAAGGTAATCACGCTTACCACTACACCTGCCGCTAATTTAAAATCAAACGCCTCGAAAATATTTCACCGAATTAAAAAAATAAATAATTTTAAATTGATTTTTAATCCAACCAACTCAGGATTTCATACGTTTTTTTTTGCGTGGTACGTATCAAAGAACTTCAGAACAGTTCCACTAATTGTAGAAACATTACGGAAACATTTAAATGTTCTGAGAAGTTCAGAGAAGTTCTGAGCTCTTTAGAAAAATTTCTAAAACTTCAGGAAAGCTTTGAATACTTCAGAGATGTTCCAAGAACTTTAGGAAATATTCTAAACTTTCAGAGATGATTAAATAACCGAGAACTACAAAACAGTACTGAGTTTAAGGTTGTTCAAGGATTTAAGGGCAGATTCATGAACTTTAGAAAAATTACGTGAACTTTGCTGAAAATCAATGAATTTCATTACACTCTATTTCATGAATTGTACGAGGAATTGTACATTAACTTCAAGAAACTCCAGAAAACTTCAGGTATGTGTAAAAATCTTTTGGAAATGTCAGAGAGCTTCACGAAAGTTCTAAGAACTTCAAAACAGTTCCTCGAACATTGTGGGAGCTTTATGGTAGCTACGATAATATCAGGAAAATTTCGAAAACATCCGGTCTTTGTTTTTCATGTTGTTCATTACTCAACCATTACTTTCATCACAGAACCATTATCATTGATATTATGGGACGTTCGATAAACTTTAGAGAAAAAAAATGGTGGTGTTGTGTATAAGATACGACCGCATGGTTGACGTAGACTACGTTAAGCTGTGTAGTGAAATTCTCGTACATTTTTTTAGATATTGATTTAAAATACAGTAGAAGTAACCAGTTGATTTGGTGTACAATGATTCTTTGACAGTGTGCAAAGAGTGTATCATTTTGTCGTTTTTTTATGCATTTCAGTTTTGAGTAGAGTGAAAGAGATAGAACCAAAACATTCTAGTATATTTGGTAAAAATGCTAGTACAATCCAGTAGTAGTGTTGCATATGGTACAATTCAGTAATAGTGGTGTTGCCATGTGGTAGACTGAAAAATTGCAATAGCAGGTTAGTCACCAAACTTTTCGAGCCGCTCCGTCTATCACTTCGTTTGTGGTAAAACTTGGTGAAATTCAGGACCTCATAAAAATGCGAATATATATTCTATTACATTTGGTTCCTAAATTACAATCAGATATGAGTAAGGCTTTCTTCAGGTGATTCATTGCAGCGTCCAACAATGACTTCAAGATTTCTAGGGTACAAATCTTGGACGGTTGTGATATCACTCATGAAATTGAAACTCCTTGTGTACTGCAGCAAACGTAAAGTTCCAGTCCTATGTTATAAGTTTTGTTAGACTGATATTTGTGCTCTTGAAATGTTTATGTGCTACTGAGATTGATTAGAAATAAGCTTTCCACAGCAATTCAACTTCAAAACGCTAAATAAAATGCACACACAAAAACGGAGTGCACAATTTTGCACCAATGTTATGCAACATTTCGTAGTTGATCGGGAATATCTCGATTAGCCATAAATCCCTTCTCGGTACATCTCTCTGATTACTAAAATGAACACATGAATAATACTCGCGTAACATTTGAAACGGGCCTATCAACTTACACAAAGGTAGCCGTTTTCATGCGAACCAAATACGCCCATGCAAACTAACAACACCATCGGGTAGGGGAATCCCGATGGTGCTCTTGGTTTGCGTGGGCGTGCTTCGGTTCTCGTGAAAAGGACCTAGAAAGTTATTTACAAAAGTTGATACGCCTTTTTCAAATGTAACGCGAGCATTATTCATGTGTTCATTTTTTAGAAAACGGGGCCCTGCTGTTGTTTCATTTCACTCGTGCACTCGTCTACATCTATCACAGATTACAAATTCGACAGTGAGCATGCATAATCCTCTCTTTTGTCACTTGGATTAACACTCGGTGCGTTTGTTGTTGCCTTTGATAGTCAATACAACCTGTTACAGGTTACAGCACTACATTGAATGAATTTCAGATAATATTCAAGCTAAACATTGCATTAGGTCCTTAGTACAACATTGATCGATTCTCTTCGTCGACTTTCTCTTTCGTTAATAACTTGAGCACATAAACGTTTCTTGTTGTGTTAGTCGTATTAGATGCTAGCTTCTTTTATCGATCTGTGTGCTGAAAATACCTTCTTCTTCTCTTCTAGTTCATCATCAAGAGATGAACTAGCTATGGCTAAAAATCTCTATAATTAAGGAAAAAAAACCTTCTTCTTCTTAGCATTTCAAGCTTATTGCTTAGTGCATATTAGCTTTTTTTTTAACTCTTTATTTGTTCCAAATTCAAAATAAATTACATTTCATTTTAACCTAGGTGCTCCAGTTACTGCAGTAACGTACCAGCCTTAATTGTTATGATATATATCTAAGTGTTTTTACATTGTTAATGTCTTGGCAATTAAGTATTTTAAACGGGTTTTTTAACCTGCATGTCAGTATAACAATTGATATCTTAAAACTAAAAACTAAAACTAAATCTTATCTAAGTATAAAGGGAATTAATCGTTGCAATTGAGGATTGCAACGATTTTTGCCTGAAATTATTATTTATTTTGTTGGACATTTGTTCTAAAGTCTCAACATTCGAAATTCTATGTACTTCGGTAGTACTGTACCAGGGAGGCAACTTCAAAAGCATTTTCAGAACTTTGTTCTGAATCTTTTGAAGTGCTTTTTTCCTGGTAGTGCAACAACAAGACCATATTGGCACAGCGTAAAGCATGGCCGGTCTAAAAACTTGTTTAAATATTAGAAGTTTATTCGTCAGGCAAAGTTTGGATTTCCTGTTTATAAGAGGATACAAACATTTTATATATTTGTTATATTTAGCTTGAATGCCCTCAATGTGATCTTTAAAAGTTAATTTTTGGTCAAGTATTAATCCAAGATATTTCACTTGGTTTGACCAGGAAATTGGAACTCCGTTCATAGTGACTATGTGACTACTACTAGGTTTCAAAAAGGAAGCTCTAGGCTTATGTGGAAATATTATAAGTTGAGTTTTGGAAGCGTTGAGAGAAATCTTCCATTTTTGTAAATAAGAAGAGAAAATATCTAAACTTTTCTGCAGTCTGCTGCAAATAACACGAAGACTTCTTCCTTTAGCGAAAATGCCTGTGTCATCAGCGAACAAAGATTTGTGGCAACCCTGAGGCAAATCAGAGAGGTCCAAATTAAAATTTTTATACAATATAGGCTCAAGAATGCCACCCTGAGGAACTCCTGCTCTAACAGGTAGTCTTTCTGATTTGGAATTTTGATAATTTACCTGTAGAGTTCTGTCAGTTAAATAATTTTGAACTAATTTCATAATATAAAGTGGAAAATTAAACTTTTTCAATTTAGCAATCAAACCTTCATGCCAAACACTGTCGAATGCTTTTTCTATGTCCAGAAGAGCAACTCCAGTTGAGTAGCCTTCAGATTTGTTTGAACGAATTAAATTGGTAACTCTTAAGAGTTGATGAGTAGTTGAATGCCCATGGCGAAATCCAAACTGCTCATCTGCAAAAATTGAGTTTGTATTGATGTGAAGCATCATTCTATTCAAAATTATCTTTTCAAAAAGTTTACTAATTGAAGAAAGCAAACTTATTGGGCGGTAGCTAGAAGCTTCAGCTGGATTTTTATCCGGATTCAAAATTGGAACAACTTTTGCATTTTTCCATTTATCAGGAAAGTATGCCAAATGGAAACATCTGTTAAATCATTTTACCAAGAAAGACAAGGTACTCTCTGGGAGCTTTTTTATGAGGATATAGAAAATTCCATCATCACCTGGAGCTTTCATATTTTGAAACTTTTTAGTTATAGACCTTACTTCGTCCAAATCAGTCCCCCAGGAATCATCAAAAATATTTTCCCGAGAGAAAATATTCAGAAAATCCCGAGCAACCTGATTCTCAATAGGACTAGTAAGACCCAAACTGAAATTATGGGAACTCTCGAATTGCTTAGCAAGTTTCTGAGCTTTTTCCAAATTTTTGATCAAAATTTTACCACCTTCTTTAAGCGCTGGAATAGGCTTTTGAGGTTTTTTCAAAATTTTTGTGAGTTTTCAAAAGGGTTTGGAACTCGGGTCTAATTTAGAAATATTATTTTCAAAAGTTTTGTTCCTCAGGGCAGAGAATCGCTTTTTAATTTGTTTTTGCAAATCCCGCCAGATAACCTTCATGGCAGGGTCGCGTGTTCTTTGATATTGTCTCCTACGGACATTTTTAAGACGGATCAAGAGCTGAAGATCTTCGTCTATTATAATTGAATCGAATTTAACCTCGCATTTTGGTACTGAAGCAGCTCTTGCTGCAACTATAGAAGTAGTCAGAGATTCAAGAGCATAATTAATTTCATCTTTGGTTTGCAAAGGAATGTTTGGATCGAAGTTATATTCCATAAATGTTCGATACTGCTCCCAATCAGCTCTATGGTAATTGAAAGTAGAGCTGTTGGGATTACAAATTATTTCTTGGGATATTTCAAAAGTTACTGGAAGGTGATCAGAACCGAAGTCAGCATGGGTAACCAATTGGCTACAAAGTTGACATGAATCAGTTAAGACCAAATCAATAGTGGAGGGATTTATTGCAGAAGAAAAGCATGTTGGGCTGTTTGGATATTGAATAGTGTAATAACCTGCAGAACAATCATCAAACAGAATATTACCATTGGAATTGCTTTGAGCATTATTCCATGAGCGGTGTTTTGCATTAAAATCACCAACAATAAAGAACTTAGACCTATGGCGGGTAAGTTTCTGAAGGTCACCCTTGAGAAAATTCTTTTGCTGGCCGACGCATTGGAATGGCAAATAGGCAGCTATGAGCGTAAGTTGTCCAAATTTTGTTTCAAAAGAAACTCCCAAAGTTTCAAAAACTTTGGTTTCAAATGAAGAAATTTTTTTATGTTTGATTCGTCTATGAATAATGATGGCAACGCCACCACACGGTCCATCAAGACGATCATTTCTTTAAATCAAGTAATTTGCGTCCTTCTTAACCTTATGGTCAGGTTTAAGGAACGTTTCAGTTATAACGGCAATATGCACATTATGAACTCTCAAAAAGCTCGTCTTCATTATCTTTAAGAGATCGAGCATTCCAATTTACAATATTTAATGCTTTAAAATCCATTACTAAATTTTAAAGTCATGACAATATTATTTGCAAATTTTACTCCAGTTTGAATAGCATCAAACATGGAGTTAGATTTAAGCATATCAGAAATCATGTCAATTAATGATTTCTGTAAAAATTCCATTTTGGGGGCAGTAATGCTTTCTAAGTCAAAATTGTTAAAATTTCCGTTAGAATTACTTTGGTTAGTATTTTGATTTCTACCCGTTGCAATAGCAGCATAGGTAGCTCCATTAACTCGCTGAACATTGTTAGCAGCGAGGGAAGTAGGTACAGATGAAAAATTTGAAGCAGGGGTGATATTTGTACCTACGGGTACGAATGTAGAATTTGTTCCTCGCTGATCGTTGTTAACAGCAGAGGAATTTGTACCTGGTCGGAAACGTGGAGCGTTTCCTACCTGTCGCTTAGAACGAGATTGTAGGATCGCTTTGCGAGTCTTACATTCCCAAAAATTGGATTTGTGGTTTTCACCACAATTTGAACATTTAACTTTCTTAGGATCTTCCTTCACAGAACAGTTGTCCTTAGCGTTAGAGGAATAACCACAATTGATGCATTTAGCTGGCATGTAGCAATTTTTCGTTCCGTGACCCCATCTCTGGCATTTGCGGCACTGGGTGAGGTTTTGGAAATTTTCTCCAGTCTTCCTGAAGTGTTCCCACTTCACTCGGACATGGAGCATAAGGCTAGCTTTTTCTAAGCCTTAGGGTTGTTTAGTTCACTACACTTGAAGTGAACCAAATAAAAATCATTAGAAATACCTTTGCGCGAATCGCCAGGACGGGATTTCATTTTCATTTTGATTACTTGGAGTGGCACAACTCCAAGTAATTTTGCCAGTTCACCTTTGATCTGATCCAGGGATTCACCACTGGGCAGTCCTTTCATGACAACCTTGAAGACATGTTTAGTTTTGGTGTCGTAAGTAAAAAAAATTGTGCTGCTTCTCAGTAAGATACTTGAAAAGATGTTTGAATCCGTCCAAGGTTTCAGCCAATACACGGCATTCACCCCGACGTCCAATTTGTAGAGAAAACTTAACTTTCACGAAATTCAAAAGTTCCATGCGAAGAGCATGGAAATCGGAAGTGGTTATCACAATAGGGGGAATCTTTTCCTTCTTGGCATTAAGCCGGAGTGCATATTAGCACAGAACAGAAGGAGAAGTGCAAACAAATCGGTGAATCAAAAAGTGTTCGTTTTTCTGCTCAACAAGCGATGTGTTGTGGTAGCGTTCCACACGGGCTTTCTATGTGCACTCACACTATTATAGCATGCTGCCTATCTTAACTGCAGACAGAAGATGCCTTCTACCGCTAGGTGCGCTAGTGTTCGTAAATGACAAGTGGAGCCACTTTCTGATCCAAAGTTCCACTCCTGTGATATTAGCTTATTGCGTGCTCTTAAGGTGATACTCTAAGGAAGCCTTAGCGTGAAACTTCAAAGGCACAAATGTCAGCTTTCACAAAACATACAAATTTGAAATTGCTACTCTCTGTTTGTAGTAGCACAGCAAACAAGGAGTAGCAATTTCAAATTTGTATGTTTTGTGCAACTCGGGGGCAACTTGGCAGCTCCAGTATATTGCTAGTGTACCCCGACAATTTGGTGCTGGTGGTTCTGTCAAACTCACAAATTTCAGAAGAGTTATCTGAAAAAGGCGAATGCGGAAATGATTTACAGTAAACAAAATTAAAGTAAAGTATCTTGCTACAGCGGATATGTGACCATTACTCATGTGCAATAATCATCAGAGCTCAATTTTAACTGATATTCTAGAAAATTCTGATTAACAATCAATTCACTTAAATGATCACTACATTTTTCAGAGTTCTTCATGGTATTTGTGTTGTCATTGTCACTATGCCCATAACTGTGTAACTAAATAATAGAACATACAAATTTATGGAACCATCTGTTTCTTGAGGCTTCAAGTTTGATGAGGAATATCGTGAATGATATGGACGGGTGTAACAAAAGATTATCACTTTTATTCGTTTTAGAAATTCATTACGAATATTTTTTTGTGAGACCCTTATTTGATTTAGTTCATTTAATTTTATGTATTTCTTCAATTTTAAATGGATCTACAAAATGTTCCTCATCACCCAGGAAAACTGCTACTCGCCGCGAAAAATGATCAATTTTGTAAGTTTTTGCGGATAGAATTCTTCATGCTTCCATAGTTTTTGGCAATTCCTCTAGCAAGGATTTTTAAATAAAAATCGATGCACGATTTTATCAAAATATTGCAATGATTGTTTACAGCATCTTGCTTAAAAATAAGCCCTGACAGTTTAAAAAAAATGTTGCGGATGCTCATTAGGATTCTAGTTTTAAAGTTGTTTGTTCTTCCAACTTTGAAATAGTTGTGTTGATTAATGAGTATTTTCAGTTTAGTTTCAGAAGTCTTGCATGTCAGAAGAATACACAAGAACACAAGAATATAGAAACACATGAAAGTAAACTTTTGTTTATTCATACGGTCCATGGCAAGCCTTTATCACAAACGAGGTGACAGACGGAGCGGCTCGAAAATTTTAATGACTAACCTGCTATTGCAATTTTTCAGTGTACTACATGGCAACACCACTACTACTGGATTGTACCACATGGCAACACTACTACTGAATTGAACTAGCATTTTCACCAAATGTACTAGAATGTTTTGGTTCTATCTCTTTCACTCCACTCAAATGCATAAAAAAATGACAAAATGATACACTCTTTGCACACTGTCAAAGAATCATTGTACACAAAATTAACTTTGTGCAAAACCAAAACAAAAATACTATCCCATCTGGTGGATGATGGCACAAGCTTCTAAGAAAATTCTATTACAACGAATCACATTATTTTAATTGATTTCTTCGCCAGTTAGTCGTCTGTCACTTCGTTTGTGCCTTTATCGCAGCACTATAATAAAAAAATGTATAGGCTGATTATATTCAAGAGCAAAATAAAATACAAGAAGGCAAAGTATTTTTTTTGTCATTTGATTATTTAAGAAAATGAACCTCCATCAATTGGTTTCAATTTGTTTGGATTATTTCATTTCATCACGAACATAATAAATTCGCTCTTATCATATAGCATTCTTGCCTGTTTTTGACATCCACACATGGAGAAACAAAAAGTTGGATTCCCATAGCGAAATGCCATTGCGACGGTGAAGGACAATCCCTTTGTTTATGTGGTGTGGCGACATCTACTATTTGCAAGGTGACAGATAACCTTAGTTTCACGTACCCACTTGCAAATAGTTTTTTTTTTTTTTTTCTTTATTAAGTCTCTTTAATAAAGAAAAAAAAACTATTTG
Organism: Ochlerotatus camptorhynchus; assembly: GCF_037179485.1. Lineage (NCBI taxonomy): Eukaryota > Metazoa > Arthropoda > Insecta > Diptera > Culicidae > Ochlerotatus > Ochlerotatus camptorhynchus. The sequence continues at coordinate 829,948 of NW_027040795.1, read as the reverse complement.
CAAGTGGGTACGTGAAACTAAGGTTATCTGTCACCTTGCTGGGGACTTGTTTTTGTGGAAGCTGACATTTGTGCCTTTAAAGTTTCACGCTAACGCTTCCTTAGAGTATCACCTTAACTTAGTGTTCTAAATGCACTTCCACAGGAGCAATTCTCTACAGATTGACGAATTTTTTAATTTTTTTTTAATTTGTCGGGTCCGATTTTGATGAAAATTTGCACAGTTGTTCTTTTTTAGTAAAGATGCCAATTTGTGTTATCAGTTCTTCAAATTGAATCACGACTACTTTTCTAACAGGGCCTGTGTAAAAATAGTACTAATGAGTTTAAAAATATATATTGCTGAAACGGTTTGTTTTGGTTTTTTGAGCAAAGTTGTAGATATAATTTTAGCAATAATGTTAAAAATATACACTGTAAAAAAATTCGTTTGTTTCAATGAAAAAAATTATATTTGTTATTAAAAAAGTTAATTTCTCAAAAAGTACATTTAGTATTTCACAAAAAGTATTTCACGAATTTTACATTTTTATTAAAAAAAAAACATGTTTTTTAACCGTGTATATTTTTTCAAGAATCGCATTTTAATTTTGGACAACTTTCTTGAAGACACCATAGCAATCAAGCAAGCCGTTTTTGCAATGTATTAAAATGTTTATTTTATAAGCGCTTTTCTACACAGGCCCTATTGGAAAAGTAGTCGAGGTTCGCTACCCCGAAAAGAAGCACCGTGAAATCAACGAAGGTATTAGAAAGAATCTTTTCAACTTCGCGCCTGAGGCTAACGAAGTGAATGAACTCAAAGAAGTTTTAGAAAACATGAAGGAAAAGTTTTCCAATGCATCCACTGCAAAAAGTGAAAAATTATTAATTTTATCGTTATTGCCTTATTCATGGTCAACACAAAAAATTATGGATCAATTTAATGCTAGTAGATATATTGCAACAGAGGCTAAGTTGATAAAGGAAGGTAATTCGTCAAAAACCGCAAAATATGGCACAGCCTTAAGTGATGAAACAAAATTGGCAGTCATAATTTTTTTTGAAGATGATGATATAAGCCGGGCAATGCCTGGTCAAAAAGATTTTGTGTCTGTGCAGAAAGAAGGAAAACGACAAGCCATTCAAAAAAGATTACTAATGATGACTTTGAGACAACAATTAAAACAATTAGAGGAAAAATGCATTGATCAGCTTTCATTTGAACAGTGGTTTATCACGGATAGATGTGATTTAGAAATTATTGTAAAGCCTGCAGACGAGTTTGTTTCATTTTTCTGCTTGAAATTGACAAGTTTGATACCACATGATTTCATAAAAACACAGCAATCTAATTTTTGAAAACTACATGAAATAATTTGCAAGAAGGTGAATTTTTAGTTACTTGCGATTTTTTCCGAAAGCTACAGCTTTTTACAGTCTCATCACTGGAATGTCTAACAAGCTACCATTCATCCATTTGTTGTATATTTTAGAGAAAATATGCAAGTTAAACATTTAAGTTTTATTATAATTTCTGAAGAGTTAAGGCATGACTCAGTGGCTGTTAACTTATTTATTTCAAAAATGATAAGTTCTTTACGCATTAACCAAAGTAAAAATATCAACAAGATTTATTTTATGTCCGATGGAGCCGCGTCACAGTACAAGAACCGGAAAAACTTTGCTAGCCTTTGTAAATTTAAATCAAAGTATGGAATTGAAGCCGAATGGCATTTCTTTGCACCATTACATGGGAAAGGAGGTACAATAAAACGCAGTGCTACTAGAGCAAGCTTGGCCAAAGAACGTGAACATCCAATAAAAAATGCAAGAGAGCTTTATAATTAGGCAAATAATAAAAAAGAAGAAGAATTAACAAAATTATCATTTAGTTTTGCCACAACAGAGGAATACGAAAGTATGGCTTCACACCTCAACGAGCAATATAATAATGCAACAATAATTCAAGGAACTCAAAAACTTCATTCTTTCATTCCTGTTTCAGAAAATAAAATTAAAGGCAAACGTTACTCAAACTGTTATGATAATGATGCCAAAATATTCGATGTATTTTAGAAGTGATGTAAATAAAAATAGAAAGTAAGTGTATTACAATGAAAATAAATTATGTATCATCTGTCCATAAGGTTTCCGAATAAAAAATAAGGAAAAAAGAGCAGAAAAATGTATTTTATGGATTTAAGTTGAAATTTTAAAATAAAAAAGTAGTCGGGATTCGCTATTACAAATTGTAATAGCGAACCCCGACTACTTTTCCAATAGGGCCTGTGTAGAAAAGCGCATATAAAATAAACATTTTAATACATTGCAAAAACGGCTTGCTTGATTGCTATGGTGTCTTGCAGAAAGTTGTGCAAAGTTAAAATTCAATTCTAGAAAAAATATACACGGTTAAAAAACATGTGTGACATTTGCATTAAAAATCGTGAAATTTTCAAAAAATCATTTTTTGTTTTTGAGTTTACCATCACTAAACTTTGCCAGTTAGTAGCATACTCTAAGAGCTTCAATGAGGCTTAAAACGAAAATTTTCAAAAATGTACTTTTTGAGACATTAACTTTTTTAATAATAAATATAATTTTTTTCATTGAAACAAACAAAAGTTTTTACAGTGTCTATTTTTTACACAATTGCCAAAATAATATCGACAACTCTGCTGAGAACACCAAATCAATCGAACAAAGCGTTTCGGCAATATATATTTTTAAACTCATTAGTACTATTTTTACACAGGCCCTTTTCTAGTCGTGATTCAATTTGAAGAACTGATAAACCAAATTGGCATCTTTACTAAAAAGGAACAACTGTGCAAAGTTTCAGCTTAATTTGAAATGATCGGTCAGGATCAATTTGCGAACCTTCGTGGAATGCCTCACAGTTATTAATTGCCAATACCAATTGCCACAGACCTTTCTATGCCAATACCAATGCATGAATTTGTATATTGTGTGGCAAGCACAATGATACTCTATGCCCAGGAAAGTCGAGAAAATATCCAACTCGAAAGATTCCCTCGACCGGACTGGAAATCGAACCCACCCAGATTGGTACTACCGTGCCTTTACTGATTACGCTATGAGGCCCCCTGGCTGAATATACCTGGGAATGTCTTTACATGGCCGAGGGGATACAAGGAGAAGGTCGACGAAGAGAATCGATCAATGTTACTTAGGACAAAATGCAATGTTCAGCTTGGATTGTTTCGCAGCTATAGCAATGTAAAGAGAAAATCGCTTTTTCAACTCTTTTTTTTGCAATACTAACTGTCGAATTTCAGTACCTGGCACTGTAAAAAAAAAACGTGGTAGTAAAATTAAGTTTATTTCTGTTGATTATGATAGTACATTGATTTAACATTTTAATTTATTAGCCTCCCTGGCTCTTCATCTTTGTTTAATTTGATGTTCTAATTTAATATTTGCGTTTTTCAACTAGCTAACAGAATATCCCTATTGTGTGTTTTGTTTGTAACAAAAATTCGACGGTATCTCTATTAATGCTAAGAGAGTAGCATTGTTAGTCCCGCCTACTTGGAGAATTATGGAAACTTTCATAAATAACGTAGTAGTTAAGGGGGGAGAGGGGTTTCAGAAGCTGTGACCGGCCATGTATTAAGTAAATGAAAACACGCTACGAGGGGGGGGGGTTAATTGGTCAAAAAAAAATGCACGTCATTTATGGATGGTGCCTTATTTTACTTCCAAGGTTGTGACCCAATTGGCGAGTTAAATTTAACTCGATTACTTTTTGAAGGGACGTATCAGCTTTTGTAAACGCATTTGATCGTCGATTTGGCGTAACTGGTAGCTCACCCACGGATGCTAACACTACCATCAGATAGGGAAAATTTTCTCCTACCTGATATAGTGGGGTTAGTATGCGCGGGTGAGCTATCAGTTACGCCAAACCGACGATAAAATTCGTAGTTTAATACCTGATATGTCCTTTCGAAAAAGTAATCGAGATTTGTAGAACGCGTTATCACTCAGACAAAGAGGTTGATTCAATTCGGAGCGCTTGCGCCATCAAGGCAACGGGGCTGCCTGCCCAGTGATCTCGACGGTAACGCGCGCTTCGAGGTTCGAGGTGGAAAACGTGCTTCACAGGAACCGCTGCCTCCCTACTTCTGCTGCTACCTGGTCATCTCCGTCCGAAGCGAAAATGAGTTGAGGCACAAAAGCAGCTTTCAGATTCAAGCAGCGCGATGTGCAACCAAATTACACTCGATTATGACGACTGGGTTTGGAAGAACGTTTATTTCATGACAACAGTTATAAAATTAATACTTTTTATTTGTACATTGTTCACCATTTTTTTTCAAAGAAAATTGAAAAATAGTTTACTGTAGATTATGAGAGTTATTTCCTATCGATTGGTGTATTTGGATTTTAATTTTATCTATAAATGACAAAGTTATAAGCGTTCAAAACCTTACACCTTTTCGTGATTGACGCAATTTTAGATTTTCGATTTACCCCCAGTACCTTCCCGTAAGACGTAGTCTACGTCAAAAAAACAGTTAAATTGAAGTAAATTTAGGTAACCAAGTCCACAAGCCACATCCAGCCGTGTTATGGTACCCCGGATAAGTGACCAGTTTTTGACTTAACTTGGTCGAATTTTAGCAAAAACGTGAATGGTTGACCCTAACATAAAGTCATGCATAATTTCATGCGAATCCGAGATGGTAGAGTGTTAAAATAAATTGTTTATGCTATTTGGCCATGCTCTTTAATAAAAAAAATTAAAGGACATAATCCGTTCTTCAAGAAGGAAAAACGTAATATTATAAAATAAAAAAAAAAATTGAAAAAAGGAATATCTAGAGGCATCCTACTCTAAACTTTGTATTTCTCGCATTATACTCAGGAAGCTCTTTCTGATATCTAAGATACCTGAAAATACTTAAAAATACTTAAGAAATATTTAGTGCTAGTTTGTTGCCACTGTTGTTAGACAGATTTCTTTCGATTATTTACCCGGTGTCATCTGGAATTTGGTGTATGCGTGTTTAGAAAAATCAACTTTTTTGTCGAGGAGGAGACCATTTTGATTTAAGGAATATTGCATTGCCAAACCGATTCACCTGTCATTCAAAGGGAGAATAAGGAACTATTTGGAAAGTTACTATGGAAGAAACTGCGTGTGGAAGCAAATCCTATAAACACATTTTTCTATCCCAAAACCATCTCTCCATACAACATTATTTTTCGTCCAAAAGCTTCTGGCATTTACACTGATTGAAGCTGAATAAGAAGTTGTGAAAGCTTTCCACACCATCCGCACTTATAACATCCGGAAAGCCACATCTCCTAGATTGTCGCCGAATGAGTTTATTTGAGAAGTTAATCACATTTCCTCAGATTTGGAACCTTCGATGCTTAAGGCTTATTATTAAGGCTGGACCTGACCGTTTCAACATATTCGCTTGGTGTTATCTCGGAACCGCTCTCTAATTGATTCTTTCATTCATCAGAAACGGTTGTTACGTATCAAAACATAAATATAGGGATATTTTGAAGAATATTTTGGCTTGAAATAAATTCATATATTTTAACTTAGGATTGTTTTACACGAAATGGGAACAAATAAGTAACGTTTCCGAACTAAATCGTTGTATTTGGCATAACAATGGTTTGAAATAAATTAATATTTCAGAATAAATTAATATTTTCCTTGTTGTCCTAATTGGTTTCGACGCCTAAAAGTGAGAAATTCATGTTGATTTCACATAAAGCCTTCGATTACTATCAAAATACTCACTCAACTTCCTAACCAGTCTGTCGTAACTCATCTTTACAGATGTAAGTTTCTCAAAACGCGGCACGATACGACCACCAGTGGCAATTGCAATCACTTCAATTTCTGGTCAACCAACCCAACGACTTGCTAGCAGTTACACTTCATTGTATTGCTATTGATCTCTGGTAAATAACCAGCGTAGTCCTAGCATCCTTGACCTGCATAAAGCAAAGAATTTCATACTCATGTAGCTTGCGGTTCAGACTGCTTGGTTAGGAAGGTCAGTTTGGAATCTGGTTGCGAGTCTGGACGACAACGGCACCATTAGCCTCCAGCTAAGTTATAGAACTCAAAAGTTTGATATCGTACTGAACGCCCAGTTCGAAATCGTAAATAATTGAGTGGTTCGCTGAAAGAAAACTGTTATTTGATGAACTATTTCATAAGTAGAAATAATATACTTACTCATGCACATGATTACATTACTTCCTTAATTTAAAAAACTATTGAAACAAGCATTAATAGTGCGTGATTAAACGTAACAACAACAAACAACTACATTAGCGGCACCGGTGGTGTAGTGGTAAGCGTGATTACCGCTCACCCCAGCAGCCCTGGGTTCCATCCCAGTTGGCGCCGCCGGGATGTTCTGAGGCATAACATCTCTGATCAAGGGAAGTAAAGCCGTTGATGGGTCGATATGTTGGATCCAGTGTAGAAAGCTGCCTCTGTGGCGTCGGTAGCATTGGTGCTCAGCATGGAAAACAAGATCGACGGAAAACAAATCATGGAAAAAAACAACTACATTAGTAACCGGTCAATACGATTAAAAAAATACAAATCCTAAAATACTTAAAAATACTTAAGAATACTTACCAGATACTTGGAAATACTTAATTGATACTAAAGCTATAGTTTAGAGTGGGATGCCCCAAGAGGAATATTGTCCCTTAATACTAAAATAAAAAAAATACTTTCTATTTTTAAAAAAGATTTCAAAAAATGGAATAAACCTTTCAGTTTTCAAACATTTGATGAAAGAAATATAATTTTCTATGTCAAAAATTGGCAGATACTAAATTAAACAAATATTCAAATAAAAAAAAATCACATGTTTATCAAATTGTTTAACACAGGAAATATTTCCTTTTTAAGGATGGAAATATGCTTTCTTAAATACAAATCATTAAGAAAAAATCTTGGAAAAATATATATTCTCGTAAATTTCTTCTCTTATTTAACATTTAAATTGAGGATGTTAAAATATTCAAAGAAGGTTGAATGTTCTTCTGTTTAAAATATTTAAAAAAAAATGTCACGGGGCACACCGGAGATAAACCAGCCTGTGGCTGAAAATCTCCTAAATAAAAGAGAAAAAAAAACAATGTAACAGTAAACCATTTCCGTACAGTCATAAATATTCCTCTTATGATATGAGAATAACATTTTCTTCTTAATTAAAATATTTGAAGAAAGAGTCAGTGAGATATCGGGTTAGGCAACGTAGCTGCTTCCATGTTGCCAAAATTCAGATAATTTTTGACGAATTGAATGTAAGAATGACGGTTCATTATGAACAAATACTTTAAGTGTGTCACTTCGCTAAAGAATAACTGTTGCGTGCGCCCCTCGTGCGACGCCACACCTACTAATCTATCTTATGGATGCAGCGGCGCCGCATTGAAGCTGACAGCGGCATAATGGTATACGGAGCTGTCAATTCGGCCGTGAGAAAAGGAAGTGAAAATCACTCCTAAAATTCAACTTTGGTGCATAAATTTGAATTGCAATTAAACCTACTTTAAATTAGTTTTGAATTTGTATTTAAAATCATCATTACACTATAAGGTGAGGAATTTACAATTATACTGTGAATTTGTTGACTAAACATTGAACGTTGAATATAAACACATCTAGGTCCACTTACAAATCATTGTACAGCACCACACTACATAGAAGTTTACGTTTAACGAGAAGAATACGGTAAAAAACATGTAAATTTGGATTCACGATACTATTTGACACAAACATTTACATGTAGGTTTAATAACGTGGTCATTCGAGCCCATCTCTGTAGGCAGATCCGGGTGACGACCCTAAGAAACGCAGAAACGTAAGTTAACCTCTATTCTATTGTGTGAAGATAAAAACTAACCGTGTTGATATTATCTCTAGGAGAATTTTAACCGTTCGGTTCCCGCTCGGTTGCCCAATAAACGAGTTAAATTTCCGGAAGTGTTTTCTTTCGTTGCGTACGCAACAGTTTTAAAATTCTCGTTTTCCGGAACAATCGGAGATGCCACGAAGGGACCGAACTCGGGATCCAGTTCCGGATGACAGCTTGCAGCAATCCTGCCCGCTCTGCCGTCTGCCAGATAGCAACGACATGGTCAGCTGCGATGACTGTGAGCGTTGGTTCCACTTTGACTGCGCCGGAGTAAACGAAGATGTGGCCAACCACAATTGGAGCTGCCAGGAGTGCATCGTTGCCAGAGTTCCTGCTCCACAATCGCCACATCCAAGAACTCCTACAGGTGACCCATTACCACACCCGCAGTCACCAATTCCACTACCAGTTCCACGTCTGCCCACACCGCAAACACCAATCCCACCGGTTCCTACACCACGACCGCAAACTCCGCGAACGCCAATCGTACCCCCACGTAGTCCGTTGCCAAATCCGCAGCCACCTACCCCACGTCCACGAACACCACGATCGCCAAATCCGCCACCGCCAACCCCACGTCTGCGTACTCCTCGAACACCTAATGTGAATCCTGATGTGCCAGTAGTTCCCAGACAAGTTGCTGTCGATCCAGATTTTGTGAACAAACTGCCTGCCGAACTCCGGATCCAACTTCTAGAGGAAGAGCAAGCCATCGAACGCAAGTTTATGTTGCGTAGGTTTCAGCTTCTGCTCGAGTCGACGGGAAATGCCATTCCTGCACGACAAAGTAGTCCAGAAGGGAACGCTTTCGAACCAAACAACACAAGAAACCATCCTGTCTTTCATTCTTCGCCTGTGAATAGTCACCGTAGATATATGCCTCCCTTTGCACCACCCCCAGTCCGCCAAGATCACGACGGACCAACTTTCGCTCCACATCGGGAACAGCAACAGTTATACGTTCCAGTTGATATTCCTTCTGAAATCAACCATCGTCCCGATTTCTCTGCTCGTGACCCTCCTCGTATCGATCATCATTCGAACATACCAGCGTTCAATCCACCTCCACCTATTCACCGTCCTATCGCTTCGACGTTTGCTTCTCTCCGGACCGATCAACATCAGCATATTCCGACGTTCTCTCAAGCGAATCATACTCAGCGCCCGAATGCTTCGGCATTTGCCCCATATGCTGGTCTTCCGCGTCCTGCCGCTCAAGAGTACTATCCGTACGACTTACACGACTATCCTTCTGCCACGGGGGGGACGGCGTTGCTCAATAAAAGCCAAATCGCCGCACGTCACGCAGTCTCTAAGGAACTACCAATCTTCAGCGGGGAACCGGATGAATGGCCCTTGTTTTTCGCAACCTACGAGAACACAACGAACCTTTGCGGATTTTCGGCGGAGGAGAATATGGCTCGTCTACAGAAGTGTCTACGTGGGAAAGCATTGGAAGCGGTCAAATGCCAGCTGTTGCACCCAGCCAACCTGGATCAAGTTATTTCGACGTTGCGAATGCTGTTTGGGCGTCCGGAAATTATCGTACATTCGCTGCTGCAGAAGATAAACACTCTTCCCGCTCCCAAAGCAGAACGCCTAGGTACGCTCGTTGATTTCGCGCTGGCCGTTCGCAACATGGTAGCAACAGTGAAGGCCTGTGAGTTAGAGGAGCATCTGTGTAATTTGACACTGCTGCACAATCTGGTAGATCGTCTTCCACCGATGATTCGGCTGAATTGGGCGACCCATCGTCAGTCTCTTCGATCGGTAACTTTGTTGGAGTTTAGCGAGTGGCTGTACAAACTGGCAGAAGCAGCGAGCACGGTGACGATGCCTCAGTTCTCGGGCTCCTTCGACAACAAGACACACCGGGAACGGAAGAACGATGGATTTCTGAACGCACACACCGAGACGGTTCCCAAGGTCAACCAAAGCGACGTTGATAGTGGATGTGTCATCTGCAATAGCAACTGCATAGCAGTGGAGAAGTGCAAACAATTCGTTGCAATGGATCTTTCCGCTCGGTGGGCTGCACTCCGGGAACACAAATTATGCCGTAGCTGCCTGGAAAGTCATCGAGGTCCCTGCAAGTCCGGGAAGTCGTGTGGTAAAAACGGCTGCCAATACAAACACCATCGGATGATGCACAACGACGCGAAAGATAAATCGATAGCGTCATCTTCGTCGAGTTCGACACCGACTACTTCTACTTCACAGCACGTCAGCGCGAGCAGTTCCCGAGAAACCAGATCATGCAACACGCATCGAGGAGAAAGCAGAGCTGTACTATTCCAATACGTTCCGATCACGCTGTACAATGATGGGATCAAGGTTCAAACCTATGCGTTCCTAGACAGCGGATCTTCCTTGACACTGATGGAGGAAAGTTTGGCGAAGGAGTTGAATTTGCGCGGCGAAAGGCATCCACTCTGCCTCCGCTGGACGGCTGATACCTGCCGTTACGAAGACGATGCCATGCGAGTTTCATTCAACGTTTCGGGCCTGTATGACGGATGTCCACAAAACAAACTGACAGATGTCTACACGGTTAAAGAGTTGAAACTTCCATCGCAATCTCTCTCCATGCGGATGCTTTCGACGAAATATCCTCATCTCGACGGGTTGCCAATAGAACCATACAGTAACGTTCAACCGAAAATATTGATCGGCATGAATAATGTACGAGTGATCCACCCCCTAGATAGCCGTGAAGGGAAGCCAAACGAACCAGCTGCTGTCAAGACACGCCTTGGATGGACGATCTACGGGACTTGCTTGTCCGATAATGACCCGGCGTCGAAAATTACCCCGTACAGCTACCATATCTGCTTCCACTCTTACGATTCGGATGAGCTCTTGCACGAAACCGTCAAAAACTACTTCACTCTTGACAGTTTGGGGATCAGTGCTCCGCAGAACCAGCTGCTTTCCAAAGAGGACGAACGAGCGTTGACGAAATTACGTGACGTTACGACGTTCCAGAATGGGCGCTATCAAGTCGGTCTTCTTTGGAAATACGATGATGTGCGCCTACCCAACAACAGATCAATGGTGTTGAGACGCCATCACTGTCTGGTCAAGAGGATGGAACGTGAACCTCAACTAGCTGAGACGTTAAGAGCGAAGATGGCAGACTACATCAGCAAAGGCTACGTCCGCAAGCTTACTCCGGAGGAAAGTCAGAGGATGGGGAATCGGACCTGGTACTTGCCTATTTTTCCGGTCTTTAACCCTAATAAACCAGGCAAGGTCCGAATCGTGTTCGACGCAGCCGCGTCGTTCGGAGGAGTATCGTTGAATTCAGTGTTGATGAAAGGTCCGGATCAACTGAACGCTCTACCACCAGTACTACTTAAGTTCCGGGAGCGGTTGATTGGCCTAGGAGGCGATGTAGCTGAAATGTTTCATCAGATGTTGATGAACCCGCAAGACGAAGATAGCCAGCGTATCGTTTGGTGTGCCGACGGAACGATGGATCCGTGCGACTATGTGATGCAGGTTGTCACGTTTGGAGCTACCTGTTCACCCAGCACTGCGCTATTCGTCTTGAACGAAAACGCTGCCCGTTTCGAAAGTGAGTACCCTATTGCTGTCGACGCTATACGCCATAGACACTACGTAGACGACATGCTTACGAGCGTAGATACGGAGGAGGAAGCCATCAACTTGGCCAACGAGGTTCGCTACATTCATCAACAAGGCGGATTCCACATGAGAAATTGGGTATCAAACTCGTACAAAGTGCTGGAAGTCCTTGGAGAGAAGCCAAATCCGGAAAAGTCGTTGGAGATGAGCGCCGACCTTGCCATGGAAAAGGTCCTCGGGATGTGGTGGAGCACAACAAAGGACGTCTTTCGCTACAAGCTCTGCACGGAACGCAACAAGGACCTTCTCACCGGAATCAAGCACCCAACCAAGCGGGACATGTTACGGACGCTGATGGCCATCTACGATCCATTAGGTCTCATTGCGCACTACTTGATGTTCCTGAAGATACTGCTACAGGAGGTCTGGAGAGCAAAAACCGGATGGGATGAAGAAATTGGAAAAAAGGAGTTGGAGAAGTGGTATACATGGCTACGCATTTTGCCGGAGCTCGAGTCGGTAGAAATTCCGCGCTGCTACTACCGGGCTGACTCCAGCATTGACGAGGCTAGGATCGAGCTTCACACATTCGTAGATGCTAGCGAGCTTGGGTACGCAGCCGTTTCCTATTTCCGCTTTGAAAGGGACGGACACGTTCATTGCGCGCTTGTTGGCAGCAAAACTAGAGTAGCACCTCTCAAGTTCGTCTCCATTCCTCGCCTGGAACTGCAAGCGGCAGTCATCGGTATGCGCTTGGCCAAGAGTATCGAGGCAGGCCACTCTGTCAAGGTCGACCGTCGTTATTTCTGGACCGATGCTCGGGACGTCATGTGCTGGCTTCAATCGGACCACCGCCGGTATTCCCAGTTTGTGGCTTTCCGCGTGGGTGAAATATTGGAAGAGACGAATGTTACAGAATGGAAGTGGATAGGCACAAAGGAGAACGTGGCCGACGACGGAACAAAGTGGAGGTACAAACCGGATCTCAAGCCAGCATGCCGTTGGTTCAACGGTCCATCGTTCCTGTGGAGACCCAAAATAGAATGGCTGGAGTCGTCGCTGAATGGCCAGGAAACCGTTGAAGAAATCCGTTCAAGCGTGTTGCACCATTCGGTTGGGAGAGTTCGTACCATTTTGTTGCCCGAGAATTTCTCGTCGTGGTACCGAATACGGCGTGTAACAGCTTTCGTCCAACGGTTCGTAAACAACATCTGGCTGAAGAAGGGAGGTCAACAACGGAGTGTCGGGCCACTTACGCAGCAGGAACTTCTCGAAGCGGAGGCGTTCCAAATCAAACGAGCGCAGGAGGAGGTCTATGCAGACGAACTAGCGGTACTAGCAGCGGGCGACCGACGACTCCAGAAAAAGAACAGCCTGTTCAAGGTCAGTCCGTTCATTGACAAGCAGGGCGTGATGCGCATCCACAGTCGATTGGGCGAATGCGACTTTATAGATGAGAGCAGCAGGTACCCCATCGTACTCCCACGAGAACATCCAGTTACGACGCTTGTTATACGCGACGTTCACCTACGGTATCATCATCAATGCCACGAGACCTGTGTGAACGAAGTACGCAAAGGATTCCACATCCCACGAGTTCGCAGGGTCTACGACCGAGTGCGTCGAGAATGTCAGCTATGCAAGTTGCAACATGCTGCACCAGCGCCACCGATGATGGCCCCGCTACCGAAGGTAAGGATGGCAGCCTTCGTTCGCCGGGCGTGGACTTTTTCGGGCCTTTCTTCGTCGTTGTAGGGCGCCATCACGAGAAGCGCTGGGGTGTCATCGTAACTTGTCTGACGATTCGAGCGATACACCTCGAGTTGGCTGCCACGTTGAACACCAGCTCGTGTATCTTAGCTCTACGGAACTGCTTCGCTCGACGGGGAACTCCAGTAGAAATTAGGAGCGATCGTGGGACGAACTTCGTGGGTGCGGACAAGGAACTTAAAGAGGCGCTAGCGGCATTAGATCAGAACAGGTTCATGGCGGAATTCACCACACCGAGAACAACGTGGTGTTTCAATCCCCCTGCGGCGCCACACATGGGTGGCTGTTGGGAGCGGCTCATCCGATCCGTGAAGAAGGTCCTATCCCAGGTCAAGCCACAGCGAGTACCTACGGAGGAAATATTGAGAAGCTATCTAATCGAGGTAGAGAACATCATCAATAGCCGACCGTTGACCCAGGTACCGGTGGATGATTATTCATCACCGGCGCTTACACCAAACCACTTCTTACTAGGTTCGTCGGACGGATCGAAGCCACTGGTCCCGTATGACGAATGTCCGTTGATGCTGCAACGATCGTGGAAGGCGTCACAGGCGTTGGCAAACCTTTTTTGGAAACGCTGGGTGGACGAGTACTTGCCAACAATTACGCGTCGTACAAAGTGGCACTACCCGGTGAGGCCGATTGCAGTTGGAGAGATTGTCGTCGTGGCCGATCCCAGCTTGCCGAGAAATTGCTGGCCCAAGGGCCGAGTGGTTTCGGTGAAGACATCAGCTGATGGACAGATTCGGTCAGCGGCAGTTCAGACCACCACTGGACTGTACGAGAGGCCTGCAACCAAGCTAGCTGTATTGGACGTAGGTGTAAACGAGAGTGGGTCGGACCAGGGTCCAACCACTGGGGGGGACTGTTGCGTGCGCCCCTCGTGCGACGCCACACCTACTAATCTATCTTATGGATGCAGCGGCGCCGCATTGAAGCTGACAGCGGCATAATGGTATACGGAGCTGTCAAATGTTCCATCATTTATTCAATTATTTAAATTAGGGCATATGAAGCGTCTTAATTTGAAGTCCGTTAAAACAATGTCTTTCGTTCATCGTTAAAACCCTCCGAGAAACGAGATATCAATATGTTCTACTAAACTAATATTCGAAGAGATGAATCAGCTTAAGGCTGCAAATATTTTTAATCAAGTAATGTTATCTGATAATCCAAGAAAGAAATATGCCGTTTTTATAAAAACAATTAAAAATCATTTACTCTAGGACAACCTTTACTGACTCATCTCATTTACGGTCAGTTTCTTAATATAATTTTTTAACGGATGTTTTGGATCGTCCGAAGGACATTCTCGCTTCCCCTAGGATCCGTAACCAGATTACAACTTCTTCTAAAATAAATTAATAGAACAGCAAATCCTCGACAAAAAAAAAATCATGAATTCCACGATTAGTTTTATAAACAAAAAATCTTTTTTACTAATGGTCCGGAGCTTCTGAAATAAAAAAAAAATCTTGCTATGTCACAACCGTTATTTAATTAATGTTTTAGAGCTACAGGTGATGCCGACCCAATTCGAGGAGCTATACGATCAATTGCACATTTTATCGCTTTCCGGTACTTCTGGGAGAATAGCAAAGTCAGTTGTTGTAATATCTAACCAGCAACAATGTTTTTTTTTTCTAAATTCAATAGGAACAGCAAGTACTGCTATCCCGAGCAAAGTCTGAGATCAAATTGAAATCTAAATTTGATGTTGTGATTTAGCTGATAATGATTGCTCAGGTTGCTGTCGTTTTGGTCGTTTTAACGGTAAAAATATCAAAATTGAGAGCAAAAAATCTTCCTGTGACATCACATTGAAAACTATGTCTGCTATCAGTGAGAGCAAACTAAAAACTTAATTTGATATCCATTTTTCCTGTTGATAGCAAAATAAGTATTCAATTTGATGTTATACTAAGGCAATGAAAACAAACCCGCAACAACATATTTCTGAAGAGCAAATGTACAGCAAA
The DNA here is from genome assembly GCF_037179485.1 of Ochlerotatus camptorhynchus. Classification (NCBI taxonomy): domain Eukaryota; kingdom Metazoa; phylum Arthropoda; class Insecta; order Diptera; family Culicidae; genus Ochlerotatus; species Ochlerotatus camptorhynchus. Next base: position 814,696 of record NW_027040795.1, on the reverse strand, counting down.
ATGAAAACAAAATTAAGTATCAAATTTGTCAATTGCGTAAACTGAAAACAAATTATGATTTCAGTTTGATGTTGATATCAAAACTTGATTTCAATTTTCAGTCATTTTGATGCTGTACTTTGCTCGGGTACTCAGCTATATTTATCTGATGTTGAGGAAAGAATTAAAGCCCAACAGTTTCAGGTTTCATACAGACATTGCTTATGGGATTTTACTTTAGGAGCAAAGAGTTACCCGAGCAAAGTTCAGCATCAAAATGACAGCAAATTGAAATAAAGTTTTGATATCAACATCAAACTGAAAGCATAATTTGATTTCGGCTTATGTAATTGACAAATTTTATTTTCATTTTGCTGTACATTTGCTCTTCACAAATATGTTGTTGCGGGTTTGATTTCATTGCCTTAGCACAACAGGAAAAATTGATATCAAATTGAATATTCAGTTTGCTCTCACTGATAGCAGAAATATTTTTCAATGTAATGTCCCAGGAAGATTTTTTTGCTCTTAATTTTGATATTTTAACCGTTAAAACGACCAAAACGACAGCAACTTGAGTAATTATTATCAGCGAAATCACAACATCAAATTAAGATTTCAATTTGATCTCAGACTTTGCTCGGGTACAGAGTCACTGTCAACGCCAATGGAAATGAAAAAATACTTTTGCGAGAGCACAGCCAGGGACTCACGCCGATTTGCTCTGTATATAATTTTCATAAAAGCTTTTTGAATCGCGTTGGACAAAAACGATTTTCTTAATCAATATATGATTGCGAATACATATCGCATGATTTGGCATGTTGCATTTTTCGCACCATTTTTTACTTGTGTGTAGGATTATGATTTAGGTATTATATACAGGAATAATCACAATAACAAGTTTTGGGATTCACAATTAAAACACCGTTTTAATCGTAATGAAATATTTTAACCTTCGAAAAACCCCTGAATCGCATAAAGGCCAATGAGCTATTAACTTTCCATTCAAGATTCCTCGTATTACTTTTCCCAGCTGGTAGCCCTACGCCAAACCATCTCGCGGAAAGTTAACAAACAAAACCCGATACATACTTCTGCATTCACCTTTTGTTTTGTGTTTCAGAAAGAATTTTTCGCTTCCTTGTTTCCACTGGGTCTTTGTTTTTGAAATGTTCCGCAAAGCAACGGGAATCTCCAAGTTGACGAATTGTGTCCCTAGAGGATGACACGGCGTTCATGCACCGGGCAAGTACAAACACCGCGGCTGGCCGGTTCTTCAGCAGCAAGATCAACGGAATCTCAAGTATTCCGCATTAATAACTTTGTTAGGTTGGGAACACCACTGCCTCCCTGATCCAAACGGAAGAAATGCATTCTGAAGTATTTTGCCTTTACGATACTTTTTTCACCTCATTTCTGTGTTTCCCTCGAATGGAGATCGTTCAACTGGAGAAACTAATAACAAAAGAAAAATCAAACTTGCTCGAAACCTGTGCTGATGGTGCATAGTTTGCATGATTATGACGAATAATCTGCTAGCATGAAGTTATAATCCTCGCATCCTCGATCCCAGAATTTTTTGTTTTTTTGTTTGTAATCAGGACCAAACTGAAACCATTAGCTGCACGAATGCTGGATTCCGAATCCAGACAGGAAAGGAAGACGTATAATTTCGTATGAAAATCAGCTTTCCAAAATGTTTCAAATTGCGTGATGGAGTCCGCTTTCGGATGCATGTCTGAAGTTAGAAATCCTGGAAATAGTCTGACGCTGACGAGAGAACAAAAAAAAAAATCCGTCGAGGACTGAAGCTGAGTTCGATTCTCTTTTCTCTCGCGGCACCTGTTACCCGTTTCCCCCAACAACTTGCAGACAGCAATGGGAAAGGCAAGATCTGCTGCTCACCTTCAAAAAGACGACGCTCCTATCCATTCCGGAAAGGGGGGGAAATGGAACAAATGGAATGCCACAGCTCTTGAAAATGAAACACGAACAAATCAAGAACTAACCGGAAACATCTTCTACACACTTCAACAAATGCTCTTCAAGAAATATTAAGTGGTTTATTGTTTCAAGTTGGACGTCGCTTTGAATTTAATGGAGACGCTTGTGCAAAAGGTGTGTCATCGCATTCCAGTCTAAATAATATATTTTGTTTTGTGGCAAAAACTCAGATTAGAGGCAACTTGCTGTGTAGATATAAGTACAGTATGGCCCGAATACCAGATGGTGATTTTTAGTTAAGCGTCCATTTTGCAACGTAATTAATACCTATGCGTGATTATTCAGAACGGCACTAAATGACCATATTACAATTAACGAGCTATTTTGCGCACGGTAGGCTTTGAAAATCAATTTTTAAAAGTGTCCGTACTAGTGGACTAAGTATCTGGATTTTGAACCTTTACGGTAGCATACATCCTGTTATATCGGTTCGGTTCATTTTTCACACAGATTTTGATACGTATTTATACGATTTTGAAATGCTTCACTTGTTTCCATCCAATACAGTTATCTGAAAATGGCCTTAATTCAAAACAAATCACATATATTGGCAGCCCAAGTAACACAAATTAACAGAATTATGTTGGATTTACAACCAAAACCAGTAATATAAAAGTTATAAAAACTGTTATAGAACATATGTGTTGCTTGGGAGCAGAGCTGGTAAATATCACGGCTATCACGTGAAAATTAGAAAACAGCTCCCCTCACTATCACGCGACGAAACGACCGATCATTAGCTTTCTTGTCATTTTCCAATGCTCAAGCACTCATGAGAATAATTCTCATACAATTTTAAAATCAACATTTCTAACTGATTTAGATGAATTTAAGCAAAAAACCGTATGTAATCGATGATGAAGTCATATTTAATGAAAAACGTACTTTGGGGCTGTTCTTAACCCACGTAACTGACATTGGATACTTTTAAACCCCTCCCTCCCCCTTCGTAGACTACAATAGACCATTTGCAAGAGAGTTCGTGGGGCAATACCAAGCGGGAATCATGGATGCCCGCGCTACCACGAACCAAATTTTCGCGATTCGGCAGGTTCTGCAAAAATGCCGCAAATACAACGTGCAAGATCGAGATCAGCTATGGCAGATTATGCACGAGTACGGATTTCCGGATAAACTAACGCTATTTAACATTGCGTTAGAAGGTGTGATCAGAAGAGCTGGTATAGACACGAGTGGCACGATCTTCAGGGAGTCCATCCAGCTTCTTGACTTCGCCGATGACATCGATATCATGACATGGAACTTTGCGACGATGGCGGAAACGTACATCAGACTGAAGGCTGAAGCTAGACGGATTGGAATTGCCATCAACGCATCGAAGACAAAATACATGAAAGGAAGAGGTTCTAGGGAAGACAATGTTAGCCTCCCCCCCCCCGAGTGCTGATTGACAGTGACGAAATCAAGGTGGCTGATGAGTTCGTGTATTTGGGCTCACTGGTGACCGCCTAAAATGATACCAGCAGAGAAATCCAAAGACGCATTATGGCAGATAATCGAGCCTACTTAGGACTCCGGAGGATGCTCTGGTCGAATACAATTCGCCGCCGCACGAAGTTGACTATCTACAAGACGCTGATTAGACCGGTGGTCCTCTACGGCCACGAGACCTGGACTATGCTCGTGGAGGACCAAATGGCTCTCGAAAGCGACCCAACAGGAACAAGAAGAAGAGGCCCGCAGCGGCCAAGGAGGTTCAATCAAGTAGAAGGTGATCTGCGGACACTTCACAGACTACGAGACTGGCGAAGTGTGGCCATGGATCGAGTAGGAGTGGAAACGACTTCTTCGGACAGCAGAGGACAACAAGGCTTTAGTCTGATTGGTAAGGTAAGGTAAGTGTTCATAATTTTAAATCGGCTTTATATATTAAAAAAGAACAAAAGAAAATTCTCCTCATAGACATTTGGCAAAATTTTGATAACAATACCAAGGCAACACGTATAAACGTGAACCATTACTTGACCTCACTGACTACCATAACCATTACCATAAAAGTAATCTAATTATAAATAAAGTGGTTCTAATATAATTCCATTTCCGAAAATGTATGGTGAAAAAAAGAATTTGATATTGTAATGGTTCTGAAACACCCATTATTTGCAAAAAACCATAATGCATAAGGATAAAACTTTGTCACACAAACGTTCATGTAAAGTTCCATAACCATTTCTGTAAAAGTTTAGCAGGAATTATAAAGTTCAAGTAATGGTTCCCATTTATGCGGGAGCTTCGAAAGGTAGTGAAAAACATATTTTTTTTCAGGAAAAATCAATAACACTGAATTTTTCAAAGGATTTCTGATAAGCGATTTTAGAAAATCTTTGGGAACTTTTCTAGAGGATTTGGGGTAAAATAAAAGGGTATTTTGATGATAGTTTCAGGCGACAGACTCTACTTAGTGAAGTAGTGCAACTAATAAACTTCTTATACTATGAAATGGAATGAACATTGCAACCTATAGAAGATCAATTTTTTTCTAAGCCGTTGAATTTTTTAAATTTTTCTATGGGACTGGATGTCACTATTTTTAAATGAAATTTTTTACACCCGATCCCAGGTGGTGTAAAAATCCACAAGTTAAATAATTATAAAATTAAGATCTTTAAAAATGTTAAAGTTTTTTCTAAGTTTGGGAACTGGGAAATTTCAGTCTTACAAAATTTTGTAAATTATTTTCTGTCCTAGATACCGTAAATATTTCTAAGTTTATTATATTTATGTTTCAAAGTCCAAGATCATAACATTTGATTTCACAAACTCATAGCTTCTTTGTATTTAATCTTTAGTTTGGGTTTTTTTTACCTAACTTCGGTTTCTTTCATATATTTTAAAGTATCACTTTTTTTACGTTTTAGTGGTACCCGATAAATTCTACATTCTTGAAATATTTGTTAGATTCAACATCAATGGCAAAGATTTCATAGAATTTTCAATATTTTCTAGAGCATGAAATGTATGTTAAAAAATATTAGGTTTTCCCAAGTTTTTAAATCCAAAAACTCAAAATTAAATAAATTTTATAAACTCCCATTCAATATTAAGCTTAAAAAAATCTTAAATATATAAATTCGAAACTTTGTTAACTATAAAAGCTCCAAAATCTATAAAAAAGTGAAGCCTCGAATATCAGAAAAATTAAATTATATTAAAAAATAAAATCCGATGTTTAATGCCCGGGATTCAAAAAACCAATAAAAATTTACAGAGCTATTTTTTAAAATATTTTTGTCCAAAATCATAAAAAATACGCCAGTACATTTTGAAAATTTGATTAAGGGTGGGATCTTATAAAGGTTTGGTAAACTAAGGATCTATGTTTACTTTTCTTAGCCTTTGGTCTCGAAAATCCGTTGATGTTACAATATATTAAAATCTGGTCAAGGATTTACATTTTAAAAATCATTCATGTTCATTGAATTAAAAAAAATATCAAATATTGCCAAATTCTAACACGCTCATTGCTCATCGTGCTCATTGAATGAGAAAGCTTGAAAATCTTTCCGAAAAATAAACTTCCGTGCAAATTCTGGGATGATTCGACGAAGATTCTTCAGCACATGCAAAAAAAATATTGTGAAGGATTTTATTGGAAGTAATGAGAAAAATCATCCCTAAATAATACTTCAAGAACTTCTTTGAATGAATGTTACTGAGCTTCTCGAAATTTCGCTGGATTACACTGTAGGTTATTGATCTCATAGTAAACTATGTACAGTGAAAGTTTCACTTGAAACCGAAAAAAAAAATCTCGGTTCATGATTCAAATAAACCCCAGGGGTTCGAAAAATGTTGAACCTTGACATGGTCTGAATTCTTGTAAATATACTGGCATCGTGGACAGATATGATGTATTAATTTAACAATTCGACTGACAAGTGGGCATGGGCCCTATTTGGAATGATTCTCAAAATATGTGACTTGAGAATCTCTACATAATCTTGGCATTGAGTTTCGTATTGTGAGGTAAAATCAAGGACTTTGTTTTTGGAAAATAATAAAAAAATACATCATCCCATCTTGGTAAGTGCCAATCACCGACACCAGGCAGGAAATTCCACACCTGGACTCTAGATATCGACCCAGTTAACACATGGGACGAGACCAACTGCCTAGATTTTTGCCTCGAAAAATCCCTGGGATTAACCCCGATCCAGTGGATGAAACAGGAGACACGCTTACCACTCAATCGCCGGCGTCATCAAAGTAGTAGATTGCTATGAACAACATTAATCCAAGAAGAAACAATTTTTCAACCATTTTGAAATATTATTTGACGTACGTTACGTTACGTTGTTGATGCCTCAAATGTGTGAATCTTGGATAGCCATGGCGACTCTATCCTCCTCGTAATGCTGCACCTTGCTCATCCTCCTAAATCGCCAAACCGCACCAATAAATTGATGTCTTTCGTTGATCGTTGAAAACAAGTGTTGAACATTGCATTGCAATTTAGAAAACACTGCACAAAACCATTCCCCATTATCAATTGCTGCAATCCATTCCATCGGTAGTCCCTTCGCCCTACGGGGTATGCCTTCCTCCGAATGAATGCACTCAATTGAATTGCCCTTCTATCCAGCTCACTAAAACAAGTTCTAAATAAAAACTCCTCGTAGCCAAATGAAAGGTTCATGCACCGGCTCTCGGACGAGCAGGGAAAAAAGCCCACCGAACGAACCTGCATCAGGCCTGCAATCTGCAAATATGTATATACCGTCAACTATTTTCGAACGACATTCATTAAAGGGAATCGGACAACAAACAAACAATGCTCGCTGTATATCCCAGTGAAATAGTGCATTCAAACCAACGACAATAACAACAACAGCAACAACATCGACGGCGGTCACACGAGTGCGTCCCTGGTCCATCCAAAGTATACCGTCAGAACGTTGCTGCTGCGGTTGCATTCGCTTTTGTGAATGCACGATTCGGACCATTCGGCTGACTTGCTGGTTGGTCGGCGGAGGTCTCATATTTCTGAATGCTCTGTGAGCACTGCAACTACCATCGAGTACAGCAGCAGCATCCACCGAATAGCAACGAAAATCGGAGGCAAAAAAATGCGCGGGCATCGTGCAAAGCATTCCCCGAGACATGCATCATCAGTCTTTCATCAATCTGCCCGTTTTGTACACTGAAACCGCGCATTGGTATACATTCGGTAGGGTGATTCTATGCCAGGGATGCTCTGGTTAAGTGAGGTGTATTTAATAAATAAAGTTGTAATTCGAAAATGTATAGTCATAACAAAAATGGATGTCCTTTGAAAAGTTAAAATGAGGAAATGAGAGCTAAATTTATGGGAAATGCGCATGCACATCAAAAAATAAATTTTAATATTACACCCAAGAGGATGCACTACAATCATGTCGAAAGTCTCATGTAATTTTTAAGGCCAAAAAAATAAACAAATGCTGTTAAAGCAGCGTAATGTCAGTTCATGCACTGTATGAATGATAATTTTGTCCTTTTTGGCAAGTAATATTTCACCATATTTTCGACACGATTGAAGTGCATCCACTTTGATGTGATATCAAAATTACTTTTTTGCTGTGTGGGCTTAGCTTAGACCGACTGCTCATATCAATGTTTGCTACTACGTGATTGATCAGAATCATCGAAATTGCACAATGAATCAGCAGAATGCGGCTGCGAGCGACCGTCCATTCTCATTCACAGCAAAAAAATATTATTGATATCACATCAAAGTGGATGCACTTCAATCGTTTCAAAAATATGGTGTAGTATTACTTGCCAAAATGGACAAAATTATCATTAATACAGTGCATGAACTGACATTACGCTGCTTTTACTACATTTGTTTATTTTTGTGGCTATAAAATTCAAATGAGATTTTCGACATGATTGAAATTTAGCATCCTCTTGGATGTAATATTAAAATTTATTTTTTGCTGTGTTGTACAAATTATAGTGACTCTATATTTTAAAGATCAATAACAACGCCAGCCACTTTGTTGCAATCAGGTGGATGTGGGCAAGGAATATTAGAGTGGCCTTTGTTATTTTGGGGTCCGTGTTTACCTATGCGTCACAGGAGAGGAGATTTTGTTAGTAGGTTGGGTTCGTTGAATCAGGATTCATCTTGATAAGTGATGTTGATGCCTCAAATGTGTGAATCTTGGATAGCCATGGCGACTCTATCCTCCTCGTAATGCTGCACCTTGCTCATCCTCCTAAATCGCCAAACCGCACCAATAAATTGATGTCTTTCGTTGATCGTTGAAAACAAGTGTTGAACATTGCATTGCAATTTAGAAAACACTGCACAAAACCATTCCCCATTATCAATTGCTGCAATCCATTCCATCGGTAGTCCCTTCGCCCTACGGGGTATGCCTTCCTCCGAATGAATGCACTCAATTGAATTGCCCTTCTATCCAGCTCACTAAAACAAGTTCTAAATAAAAACTCCTCGTAGCCAAATGAAAGGTTCATGCACCGGCTCTCGGACGAGCAGGGAAAAAAGCCCACCGAACGAACCTGCATCAGGCCTGCAATCTGCAAATATGTATATACCGTCAACTATTTTCGAACGACATTCATTAAAGGGAATCGGACAACAAACAAACAATGCTCGCTGTATATCCCAGTGAAATAGTGCATTCAAACCAACGACAATAACAACAACAGCAACAACATCGACGGCGGTCACACGAGTGCGTCCCTGGTCCATCCAAAGTATACCGTCAGAACGTTGCTGCTGCGGTTGCATTCGCTTTTGTGAATGCACGATTCGGACCATTCGGCTGACTTGCTGGTTGGTCGGCGGAGGTCTCATATTTCTGAATGCTCTGTGAGCACTGCAACTACCATCGAGTACAGCAGCAGCATCCACCGAATAGCAACGAAAATCGGAGGCAAAAAAATGCGCGGGCATCGTGCAAAGCATTCCCCGAGACATGCATCATCAGTCTTTCATCAATCTGCCCGTTTTGTACACTGAAACCGCGCATTGGTATACATTCGGTAGGGTGATTCTATGCCAGGGATGCTCTGGTTAAGTGAGGTGTATTTAATAAATAAAGTTGTAATTCGAAAATGTATAGTCATAACAAAAATGGATGTCCTTTGAAAAGTTAAAATGAGGAAATGAGAGCTAAATTTATGGGAAATGCGCATGCACATCAAAAAATAAATTTTAATATTACACCCAAGAGGATGCACTACAATCATGTCGAAAGTCTCATGTAATTTTTAAGGCCAAAAAAATAAACAAATGCTGTTAAAGCAGCGTAATGTCAGTTCATGCACTGTATGAATGATAATTTTGTCCTTTTTGGCAAGTAATATTTCACCATATTTTCGACACGATTGAAGTGCATCCACTTTGATGTGATATCAAAATTACTTTTTTGCTGTGTGGGCTTAGCTTAGACCGACTGCTCATATCAATGTTTGCTACTACGTGATTGATCAGAATCATCGAAATTGCACAATGAATCAGCAGAATGCGGCTGCGAGCGACCGTCCATTCTCATTCACAGCAAAAAAATATTATTGATATCACATCAAAGTGGATGCACTTCAATCGTTTCAAAAATATGGTGTAGTATTACTTGCCAAAATGGACAAAATTATCATTAATACAGTGCATGAACTGACATTACGCTGCTTTTACTACATTTGTTTATTTTTGTGGCTATAAAATTCAAATGAGATTTTCGACATGATTGAAATTTAGCATCCTCTTGGATGTAATATTAAAATTTATTTTTTGCTGTGTTGTACAAATTATAGTGACTCTATATTTTAAAGATCAATAACAACGCCAGCCACTTTGTTGCAATCAGGTGGATGTGGGCAAGGAATATTAGAGTGGCCTTTGTTATTTTGGGGTCCGTGTTTACCTATGCGTCACAGGAGAGGAGATTTTGTTAGTAGGTTGGGTTCGTTGAATCAGGATTCATCTTGATAAGTGATGTGATCATACTTTTATGTGATGTATTTTTCCGAAATTCAAGTGAATAAGACTTACGATCGTTTGATTACTGGTAGGCAACTGATGTGACTCTATCAACTCAGTAATGTATAAAGGCCTGGGATAAAACCCGCAGTCTTCTACTGAGTAAGCAAAAACGACAACTGAGTGGATGTTTCTCTAAACTTAGAAGTCTAAGTGCTTAAAATAAAACGGAAAAAATGTTTTCATTGCCCTGAAAATAGATTTTTAAAGAATTTGCCTACATGACTGTGTATTTTAAGCAATGTATTGTGGCTTTTTAGGCTAAAAATTCACTTCGCACAAAGATTGTAACATCTGATATGGATTCAGGGAACCTACAGTAACAATGCTAGAAATGTATCGGGTAGCTTTTTAAAGGCTTGTCAATTTAACCCCATATCAATAAAATTTGAGATTTCAATAGATTTCTAAAAATAAAACATCTAATATGATAAGTAACCATGGTAGTGGTGTAAATAGCCCTTGAAGGTATTGAAAAAGAAAATAAATCTTCACAAACAAGCTTGCCACTTCAACGATTAGATTTTCATGTTATCATGGCGATCTTGAGGCAACAATCGATCGTAGTGAATCGATTCTTTTTTTTTGAAAATAATCGATTCACTGATTTAATCGATCTTTTTGGATCGATCTTTTTTAATCGATGCATTTTTCAAAATGTCACAAAAATGTTTCAAATATAACGGATCATAGGAAAGCTGGTGCAGATTAACGCCAAGTTCAGTCTAAAGTTTAAGTTACTTTACATTATTTCAAGCTGAACATTACATTAGGTCCTAAGTAGCATTGATCGAGTTTTAAATATGTACAGTTGCCTACACTTAAAGTCCAGCGTTTTGATCATATGGGAGTGTTACATAATTTCGAAAGACTGTATGTTGTTGTTCTGCAATGTATTATTGAATAAAAGCTCAACAGAATGAATCTTTTTTATTTTGATTATTTTCAAGGCTACTGAACATTTAACAGACTAAAGGCCTGTTCTTAGACGATGAAGACTGATTTTTTCTCCCTCACCAATCAAGTAAACAATCGTCGTTTGCAAATGTTTTATGTGTCTACGTGGATTATGAACAGCCTCTATCCAAACTTTACCAAACCATGGAATCAATAGTTTAAACTAAATCAAAATTAACAGTATGCTTTTTTAAACAGTCAAATTGAAGCATTTCAAAAAACGTACCTGTACGTTGACGATCTGTCTGGGGGAGGTAACTCAAAATTGAGTAGGATTTCTCTCAAAATAGTAGAAAGTTAGTAAAATTTTCTTCAAAAATCTGCTGGATAAAAAGTAGAAGGGTCTGTGCCTAGGGGCACGAATGGAACTTGACGTAGGACCGCTAGTGGACGGAACAAATGCGAACATTTAGTTCTTTTAATTGATCCAATCATCAATAATCTTAACTCTTTCCGTTTTTTATTTGTAAGCGTATCAAATTTTTAGTATTTATTGCAATGAGAAAGTTGATGGAGAGAATCCAAGGGACTATCAACTTGAGTATTTTCGATTCATCTACCCGACTTTAAAAGGTGTATGTTGATTTTTTTTGTTATTTATGAATTTTTAAGTTTTGTGCATTTTGGTGTTAAAGTGTATTCAATTCACCCCTCACAGGATTACCTTCCGAATTATATGAATGGGGCGGGGCGGAAAGTATCGTTTGTGCAGAATATGTAAAAAAGGAGGGACTTCGAGAGATTGAACTCGTGAGAGCTAATTTTCTCACAAATTTGATTTTATTGGCTTTCTGGGGACTGAATATACAGCCAAAGCGAATTATTCCCACTTCTCTCAAATTCTATATGGATTTTTAACACTTCCTACCAGCGTGTTCTGGAAAATGGTCGGACGATGATTAATCTCACCAATACATTTGGGCCTACAATTTCACACCTTCTATAGAAACCAGGTTCAGTCTTGATAGCTAGCTGCTCGCGGGAACTGATGACCTTGACAAATGTTCAAATAATACTCTTCAACAAATTTTTGGTGGCCCTGAAAAGGACCGTTTTGTAGTGATGGTTGAGTAATCTGAGCTGAGCACGACGAGCTACTGATTCCGATCTTAGCGCCTATCGGTGGGACTCTTCCTCCTTCTCTATGGTTGCTCATATGAGCTCTGCAGCTCGCTGCTTGCAGGCAGCCGTTCGTTGTTGTTGTTGTTGAATGTACTCCTGCTGCTGCTACTACTGCTGCTGCTGGACTGGAAACCACCACTTACGGTGATTGAATGAACACCGTTTAGTGGGACCGCATCGAATTCGATTTTTAAGTCTGTGTTAGGGAATGCGGTGTTTTCAGACATTCGGTGATAATTTTGATCACCATTGCAACCGTTGTACATTTGGTATTGTTCAATAGTGACCGATTGAAAATTAACTAAGTGTTCATTTTATCAGATTGGTCGATAAATTTCCAATCGTTTGACTTGTTTAGAATTAAAATCTATCTGCTATTGGTCGAAACCTGACATCTTTTCTTAATGCTGTGCGTTTTGGTTTTTTGAAATTGCGTGGATTCTATAGATCCTGTGGAGATTTATCTAGCTATGATGTATGTGTTGGTAGAGGGAAAAATGTAAACTTTGCGGGAGACGATTTCTTAACACTCAAAAGGAATTTTTTGAAATATGAAGTAAAACAAATCCTAGCTAGTTCTGCATGATGATTTTGTCTGATTTTATTTATTTGTAAAGTCGCCGGGAAATACCCGCTGGCGATTTGTTTTTTATGATAACTCCTTACTTGAAAACAGGCAAAAACTCACAAACAGGCTGCTTTTTCATGGTATACAGTGTGATAATTCAATAATCAATAAATTATCTCAACACTTAGTGGCAAACCATTCATAAATTTTGGTAACATACAAAAAAATCTAAAATCTATATTTCGACGTCACAACAAGGGTGATTGATTAAAGACGAGGCTCGGTAGCTCAGTGGTTACCGTTTCTGCTTACTGAGCAGTAGGTCGGGAGTTCAATCTCAGGCCCGTCCCCTTCCTTGCAATTTTTCACTTTACCTTATTCTATACCCACTAGATTTTAATGAAAACAAATTCTTCTTTAACACCGATCGCATCACTTACCACAGTGTGGGTCCTGATCTAAAAATAGAAATTGGATGAGTGCGCGCGCGTGTGTGTGTGTGTGTGTGTGTGTGTGTGTGTGTGTGTGTGTGTGTGTGTGTGTGTGTGTGTGTGTGTGTGTGTGTGTGTGTGTGTGTGTGTGTGTGTGTGTGTGTGTGTGTTTGTGTATTATAATCGCTCTACCAAAAAACGATCCCTGCGTGTGCGTGCAACCTTTCCCCCACATCCAACATCCCAGTGATTTCTCGTGGAAGCGCAGAGGATTTCTCGGTTTCCTACACAGCGAGTGCCACGTCAACACATTCCTTCCCATTCCCTAGTTGACCTGCATTCGGACACGGCCGGCGCTGGTATTGCTAAATATTAGATCTCCAGTTCTTACACATTGAGGATGAATGTTAGTACCAAACATCATCTGTTGGTTCTCTGTGTAATTGCAGCTGATCTGGTAATAACAGAGCAGCAACCGTGGGCGGTCAATCTGATCTGATCTGATCTCTGAACAAGGGTGATTGATTAAACGAAAGAAACGAATCGTGCGGAATGAAAGCCGAGGAAAAACTAATTGCACCAATATATTCAGGCCTACAATTCCACACCTTCTATAGACAGGTTGAGCCTTGATAGCTAGCTGCTTGTGGGAACTGATGACCTTGACCAATGTCCAAATAATACTCTTTAACAATTTTTTGGTGGTCCTGAAAAGGACCGTTTTGTAGTGATGGTTGAGTCATTCTGAGCTGGGTGTTCAACACGGATGAGACTGTCGAGCTGTATGTCGTTTGGAGCGAGGGTGACACACTTGGCATAGATGACCGACCCGCAGCGACTCTCGAAGAGCTACTGATTCCGATCCATAGCAAAGCGGTGCAGCTTCTTCCTCCTTTGATGGTTGCTGATGTGGGCTCTGCAGCTCGCTGCTTGCAGGCAGCCTTTTGTTGTTACTGGAGAACAATTTTCAACGCCACACGCCGAAAGCACTGCTACTGCTGCTACTAATTTTGACGACCGAACACCACCACACAGTGGTGTGGTCGTTGGGAGCGTGTGGTTCTGAGTATGGCGATGAGTGTGCAAAATATTACGCAATTCCATCCTCCCTATTCGCACGCGCTCGAGGATCGGAGGCGAATGCCACTTCGACTTGTTTCGTCTACTTACTACTCTCTGACGACTGTGCAGGGGAAGCAGCATATGCATGTAGGTAATTGGTTGATTTGTTAGTTAATTCGACGCTTTTGGACAATTCTGCACATTTACCAGTTTTTCAATAGTTTTTTTTTTGTTGAAAATCAACATTCGGAAGCATTGTTATCGATGCGTAGCCATATCGATCGAAAGGTGATAAAATTATTGAAATTGGACGAGGGGTAGCTGAGTTATTAACGTTCAAAATCTTTCTTAATTTGTTACATGTTCCATTTTCAGTTTTCACAAAGTGTACCCCCATATTCAAATCAAAGACGTAGTCCTACGCCAAAAGAAACATTTTACGTTTTTTTTAAGTTCATGAGTACACTAGTACACGGCCAATTAGATTTACTACTTGCAGACTTCATCAGTGCCAAGTACTCAACACCACTCACATTGAATTTATTTAACGGGTATCCCTAGTGCACAATAGCGCTACGCAATGTAATGTATGTAATATATATAATCATCTCCTCATCCATCGTATAAAAATTACCACTTCAGTCTGTTATTTGAAATTAGCATCTTCAACTATTTGAATTGAATGTTTGTTTGTTTTAGAATTAATTTTTAAAAATCAATAATTTTGTAATTACTAATTAAATTATCAAGCAGTCCTATCATAGAGATAACTCTAAGACTAGAAGGTCCCGAAGAAACGTGCTTAACTTTTTGGCTCAGCTCTGGTACTCTCTTCGGTCCCAAGCTAATCGATTCACCCCTCGAAACATAGAAAAATCCACTAACCCCTCATTTTATCTGTCAAACTTTCATAGCGAATCAAAACAAACATTGTGTAGTACTAGTATTTCGACTAGAATGGGGTACGTTAATCGATTTGCTTAGGACCAATAGGCTAGTCAAGTAGTGGGTCAATTTTAAATTGTTAGTTTCCACCGGTTGGTCCTACGTCAATAATGCGGTCGTGCTTGGGACACAACGCTTAATCTTTGTTTTAATTCCCTGTATTTCTACTAAGTACTGTGAAGCTCTACAAAGTTTCCTGACTATCTTCCAAGTGGTTTTAATTTCTATTATGTTTTCTAAACTTCTACGATGTCCCTGATGTTTTGCGAAATTCCTTGAAGTTAAATTAAAATCCCTGTTCTTCAACGAAGTTCCATTTTTTTTGCAAGATTCACTTAAGACTGAGAAGCTTTACAAAGATCACTGAACTTTTACAAAATTCACTGAACTTCTTTACAGTTCTAAGCACTAGGACGGAGTTCAAAAAATTTCTACAAATTAAGCGTTGCCAAGGTAAACCAGGGTTCAGGGACCAGGGTCGGTAAATGCTTGGTAATGCGCAATACAGATCCCATTGAGATCACTAGCCTCTTCCCAGCAACTCCTATCCCAACCTCCCCGTGGTACCGGCCGGGAACTGTGAGCATCCTTAGGGAAGATCGGGTAACCAACCTCGGTGAGAACTTTGGGGGTTGGTGTCAGGCCCTGCTAGCCAGCCGTAAAAAAGCATTGCAACGGAAAATCAGCAACAGAGGAATATGAGCCGAGACCAACGGCAACGACCCCAGCGACGAAATAGGACTTGCGATTGGAGACTCGGCACGTGGAATTGTCGATCTCTCAATTTCATCGGGAGCACCCGAATACTCGCCAATGTACTGAAGGACCGCGGATTCGGCATCGTAGCGCTGCAGGAGGTGTGTTGGACAGGATCCATGGTGCGAACGTTTAGAGTTAATCATACCATCTACCAGAGTTGCGGCAACACACGCGAGCTGGGCACAGGTTTCATCGTGATGGGCGAAATACAGAAGCGCGTGATCGGTTGGTGGCCGATCGACGAAAGAATGTGCAGGTTGAGGGCCGATTCTTCAACTTTAGCATAATCAACGGGCACAGCCCTCACTCCGGAAGCACTGATGATAACAAGGACGCATTATACGCGCAGCTCGACCGCGAGTACGATCGCTGCCCAAGTCACGACGTCAAGATCATCATAGGAGACCTAAACGCTCAGGTAGGCCAGGAGGAGGAATTCAGACCGACGATTGGAAAGTTCAGCGCCCACCAGCTGACGAACGGGAACGGCTTACGACTCATCGATTTCGTCGCCTGCAAGAACATGGCCATACGTAGCACCTACTTCCAACACAGCCTCCCCTATCGTTACACCTGGAGATCACCACAGCAGACGGAATCGCAAATTGACCACGTTCTGATTGATGGAGGGCACTTCTCCGACATTATCGACGTCAGGACCTATCGTGGCGCTAACATCGACTCTGATCACTACCTGGTGATGGTCAAACTGCGCCCAAAACTTTCCGTCATGAACAATGTACAGTACCGACGCCCGCCACGGTACAACGTAGAGCGACTGAAGCAACCGGATGCCGCCTTAGCATACGCGCAGAATCTCGAGGCAGCGTTGCCAGAGGAGGGCGAGCTCGATGTACCCCCTCTAGAGAACTGCTGCATTACAGTAATAGCAGCCATCACCAACGCAGCCGAGAGCACCATCGGGTACGTGGAAAGAAGCCGATGGAATGAGTGGTTCGACGAGGAGTGCATAGTGATTTTAGAGGAGAAGAGCGCAGTGCTGGCGGTAATGCTGCAGCATGGAACCCGACAGAACATGGAACGGTATAAACAGAAGCGGGAACAGCAGACCCGTATCTTTCGGGAGAAAAAACGCTGCCTTGAAAAAGCGGATGCGAGGAAATGGAACTGCTGTGCCGTTCCCAAGAAACATGGAAGTTCTATCAGAAGCTCAACGCATCCCGCAACGGCTTCGTGCCGCGAGCCGAAATGTGCAAGGATAAGGACGGGAGCCTCTTGACGGACGGACGGACGTGAGAAGATTGAAAGGTGGAAGCAGGACTTCGATGCGCACCTGAATGGTGAGGAGAACGTAGGCACGGGAGACCAGCGCAATGGAGGAAACGACTACGTCAGTGCAGCAGAGAACGTAACTGACCCAACTCCCACGCTGCAGCTGGTAAGGAACAGCTACCGGAGGAGTAGAAGGAGGGGGTAATCTGCCCCATTCACAAGAAAGGCAACCATTTGGAATGTGAGAATTTCAGAGCGATCACCATTTTGAATGCCGCCTACAAAGTGCTATCCTAGATCATATTCCGTCGTCTATCACCTAAAATGACCGAGTTCGTGGGAAGTTATTAAGCCGGCTTCATCCAGATCTTCACCGTACGGCAAATCCTCCAGAAATGCCGTGAATACCAGGTCCCAACGCATCATTTGTTCGTCGACTTTAAGGTGGCATACGACAGTATCGACCGCTCTGAGCTATGAAAAATCATGGACGAGAACGGCTTTCCTGAGAAGCTGATCAGACTGATCAAAGCAACGATGGACGGTGTGCAAAACTGCGTAAGGGTTTCGGGTGAACTATCCAGTTCATTCGAATCTCGCCGGGGACTGCGACAAGGTGACGGACTCTCATGCCTACTCTTCAACATTGCTCTAGAAGGTGTAATGCGACGAGCCGGGCTCAACAGCCGGGGTACGATTTTCACGAAATCCAGTCAATTTGTATGCTTTGCGGACGACATGGACATTATCGCAAGAACATTTGGAACGGTGGCAGAACTATACACCCGCCTGAAACACGAAGCAGCAAAGGTCGGACTGGTGGTGAGTGCGTCAAAAACAAAGTACATGCTAGTAGGCGGAACCGAACATGACAGGATTCGTCTAGGAAGTAATGTCACGATAGACGGGGATATTTTCGAGGTAGTGGAGGAATTTGTTTAACTTGGATCCTTACTGACGGTTGACAATAATGTGAGTCTAACGGCGCCGGTGGTGTAGTGGTAAGCGTGATTACCTCTCACCCCAGCAGGCCTGGGTTCAATCCCAGTCAGCGCCGCCGGGATGTTCTGAGGCATAACATCTCTGATCACGCCTTCCTTCGGATGGGAAGTAAAGCCGTTGGTCCCCGGTTCATGAGTTGATGGGTCGATAGGTAGGGTCCAGGTGTGGGAGCTGCCTTCCTGGCACGTCGGTAGCATTGGTGCTCAGCACGGAAAACAAGATTGACGGAAAAACAAACCAAAGGAAAAAATAAATAATAATGTGAGTCGTGAAATACGAAGGCGCATCATCAGCTAATAAGACCTTTGATCCTCTATGGACCCAAAACATGGACTATGCTCGAGGAGGATGTTTCTCGGAGTTTTCGAGCGACGTGTGCTAAGGACGATCTTCGGTGGTGTGCAGGAGAACGGTGAGTGGCGGCGAAGAATGAACCACGAGCTCTCTGCACTCTACGGCGAACCCAGCATCCAGAAGGTGGCCAAAGCCGGAAGGATGCGGGGGGAAAGGCATGTTGCAAGAATGCCGGACAGCAACCCTGCAAAGTTGGTGTTTGCTACTGATCCGGTTGGCACAAGAAGGCATGGATCGCAGAGAGCACGATGGGCAGAACAGGTAGAGCGTGATCTAGCGAGCATTGGGCATGACCGAGGATGGAGAGCGGCAGCCGCAAACCGAGTATTGTGGCGTACTATTGTTGATTATGTCTTATCTTAAATGTGATGTTGTACAAATAAATGTATGTATGTATGTAAGGTAAACCAACCCCTGGCTGATAACCTTATAAATAAATAATTTAAAAAAAATATAAATTTAAACGTATATCAGGTTCACTGAACTTTAACAAAGCTCTCTAAGTTTTTATAAAGTTCAATAAACATCTGTAAAAATTGCAAAGCTTCTTCAGAATAAACTGCACTACAAGAATGTTTCCTGAACTTAAACGAAACTTTCTGAACTTCCACGAATTTAGTTGAAGTTTCACAATGATCTATGAAGTTCTTTGAAGTTCTAAAACATTCCCTGCTGCAGCATTGGCACTCTGAACGTTTTTGTCGAATTTTAATTTTACGTTTTAATTTCTTCACTGTAAACCGATCTGCAAATAAGACTTGACACAATTGTCTAAATAGTTGACTAGATCTACACAGTAAAACATTCTGAATTTTAATTGTAATGTAAGCCAGCGTTGCCAGATATACCGATTTATCTGTAATTATACCGATTTCCGAACTAGATACCAATATACAGATAAGGTTCCTCAGAATACCAATTTTTGAGGTTTCATACCGATTTATACCGATTTTTTTTAAATAATCGAAATTATTATTGCCTGCCCTTGCTCGAATTTCGGAGAAAATTATTGTGAGAGACTTGTATCTTTTTGAATATCTTAATTTGTTTGAGCTTTTAAAATTCTAAAAAAATCATCTTTAAAAATGTTTTATGGATACTCTTTCGATGAATGTTTCAATATCCTCACCGTTTTTGGCGACTCATGAATTGATAAACAGTTAATGGCTCTTTCTGGTATTTCCGGGGGGAATCGGGAAATACTTTTAAAACATTATTAAATTTCCTTAAATTTCTTCCAACTTTCCCCTGGAATTTTCTTCCACCTTACATCGTAGATTATTTTTCAATTCCTCTCGGAAACTTATTTCAACTTCCCTTGGAAGCTTCTTCAGCCTTCACTCGAATGTTTTTTCCATCTTCTCCCGCCAGTTTTTTCAACTTTCCCGGAACTTCAGGCATGCTTCCAGATTTTGATTGCGGATCCACACTAGCTGCAGGAACTTTTAAGAAGTTCTGAAATTTCAGAAAAGTCCAGACTTTTGAGAAAGTTTCGATAAATTAAAGAATGTTTCAATAACTTCTGTTATTCTAAAACCCGGAAATTTTAGGAAAGCCCAGCGAACTCCAGTGAACTTAAGGAAACATCATAAATATAAATATAACAAGACCAAAGAACATCTGGAGAATTTAATGGTTTTTAGGACAGTTTCATTAGTTTCAGGAGAATTGAGAAAACTTTTGGAAGCTCCGAGAACATTAGGACAGATCAATAAATTTCAAGGAAATCGTTGAAATTTTAAAGGAGTTCCGAGAAACTCAGGCAATTTTCGAAAACTTCAGCAATGTTCCGAGGGGCTCATGCAAATTTAAGAAACGTAAGGGAAGTTACACGAACATTAGCACATTGTGAGAACATTTTATGGGAAGTTTCGTGCTTATTAATGGCAGTGTCGATAACTTTTAAAAAATTAGAAAAATCGGGAAGATCAGAGCTCTTCAATGCTGATGTAACAATAAATTCAAAAAAATTGTGCGCATAAGAAATTTTGCAATCTTCCTGTTAACTTAAGGAAAATTACAAGAACTTTTAAGGAATTCCGAGAAAATATGAAATATTCCTAAGTATATTTCAGGAATGTTCCAAAAATTTCAGGGGCATTGCGGGGTCTTCAGGGATGTATGATGACCATTTGGAAAATTTTCTGGATCGTTAGAACATCCATTAGATCTCTTTCATCCAGAATTATATCCTTGTTTCTGTCGACTGTTCCGTAAGCGCTCTGGCTTCCGACTTTCTCCAGATTTTTTTTCCAATCTGTTTTAGGAAGTTTCTGCCAGCGTCTCCAGGAAGTTTCTTTCGTCTTTTCCAGGAAGCAAGGTTGCAAATACTCATTTCAGCTAAAACAATGTTTTTTTAAATTATGAAATAATTAGAAGCCATGATCATATTTTGAATTGGTAGGATACAAGAAGAGGTTGCAAAGAATGTGTTTGACATATTAAGCCTGTTTATTTCACTTCATGAGAGTCACAATCAGCGATTTTTCACAAACTCACTAACTCACTCACTCACTCACTCAGCGATCAGAAAATCGCTGATTGTGACTCAAAGAAAGCAAAATTTACAGGTTTTATATTTCAAACGCATACTTTGTAACATCTTCTTGTAAGTTACAAGTAAAACATGCCATCATACCATCTTTTGGTTTTATTATTCCAAAAAACATTATTTTATCTGAAATGAGTATTTGCAACCTTGCCAGGAAGTTCAATTAAACTTTTCCCAGAAATGTCTTCCGTCTAGTTCTGGAAATTTGTCCAGTTCTTTTTTGTTTGTTTGACTTCTATTGGAAGGTTTTTCCGAGCTTCTTTTGGTTGCCACTGGAAATGGCTACTTCTGGAATTTACTTCCGATTTCCGAAACTTTTCTGCCTTTGAATGTGAAATCCGTTTTTTTTTCTGAAATTTTCTTTAAATTTTCGTCAGAAGTTTCTAAATTTATGTCTTGTATTTCTCTCAGAACTTTTCTCAAATTTCCTCCAGGAGAGATTCTTTCTTCTTTCCCTGGATGATTTTTCAGCTTCCTCCAGAAGCTAATTCAAACATTCCCCGGAGTATTCTTCCGGAATTTTCCGATCATAGTCCAAAAGTTAAAATTTTCGCTTCCAAAAACGGAAAAAAATATAAAATTAATTAAAATAGTAAATACCGATAAATACCGATTTTTTAAAACCTTTGACACCGATAAGCTTTAAAACATTCTGGCAACGCTGAATGTAAACATTCATTCCCGTAAACTTGTATTTCGTTTCATGCAACTTGTAAGCAATGTTTTTTTCAAAGATGGGATTTTGTATACAATATTGGCAACTTTTCATGAAATGTTTTAGAACTTTACACGATCTATAAGGGTTGATGCATATATTATGTCACGCTCTACGGGGGAGGGGGGGTCTTAGATTTTGTGACAAGCGATGTATTAGGTATAGAAAACACGTCACGATAGGGGGGAGGGGGTAATTTTTTGCTCGATTTAGCGTGACATAATTAATCCATTTATGTGCAGCTTATTAAACTACTTTTTCGAACTGTGTACGTTTTATTGGTTTAAATTACGCATTTGTATGAACAATAAATATTGATAATTTTTAAGGCGATTTTGGAAAGGGGGGAGACAAAAACTTCAAAATAAATTTGCATTAGCCTAATTGTCTTGAAAAATGTGTACTGAAAAAATAATCACTTATAAGTTATGATCGAATAACTAAATGTTTTGGAGTTACCATGCTCCATAGCTCTGAAAATACTAGACTAGGAATTATGATTTTTTTCATTAAAGGTGCATGTTTAGACATTTTCTACAATTTTCCTCAAGGCATGATTCCTTTATATCTTCGAAGAAAAAAGTTATCTTTTATATTTTTATCATAGTAAGACATGACTAATTTTTGTTACAATCAAAATGTGGACGATGTTCATACAGAAAAATCTTCTGAACACACTTCATTACACAAATGGAAAGATCAGGCTCTAAGGAAACAGTTCCACATTCTGCCATTTCGGACCACAGTTCGATGCATTCTACACCGGTCTATCAGCAGAAATCATAAGAATATTTTCCAAGCCCTCGATCCCCAAGTCCTGTCGTCTCAATCTTTCTTGTCCAACAATTCTAAAAAATGACTTAGTTAATTCTTTTAGTTTCCTATTTCCGGCCGTCTAATAACGTACACCCACCAAATGATCTTTTACAAAACCTAAGGATATGCAAATTATAGAATTTCAAACATAGCATCGTTTCGAGTCTACGTGAAAATTTATCTCTTCTAAAACCCCACCCTAGCTCACTAAATTGGATAGTCGTGAGGTCCCTGCTAAATATCGCAAGTTCCGTTGAGCATATTTCGTACTGTTTTCGCCTAACCAAAACCCCATAAGGCTGGGCAAATCGCGTGAAACCCCCCCCCCCCCCTGGCAAAAGCACCATCTACTAAACGATATATGAGCTTTGTTCTGCGCACCCCGCCGGTCACTGTTGACGGTTGACGGCTTTCTGACATAGGCACCCCTCCTTTGAAGCCGACTATCCTACTATTGTGGTGAATGCTCCCCATGGACCAAACGAGCCTCAATACACTATTTTGTTTGTGTGGTTTTTTTTAGCTCGTAGATCCTTCTGCGATGGCGGCTGATTTTAACGGGCAACGTGTGTAGAATGCATGCACTTGTGTCGATGATTGGGAAGCACGTATTTCGCGCCTTTGAATGCATCGTAGACTCATGGCTTGTGGTGTGGTATTATCGTCGGTTTAGGGAATCGATTTTTGCGCTTGAGATAATAAAATCGTGCTAGCTGCAATGCACACAGTGGGATGCATATTCGCGTTTTGGTAAAAATCGAAAATAGTATTAGATAATTTTCTAATATGTTTGATCTAGGAAAAACTAGTCCCTGATGGGATTGCTAAGAATTGGATGCCTTCAAATGATTGTCAAAATTTTGATTACAATTGCAGCATATTCAGTTCCACTGTGCTATGATTTGAATGGCTGCAGCGACCGTGAGGACTAGCACTGGTAGGACGTACATGCAACATCGTCGAAATGATCAGAAAAAGCGCAATTTTATCGACACACGAGTCCAACGACAACGTGCCTTGATTCGCCGCTTCATGAACGTACAGTTGTAGGTATCTTCCTACGTATGAATGATGCACATCATCACAGAATGCAAGGATGCTGATGAGCGTGAACAGCATGGCTCGTTTTTTCCTCCGCTGCTCGTCAAAGTGAAGGATGTGAGGGATTTTTTTTTGCGCGCGGTGTTCACAAAGTTGCATTGTGCATAAAAGTCTGCAGAAAGAATACCGCCACTGCGACACACAGGACAGATACCATGAATTGCGCGGTCGTCGGTGAGCTCTTTGATATTCGCGGAGAAGTTTCGGTTTTCACTTAAAGCTTGCATAGGTCTTGTCGGTGTTAGGAGATATGGTCATTGGCTTGGTACTAGCCATCACATTTGACTATTACGGAGTCGGTGATACGCTTGATCGTTGGGTGCCAAGTTTCGATACTAGTAAAGGGTGATTGATAGGGGCTCCTTACGGATAGTTCGGAGATGCTGTTGGTGCATTGTCAGTGTCAGTTGCAGCAATTGAAAGGAAGTTTTTGTGTTAGAATGCAGTACGAGAACGTTGGCTTTTTGCGGCGGCAATTCTGTTATCCATGCCTTACCATCGCATAACAAAAACTGTTCAATCAGATCTACGTGATTGAAAGTCAGTGCCAGAACTGATGCAATACGTGGACCAATCTACCAATTTCTGTTTATTGATTCACCTCCACCTCTGAATAACAGCCCAATCAAGGAATATTTTCCATATTGCCTTCGCTGAAGGTTCCCTTCAAGTCACACATTCCGTGGCGAGTGTCCTCTACGATTCTCTCCGGCAAGATTATCCTTGTTTGCAGCCAAAATTTCCACCCAAAAGAACAGCCACACAAAACAAAGCACAAATAATGATCAGTTTCTCCTCAAATTACTTCCGACTTCGGTTCAGGTCGAATTTGTAGACGCATCATTATAATAATTATATAACCACGATTATCATCTGATTTCACCTTCTTTTTCCTACCCCACGCACCAGCACTTGGCCTCGCACTGCACTACTGTTGTGCTGGCTGCTGATGGCGTCACTATTTCCTAGCCCAAGCCCGTTTCGCTTGATTCCGTCGCGGTAGTACCTATGCAGCACTCCTGGATCGGGGAACGGAGAACGAACGCCTGGGCGGATATCCCCGCATGGGTGGGAATCCGTTGTTCGTGATGTCATTTCATCCGTGCACAACACCAGCAAAAAGACAACAAAGTAATAATCCCAGACGCCGCGCCGGGTGACCCGAAAACATGCGGTGCCATTCTGATCTCGATCTGCTGGGATAGGTATGTAATTTACTATTGTATGCCTGTTGCATTTCGATAACGCCACCCTGGGCCAAGATATGCGACCTTGGGTCGATTTCTTTGACGAGCATCTAATTGGCTGTCATTTATTGATGTCTGAGAGACAGCTAGGCTCTGTCAAATTTATTTATGAAGAAGCAGCTGATATTCTAGGTGTGATCTTGAGATTTAGGATAGAAATCTTGAAACAAGGTTTTAATCCCGATTACAGAGTTACCATAATATTAATCAACAACTACAATTTATAGTAATTCTATTGAACCCTGCACTGCTGTCTGCCATCTGTTTTATTTTGGCTGTAAAAATTAAATTCTTATCCGATTTTGATGGAACGATTTAAAAAAGCCATATTTATTCTGCTTCTCAGCAGCAAACAACAAGTAGTAGTTTTGGCTACGTGCATACGCAGAAACTTTGTTATTTTTACATGTGAAATTGCGAAGTGTAACACGAAAAAGGACGCTACAGAGAATCACCTTAAAGTCCTTTATGTTAAAATAATCCTTTTTGAGAAATTATATTACATCGATACTTAATCAATGGCAAATAAGACGTCTTCGGGCTTTACAAATTGGCCATGAGCCCAAGGATTCTTCTTAAAATTCTGTGAACTTCGTAAAACTTCAAGGACATCTAAGAAGTTCAGAGACCATCGTAGACATTGAGGAAACTTAGTAGGAGTTCTGGGAATTTCATAGATCTTTTAAAAAAATCGTAGAAACAAGAAACTTGAAAAAGTTCTAAAACTGCGTAGAAGTGGAAATTTCATTTAAGTCTGAGGAGCTTCGTAGATATTAAGGGGACATTATTTATTTCAGGGAAGCTCATTATTGATCGGGAAACTCTTTATAATTTCAGGGTACTTTTAGCCTCATCGACTTGGAATAGTTGTGGACATTAAGTACAAATTCAAAAAAATTCGTTAGAAAAGTAGAAGTGCCTCAGAATTTGTAGAAGTTTTGCGAATTTCGTAGCATTTTAAGAAGCTGCGTTAAAGCTCATATAAGTGTAAGGAATTTTGTAGAAGATCTAACAATAGATCAATATGCTTCAAAGAACTTCAGGGATCCTCGCGTCAGATTTGGTAACTTCGTTGCAGTTTGTCTTAGAGATCTTTCTTTAAAAAAAATGAACTTTCCAGATATTCAAGAATTCTTATAGATGATATGTGTCTTTCAAGAAGTGCAAAGAATTAAGAGAGATTGAAAAGATATGGGATTAGGAATAAGTTCATGGAACTTGTAAAAGTTAAGGGAGTTTTGTAGATATTCAGGAAATGTTGCATAAGTTACAGGATATTTTTTTCAGGCATCCTTCCTAGACAGCAAGATATATACAGAAGATCTCCATGTAGACCAAGATATTAGTAAAGTTCATTTGGTAGTTGCCGATGCTAAGCGTCAAATAACCAGCTGGCTGATATGCCGTCATGCTATTGAAACCAACATTAAAAACGTCACAATTCAAATGTGAACTGCAAAAATGGCGTGACTGGTTTGTCTTATTTATATCAAATGGAATTATTTTCCCTTTTTTGCCATATAAATGGCTGACTTCGTGGCAGAAAATCAGAAAATAATACTCTCTCTTTTTTGAAATTCTGGTTTGAATCTTCTATTTGTTTTCAAATTATAAGCTGTCAGTGGGGCCCACAATTTGCGGGCCCGCAGCGATGTTAGCTCTTGTCAAGGTAAGGCAAACAAGATAGGGTTGCCACCTAGCTGCAAATAATAGACTTCCAGTGATAATTTTATACGATAGTTGAGGAGATGAAAGTATAGAGCTGATAGTTCCGTTAGAGTACGGAAGTGTGAAAATTGTATATAGAGAGTAGAAAGTGAGCAAGGATAACTTTGGGGAAGGTACAAATCGGGTTGATCATCTCTCTTTATCAAACTCCCCAATCGAAGAGGGATGGTGAGGGGTATTTCATTTGTTTTCAATATTATGTACTAGAATTTTTATTAAATTACTGTCTAAGAAGGATCTTTCAATAGTAGCTAGCCCGGACGATCCAGCTTAAACACGCGTGGCTTAAGCGCCACTCCACAACAGAGAACACACGTCCAATTTTAATTTGCCCGGACGAGACTCTCCTAAGGGCCTAAGTCCATTAATTCCTAGAAAGAATTTACGGATCGTTCCAGACCGCATTCAACGAAACGACCAAACGGGAATTCCCTATTATCCCCATCAATTCACACTCAAGACGGTCACTCAGAGAAACGGTAGAGCTCACGCATACCCTAAAACTCTACGAGAGAGGACTTTTCATCATTGGCCAGCCCCGTCACCTGCCACTAGACGTCTCCCTAATCTGGTAGGGCGACCAACGAAAACTACACTCTTCCCCCGAAGAGCGCGAGTAATACGTACCGCGTAAATCGAATTCGCGTAAATAGAGTACACGTAGCATATGGGATTTGACCTAATAGGGACCAACATGGAATACCTCGCGATCCTGGATATATAGAAGGTTACTGTCTTGGGGGAAGTTGTTCAGTGGATCTAGACCTAATGATTGGTGAACATAAGTTCGGAATTTTCTCACTACGTGGCGCTAATGTGTTTGAATTTGTGATTCCCTAGTTTGTTAGAACTTGAAATCCTTGCCATCTAGGAGGTTACTTTTTTTCGGCGAAGTTGTTCAGTGGATCAAGACCTTATCGTTGGTGGACAGAAGTTTGGAATTTTTTTACTACGCGGCGCTAGTGTACATGAATTTGTGATGTCCTTGTTTGTGTGATATCTTGATATCCTTGCCATCTAGGAAGTTGCTGTTTTCGGTAAAGTTGTTCATAGGATCAAGACTTAATGGTTAGTATACAGAAGTTCGGAATTTTCCCATTACGTGGTGCTGCATATCTTGATATTCTTTCGATCAAGAAAGTTGCTGTCTTCGATGAAGTGGACCAAGGCTTAAAGATTGGTGGACAGCAGTTCGGAAATTTGTAATGCGCTTGAATTAGTGATGTTACATGTTTCAAGTTACATGTTACACGTTTCTTGTTACACGTTACATGTTACAGGTTACATGTTACATGTTATTTGTTATATGTTATGTGTTTTATGTTACTTGTTATATGTTACATTTCATATTTTACGTGTTATATTGTAACGATCAGGAATTTTGTATAAATTTGTATATAATTTGATAAGGTTAAATTGTTTGAATTAAATTCCTTAGGGTAGGCAGTAGGAAGACACAAGCAGTTTTACTGAAATCTTTCCTAAGACGGCTCCATTTAATTTATGGATAAGGTAGGAAAGAAACAGTCGCACAATTAAACGAGCCAAGTTATCTTTCGTGTCTTTAGATTCACGATAGGACACGAAGGGTTTCGGGAAATCATGGACTTCCGGTTCGTCCAAGTTTTACTTTCCTTTATCTGAGGATTCACGGTCTCGATCATTTCGTCCGTGACTTCCCAACGTTCTTGAAGTGTGCGCGTTTGTTCGTGGTCGTTTTTCCTAGATAAAGTATGTAATTGAAAGTGATGTCTAGTGTTTAAAATTAATTAAAGATTTTTGTTCGTTCCTTTAGCTAGTAGAATAAGTGTGCGTGTAGAAAATTGTGTGCGATCAGGAGAAAGGCTAGAGAAATCTACAGGTAATTTTTGATGTGCTCAATATGTGCTGTCCATGTCCGTGCTCGTGCTTGTGCTCATTGTTCTGGTGTAGTCATGTTGTTAAATCGTTCGCAGCAATTCACCGTGCCCAAACGCAGCAACTTCTCCCCAACGGACGGAATTTCCCGGCAATCGCCAACCGGCCGGAAGCGGACGGATCCGTTACGTAATCGGTCCGAGGAGACTCAGGGGATCTCCACGTGGACACGGTTCACCCGCCGGTTCGTCAACCTACCGGCACGGTAGAGTAACCGCCATCGCATCGGCGTGTGAAACGCCATTGTCAGCGTAGCACCTCCATTCATCGGATCACCATCGACGATCACTAAAGAGTGCGTCGAACCCGTCGACTGTGACCATCACGTAAATCTGGTGAGTCAAGTTTTTTCTATTTTTGGAGTGTGGCGTCCGGCGAGGGCGCCACGGAGTGATTTTTGCCAGTCTAAGACTGATGAGCGAGTAGCGCCGAGTTTCCGTGACACGCTTTTCCGGAACTCGTGATGTGGCATTCCCGCCTTTGAAAAGTAACGTTTTTCAACGCCAACGTCGTTGTCACCAGGAGCGCAGACTCGTTTGGAGCTGAGTTGCCGATAAAGTGACGTCACACACATGATTAAGTAGAGCACATGAGCACGTTAGTTAGGGAGAGAGAAATCGCACACACATAGGAGATAGGAGTGAACACACACAAGTAAGCCGAAATTAATTGGAACATGTAAATAAATATACGTAGGATAATTAATGTTGGAACACCCGTTATACACTAAATATACCGCCTGAATAGTTCCGTAATAATAAATGTTTTCGTAAAATGATCATCTCCCTAGCTTTAATTAATTGAATGTATTCGACATCACTTCGCGTTCTCCGTTGTAGTTTTCGTGTCCCGTCCTCATGTTGAGAGTTTGAATGTTCGGGAGAGTAGTCCACTTCCAGATCGGGGCGACGTCTAGTGGCAAGTGACGAGACTGCCGATAATGATAAATTCTCTTTTGTAGAGGTATGGGTATGGGTGAGCTCTAACCGACTCTCTGAGTGACTATCGTGTTTGTGGTTTCATGGAGATAATAGGGTTTTCCCGTTTTGAACGTTTAGTTGAAAGCTGGCTTGCCTGATCCGTAAATCCTTTCTAGGAAATCTAATGGACTCGCCCTTAGGAGAGTCTCAACCGGGCAAATTTACATTGGGCGTGTGGTCTCCCTTGTGGAGTTGCGCTTAAGCCACACGTTTTTAGAGACGGATCGCCCGGGCTGGCTACAATATGTTACATTGTTTCTTGTTACATGTTACATGTTTCATGTAACATTTAACATGTTTAATGTTACAAATAATATGCTATATGCTTCATGTTACATGGTTGAAGTTACATGTTTTATGTTCTTTGCTTTATATTTTATGATTTTGTGTCTAGTTTTTTGTTGTTGTTATGTTTTTTGTTTGATATCTAATGGTTCATGTTTTGTGTTTAATCGTATATCTTAAGTTTTGTGTTTTACTTTGAAAGCTCTTCGTTTTATGTTCAACGTTATATGTTACACGAAAAATTTAAATTTATCATTTTATACGTAACATTTAAATATTACATGTTATTTCCTACAAGTGAAAAGTTTGTTACCTTGTTATATTTTCTGTTTGTTTAGGTGTAGAACAATTTTAATTTTTTTTTTGGTTTTTCGGTATAAAATTACACCTAAATGTTAACTCTCTATGCCCTTGAGACCTTGAAAATGTTTGGAAATAGACCCTTGATTAAATATTGTATGGCTGGTCTCATATGAAAGAGAGCACTTAAGCTTTTGTTTTTGGGTGTTTTAGCAAACTATTTTTTAAGTACATTTTTTTCTACCAGAAACACCGTGCGTATTTTCATTGTTCTTGAAATATATATCACATAGTAAATTTCGCATATACAGTCCCGTCACATAGTCGCTGCATTTTAAATTCATGTACACTAGCGCCACGTAGTAAAAAAATTCCGAACTTCTGTCCACCAACCATTAAGTCTTGATCCACTAAACAACTTCGCCCAAGACAGCAACCTCCTAGATGGCCAGGATTTCAAGTTATAACAAATTAGGGAATCACAAATTCAAGCACACTAGCGCCACATAGTGAGAAAATTCCGAACTTATGTTCACCAATCATTAGGTCTAGATCCACTGAACAACTTCCCCCAAGACAGTAACCTTCTATATGTCCAGGATCGCGAGATATTCCATGTTGGTCCCTATAAGGTCAAATCCCATATGTTACGTGTACTCCATTTACGCGATTGCCTCGCGTAAACGGAATCATTCGAGACCAACGTAAATGTAATTCGTGTAGACCGAGTTCGCTTTCTTCGGGCGGAGAGTGTAACAAGATCACGGAGTGATGTCAAATACATTCAAATAATTGATCCTGTCCACGTGGAGGTCCCTCGAGCCTCCTTGGACCGATGTGTTTACGGATCTGTTTGCGCCCGGCCGGTTGGCAATTGCCGGGAAATTCCGTCCGACGGGGAGAAGAATCGCGCTTGGGTGCACAATTGGTTGCTGCGGAATGAAGGTACAACACTACAACAGAAAGTTGAACACTAGCACGAGCGCGGACAAAACAGTACATTTCTAGCACACCAAATTACCTTTTTCCTTAGTAACTATCTCCTACCGCACACAACTAATTCAGACACATTTTAGAACTAAACTATAGAACAAACAGAAAAAAAAAACTTTAATTAAATTAAATATTCGACATCACTTTAAATTAGCATACTTTTCGCTATATTATCGAACACGAACAAACGCGCACACTTTTGGATTGGTGGAAAGTTACGGATGAAATGATCAAGCCTGTCTCTGATCACGCCTTCCTTCGGATGGGAAGTAAAGCCGTTGGTCCCCGGTTCATGAGTTGATGGGTCGATAGGTAGGGTCCAGGTGTGGGAGCTGCCTTCCTGGCACGTCGGTAGGATTGGTGCTCAGCACGGAAAACAAGATCGACGGAAAAAAACAAACCAAAGGAAAAAAAAAATGATCAAGTCTGTGAATCCTCAGATTAAGGAAATGTAAGACTCGGACGGACCGGAAGTCAATCTTTTCCCGAAACCCATTGTGTACTTTCGGGAGTCTAAAGACACGGAAGATAACTTGGCCGATAGAAGTGCCGTTGACAGTGTTCACTCGGCTGTCGACAAAAGCAGACCACTATTGATGTGTGCCACGCGATCGTCTGTTTTCTCGGCAGCAAGCATTGTGTGGTCCTCCTCATTGTTCTTCATCAGCAGTTCTTTCGGTCGATGCGTCGTCGACTTTGGAAAGCAACCGTTTAGTGATGAGTGTGTAAGTGCTGACCACGTTTTGCGTCCATTGCTGCAATGGAAGCGCTCTGACCCCCGTTGGCGTAACTGCTAAACAATGAAGCCACTGGAAGCGGCTCCTGTTCTGATGGAGGAGGCTGTTTGGATAGCGGAAGATAAAGTGTTTATTGTGTTGTACCTTTTGAATATAGTTTTAAGATGTATTGTATAGTGACCAAGAATCCTCGGCTCTGTAAAGTTAATTCGTTTAAGCAGTATCAAATAAATCAAATAAAAAAAGAAGCGCCGTTGTCCCTTTCCTACCTTTTCAATAAAATGCAATGGACTGGAAAGGAACAGCAAAATACTATAGTTTTCCTATTGCCTACCCAAAGGAAATTTAATTCAAAACAGTTTAAACATATTAGATCATGTTCAAATTTATACAAAATTCCTGATCGTTACACAATTTTATCTTAGTCTTAGAATGATGACAATAGGTCTAATTTCGTTGACTTTTATGTACATTTGCATTCGAATTTGAATCAGTTCAGCTTCGAACCTGATTGAGTACGAAATTTGTGGCGTCGCGTGTCATAGTTTTTGATTTCAGTTTGTTTACGCGTTGTATGATTTTGTGAGCGGTTGCTTCGTGTTCGCGTCATGGAGCAATCGACTACATTCGACCAGAGGATTGATCCCTGTAGGGCGGGTCTATGATCGGAGCTACTACACCTAGCATGACATAGCTGCTTGCAAGGGATTCAGTTGGACTGATTTGGTGAGATTGTTCCTTTTTTCTACTTTTGTCTATTTAAACTTAATTTCTATGAATGCGTATCGTTTGGAATCTTTTGATTCGGATGAGACTCTTAACTTTTATTTGTTTACATTGTATTTCAATCGGTATTCTTAAGAACTTCACAAAATAAGGTTTCAATATTTAAATTGAGCAGCTCGACTAACCTGGTGGCTGCCACTTTTGCTTACTGAGTAGAAGACTGTGGGGGATCCACATTGTAAAGATTCCCTATTTTCTCTTTTTACAGGCTGGAGTTGTTGTTTGAACCATTTAGTTTATCAATTTAATTTATCTGTATAACAATTATTCACAAGCATTCTTCCAGGTCAATTCAAGAATAGTTTGATGATGATAAATCTTCCTAATATTCACATTATAGTTATGACCCAATCTTGTCAACCTCTCCGCGCATCGGACTGTTATTTTTTAATAATTCCACATAATTGTAATTTCATACCTTCCTCTTTCAAGATGAATGTTTAAGATACACATACTTTGCTAGCTGACAAAATGGGGTCATTGCTGTATAATTATTCTCTTTTTGCAGCCTTCATTCAGACTGGATCTATTGATTTAAACTATTTGAGTTTTCTCTAGCTCTTTGATGACGGAATATCATTAGATTTATACTTTAATGATTCACTCTTACAGCTTTCACCCTAGTTTTGTCTGTTGATTTGATTTGTTTGAATTGGTTTTCAGCTCTTTGGTGTTGGCAGTCGCGGGCGATCAATTTTGCTCATGCTCATGCTCTAAGTTTATTTTCAGCATTTCGATGATGGAACGTCTTCAGATTTATATTATAATGGGGCTTATTACGTGTGTCACATCACGGTGAAAAGTTGTCACTTGTTGTCACGGTGAAGTGATTCCCATTTGATTTGTACGGTAATCACGGCTCTTATTCTGAGTATCACTTGCTTATCACCATGTAGTGACACCCGAAATAAGGCCCAATGATACAATGATACATTTGGCATATGATTTATCGCGTATTTCTGTTGTTCATTACATACCAGGTGAGTGCTTAATCATGTTTTGCCATCTAGTGTTTTGGTTTTGAGATGCTCGATAACCTTAGAGGGATCGGTTTTGCTTAATGAGCAAAACATCATGGGTTTAATCCCAAGCTCTCCCACAACATAACACAACACAAACATATCAAGTATCATTCTAGCTAAAAATATTTATTTGCATAATATAACCTGGAAATTTCAGTGTTACATCTTCCTTATTGGGAGCTGAGGAGACATAGAGCTGCATCATATTGTATGTAAAATAATTATTATTTTCATTGCGGAATACCAGTTTTTTTATCCATATAAATGTATTTTCATTATTACGTATTTTAATGTTCTGATATATTTCATTTCTCCATTACATATGTTTACTATATATATAAATAAATACTGGGTTGGGAGGGAGCATCAGGGTATCATTTGACATGGAACTGGACGATTGGAGTGGTATGACAACCGGAGTCTAGGAGGGAATAAACACTATCATTTTCTTTATCCTACCGATTCGATTGTGATGGTGTGAATTCTACTCCAACAGTTTCAGTGAGATTGACGCGCCCTTCTTAACAAACCATCCTGTAGGAAGCTTAATAAGTATTGCGAATTGCGTTATTCGATTTGTTGGATCGTATCGTTGGAAGGAGATTCTTAAATTCCCGTGGATTTCGCGTAAGTGTCTCTGCTTACGGGTCCACCCCACCGTTTTTGGCCCTTCATACAGCGATATTGTGAATTCAGATCGGTAGCTCAAATTGATCTTGCTATTAAGTGGAGCTGCATACAAGACAAGATCTTCGAAGGGATGGTGGCTACCTTACATACATACATACACATTTGCATTCGAATTTGAATCAGAGATATCTATTTTTAAGCTACAAAGTCTTGGATCTCAAAACTATTTTTTTATCAATAATATACCAATCAATTCGTTAGATCATTCTGCATCTCTGGAACAAATTAAAAATAGCGTAGGGTGCATTTTTGAGCTGTGCCTTTTAAAGACGTAACTGCATTAATATTACTAAAAACTGTGGCTTGCCTTCACATATGCTTACTTTCAATGAATCTCAAATTTCGATAATAACGGTCAGTTTGTTTGTAGGTTGTTTAGGAAAGGTTTCCACGGTGTACACCTTTCCCAAGCAAACTACTGTAAAAAAAATCAGGAACATCAGGAACGTTGCAATCATCAGGTGTTTGGTGTACTACATTTATTTATGAGTCTTGATCATGGTCCACTGATCAAAATCTTCTGATTTATCGATTGGATCTCTCAGGTTTATGTACTGAAATGTTGAACGCTTTTCAAAAGAATAATAGAATTTGTAACGTTCTCGTGTTACGCTAAGCTGACGGCTTAAGCGCCACCTTGCAAAGAAGGACCGTGAACTCGTTATTAATTACCCTGCAAGAAACTTCCCTTCTCAGGGCAGGTCACTCAGATGTTGACACAAACGAACTTACTTATTTTGACCCAAACGTCTAAAGCCAACCAATCAGATTAGGATACTCAAATTTACCCATACCAATCTAACAAATATAAACATATACAAATAACGTGACGCAAAAGATGAGTGGAGTAACTAATCTAAACTAGAAGTAATTTTTATTTTATTCGATTCAATTGACCAATTTGTCAAGCAGTTTTGGCGTGACCTTCTACCAGCGACTTCACAAAACTGGACCAACTTTATTCTATTTTTTTTTATAAAACGCACAAATATTGGCTACTTTTCTCGAGGTTCTAGAAGAAAAAATCTCAAAATAATGTTTTATTTCAAAGTTCGAGTGGTAGTAAACGTCATTTTAGCTGCTCGAATGAAGTGGTTAATTGGACGAAACCCGAATGTACTAAACTTAAATTTATCGAGCTAGTAATTTATTAATTAGAAACTCAAGGAAAATAGACATTTATTGAATTAAGACAAACCTAACAGTTTCCTACTGTGACGTCACGATTCTAGTTCATATGTGTTAGCATAGCCCTTCAAAATCAAATCAAACTAATGTGTGCAGTTTTCGGACGGATCTGACCTGGTTCCTTCAGCGTATCCGGTCCCTCGTCGGATGTCCCGTGACGTTCGAGTACGCGAACCCAAACAGGATCAGTTGGTCACCGAAAGCTTACGCGCCAAGATGACTCGCGCGTGGGCAAGTAAGGGGTAGGTGTCCCCAAGCGTAGTGGAGTGATGACTCGCCGCACGAATTGGCGAGACGAGTCGTTCCAACAAAGGCTACCAATTGCGCAGTAGCAGTGGTAATGCGTCGTAGCCGAACGGTTGTGCTACGAGAAAATGCGCAGTGGCAGTAACGGGTTGGCGTAAATGCCGTCTGACCAACAGCCAGCAAAAGACGGTGGATGTCCTAGCTGCTTGAAACAGTCCACTCCAGTTTCGACGATATTTGCCGATTCTAGCACTAGCCAATACAAGCCGATACATGCCGCCCGCGTTGACTGGGCAAGGAGGGCCTGTGAACGCGAAAATCTTACATAATTTGCTCATCAATTTACTACGAATTAATTAGGATCACCTGAATTTCAAATTTCACAAACTTCACAATATATATTCAATATTCTATTTTGATCAAAATATGATCTCGAACTCGACAAATTCAAAACTGTGGAAAATTATTTAAATGCATTTAAATAACCAAAATTCACTAAGCCGCCCGAACTTACTTCGAGTTTAGATGTTGCGCAGTCAATTTCTATTTATTGTCTTCAACTTAAATCAGCATTTCACAACTTCTGATAACTTCAAAGCACTCCACTCAAATGATTCGATACACGCGGAGTAGCTTGGGTTGTGCCTAAAAACTACTGGGTAATTTCTTCCTATTGGCAGATTCGAGAGAATAAACGAAGTCGTACAAGCCAAAATCTATTGAATTCCCTACGACGCAATGGTTTTAAATTTTAAAAATGGTGTCTTAACTGCCGTGTCAAAAACTAGCTGGCGTCTACAAAAGGTGGATGTCTAAGATAGCATACAAACTGACAGCATTCTCTGAAAATGCATGAACATCCAAAGCTTTCATGAAACTTATCTTTACTTGTATGGGTAGTACGAACGAACGGGTAAAAATTAATAGAAAAATAATAATAACACATAAATAATAACAACGTTACAAATTCAAGCATTCATATTATATGTGACTCTCACACTGTTCAAATTGAATCAAGAAAAACCTCAGATCGTCATATAATTCCACTATATAATGAGTGTTCCAGCATCTATCTAATCAATACATCATGTTGGGACTGTAGCCAAACGGATATTTGACTTCCAGAAGGAATTCGGGTGTTCCTAAATAAAAGTTGCGATGTGGCCACTTTCTAGAAATTGCATTTAGAACAGGATTAGGCACATTAACGGATAACTGGACGAATTTTTATGTTTTTTTTAACATTGTATGCCCACAGACAAACAGACGTAACTCTTTGAAAAAGTTTTTCTTGAAAACATAGTATCTCAAAACATAGGACCTCAGTAGCGACAGCTTTCAGGCTTCTCGCGGAAAACAAGCGTGCTCGCTAACTCGCAAACAATATTACATAACAGTTCTATAGAATGTATAGAAACGTCAAAGTGATCCGATGCCAGCGCTGCGGCGAGTAGTTCGCGGAACTGATAATATTCAAATCAACCGTTAAATGCGTGAACGAAGATACACAATGCCTATGATGTATTTCCGAAGAACTTTAAGATTTGGGCGTAATTGCTTTTGTAAACAAACATACCAATCGCTGATTTCTTGCTAATAAAATCAAATCTCGTGAACAAACTATCCCAAATGATAAAGGAATCATTCATCTACCTGTTTGTGTTGTTAGTTTTTTAGATTGAGCTTTAATTCGCGAGAAATTGTCAAATGAAGTGTGTGTTTACAAAAGCAATTATGCCCTAATCTCGAAGTTCTCCGAATGTGTTATCTATCGGCATACCTGGAAATAATCACCATGAAAGTTTCTCCCAAACCTTCTAACAAATTTAAAATATATTCTAACAAATTATAAATATATCATAGCTATACAGATTGCCGAGCAAATCCGAAACAAATTCAAAAACCTCCCTCAAATGACAATGTCTGTAAGTTACAAAGTTTCCACAATTAGATCAAAATTCAGAATTTATTAGCAAACAAAACATCAATTTGTTCAAATTCAATTGCCACTCGCCATTAGCGTCACATAGTCGCTAATGGGCGCATCACGTGTGACTACCATTCTTCCGAAGAAAACTTTAGCAAAACTCCAATAAATTAAATCATTATCATCTGTTGCACCACCCAGTAGCAAATTATCTAATTGCCTTTTGCTAGATTCCAAAGTTGAACCCTCCGGGCGTTCTAGTCCAAACCGATTGTTTGTTTTTCAGATGAATCGTATGTGCATAATTTAAGCAATGGCCTGCAATATTTCAATCAGCAGACATTCGCATTAATCTTTAATCTTACACCTCGGTGCTCGAGGAACCGCTCTAGCAGCGATCGCAATCAGCGTCAAACATTATTGCCACCGTCGTCGTCGTCGTTGTCGTTTTCGAGTGAAAATTACCTCCGCCGACACTTTGTTGTGTTTGATGTGGTTGCAGGGCGCAAACGCAGAGGCCCGAAAGCGGAACCGTCGTGGTGCGGAAAGAATGCAAGGAAAGAAAGCAATGCCACACCCATTCGGCATTGTCGAGTGGGAATGGAAAGCAACTGTTTGCACGTACGAGTGGGAGGTGGTGGGTGATGGATGGAAAGTCTGGAGGCGGAAGGGCCATGAAAATCCACGATTCCACGAACACAATTGTGTCGTTCACTCGTCATGTCTCGCTAGACTCTTAACATTTCCTTTCTCAAGCTAGGTGGAAAATCCTTTCCATTCTTAAGCCATTGTTCTTATCAGTAAAGCGGAAACATGAAGAGCGAATAAGTAAGAAAAAAAAAATCAACTCACGTAAAAATGATGGCTGTGCGTGCCAACCGGAAAAGCGGTAAAAATGTGGAGGGAAACAATTAGGCTGCTGGGCGAGCGATGGATGGATGATGGGATGCATTCGGAAGGTGGAGAAAATTTTAGGTTAAAGCAATTTTTGTTTCTTCTACGTTTTTACTAAAGCCATCAGTTTGCAGGAAACGTACGGAGTGAAACGGTTAATGCGAAGGTCGAAGCATACATTAGTTTGATTTAATGTGACAGTTTTGATTTATGTGTGGAAAAAGTACCAATGTAGGGAAAGGAGTTTTACTCATATGCCATTCAAGAAATTCAACAATAAATAACAACTTTGCTGGAGTGTTCAACTGTTTGATTGGATAAAGTATGAGTTCATGAGAACAAGTTACGAACAGCTACATCCACGGATTCAATTCCCAAACCTGCCGAACACAGCATGCACCTCATCATGTCCGAGAATTACCGGTCAAAAAGAAATGCGATCTTCCTGCTTATTTCATATTCAGGGAAGATATCACCCTCCTTTTGTTCAGTCGGTTAAGGCGCAGCTGCTAAGCAAGACCATGCTGTGGCTTGGTTCGTTCCCAGTCCGGTCTATAAAAAATCGTAGACTACCCTGGGCAAATAGTTTGTTTTTAAAGTCCGGTCCATTTAAAATCCAGACACTTCATTTATTCTATAGCAGCACCTCAAGTCTTCGGATTTGGAATGCTTTAACAGCGATTTGTTTTGAAAGTACATTTGTTTCAGTGGTGAAAAATTCGTCACGATTCATGCAGAAAATTGTTCCTGCACACCCACGTCGGAAACCTGAAGTGGGAGATGTTCTCAAGCCGTTCAAAACAAACGTTATGCTGGAACTTTGGATCGGCAGCTGAACTGGGAGTTGTTAAGGTCGATCAATAGAAACCCAAGACTCTCGGATCAGGATGTCACGGTGCCATCAATAGTACCGTCCGGAAGATCCGTCTGCGAGCAAGTTACCGTTCATTCCGTTCCTCCAAGCAACCGAACAGGACGATGAAGCCTTAAGGGTGTACCGTTTAAAATCCACACACACACAACATTAATTCTCAAAATTCTCAAAGTTTTTATCCGTTATCACCAAATTTTCAGGAAGTAAAAAAAAACAATTAAAGTTAGTTTTGTTTAATTTATTTCGCTCTTAGGAGTCGTCCATTAATTATGTCACACATTTAGGGGGGAGGGAGGGTTTTGAAAACTGTGACGAGCCATACAAAAAAAAATTAAGGTCCATACAAAAAATATGACAAAGGGGGAAGGGAGGTTGAAAATGGGCCAAATTTGCGTGACATAATTAATGGACCATCCCTTATATCGGAATGCACGAACCTTAATCCCAGCCATACGGTTTTGCATGACCTCAGAATCGACAGTTTTTTGCATATTAACCCATGCTTTCTAATTTCTTCTACATTTTTCAGCACTTCAGGTTGTTTTAGATGATGCTCCTTCATAATGGCCCAGTATTTTTCTATTGGGCGCAGTTCCGGAGTATCAGATCTTTCGGCACAAAATTGGCGAACTTCGACATCTTCTGTGTCCGGAGGTTCTCGGGTACATCACAATTATCCTTTGCAGTCACATACAGGTTTCCTGGAATCTGGTTGAAGTCCTTCTTCACATATGGCTCGTTATCCATTAAGCAGCTGTGTGGTTTCGTTATCTTCTGGTCGTACAACTTCCGGGCACGGCTTTTGACGTAGGACTACGCCTGTGATTTCTATATGGGGGTACACTTTGTGTAAACTGAAAATGGATCATGTAACACAATTATGAAAGATTTTGAACATTAATAACTCAGCTGCCCCTGGACCAATTTCAATAATTTCATCACCAATCGATCAGAAATATTTCAACGCATCAACATCATCGACTGATGATTTTTTAACAAGAAACTATTGAAAAAAGTGGTAAAGTCAAGCATTGTCCAATGTACCAATAAAAAGTGATAATTTTATCACTGTTTTAATGCAATAAACGTTCTTCCCAAACCCAGCCGTCATAATCGAGTACCACTTGGTTGCACATCATTCTGCTTTAACCTGAAAAGATATAAAAGAGCGCTGCTGTCTAGCCTCAACTCATTTTCGCTTCGGACAACGTGGTGAACAGGTAGCAGAAGCATCAATACCAGCAGTATGAAGATGGTGGCAGGTTAGGTAGTGCACTCTTCTACCTAACAAGCAACAATGATTGGTCATGGCAAAGGAGGCACCAAGCGAACTTTGCCTTCGTGATAACCGCCATCCGTCGTCTGGCTCACCGTGGTGGTGTCAAACGATCTGATCTACGAGAAAACACTAGATGTGCTGAATGTTCCTGGAAAATGTGATCCGTGATGCTGTCGCACTCTGTACGGTTTCGGAGGTTAAATCATCACCAACTTTGGCAACTGTTTCAGGGCCAACAAGCTTATTACAGTAAAGAGTTGGAATAGAATTTATCTGTGCCTGTTTGTCCATATTCAGAACCACACGGTCTCAACGACCACACAAAATAATCTCTAGAGTTTTAATCTTGTAACCAAACTGGAAGCAAGGGTGAAAGTGATTTTGATCGATTCTCTTCATAAACTTTCTCTTTGAAAAAAAAAAAAATACTACAAATTTGGTACGCCTACCATTCAAAAAAGAGTTAAGTTAATAGATGCTCGATCAATTAAAAGAACTAAATGCTCTTCACATTTGTTCCGTCCACTAGCGGTCCTACGTCAAGCTTCCGTTCGTGCCCCTAGGCACAGACTCTTCTACTTTTTTGCGACCGTATTCTGTTTCTCGTCACGGTTTGGGGACTCCTTTTAATGGCACATTAGAACAGTCAGAACAAGTAATTGCATCTAAGTTTATTGATTATTTCGAAGACAGTGTTTCATTGATTAATCAATCCATTGAATTGGTCGATGATCCTGACGAAATAAAACAGCCAGTTAATAGTAGTTGTAGATTTGAAGTTTTTCACCCAATAACATTAGGGGTCGTCCATTAATTATGTCACACATTTAGGGGGGGAGGGGGATATTGAAAACTGTGACGAGCCATACAAAAAAAAATAAGGTCCATACAAACAATGTGACAAAGGGGGGAGGGGGTTTGAAAATGGAATTAATGGACCATCCCTTAGATGAACTAAGAGTTATTTGTTTTTCATTAGGAGAATCGGCTGGAGTGGATAATGTTAATGCTAGAGTTATTCAAGATTGCTTTCATGTCATTGGCCACTTCTTGCTGGACCTTATTAATGAATCATTACAAACTGGACATCATCCACCACTGCGTCCTAGCAAGAAGTACGGTCGACTTGTTTCGCGCTCCGTTGTTTTGGAAGTTTTCTCGGTATTCGCTTGATATAAATTATCAGTTTTTTCTCACTAAGTGACTCCTGGCATAGTTCCCGGTAAATTGATCGAAAAGTGAGTTTTTTTTAAAGTAGAAAGTGTCATTTTCGGAACGATTAATCCGTGCTATTGGTAATTTGCAAACCAATTTGGGCATCATCGTTGCGTGGTCACGCATACGCGCTCACGCATACCCGCTTACGTATCATCATCATCGAGTGTGAGCACCAGTTTCTACATCTACATCGTTCATCAATCATCGTGCGCCTGTGTGCGCTGAGTACCGAGCCTCGATCAAGTGCACCACAACGAAGGTCATCCACGCAGCGCGTCTCTTCCAGCCATCTGTGTAAACGCCTACACATATAACGCTCGGTGGTAGTAGTATAGGATTATCAGATAAGTTTTTGTTTTTTTCTTGTT
This sequence comes from Ochlerotatus camptorhynchus, assembly GCF_037179485.1. NCBI lineage: Eukaryota > Metazoa > Arthropoda > Insecta > Diptera > Culicidae > Ochlerotatus > Ochlerotatus camptorhynchus. The sequence goes on along the minus strand of NW_027040795.1, from coordinate 772,404 downwards.
TCTTTTCCTCCCCCATTAGTTAAATTTTCATTTTGTATTTCTGTGTTTGTAGTGTTTTCTGTGTATTGTGTCTGTGCGTTCAGTGGGAGAGCGTTTTGCGCTCCCACTAGTTGAACAAAATGGATGTTTTGTCAGAAGACGACATGGATGACCATTCATCTAAGAAAAATGATGATGTCATCCCTGGTTCGTCGTCTCAGTCTGTCAATGGGCAGGCTGAGAAAAACTCCAGATTGCGGGCCTACCCGAATGACTCGACTGGCCCATGGGTTGTCTATTTTCAGCCCAAAAACAAACCCTTGAATGTTGTTCAGATATCTGATGATCTGACAAAGCGATTCTCTGCCGTGACCGAAATAACGAAGGTTAGGCACAACAAACTTCGTGTGACCGTCGCTAACCTGAAACAGGCTAATGAAATTGCTGTTTCCCAGTTTTTCACACTGGAATATAGGGTGTACATTCCAGCCTCTGATGTGGAGATCGAAGGCGTGGTCACTGAGGCGAGCCTGAACCCCGAGATACTGGAGAAGCAAGCGGTTGGCCGATTCAAGAACCCCTTGCTTCCTCCGGTAAAGATACTGGCCGTTCATAGAATGAAGTCAGTATCGCTCAGCGAGGGTAAAAAGAGTTTTACCCCCACAGACTCGTTTCGGGTGACCTTTTCTGGATCTGCCCTTCCTCAATACATCGAGCTGGGAAAACTTCGTCTTCCTGTGCGGTTGTTTGTACCTCGGGTCATGAACTGCCAGAATTGTAAGCGGTTGGGACATACGGCCTCCCACTGCGGCAACAAGGCACGCTGCTCCACATGCGGGGAGAAGCATGAGGATGGCGCCTGCGCAGCTACTGCACCAAAATGCGTGTACTGCAATGGAACTCCTCCTCATGCTCTCTCGTTGTGCCCGGCGTACAAACAGCTCGGGGACAAAATGAAACGCTCCCTTAAGGAACGTTCCAGGCGGTCTTTTGCAGAAATGCTTAAGACAGCCAAGCCATCGACCAACGAAACAAATCCCTTCGCTCTTTTGTCAGACGACGAGTCTGGCTCTGACTTGGCTGAGGAGGGAGTTTCTTTCAGTTTTCCGGAAGGTTCTGCCCGGAAACGAAAACGCATCCGTTCGCGGAAAGTTGCAGATCAAGAACCCCAAATCAGCTTGCCCAAATCAAGGAGTGGTGGAAAAAAGGAGACTTCTACTCCTCCTGGATTCCGCAGAACTGATTATACCCAGGATTTTCCACCTCTTCCGGGGACATCCAAAACCCCTGATGCCCCAATTTTAAGAATAGAAACCCCTTCTTCATCTGGGCTGTTCTCATTTGATGACATTGTGGACGGTATTCTCAAATACCTCAACATTTCTGATCCTCTGAAAAGCATTGTCCTCACATTGCTTCCGACTGTGAAATCCTTCTTGAAGCAATTGACTTCAAAATGGCCCCTTCTTGCAGCTATCATCTCCTTCGATGGATAATTTTCCAAACGAGGTCGGGGATTTGATCACTGTTCTACAGTGGAATTGTCGAAGTCTTATTCCGAAATTAGATTCGTTCAAGTATTTAGTCCATAACAATAATTGCGATGCATTTGCCCTCTGTGAAACATGGCTCTCTTCAGAAATTGATCTCCCTTTTTTTGATTTTAACATTATTCGATTGGATCGTGAGGATTCACGTGGAGGAGGGGTACTTTTGGGGATCAAAAAGTGCCATTCCTTCTATAGAGTGAATCTTCCCGAATTCCCCGGTATTGAAGTTGTCGCATGTCAGGCTACCATTAAAGGTAAGAGCCTTTGTATTGCTTCTGTATATATTGCTCCTAGAGTCTCTGTTAATCGCAAACAACTTTTCGACATATGTGCGGTACTTCCCGCTCCATGGTTGATCATGGGAGATTTTAACTCCCACGGTACAGGCTGGGGGGAGCAGTACGATGATAACCGTTCTACTTTGATTTATGATCTCTGCGACAACTTCAACATGACAATACTTAACAATGGAGAAGTAACACGTTTGGCTGGTCCATCCTCGAATGGTAGCAGATTAGACCTCACCTTTTGCTCTAATTCACTATCGTTGGATTGCACTTGGCATGTAATCCAGGATCCGCACGGTAGTGATCATCTGCCGATCAAAATTTCGATTGCCAGTGGGTTCAACTCGTCAGAATCCGTTAACGTCGCGTATGATCTAACCCGTAACATTGATTGGACTAAGTTCCAATCCGCGATAGACGATACAGTATCGTCAGTGGAAGAGCTTCCGCCGTTGGAGGAATATAATTTCCTCTCTAATCTCATCGTCGACAGCGCACTTCAAGCTCAAACACGACCGGTGCCGCGATCGTCTATTCGTAAGAAAACACCATCGCTCTGGTGGGATCAACAATGCACGGAGGTTTACCGTAAAAAGTCCGACGCGTTTAAACTTTTTCGGAAACGCGGAACACGCGAGCATTTCGACGCATACACATCTCTTGAACGCGAACTCAAGAGCCTCATCAAGGCCAAAAAACGGGGCTACTGGCGGCAGTTTGTAGACGGATTGTCGCGCGAAACGTCTATGAATACGCTTTGGAGTACGGCGCGAAGAATGCGTAACCGGTCTACTAACAACGAAAGCGAGGAATGCTCGGATCAATGGATTCTTAAATTCGCGCGAAAAGTGTGTCCGGATTCCGTGCCGTCGCAGTTGATTCCTCGCGAAACCGCGAATTCGGTAGACGAAATCAGTCAGCCTTTTTCAATGGTCGAACTTTCACTCGCTCTCCTTTCGTGTGGCAATTCTGCCCCGGGATCTGATAGAATCAAGTTCAACTTGCTGAAAAACCTCCCAGACGTCGCTAAGAGGCGCATGTTGAACTTGTACAATCAGTTCTTGGAGCACAATATTGTTCCCGACGATTGGAGACGAGTAAGGGTGATAACCATTAAAAAGCCTGATAAACCCGCGTCGGATCACAATTCGTATCGGCCCATCGCGATGCTGTCGTGTATTCGGAAATTGATGGAGAAAATGATCCTTTTTCGCCTCGACAAATGGGTTGAGACGAACCACCTTCTTTCAGATACTCAATTTGGTTTCCGTAGGGGTAAGGGAACGAACGACTGTCTCGCGTTGCTTTCCTCGGAAATTCAGTTAGCTTTTGCTAAGAAAGAGCAAATGGCTTCTGTGTTCTTGGATATCAAGGGGGCTTTTGATTCAGTATCCGTTGAAGTTCTTTCAGAGAAACTCCACGCTTGTGGATTGTCTCCATTAATGAATAATTTTTTGTACAATTTGCTGTCAGAAAAACATATGAGCTTTTCTCATGGAAACTCTACAGCTTTTCGATTTAGCTACATGGGTCTCCCCCAAGGCTCATGTTTAAGCCCCCTTTTGTACAATTTCTACGTTAGAGAAATTGATGTCTGTCTTAGTGACAATTGCACGTTGAGACAACTTGCAGATGACGGCGTAGTGTCTATCACAGGGCCAAAAGAGGTTGACCTGCAAGGACCCTTACAGGATACCTTGGACAATTTGTCTACTTGGGCTATTCAGCTAGGTATCGAATTCTCCACGGAGAAAACTGAGTTGGTCGTTTTTTCTAGGAAGCATAGCCCAGCACAACCGAAGCTTCAACTTTTGGGTAAACCGATCACTCATTCCATGTCTTTCAAATATCTCGGGGTCTGGTTCGATTCCAAATGCACCTGGAGATCCCACATTGAGTATCTGAGACGAAAATGCCAACTAAGGATCAATTTCCTTCGATCAATTACCGGAACGTGGTGGGGAGCCCATCCACAAGATCTTCTGACGTTGTACCGGACAACGATTTTATCGGTTTTAGAGTACGGTAGTTTTTGCTTCCAGTCGGCAGCTAAAACGCACATCATCAAGCTGGAACGGATCCAGTATCGTTGTCTTCGTATCGCGTTAGGATGCATGCACTCGACTCATACTATGAGTCTCGAAGTGCTGGCGGGCATGTTGCCACTATCCGTCCGCTTTTCAGAGTTATCTCTTAGGCTCCTCACCCGTTGCGAAGTAATGAACCCACTGGTGATCGAAAATTTTGAGAAGCTTCTGGAGCTAAATCCTCAAACATGTTTTATGACTTTGTACTACCTATATTTAACACAGGATGTCAGCCCTTCAAGAAATATCCCCAATCGTGTAGTCTTCTCCGATTTCGGCAATTCAGTGAATTTTGATTTATCTATGACGTAGGAAATCCGTGGAATTCCAGAGCATCATCGTCCTATGATTGTTCCGTCATTATACTCTGCAAAGTTTGGCCATGTTGATTCTTCAAGAACGTTTTTCACAGATGGATCTCTAATAGAGGAGTCCGCTGGTTTTGGTGTATTTAATGAATTTCATAGCGCCTCTCGAAAACTTGAAGCTCCTTGTTCTGTGTATGTGGCTGAACTGGCAGCAATTCACTACACTTTGGAAACTATTGCTTCACTTCTTCCAGCCCACTACTTTATTTTTACGGATAGTCTCAGTTCTGTCGAGGCTATCCGTTCCATTAGGCCGGTAAAGCACTTCTCGTATTTTCTCTTGAAAATACGAGAACTGCTTAGTACTTTATCCGTGCGCTCTTTCATCATCACCTTCGCGTGGGTCCCTTCGCATTGCTCAATTTTGGGCAATGAGAAGGCGGATTCACTTGCGAAGGTGGGCGCTATGGAAGGCGACATTTATGATCGACAGATCGCCTATAGTGAATTTTTCTCTATTTATCGTCAGCAGTCGCTCGTTAGCTGGCAACATCAATGGAGTGAAGGGAGCTTGGGACGATGGCTACATTCAATTATCCCTAAGGTGTCGAAGTTTGCATGGTTCAAAGGGTTGGACTTGAGTCGAGACTTCATACGCGTGATGTCTCGTCTCATGTCCAATCACTATTGTCTAAACGCTCACTTGTTCCGTGTGGGGTTGGGAGACAGCAATCTCTGTGAATGTGGACAAGGTTACCAGGACGCTGATCACATCCTTTGGTCTTGTGCGGAGTATCGTGGAGTCAGATCACATTTTTATGATTCCCTTCGGGCTCGAGGTAGACAACCTAATGTTCCAGTTCGGGATATTTTGGCTAGACGCGATCTGGAGTTTATGAAACTCATATATGTTTACTTTAAGGATATTAACCTTAGATTGTAAGTTTGATTAACCTTGTGTTTAGTTTGTATTTTGTACGTGTGGGTTTTTTTTTTCAATGTTTGTTTTCAAGATGAATAGAAATAATTTCATGCTTTAGGATTAATTAAATAGTTGTATCGTAAACCACATTTCAAACCTCCTTCTTCCCTTTTCCCATCCAAAAAATTGTAAATCTCCACTAACCTCGAGACAACCGCGAGTACTCGGTCCAGTTCCTTTAACTTTAAATTTAAGACAGTAATAATGTATAACGCAAAGGATAACTCGGCTCTGTAAAGTTTATTCGATTGATCCTGTACAAATAAAGTAATTATAAAAAAAAAAACTGGACATGTGCCACCATCTGCCGAAGAGTTTCGTCCCATCAACATGTTGCACATATTAGAGAAAATTTTAGAACTTGTTGTTAAAGGCCAGCTGTTGGAGTATTTAAATAGTAATAGTTTGTTGATACCAGAACAATCGGGATATCGGGAAGGTCATTCTTGTGAAACCACGTTGAATTTGGTATTAGCGAAGTGGAAACATAACTTGGAGTGTAAAGATATGATTGTTGCTGTTTTTTGGATCTTAATATATATGATATCTTAAACACGCTTTTGAAATAATTTCTAGGCCCGTATTGTTAAGATCAATCAAGCGCTTTGGAATTACGAGTACTGCATATAAATGGTTTGAAAGCTATTTGTCTGACAGAACTCAACGGACTGCTTTTAATGATTCTGTTGCCAGTCCCGTGGAGAATAACCTTGGAATGCCCCAAAGAAGTGTATTAGGGCCCCTGTTATTTATTATGTACATTAATGATTTGCGACGTGTTTTACGATTTTGCGACAATAATATTTTTGTAGGTGATCTTTTTTCAAAGGAATGTCCCGTGTCAAATACAGACAGGCCAACTAGATCCTCCCTCAAGTACCTCTAATGGCCTAATAATAATGGTCCCACCTCTTACCCCTACAAAGGTTTGAGCTGGACGATTTATCTTTAAAATAATTGAATTTAACATTTTTACCAGATAAGCAAACTTAAACGAACTGGGTACACTTACAGATATAACTATATAACTTTATAACTAATAGCTCACAAACTTACCAAAATTAAGTTTTAAAGATCACATTGAGGGCATTCAAGCCAAATGTAACAAATAGGGGATATGTAGGTAATGTCGGCCTACATGTCCCTAATTCGGGCCCATCGATAAAAGTCTGCTATTCATCAATTTTATCTAGATGAACGCGTTATTGGGACGTTACTAATGGATATTTTTGGTTGCTATTGAAAATTTAGTTGATTGCTGAATTTATGTATGGGCCCAAATTAGGGGCACTTAGGCCGACATTACCTGCATTTCTCCTATATAAAATGTTTGTATCCTCTTATAAACAGGAAATGCACACTTTTGTTGAAGAATAATATTCTAATATATAAACAAGTTTTTGGACTGGCCATGCTTTATGCTTTGCCAATATGGTCTAGTTGTTGGACTACCAGTCAGGCTTGCTTCCACTCACTTGCTATAAAAAAATGATTTTCGGAATTTTGATGATATAATGATATAAAGAGAGATAGAGAAGGATTAGTAATTACCATTTTATTCCACTACCTTATTTGCTTATCTAAGGATTAAAGTCTGGGACGCGCAAAAATAGGTCAACTTCAAATTGGTGTATTTCTGTTAAAAATGCATTTAAAAAACCTGAAATGCTACATTTGGAAGTTGAGTGTATATACAATGGTTGCTATGATGAATTTTCACCGTGTGTTCTCCAGTTTTCAAAATGACGTCCAAGCAAGAAGAGCAGCGTGTCAAAATTTTGCTCGCGCAGCAAAAGAATCTAACGTTCACATACGCCAAGTTTGCAAAATTGCGTGGTCAAATCGACCGTGACAAACGTTTTAAAAGTGTTCGGGGAGCGTCTGTCGATTGCCGCCAGGAAGCCTGGAAGTGGCGGCAATCGTAATACCAACGTGGCAGCGACGACGAAAAAGGTGGCGGTGAAATATAAGCGGAATCCCAACCTCTCCATTCGGGACGTCGCTGGCAAGCTCAATGTCTTCCATACTATTGTGCAGCGGGCCAAGAAATGCCGGGTTGTCGACGTTTAAGAAGGTGAAGGCAAAGCAGCGGTCAGGAGTTTTATACCGCATCAGGAAAAGGGAAGGTGGCTGAAATTTTCAAAACCATCAAACCGTCAAAGTTCCCAAAAAAATATTTCGTCTGGCAGACTATATGCACGTGTGGTCTAAAAAGCGGCATTTTCATTACTACGGGAATCATCAATCAAGAGATCTACGTCCAGGAGTACCTGGAAAAGTGGCTGCTACCATTCCTAAAGCAACATAATAGACCTGTGCTGTTCTGGATGGATTTGGCGAGCTGCCACTATGGGAAAAAGGCAATCTAACTTTTTTCACCAACAGAATTCCGCAAAATGATGTACGAAACTTTTGTAGGTTTTGTTTTTAACTACAACTTTTGTCAACAACTCAAATCCGTATCTCTTATGCATAACGAACCAGAGCAAACAGAAGCCACTACTGTTTTTTTAGTGAATGTATTTTAAATTCACTGAAAAACAGTAACAAGTTTTGCCCGCTTTAATTCGTGTTGCATTAGAGATACAGATTTTAATTATGAGCAAAAATTGTAGTTAATAACAAAACCAACTAAAGCTCGATACATCATTTTGCAAAATGCTGTTGATGAAAAAAGTTAGAGGCAAATGAATGTAAATGAATGCATAAAATGAATGTAAATGATTACCCTCCCAACAGTCTCGGACTCCACCCTTTCGAACGGTATTGGGCCTTGGTCAAACGGAATCTAAAAAAAAAAAACGGAAACTTAAAAAAAAAACATTGTTCTTGCATTGGCATTGCAGTACTTTAAACAGGTTTTCTATACCTGCATGTCAGTATAACAATTGTCATCTTAAAACTAAAACCTAAAAGTAAATCTTATCAAAATAAAAAGGGCATTAAATGTTGCAATTGAGGATTGCATAAATGTTTGCCAGAAATTATTAATTATTTTGATGGATAGAGAGACATCTTCAGAATCATTTTCCTAACTTTATTTTTAATCCTTTGAAGTGCTTTTCTCCTGGTAGCAGGTTTCACGTGTCAAGAAAAAATGTTTTTTCCCTTGAATTATTTTCCGTCCATCTTGTTTTCCGAGCTGAGCACCAATGAGGACCAACAGCTTTACTTCCCTTCGAAAATCCCGGCGGCGCCGACTGGGATTCAACCCAGGCCTGCTGGGGTGAGAGGTAATCACGCTCACCACTACACCACCGGCACCGCTAAGTTTGGATACTGTATGTGTCCTATTTTCATAACTTTAAATATTGAAAAGGTATGTTGATTTTAGAAATTTATAAAGCCATAATTTTCTAATTAATATTGAATTGAGCAACACAAACAATCTCGTAGTCTAACATCAATCATGCATTCGTGCTTAGTAAAGCTTTGTTTTTATTAGAGACATGTTCAGCCTCGGATTAGATTTCAGATGAACAGAACTTCAACGTGAAGTCTACAAGTATACTAGCACCGCGTAGTGAAAAAAAAAACTGTAATAATCTACCCACAATTTAGATGACCTTGGACAGCTGAACAACTTTCCCCAAGACGGAATTAAGGTTCCTATATAGTCAAGATCTCAAGATATATTATGTATAGGAAAATGACTTGCACATTAGCACCGGATAGTGAAAAAAAAGCTTAACTTCTGTTCTCTAACCACTCGCACCTTGGCCCCTGTACAACTTTGACGAAAACAGTAACCTTCTTTAAGGCCAGGATATTGCTGGTGTCGTCTTTCCTAAAAATGATTTTTTCTTTTATTATTAAGACTTTTTTTGTTCGTGATGAAACATCATGAAATGAAATGGAAATTTTCAGAAAATCAATGAAATTAAGGAACTCTTAAGATCAAAATTTATTTAATTTAATCGCGGAAATTTTGCATACCTAGTTTTGTTTAAATTCTTATTTAAGCTTGAGGAGCACGCACATTGCATCCGTTGGTGATCCATTGCGGATAATCTGACAGTTAGGCAATAGATTCAGCTAACACTTTGCCGCAACACTAACGGATGCAATGTGCGTGGGTCTTTACGGTGGCCGTCTCAACCCGTCATCCCCAACTTCTGTAGGTACTACTATTCAAAAAATGTATGATATGCGTTCCAATTCGTAGAGCGTGCAAAGAGATCACGCTGCTGCTCCATGTTGGCGAAGGCAATTCGTTGCTGCTGGTGACGGTGACTATCGAGAAGAGTGTGCCTGAAAACGCAAAGAATTAAACCAAAGCGCAAAGACCACGTCACAATGTTCTGGAAAATAAGGGAAAGATAGATTTAAAAAAAAACACATGAGAATATTTTATTAAGTTTTTCAAATCTATTACACTGTTGGTTCATGCATGCTTTTGAAAACCCCTTTGCATTAGTTCCAGGAAATTGAATTTTACGACAGTAAAATACACCTCAGATGCGTGGAATTAATGATTGAAACTTGAATTACCTAATATTTAAACACATAACCACTCCTACTTTCATCGTAGGCCACTTCGTCGAGCCACAAAGAGCCGTTGCACACGCCACCAGTTCCACCAATGGCGTTAAATTGAAGTAAAAACATATTTTTCGTTACCTATGCAGTCAATTTCCACTGCTACCAGCCAGCCCCGGTTTTCCCTTTGAACTGACCAATATACCTAGTTAAGATATTACCTTGGGCTCATCACCTGTGCAAATAGCGCGAGTGAACATTCGGACAATCAAAGTGCTGTTCATATTTAACAAGCGATCATGGTAAACGAGGAACAAATTGCGTTCAACCACACGGAGCAGTTGGGAACATAAAAGTGCGCTTACATCCGATTCAGTTGGCCGCAGTTCCTAGACTATTTCGACATCATTCCCTATTTCAAGTAGCGTCCACTACATTGCAACAGTGGAAGTTGTATGTACTCGAGCTTGGCTCCATCGAGAGTCTTCGCGCATATCGCTCGAGGTAGTACCCGTGTAAGTGGTGGAACCACAACGTTAATGGCTGTTTAATTGAATTAAATTAAATCACAAGGGTGAAAACGATGCCGTACAATAAAATGGGTCAATTTTCTTTCCCAACTTCGCGGGTAGTCGATTGCATGAACAGGTTCATTTTGAAAGGCTCTGGTTGAAAACAGAAGCTCACGAAGGAGATCATGGAAGTTATTTGAAATTGAAACATATTATAAATCCACAGAATCCCACCGAGAAGCAAGTGACACGTGGCTCTCGTTAGACTATTCAGTAATGCATTGATGAATAAAACCATTGACATCTGAATCAGTCGGAACTTAAAACGACGAAATGCTCCAAAGAGACCAAAACAGCAAGCGAGAATACCGAAGAAATGACGCCACTAGTCAGCATGACACAGAAACGCTTCCTAACCTTCATGCAATCCTTGATTATCCCTGCCATTGCCCGAGTCGAGCAAACGTCTCCTCATTGAAACATGGAAAGGGGACACGCGCCCGTGTTCCGTGCTGTGACACCACCCCACGCAATCCTTCGCAATCGTAGTTGTCGTCGGTCGTCATCGCCCAGAGCAGTTGCTAATGGAAACGTGCAATTTGATTAAGGCTATTGTGTGTGAAAATCAACAGATTATGCTTATGCCCCGTCACCCGAAGAGATGCCGCCCGCCAACACACTCACGCTCGTTCTCGGTATCCTTTTCGGACATATTGGCTGCGTTAACGAGGAACTCGATTCCATTCCGGCTGAACGGCAGCTTATTCGGATATCAAAAGTTATTTTTCCACGATTTCATGTGCCTGAATTTCTGCAAACTTGAACAGTGGTGTACACGGTGCGGTGCCAAGGGAGATGCAATTTTCAGCAATGTGATAGTCCGTTGAAAACGTGAAAAGGTAATCTAGTAAACTTAGAATAAGCAAGTTGTTCAAATGTGTAGGTGATGTTAGCTCTATAGAGTATAACACTCAAAACAATTGCCATGTAGGGTAGGTGAACCAGTTTTGGCCCTTGCTCCAGTATTTGGTCCTAGTGGAAATTATAGCTAATCATACGATAACATGCATTATTTGGGCTATGGGCGATTGTATTTTAATAAAACAACATGCCTTAAGTTAACATACAAAATTTCAGTTGATTCTTCAGCAGCTTGCAAAAGAAATCAAATTATGCTTTTGTCACTTTCTTTGCAGTACGACTAAAAATCGGATATTTTGATTCGGGATATTTAAATAAATTCGATTCACTCCGCTTTTTTTTCTTGATTTTTTTGAGCGGCAAAAAACGTGTGTATCTAATCATGGTGTGTACTAATTGGCACCAGCTTTGTGTATGTGATTTTGACAGTGCCGGATTGCTTTGTGTTTCAACACTTCCATTTCTTTAATACAAAAAACGAATCATTTTAAGTAGGTTTGCTTTCACTCACTTGCTTTAATAAAATGTTTTGTTTTCGGAATTAGGAAATCATTAGATGTTATAAAGCTAATTAGTACTTGTAAGTTACAAGAAGAGATTGTAAAGTATGTATTTGACACATACAACCTGTCAATTTTGCATTCAGAGGGCCACAATACGCCTTTTTAATAGAAACCAAGCGATCGATTCAACCTCTGGTGATGAATAGGAGAACATCAAAAAGAGTGTTGTGAGCAGAAATTTCTGCCGTGAGACATAGGAAAGGGAACACTTTTTCACTTTTACTGATAAATTGATTCATCAGAGATGCTCCAAAACTATCTACCGTTGGAAAATTAAATTCTGTATCGGTTATGCAAGGATCCTGCTCGTGTTGAAGACTATTTTTGTTGAGAAAAATGGTAAATTAGAATAGTGCCTTAGCGGTTATGATCTTCCGGTTTTCTTGTGTGTACATAATTTGAGTGCAAATTAGTGCAGATCGGTGGAACATCATACAATAAGACAATTACCGGTGGAAATTGGCCAGATGTTGAATGAAAAATGCTTTAATCTATCTTATTAAACAATCTTATTCTGATGTAAACAAACGGTTTGGTTAACGTTTCCTCTACAACTCATGGGACGCACTCTACGTTGGTGGTGTATTAAAAAGGTCTATTTGCCATTATATTATTCGTGAGCACTCACTCTGAGTGAACGCTCACGAGTCATAAAATCGCTGATTGTGACACTCTGAATGCAAAATTGACAGGTTTTATGTGTCAAATACATACTTTTCAATTTCGTCTTTTAGATTACAAGTACAAAATATTATTATAGCGTCCAATGATCGCATAATTTCAAAAATCATATTTTATAGCGAAGTGACTGGAAGCTGATTTTGAGTTAGCATAATGGTTATCCACAAGACCAAAACCGTTAAAGGTGAAGTTCAGGTCTTGCTGGGTTCACAGGTCCTCGAAAGTGCAAATTCACCTTTATTTAGCAGTTCGCAGATCATGTCTCCACTTTCTCTGCAGCTCCGACAGTATTTGAGTGACTGCCCTGCTAACGGAAATCCAGGTGCCCTTATCTCAACACATTTATTCTCGATATTCTCCACGTTATGGTTTGTTTACACTTATGCTAGTTCACTAGATCAGCCAGTACATTATGCTGGCTACTTTTTAGTACAGTTCTAGTACACTTGCGCTAGGAAACCAGCACAGATGTAAACACCATATAATGGGATGTTTACATATACGCTGGTTCACTACCGCTAGTATAACTGTACTAAAAATTATCCAGCGTAATGTAAACAGGCCGTCAGCATCTACCAGCATGAGGTTAAAGGAAAAACTGAAATTTGTGCTAGTTGTTTGAGCTGGTGGGGCTAGTGAACCAGCGTGTATGTAAACAGACCATAATGGGCTGTTCACACTCATGCTAGCTTACAACCAGCTCAACCAACTAACGTGAATTTAAGTTGTTCCTGAAATCTCATGCTGGTAGATGCTGATACCCGGTTGCTGGCTATTTTTTAGTACAGTTCTAGTATACTAGGGCTAGCAAAAAATCACAGTTGTAAACACCACATAACGGTAGGCATCTCCCTTCGCACTGCTAGGACAGTCAAATATTCCATGCAGAGGGGCATTACTTGTCCGAACCGATGTAGGTACTGCCTGATAAGAATTGCGTCAGGTGGAAGTTTACCTTACCGTGTTTTCTGTTCACCCAGGTCAAGAGAACGGGTATATATTAGCCTATGAATCCATCTACCATTCGCAGCCCATGACCCATTTCTGCTGCCACTTTGTCGACGACTCCGCTCTACCCATCTTCCGTACTCCTCTGATTTCCTTCCGCTTGAAGCACTTACTGTCCTCCACCAGCGTAACGCCGATAGGGATCATTCCGGCGATGACGCATACTGCTTCCGACGAAATGGTTCTGTACGCACTCACGGCAAGCATGACCATGAACCGGTACGTACTATTCAGTTTCCTTTGATTCTGCTTGTTTTCCAGCGCTGCAACCCAGGATTGACATCCGAACCTCAGTATTGACATATAAACTACTCAAAATACGCTTCTTGCTACTGCTTGGTCCAAAGTTGTTCGGCATCATTCTAGCATGATTCTAGCTGCATCAACTGCGTTGATGCCCTTCGCCACCTTCTCACAGGCGTAGTTGACATGGCAATTGAAGTTAAGCTAGTCGTCGATCATCACTCCCACGTATTCCAACACGCACTGGCGTGCTTCCCGACGGTGCCCGTTGCTCCGCTTTGCATTCACTGACCATTAGAACTTCCGTTTTGTGATGGGCTATCTACAACTTCCTTCCATGCACCCAGTTTCCAATCGTGTCAATCGCCTTAATCGCCAATATTAACATCTCTTGCAGCGTCTCACCTACTACCGTTAAGACGACGTCTTCCGCAAAGCCAACAATCTCGACTTCTTTTGGCAGCTCGAGTGTCAGCACACCGATGTACATCCCATTCCAGAGCATGGATGCCGGTGCCGGTGGTGTAATAGTAAGCGTGACTGCTTTCTCAGCTCAATGGGCCTGGGTTCAATCCCAGCCTAGGTCGGTGGGATTTTTGTGAGGCATAAAAATCTTTGGTCATTTCGTCACTCTGTTGAGGATGATCCTCTCCAAGAGCTTTCCGCAAGAGTATCCAGCAGGCATATCGGTCAACACGATGCTGGATATTCTGGCGGTTTTCTAGATTCGTTCAACTGGTTCCTGAGATATGGACGGAACAAGATCCAAAAAAAAAACGGATTTAGGAAACTGTTGTGAAGTCATGTTTCCCGGCAACCACTGAACCGAATTGGACACAACAACTGGGCCTCCCTTAGCTTGGTAAAGGTGCAGCAAGAGTATGCTGGTGGTGGCTGGGTTCGATTTCCGGTCCGGTCTAGGAATTTTTCAGGTTGAATAATTTCTCGACTTCCCTGGGCATAGAGTATGATTGTTGCCACACAATTATGCTAATGCAAAAATGGTACAGGCATTGAAAGCTCTCAATTAATAACTGTGAAAGTGCATCTGGAACACTAAGTTGAGAGCATGCAATAAGCTAAAATGCGATAAGCATTAAGCTTGAAATGCGAAGAAAAAGTAGAAGAACTGTCAAATAGAAGGTATTATGATCCTATAGATTGTTATTTTATATTTTAAAAATCGGTCTACTAGCTCCGGAGTTATGGACGAAACATGTTCCGGTGACTACGGGTCTTTTGTCTACAAATGGTCATATTCGTTTTAATTGCATCATGTAACACCTCAAATCACATGAGAATTCATAAAAAAAATTCTAATGTGGTCATACTGAGCGTCCAGGATCAAATCCCGAACATGTCCCGCGTACCTCAGGGGAAGTGTCCAGTTTATTATTTGAACCAAAACCCATCATGCGACTCGTCAAAGCACACGTGATTTCAAAAACAAGTGCAATGGTGTTTATATCAAGTGCCCAGGACCACATTTAAATCATCCGGACATGTTCCGGATACACCAGGGGAATCGGCCAATTTCTGACTTGTACCACTTGTACTTAGGGCGACTCTATCTACGATGCAGGAAAGATTGTGGTTTGCTGTGGATAGCTGCTTGTACACTGAGTAGATAGAAAGGGGATTGATGACGATTCTGAAGCTTTCATGCAAAAAGATAATGCGTGATGTAAGTAGATGCGAGAAATGAAGTAAGATTTTTAGAAAATTGATTCGCTAGTGAGAGATTTTTCGAGCATCTACAATTGAGATTTAGATGTGTCGCCCCCCTCGACTTAGTGAAGGGACTGGACATTAGACTGATGCAAAATTTGAACTTTTCGCTCCACAGTGCTCAAACTGTCTCAAATCGGATCCTGATTAGCCTCTGAAAGTTTAAACTCATTTGATAAGAAACTGACTTGGCACAAACCATTTGAAGTTTATATGGAAATTACTATGGGAAAACCAAACTTTTTGTTCACTGTCTTCTAGCTCTTTTACATATTGTACTGTTAACAAATTCTATTGCTATTCTGATAGGAATTTTTACCAATCGTCAAATTAAATAGTTATTAATTGTTCAAGAGATTGATAATCTTATGGCAAGATTAAGCAGCTGTTTTGTGGGCAACACTGTATTCTGCAGTGTGACATAGTAGCCATGATTTTTGTCCTCTATCCTACGGGCCATAAACACCAATGTTGCTTGCTGAACAGTTGAGAATAATCATAAGACATCAGTGACTTGAATCATTAATATTTTTTTCCTTACATATGATCGAAAAGTGGTCTTCAACAAAGTTGTAGCAGAGAACATTTTCAAAAAGCTCAGCTATCATTTTCTAAACTTCAAATGGTTTGTGCCAAGTCAGTTTCTCACTAAATGAGTTCCAATTTTGGGAGACTAATCAGGGCTCATTTGGAACCGTTTGAATACTGGGGAGCGAAAATTTCAAATTTTTCATCAGTCTACTGGACATCCATGTATGACACTATTTTGAAATCCAAGTAGCAGCTTCTGGCTAGAGAAAATCTTGGAAATTCTGTTAAATACCCCACAATATATAAATACTCCATCACTATTGAGATATGATGAAGTAATCGGATTTGACACAGTTGTCATTCTTGCCTTCATCGCAAGGAATCGATTCAAATTGAAAGGTCCCGCTATTTATACCCTTCGAAGTGTTGGAACACCCTCCAAAGGAGCGCCCCTGTGTCAGTCAAAAACGGATTCCTTTACAGCAAAATCAAGTAATTAAACCGATAATGACCATGCATCAGAATCATAGTCTTAACCACTTCAAACTAGAGAACAGCGAATAAAAGAGTAGGAATCACGTAGATGAACAATTACTACTTAACTAATTTTATCCTTGTTTCATCCTCGGTGGACAAAGCCACTATCAACAAGGCATAACAACACAGCGGCGCCGGTGGTGTAGTGTTAAGCGTGATTATCTCTCACTCCAGCAGGCCGGGATTTTCTGAGGCATACCCGAGTAGCACAGTTTCATCACAATAAGCACAGCAACTTGTTTATGACTGAAATAAGTCATATATAAGTTTCTACAATTGATTTGTGCCAAGCGTGCTACTAGGGTAACATCTCTGATCACGCCTTCCTTCGGAAAGCCGTTGGCTCACGGTTCATGAGTTGATGAGTCGATAGGGTAGGGTCCAGGTGTGGGAGCGGCCTCTCTGGCGTCGGTAGCATTGGTGCTCAGCACGGAAAATAAGATCGACGGAAAACAAATCAAGAAACAAGGCATAACAAGTATAAAGGACTAAGATGTGTTCCTTTGATAACAAAAACAATCCTGTTCCCCTACTAGTTCGGAGTAGGCTTCGGTGGTAGATCTTAATGCCAGTAACGCACCGCGAAAAGGTAATCTACCAGGCGTTACTGGACATTAAATCTAACCGTACATACACAACAAAAAATAATTTTGATATCACATCAAAGTGGATGCACTTCAATCGTGTCGAAAATATGCATTTGTTTATTTTTGTGGTCATATATATTACATGAGATTTTGGACATGATTGAAGTGCATCCTCTTGCATGTAATATAAAAATTTATTTTTGCTGTGCATGGACATAAGGGACATAAATATAGAAGTCGCACAGAGAGGTACTGTGGGGTGAAAAGTAATCGCCTTGACCGCCAGAATGCGCTGCTACTGCAAAAAAGGTTATGGTGCCTATAGTCCGTTCATATTCAGGCAGACATGCCAAATTTCAGTGCGATACTGTCTTTAGTTTTGTTTGACAGCTGATTGTTGTTGTATGTATTGAGTATGGATAAAAACGATTTTCGTTCTCTCAAAAAACATTAGTTTTTGAGAGGCAAAACGGCGAAGGAAACAAAAGTAAAGTTGGATAAATATTATGGGGCTGATGCTCCGGCAGATTACACCGTCAAATATTGGTTTCGAGAGTTTCGTTTTGGCCGCAACTCCACTACCGATCAAGTCTGCAGCGGCCGGCCCTCCGATGCGGTTACAGAGGACAATGTCAAAAAATACATGAAATGGCGCGCGAGCTAGCAGATACCGCAAAGATTAGTACTGAGCGCACACGCTATATTTTGGACGAGATTCTGCATATGAAAAAGTTATCCTGCCGCCAGAGGACCAGAATATGGCCACTCTACACCAACATTTAAATTCTTTTTTAATTCGCTTTGATCTCATGATTCTGAACAAACATAGAAAAAACCGCAAGGTTCTAGGATAATTTTTATAATGTGGCCACTTTATCGGTCAATCCACATTATCGGGAGAACCAGAATATGGTCACGATACCCCAAAATATAGTTTCCATATTAAATAAGCTTTGATCTCTTGATTCTGAACAACATGGAAAAAATCACAAGGTACTATGACATTTTTTATAATGTGGCCACTTTATCGGTCGTTCCGGATCCTCCTTTAGGCCAGTAGAGTTTTCATGAGGGCGTATATGGTGTCTTTAGTACTATCAATTTCCAGTAATTTACGTTAAGTAAAGTGCAAAATTATGTCGATAGATAGTGGCATTTCCTACTTTACTGGGAACTCGGGTTGATTCCAGCCCTCTATCTTGATACGCAAAAGTCTCCGGTCAATGAGACAACCACCAATCGATTCAACAGAGTTTTTCCTTTGAGAATATGTATAAATGTATAAATGTGCGCTGGGTGCAACGCAAGCTCACTCCTGACCAAAAACACGAACGCGAGAGCACTTTGAAAGAGTGTTTGGACTTGCTGATGCGGAATCGGGCGGACTTTTGGCGTCGATTGATAGAGTTGGTTGGAAATGCTAACATGAAGCTTTAGTGTGATGATTTATTAGCTAGAGAATGATCTTTAGAAGAGGGTAGGTGGATAGTTCCGTTAGAGTACGGCAGTATGAAAATTTAATAGAACTTGAAAATGAGCGAAGGGCCATTAATGCGACAGTTTTTCAAGATTGACGCACATTTTTGCCTAACCCGTACGATGTACGCGGGGACTTGAAGTATGTCTCCAAGTCCACAGGCAAAAATGTGCGTCCCTCTTATTGCTCATAAACTGACTGCGGCTGTGGAATAGTTCTAGCGACGTTTTCATCGCTACCTAAAGCCCCACGTTGCGAGAGCATTTCCAGTCGATGGTGTGTTATAATGCAGTTCTTCTTTACCCAACTATTGTGTTGCTCCTCTCGTCATGACCAACGTGATCATCTCAGAGAGAAAGCAGTAGGGTGGTTGTTGCGTGCTGTACCATCATCAGCATTGTTGACGGCTACTCCCGCCTTGAGTTGTTACATTCAAAGTGTTTTTATGTTACTTCATACGCGAAGTTAACGATTTTCAGAGTTGGTTGGAAATGCTAATATGAAGCTTTAGTGTGATGATTTATTAGCTAGAGAATGATCTTTAGAAGAGGGTAGGTGGATAGTTCCGTTAGAGTACGGCAGTATGAAACACACATTTTTGCCTGTGGACTTGGAGTCATACTTCAAGTCCCCGCGTACATCGTACGGGTTAGGCAAAAATGTGCGTCTATCTTGAAAAACTGTCGCATTAATGGCCCTTCGCTCATTTTCAACTTCTATTCAATTTTCATACTGCCGTACTCTAACGGAACTATCCACCTACCCTCTTCTAAAGATCATTCTCTAGCTAATAAATCATCACACTAAAGCTTCATGTTAGCATTTCCAACCAACTCTGAAAATCGTTAACTTCGCGTATGAAGTAACATAAAAACACTTTGAATGTCGATTGATAACTGTTGATGAGTGCTCCGAAGCGACCGAAGGAGGCTCGTTGGGTCGGAAAGGTTATGGCGTCGGTTTTCTGGGATTGTCAAGGCATACTCTTCCTGGACTACTTAGAAAAAGGAAAAACCATCAGCAGCGAGTATTACTGTGCATTACTGGAGCGATTGAAGGCCGAAATCGCTGCAAAACGGCCTCACATGAAGCGTAAAAAATTGTTTTTGCAAGACAATGGGCTGGAGCACAAGAGCATCGCAACCACGGCTAAAATCAATGACTTACGGCTCCAATTGCTTCCGCATCCACCATATTCACCCCATTTGACTCCCTCAGACTATTATTATCTCTTCCCAAACCTCAAAAGATGGCTCATAAATAAAAAATTCAGCTTCCGTGAGGAAATCATCGACGCCGCGGAGGAGACCTTCCGGAAAATTACTTTTCGGACGGGATCATGAAGTAAGAAAATCGCTGGAATAAGTGTATCGAGCTAAAAGGGGACTTTATTGAATAAAATAAAAACGATTAAAAAAAATTCATTCCCAAGGAGGTTACTTTTCATCCCACCTAGTAAACCGCGGGTTGTGCTTAGCAGGACGGAGGTTAGATCAAAAATCTTTAGGCAAGCAATGGTTATTGCTCGAGATGTCCACGGCAAGTTTAAGCTCGTTTTCACCGGAAAAATCCACCGGAAGCTATGAAATGTTGACCGGTAGGCCTCACCTCACGCGCCACGCAGAATATACCGGTGGATTTTGCAGGCTGCAGCCACAACAGTTTGGAGGTACTTCAGTGGTACCGTGACATCAGAGTGGATTTAACTAAAAGGACATTAATTCCGCCAAATCGAAAAATATCGAGCAATTATCAAGTGGAAGCCGAAGAAGGCTGTCAAAGTGACTCGGGATGTTTCAGAGATAGCGAGATGATGGAACAAACTGGCTGCTGAGGCATGCTTTTTTTTTTTAACTCTTTATTTGTTTCAAATTCAAAATAAATTACATTTCATTTTAAACCTAGGTGCTCCAGTTACTGCAGTAACGTACCAGCCTTAATTGTTATGATATATATCTAAGTGTTTTTACATTGTTCCTGTCTTGGCAATTCAGTATTTTAAACAGGTTTTTTAACCTGCATGTCAGTATAACAATTGATATCTTAAAACTAAAAACTAAAACTAAATCTTATCTAAGTATAAAGGGAATTAATCGTTGCAATTGAGGATTGCAACGATTTTTGCCTGAAATTATTAATTATTTTGTTGGACATTTGTTCTAAAGTCTCAACATTCGAAATTCTATGTACCTCGGTAGTACTGTACCAGGGAGGCAACTTCAAAATCATTTTCAGAGCTTTGTTCTGAATCCTTTGAAGTGCTTTTTTCCTGGTAGTGCAACAACTAGACCATATTGGCACAGCGTAAAGCATGGCCGGTCTAAAAACTTGTTTAAATATTAGAAGTTTATTCGTCAGGCAAAGTTTGGATTTCCTGTTTATAAGAGAATACAAACATTTTATATATTTGTTACATTTAGCTTGAATGCCCTCAATGTGATCTTTAAAAGTTAATTTTTGGTCAAGTATTAATCCAAGATATTTCACTTGGTTTGACCAGGAAATTGGAACTCCGTTCATAGTGACTATGTGACTACTACTAGGTTTCAAAAACGAAGCTCTAGGCTTGTGTGGAAATATTATAAGTTGAGTTTTGGAAGCGTTGGGAGAAATCTTCCATTTTTGTAAATAAGAAGAGAAAATATCTAAACTTTTCTGCAGTCTGCTGCAAATAACACGAAGACTTCTTCCTTTAGCGGAAATGCCTGTGTCATCAGCGAACAAAGATTTGTGGCAACCCTGAGGCAAATCAGGGAGGTCCGAAGTGAAAATGTTATACAATATAGGCCCAAGAATGCTACCCTGAGGAACTCTTGCTCTAACAGGTAGTCGATTAGATTTGGAATTTTGATAATTTACCTGCAGAGTTCTGTCAGTTAAATATTTTTGAACTATTTTCATAATATAAAGTGGAAAATTAAACTTTTTCAATTTAGCAATCAAACCTTCATGCCAAACACTGTCGAATGCTTTTTCTATGTCTAGAAGAGCAACTCCAGTTGAGTGGCCTTCCGATTTGTTTGAACGAATTAAATTGGTAACTCTTAAGAGTTGATGAGTAGTTGAATGCCCATGGCGAAATCCAAACTGCTCATCTGCAAAAATTGAGTTCGTATTGATGTGAAGCATCATTCTATTCAAAATTATCTTTTCAAAAAGTTTACTTATTGAAGAAAGCAAACTTATTGGGCGGTAGCTAGAAGCTTCAGCTGGATTTTTATCCGGCTTCAAAATTGGAACAACTTTTGCATTTTTCCATTTATCAGGAAAGTATGCCAAATGGAAACATCTGTTAAATAATTTTACCAAGAAAGACAAGGTACTCTCTGGGAGTTTTTTGATGAGGATATAGAAAATTCCATCATCACCTGGAGCTTTCATATTTTGAAAATTTTTAGTTATAGACCTTACTTCGTCCAAATCAGTCCCCCAGGAATCATCAAAAATATTTTCCCGAGAGAAAATATTCAGAAAATCCCGAGCAACCTGATTCTAGGACTAGTAAGACCCAAACTGAAATTATGGGAACTCTCGAATTGCTTAGCAAGTTTCTGAGCTTTTTCCAAATTTGTGATCAAAATTTTACCACCTTCTTTAAGCGCTGGAATAGGCTTTTGAGGTTTTTTCAAAAATTTTGTGAGTTTCCAAAAGGGTTTGGAACTCGGGTCTAATTTAGAAATATTATTTTCAAAAGTTTTGTTCCTCATGGCAGAGAATCGCTTTTTAATTTGTTTTTGCAAATCCCGCCAGATAACCTTCATGGCAGGATCGCGTGTTCTTTGATATTGTCTCCTACGGACATTTTTAAGACGGATCAAGAGCTGAAGATCGTCGTCTATTATAATTGAATCGAATTTAACCTCGCATTTTGGTACTGAGGCAGCTCTTGCTGCAACTATAGAAGTAGTCAGAGATTCAAGAGCATAATTAATTTCATCTTTGGTTTGCAAAGGAATGTTTGGATCGAAGTTATATTCCATAAATGTTCGATATTGCTCCCAATCAGCTCTATGGTAATTGAAAGTAGAGCTGTTGGGATTACAAATTATTTCTTGGGATCTTTCAAAAGTTACTGGAAGGTGATCAGAACCGAAGTCAGCATGGGTAACCAGTTGGCTACAAAGTTGACATGAATCAGTTAAGACCAAATCAATAGTGGAGGGATTTCTTGCAGAAGAAAAGCATGTTGGGCTGTTTGGATATTGAATAGTGTAATAACCTGCAGAACAATCATCAAACAGAATATTACCATTGGAATTGCTTTGAGCATTATTCCATGAGCGGTATTTTGAATTAAAATCACCAATAATGAAGAATTTAGACCTATGACGGGTAAGTTTCTGGAGGTCACTCTTGAGAAAATTCTTTTTCTGGCCTACGCATTGGAATGGCAAATAGGCAGCTATAAACGTAAGTTGTCCAAATTTTGTTTCAACAGAAACTCCCAAAGTTTCAAAAACTTTGGTTTCAAATGAAGAAAGAATTTTATGTTTGATTCGTCTATGAATAATGATGGCAACGCCACCACAGGGTCCATCAAGACGATCATTTCTATAAATCAAGTAATTTGCGTCCTTCTTAACCTTATGGTCAGGTTTAAGGAACGTTTCAGTTATAACGGCAATATGCACGTTATGAACTCGCAAAAAGTTAAATAGCTCGTCTTCATTATCTTTAAGAGATCGAGCATTCCAATTTACAATATTTAATGCTTTAAAATCCATTACTGAATTTTAAAGTCATGACAATATTATTTGCAAATTTTACTCCAGTTTGAATAGCATCAAACATGAAGTTAGATTTAAGCATATCAGAAATCATGTCAATTAATGATTTCTGTAAAAATTCCATTTTAGGGGCAGTAATGCTTCCTAAGTCAAAATTGTCAAAATTTCCGTTAGAATTACTTTGGTTAGTATTTTGATTTCTACCCGCTGCAATAGCAGCATAGGTAGCTCCATTAACTCGCTGAACATTGTTAGCAGCGAGGGGAGTAGGTACAGATGAAAAATTTGAAGCAGGGGTGATATTTGTACCTACGGGTACGAATGTAGAATTTGTTCCTCGTTGACCGTTGTTAACAGCAGAGGAATTTGTACCTGGTCGGAAACGTGGAGCGTTTCTTACCTGTCGGTTTGAACGAGATTGTAGAATCGCTTTGCGAGTCTTACATTCCCAAAAATTGGATTTGTGGTTTTCACCACAATTTGAACATTTAACTTTCTTAGGATCTTCCTTCACAGGACAGTCGTCCTTTGCGTGAGAGGAATCACCACAATTCATGCATTTAGCTGGCATGTAGCAATTTTTAGTTCCGTGACCCCATCCCTGGCACTTACGGCACTGAGTGAGGTTTTGGAAATTTCCTCCAGTCTTCCTGAAGTGTTCCCACTTCACTCGGACATGGAGCATAAGGCTAGCTTTTTCTAAGGCCTTAAGGTTGTTTAGTTCACTAGACTTGAAGTGAACTAAATAAAAATCATTAGAAATCCCGTTGCGCGAATCGCCAGGACGGGATTTCATTTTCATTTTGATTACTTGGAGTGGCACAACTCCAAGTAATTTTGCCAGTTCATCTTTGATCTGATCCTGGGATTCACCACTGGGCAGTCCTTTCATGACAACCTTGAACACACGTTCAGTTTTGGTGTCGTAAGTAAAAAATTTGTGCTTCTTCTCAGTAAGATACTTGAGAAGACATTTAAATCCGTCCAAGGTTTCAGCCAATACACGGCATTCACCCCGACGTCCAATTTGTAGTGAAAACTTAACTTTCACGAAATTCAAAAGTTCCATGCGAAGAGCATGGAAATCGGTAGTGGTTATCACAATAGGGGGAATCTTTTCCTTCTTGGCATTAAGCCGGGAAAGTTTACTAGAATTTTTCTTGGATGATGGATCATTCTCATCATCCGTGAGCAAATCAAATTGATTACTCAAATTAATTTCTTCAGAAGGGGGGTCAAGAGTTTGCCCCTTTCTTTTGCGTTTAGGCGCCATGGCGGCAGTAATTTTTTATCCAAATCGACTTCCAAGCAGATTACTATAAGAATCTGAAGGATCGAAGAGGAATTTTCCAAATCGATATCCAAGAAGGATTACCTCGGGTAGGGTCCAAACAAGGATCGAAGAGGAATAAGAGGAGTTGAACAAGGTAGAAATTTTACAGGTTGAGCACTGAAAAGTGCTGTTTAAATTTGTTGTAGCTTTAGGTAGTAGTAACACTTCCTTCAGCAAAAAGCAAATAGATCCGCACGGCAAGAGAGCACGATGCGGACTGCTGAGGCATGCTGATGTTTGCCATCAGAGTGTGCACAAAATGATAGTGGGAATTTTCCAGGAAAGTTTGTGATTTTTTTAGAAATCTAATTGAATAGTTTTGTGATACTTTATTTAATGAACGTACAACAAAAGCTACATTTTGACTGCTTACCATGTTTCTAACGTCAAACCAATCCCGAGATAGAGCTGATTTCATGCATTAAGATTATAAATGGATCATGATTGATGTCCCCAACGGAGCAACTCCCTCTCTCGAATGGCTACGCACGCTGTTGATCCCGGGACAAATACGTGAATCGGATTCAACGTGTCACATCTGCAGGCCTGTGTTGTTAATCGTGAAGCGAGAGAGGCATTCCGAGAATTGTCCTTTTTCCGCTTCACCAAATTTGCCTTTTGATGATGAATGCAACGAAGGCGGTATCCGCTTGAAAGTGGGTGGTAGGGTTGGTAGGGGGTTTGTGTGATTTTCCTTTTCAACTATACAACAGTGCTATATGTGTCTGTATGGATATGTGTGTCGATGCTGATTTGAATCACGTGCAAATTGAAAGACATTTTTTTCCGTATCTGTTTATTTTATCTGCCTTTGATTGTAGCGATGTTTTGAAACGATCTCTATAGAAAATTCGCATGGGCAAACACATTTTCGGAACAATTTGTAACAAATATATTCATTTGCTATTCTAGTGGACAATAACAATGATTGTGTAGCGCTAGGTTGCACTGCATTGCAAGAGCGATACAATATAAATTTTGTAGCAGAATCATTATGAACGCCTCGTCTCGCTCTTAAGATTATCATTTATGGATATCTTCGCAGCCATTTTGAATTCCTGAGCTCATTCTTATTCTTGGCAAAAATCAACACCTTTGCCCTCAAGCATTGAACGAATTTTGTGATAAACATAACGTTACAGGTCTGAAGTTTTCCTTGTCTTTTTTTGGGACGTATCCGATCGCTGGCCAATGCAATTTTATCTTTATCTTTCGTCCTCCATATTTTTCAGCGTACTTTCGACATTTGTTTTGCTTATTTCGTCCGCACTGGTTCCGCGTGTATTCATAATTCATATTTTCTCTCCCGGCACTCCGTTTCGTGCGCAATAATATATTCATAAACATGTGTACTGCATCGCACCAGCCAGCGAGCCAGCAGCAACAGCAGTGTATCTTCGGTTTCGAATCGTGAACAGGCTATAGGGTATTGGCGATGTGGCAGCGCGATGGCAGAACTCAACAAAAGGCCCAACCATCGCAAATCGCCGCTGCAGAAAAGAACAACACCGGCGTCGAAAAATATAAGTTCCTATATGCGCTGTCATAGACCCCGCGCTTCTCGGTCCCAGCCACCGTCCTCAACGTCTTCGCTACCTCGTGACCTGCCTTGATCGCTCTGGGTGCAATAATGTATGGGCAAACCGCACTCGGGAATATATGAATGTGCCCGCGCGTGTATGTTGTGCACGGATAAAATAAACCGTGGTGTGTTATTAAATATGGCGCAGAAAGTGAAAAACAAAATAGAGGTATTATGATACACAACAAGAAGAGTAAAACAGTGTCAGCCAAGTTGGGTCTGGCTGGAGCTCCCTACATGTGAATTTACGGTTCTAGGTGTTGACTTCGTCCTCAGTAAAATTATGTATAATGCTTGATGGCGATTTTATGCGAACTTGTCCGGTATGTGCACTTGATTCGGACAAGTGGAAACTTATTCATATTTCTCGGGATGTGAAATGCTAGCTATTTGAACATTAAAAAATAACCTATACACATATCAAGCTGAACATTGTATTAGGTCCTAAGTAACATTGATCGATTCTCTTCGTCGACTTTCTCTTTGTTTCCCCACGGCCATGTAATGAAATTCCGAGGTATTTTCAGCACACAGATCGATAAAAGAAGCTTTTATCTAGCATCTAATTTGACAAACACTACAAGAAACGATTATGTGCTCAAGTTATTAGCTAAAGAGAAAGTCGACGAAGAGAATCTATTAATGTAACTTAGGACCTAATGCAATGTTCAACTTTCAAACAACGTCAATGTTACTTAGGACCTAATGTAATGCTCAGCTTGATTTACTGAAACATAGAATAAGGCCACGGCCAGAGTGAAATTTAGGTTTATTTCATTGTTTTGTGATGCTACAAATCATCGAATATTTATGGTGGAAAACCGATAGAAATATCAGATGGAATTTACCGCTTAGTCATGTCCCTAAGCGAACACAAGATATAAATACTAGGAGTCTAGGACCATAAATGAGTGCTACGTTTTATAATTAAATTGCTCTTATACCGGATATTTTTGTTCGGAGATGGAGTTGGTGGCCGCTGAAAGTCAATCAATTGTTCGAGATGTTGCTGATTGCTCTTACTGCCCGTTTCCGTACTCGTAATTTAATCGGTGGACGCAACTCGTTTGCGATGGTTGTTGATAATTTACTGCTGTGCTTCGATAATTGCTAGAAGTAAAAAAATTTTCGTCAAAGAGTAAGTAATTACATTTTTATGTGTTATTGTGTTACTGCTCTGCTTTGGTGCTGTAACGGACAATTCTCGCACTCCATCTTAAAAGATTGCAAATTTTCATCTACAAGTACTACTTTAATGTGTCCGGAAATTTGGCCGAATGCCGTTTGGCCGAATGCCGTTTTTCCGAATGCCGTTTGGCCGAATGCCGTTTGACAGAATGCCGTTAGACCGAATGCCATTTAGTCGAATGGCGTTTGGCCGAATATTTCATTTGGCAGAATACTTGAAAACATATTTCCAATTTTTGAACACTACTAGACATGTGCAGCAGCCTGTGAATTTTTTTTACGTTCCACAATTCTGGTTTTTTGACATTATAAAGATGGGATTTTTGTATAATTGTATATTGTATAAACTGAAATTTTATATTCTCGATGGATTCATTATTACCTTGAAGTAAAGCTTTTAGTTATGTAATTGTTATTTTTAGCCAACCTTATTAACATGAGAAGTTCTTTGAAGTTTTGATGATCTAATGATTTTTTGCACAGTAAACGCAGATTGTCATAAAATTAAGACAAATCAAAATTTAAAAAGGAGATTTTTCCATTTTAAAGAGCATTTCTTAGGAGTTTTAATTTTTTGCTAAGTTTTCATTAAACATTATTATAACTTTTTAAAGAGATTTTTCATTATTTCAAACATGAACAGTTATTGGAATTTTGTTGATCTAGTTGTTTTTTGCACAGTAAACGCAGCTTATCATAAATAAAGACAAAACAGAGTTTAAAAAAGAAGATTTCTCCATTTTTCAAATATTGGTAGTTCTTTTGAGTTTTGATGTTAAGTATTCGGCCAAACGGCATTCAGCCAAATGACATGGAACCCTACTTTAATTTAGCACCCAACCTCCTTCAGCACTTTAACACGCCACTTTGGCCAACATTAGTTTAGAGTCTAAGATAATACCTAAGTCCCTAAGTACATTTAGTTGTAGCAGGTTTTTGTTACACCAAGTGTGGAATATCTGTATTTCAGTTTTGAGTGTGCTGATGTGTTCGGTATTTTTTAAATTCTAAAACAAGTTTCATATCATCAGCCTAAATTAAAACTTTAAGTTGTTTACCCATCATTACATGGTTTACAATAAAAATGAAAAGAAGAGCCTTGTGGGACTTCCGATGTGGCTTGAATAGGAGTTGACTTTTTTTTCTATGAACCTTACTATTTGATCGCGATTGGTCAGATACAATTCAAGCCATTTGAGAAGTTTAAACTGGGTTCCCATCTTTGCAGTTTAAACAGGAGTATGAGTATGTTTACGCGATCAAATGCTTTGCTAAAGCCGGTGTACAAAACTTCTTCATGATTTTCGTTATCCATTGCTTCCAGAGAATAATTAATGAATTCGAGTACATTTGTGTTCGTCGAATGACTTTAAAATAGTAATCATTAAATATTTTATTTGGATAAATAATTTATCATTAAACATCGCTTAAAAAGGTTTTGGGATGCAAGAGATAGTGGCTATACCACGATAATGACGTTTGTCAGATTTTTACCAGACTTAACATTGGCACCAGAAATGAGCTTTTCCATATTTTTGGGAAGTCTCCGGATTTCAATGACATATTAAAATGCCAAAATAATGAAGCTCTGTTTCTAAAGTTCCTCCTACACGCAAACCAAAAATTTATAACAATGAATGTTAGTTCCATTTACTATCATCCTCTGTTCATGAACATCGCAGCGAATGTTAGAACTTGACCTTGCAGACGATGCAATGATTTTTAATATTTTTTATTCCATGTTCTGTATATGCTTTCACCTGCACAAGCAAGCATTTGCCTTGATTGTTATGTAGAGGAAATGGATGTAATGTCGGCCTAAATGCTCCTAATTTGGGCACATACATAAATTCAGCAATCGACTAAATTTTCAATAGCGACCAAAAATACGATATCTCACGACGCCTGAGTGGAGCAAGGATGAACCCGAGCATGCCAGTGAAGGACACGACTGGACAATTGCTTACCGACCCCACTGACCAGCTGAAACGCTGGTTTGAGCACTTCGAACAACTTCTTCAACCCGGAGACGAACCAGCCCAGGGCTGAAAGTCTCCTTAATAAAGATAATAATAAAAAAGTAGAAGGGTCTGTGCCTAGGGGCACGAACGGAAGCTTGACGTAGGACCGCTAGTGGACAGAACAAATGTGAAGAGCATTTCGTTCTTTTAATTGATCAATTATCTATTATCTCAACTCTTTCCGTTTTTGAATTGTAGGCGTACCAAATTTGTAGTAATCTTTTTCAAATAGAAATTTAAGAATCAATCAAAATCACTTGCACTGCACCCCTGATTCCAAATTTGGTTACAAGATTACAACTCTGGAGAGCATTTTGAGTAGTCGTTGTGGGTTGTGATTCTGGACAAACAAGCTCAGATAAATTCTATTCCAACTTTTTACTGATGTAAGCCGTTTTATTGAAGAGGACATCCATGGCCACTTACGCTTGGTGTGTTTGTAGGTGACAGCATCACGGACCTCATTTTCCAGGAAAACCTTCAGTACACCTCGTAGATCATATCGGAGATACGTTTGACACCACCACGGCGAGCCAGACGACCGATGGCGGTTATCTCGAAGAACTTTGCGATGACGCTTGGCGCATTGCTGTTCACCACGCCATCCGAAGCGAAAATGAGCTAATTTTACACAGCAGCGCTCTTTTATATCTTTTCAGGTTAAAGCAGAATGATGTGCAACCAAGTGGTATAAAAGCTACAAAGACTCCTCCCATTATGAGTAGTTTGCTATCAAGTAGCGACACTGGCTTTTTTCCTTTTGCATACACGGTGAATGAGAACGACCCAAATTTGAGTTTAGTTCACTCATAATTGCCAAAAGTGCAGGAACTCAGCGATGAGTAAATTTGTGAATGTGAGTTCCTGAGATATCGGCGCCGGTGGTTACCGTGATTACCTGTCACCACAGCAGGCCTGGGTCCAATCTCAGTCGGCGCCACCGGCATGTTCTAAGGCATAACATCTCTGATCACGCCTTCCTTCGGGAAGTAAAGCCGTTGGTCCCCGGTTGAGTTGATGGGTCGATATGTTGGGTCCAGGTGTGGGAGCTGCCTCCCTGGCGTCGGTAGCATTGGAGCTCAGTACGGAAAACAAATCTCGCGTCAATAGGTCCTATCTACATTGATCGATTCTCTTCATCGACACTCTCTTTCGTAAATAACTCGCCTTCACAAATGTTTCCTGCCGTCTTCGTCGAATTAGATGCTAGATTGTTGCTTCTTCCATCGAAAATATCCGGCCGTGGCGATTCAAAGTTAATCAAGGTTGATCAAAATAATTTGTACCACTGCGTCCAGTTTGATCACATGAGCATTTTGTGTGGTCGTTGGTTCTGAATATGGACAAACAGGCAGATGAATTCTATTCCTACTCTTTACTGTAATAAGCTTGATGGCCCTGAAAAGAGCCGTTTTGCTGCCAAAGTTGATGATGATTCAACCTCCGAAACCAAACAGAGTGCGTCTTCAAAACGTAGATGACATCCATGGCCGCTTACGCTTGGCGTGTTTAGTGTAGGTGACAGCATCACGGATCCCATTTTTCAGGAACACTTTCAGCACACCTCTTAAATCAGACCAGAGATACGTCAGACACCGCCATGGCGAGCCAAACGACGGATGGTGGTTATCTTGAAGAATTTGCGTTTGGTTCTGAATATGGCGATGAGTGTGTAAAATATTACGCAATTCCATCCTCCCTATTTGCACGCGCCCGAGGATCGGAGGCGAATGCCACTTCGACTTGTTTCGTCTACTTACTACTCTCTGACGACCGTGCTGGGGAAGCAGCATATGCATGTAGGTAATTGGTGGATTTGTTAGTTAATTCGACGCTTTTGGACAATTACCAGTCATTTACCAGTTTTTCAATAGTTTCTTGTTGAAAATCAACATTCGGAAGCATTGTTATCGATGCGTAGCCATATTTCTGATCGATTGGTGATAAAATTATTGAAAGTGGACCAGGGGCATCTGAGTTATTAACGTTCAAAATCTTTCTTAATTTGTTACATGTTCCATTTTCGGTTTTCACAAAGTGTACCCCCATATAGAAATCAAAGACGTAGTCCTACGTCAAAAAAATTCTTCAAGTTTCGACGGCCAACCAGCCATCAACATCTCGGCATGATCCGCCTAGGGTGCGGCGCATCACTCGCGTCAATTCCGAGGCCCCATCACTGCAGGAGATTGAAGCAGCTATCCGAAGCATGAAATCCAACAAGGCTCCAGGGGTCGATCGCATATATGCTATCCGCACAAATGTTGCATCAACTATTCTGTAATATCTGGGACACCGCGACTTTTCCGGCCGACTGGATGCAGGGCATCTTAGTGAAGGTCCCAAAGAAGGGGGATCTGACTGTGTGCGAAAATTGGCGAGGCATCATGTTACTGTGTATTGTTTTCAAAGTTCTGTGCAAAGTTATCCTGAATCGGATACAGGAGAAGATCGACGCGACTCTCCGACGGCATCAGGCAGGATTTTGTGCCGGAAGATCTTGTGTGGACCATATTGTCACGCTCCGCATCATCCTGGAGCAGGTCAATGAATTCCAAGAGTCCCTTTATTTGGTATTCATTGACTACGAAAAAGCTTTCGACCATCTCAATCACGAGAATCTGTGGGGCGCCCTGAGACGCAAGGGAGTCCCGGATAAAATCTTCAACCTCATCGAAGCGCAGTATGAGGCTTCCACGTGTAGAGTTCTGCATAACGGAGCCTTGTCCGACCCTATCCGGGTAGTCGCTGGTGTGAGACAAGGATGTATACTGTCACCGCTACTGTTTCTCATCGTAATCGACGAGATCATGGTAGGTGCAATTGACCGTGTACCGAACCGTGAGCTGCTTTGGCAGCCTATCACCATGGCGCATCTCAACGACTTCGATTTGGCTGATGATGTTGCTCCACTAGCACAATGGCGCTCTGATATGCGTAATGACCTAGCCGAACGCTCCTCTGCGGCGGGTCTCACCATCAACGTCAACAAGACCAAATCGTTGGATATCAACACGGGCAACCCTTCCAACTTTACGGTAGCGGGGCAAGCAGTGGAGAAGGTCGAAAGTTTCCAATATCTTGGCAGCCAAATAGCGTCGGAGGACGGCGGGACCAAGAGCGACATAGGTGCACGACTCAAGAAGGCTAGGGCTGCCTTTGCGAGTTTACGAAACGTATGGAGATCCAACCAGATAAGTCAACGCACCAAAATCCTAATTTTCAACTCGAACGTGAAATCTGTGAACGCCAGCGAGACGTGGTGTGTAACAGCGGAGAACACTCAAAAGCTGCAGGTCTTCATCAACCGATGCCTGCGATATATAATTCGTGCCTGGAACTGGATCTCGAATGCCGAGCTCCATCGTCGAAGTCATCAGAAGCCGATAGCAACAGAAATTCGAGAGCGAAAGTGGAGGTGACCCACCTGACCTGACATTTGTGCCTTTGAAGTTTCACGCTAAGGCTTCCTTAGAGTATCACCTTAAGTAAGTAAGTAAGATCAAAAATAGCCATTAGTACCGTCCCAATCACGCGTTCATCTAGATAAAATTGATAAATTGTAGATTTTTAGCGATGGGCCCATTCGTAGATCCATAGGCCAATATAAGGGCCATTTCCCCTATAACATGGTAGAACGATGCAAACACTTGCCTAGATTCTCTACAGCAGAAAAGCAAACGAAGTCAAGCATGCGAGGAAATGAGCCCTCTTGTTTGCTTTTAGTCTATCCATATCCCGAAGCATGGAGAGAGCAGTGGAGAAAGCACAGGTCTGATAATCATAACGTTCGTGGTTCGAGTCACCCTAGTTGCCATTTTTTTCGATATGATTATTTTACTCACTAATACACTCCACCTTTTTCGGTTTCCATTTTCTTGCATTGGACTGCAGCTCGGTATATCGCATCCTCGGTTCATACGGTCTCCACTGACATCCTCTTATGATGAATCCCACATAATTGTAAGCGAATCTTACATCCCCCGGTTGGCTGTAGCACCACAAAATAATATAATTTGTTCCAGTCTTTTAATAATTTGCTTTACTACTCCGGTATGCAATGAGGAAAATTAATTTGAATAGTGTCCTCAGACAAATTTGAAGATTGCTCAACTTGAGTTGCTCTTACAGACATATGAAAAGCATTCGACAGTATTTGGGATGAAGGTTTGATTGCTAAATTGAAAAAAAAAGTTTAATTTTCCACTCTATATTATGAAATTAGTTCAAAATTATTTAACTGGCAGAACTCTGTAGGTAAATTATCAAAATACCTTATCGGACCTCCCTGATTTGCCTCATGATTGCCAAAAATTTTTGTTTGCCGATGACACAGGCATTTCCACTAAAGGAAGAAGTCTTCGTGTTATTTGCAGCAGACTGCAGAAAAGTTGAGATATTTTCTCTTCTTATTTACAAAAATGGAAGATTTTTTCCAACGCTTCCAAAACTCAACTTGTATTATTTCCACATAAGCGTAGAGCTTTCTTTTTGAAACCTAGTAGTAGTCACATAGTCATAGCTCTTATTGATGCTGACCCGTTCCATCCTCCAGTTTTGGTCAACCTTGGCTGTCCGCCTCTGGTTCGGTACAATGACATACCTGAGGAAAGGGAGTTCGACTTCTATCGTGCTGATTATGCTGGCTTGAGTGATGCTTTACGAACCACAGATTGGTCATTTCTGGATGTTGCTGACGTGAATGTGGCTGTTTCCCTTTTCAACCAAACACTGACATCATTTCTTCGTGAATATGTCCCTCGACCCAGACCAAAGCTTAGGCCAGTTTGGTCAAATGCACGGCTTCAACGGCTTAAACGCAAGCGTTCTGCTGCTTTGAAGAAATACTCTTGTGCGCGAGATGTGATCACCAAACGCAACTTTTCTAAAGCCAGCAACCGGTATAGAAACTATAACCGTCATCTATATTCGACATATGTTTTGCGTAAGCAAAATGAGCTGAAACAAAATCCAAAACGTTTCTGGTCTTTCGTCAACGATAAACGTAAAGAAAGAGGTCTTCCAGCGCAAATGGTTCTAGGTGACCATTCAGCCAGCACACCTGAAGATATTTGTAACCTCTTCGCTCAGCAGTTCTCTGGTGTTTTCGCTTCTGGCAGGGCATCAGCTCAAGAGGTCCAGAAAGCCTCGCAATTCGTTCCTGAGAACGTTTGTGATATAACCATAACTAACTTCACACAAAACGAAGTTGAAGATGCTATGAAACAGTTGAAATCGTCAGTGTCTCCTGGTCCAGATGGAATACCCTCGATTGTTCTGAAGAATTGTGCTACTTCGCTATCAAAACCGTTACAGATGATCATCAATCAATCGCTTCGTCAGGAAACTTTTCCCGAATGCTGGAAGAAGTCATTCATCTTTCCCGTGTTCAAAAAAGGAAACAGAGCAGATGTTTAATTGGAGGCTTATTGCAGCGTAGTGTTGCGCAGTATATCTCAACTGATCAGCACGGCTTCTTCCCTGAATGGTCGATTAAAACAAATCTAGTGGAGTTCTGCTCCTTTTGTCTGCAACACAGGGAGAAAGGAGCACAAGTCGATACGGTGTACACGGACATCAAAGCAGCATTTGACCGTGTTGATCATGCTATATTGTTGGCTAAACTAAGGCACTTAGGTGCTTCCGATGCTTTTGTGTGCTGGTTAGAATCGTTCCTAGCAAATCGCTCACTTTCTGTGAAATTGGGAAACGCTGAGTCGCGAGTCTTCCACTGTACATCAGGTGTCTCTCAGGGCAGCAACGTCGGGCCGTTACTCTTTTCGCTTTATTTCAACGATGTGTGCTTATTACTTCCTCCAGGATGTAAAATCGTGTACGCTGATGACCTTAAAATATACCTTGAGGTTCGTACAGTTGATCACTGCATTAAGATGCAGAAATTGATTGACACGTTTTATGAATGGTGTGCTTGCAACTTGCTCAATATCAGCGTACCGAAGTGCTCTGTAATCAGTTTCAGCCGAAAGAAGAGCACTATAGAATATCTTTATTCCATAAATTGCCAGCAAGTTCAGCGTGTGACAGTTGTGAAAGATCTTGCAGTTCTGTTGGACACAGGACTCTCATTCCATAACCACTACAATAGTATTATTGCTAAAGCGAACAAAAACCTTGGTTTCATCATGAGAGTTGGAAAGGAGTTTCGTGACCCGTATTGTTTGAGATCTCTTTATTATGCGCTTGTACGCTCCATCCTGGAGACGGCGGCGGTAGTTTGGAGCCCCTACACCGACATCTGGTCAGCACGGATTGAATCTATACAGAGGAAGTTCATTAGGTTTGCGCTTCGAACTCTTCCCTGGATAGATCCGGTGGTACTTCCCCCATACGAAAACCGATGCAAGTTTTTAGGATTGGACACACTGGCTAAAAGGAGACATGACATGCGTGCTGTATTTGTTGGAAAATTACTTTGCGGAATAATTGATTCCCCTAACATTTTGGCTAAGTTGAATTTGAACGTGACCTCGAGAGTTCTTCGTTCCACGAACTTCCTCCGTCTTCCTTTTCACCTGACAGTTCACGGTCAAAACGGACCAATATGTGCTATGTGTAACATTTTTAACTCTGTTTTCCACTTGTTTGACTATAACGTTAGCTGTGAAACATTTAAATGTCGTTTACGTAATCGCAATTTAGTATAGTTGTATAAGTTTTTGTACGTTTAAATCATGTAGACCATGTTTGACAGATGATTGTAGATAATAAATAAATAAATAAATAAATAAATTGCCAAGGCAAGAACAATGTTAAAACACTTTGATATATATCATTACAAATAAGGCTGGTAAGTCACTGTAGTAGCTGGAGCACCTAGGTTACAATAAGATGTAATTAATTTTGAATTTGATTCAAATAAAGAGTTAAAAATAATAATAGTGATTTTATGTTTCAATTAATATTTTATAGAATTTGACATTTTTCATGCTTAACTCTTGTGTTGAGATATAAATTTAAATTATTTGTATGATAAAAAAAACCAAATTCCAATAGATTTTCGTACGATTCATGAATTCAATCTTGAGTCCATCAAGATTCGATACATGTTTGTTTTACATCCTTGGAAAAAACATACTGTTGAATCAATTGATTATTTTTACAGCAAAAGCTGAGTCACAGTTATGATCCTCTGCCTTAGCGTTGGAATACATTCAATAAAAAATAATCCTCTAGAACGGAACACGGAGCCTGGCGATGCCAAACCGTTACGGGAATGGTTGGATGGATGGATGGATGGATGAATGTTTGAAGAACGTGCATCAGATATTGGAAAAAAAGTGAACTCGCACACACGTCGTCGGTCGGAGCCGGAGAGGAAAAAATGGCGTCGAAAGTGTACACCCAAAGTCTATAATTTGTGACCATTTATATGGAAATTTTATACGCGAAGTGCATAAAAGTTGGCGAGCGAGTTTTACTAGTTTCCGAGGGCGAGGGTTGATACTATTTTTTCGCACTCATTGATATGCATGAAAGTTTCCAGCCAAAGCCGCCATCGCGACTGCTGGAAGGCAGGCGCGGGATTTTTACATCGTGTTCTCCATGGTACGATTTTGTGATCCCCGGGAATGGTTCACCGTGAATATAACGCGGAGTGATTCAGCACACATTGTTGCTGATAGGATGTGTGATTCATGCATAATGCGCACACGAACAATGCATGGAGACGCGTGGTGTTGTAATGAATTCCAAATCAATGGGCAATGAATATTTACCAATTTTTTGCAACAATTGAACCGACCATAGTTGAAAACTTTTAAATTTTAACAAACTTCGATGGACCATGTTGAGGTCGAAAGAAATTCTCTTGTAAACACAAATGTTTCTCCGCAAAGTGAACTCCATCGACCTGCACCGCGGCAAGCCTTTCATTCTCGCAACTTTATACATTATACATCAGTGCACGGAGCCAATCAAAATTCTCCATTTAATTGAAATATTTTTTGCTTGCTTTGGCCGATTTTCCGCCGCAACCGGCTTGCAGAACCTGCTCAAGACCGAATCAACCCCCGATGAGAGTCAACCCAAGTTCAATGAGTCCCGGGCCCGGTGTCGGCAGTCGACTTATAATGGACACTTCTCTCCCGCACAAATGCAATTTTCTGCTCTCCATGTTTTCCTCCACCAACGAGCGTTGTGATTATAGTGTGGGGTTTGGTCCAACAAGGAGGAATCCAAACCGGTCCTCGTCGGACGTCCAACAGGATCGCTAACAGCAACGTTTGAAAATTTCGGACACGAGCAAACGTTCGACGGGTGATGAGAACTTTAAATCGATTTTTCCCAGTGATTGGAGCAGAGTAATGATTGTTTCCGCATTTAGTAACGAGCCGGAGAAGTGATTTTGGTGATCAGGATCTCAATTTAATTAATTTGAAATGGATTTTGTATTACATTGTGTGAAAACTTGTTTTGCCGAAGGATATAATGGATTTCAACGTACGATGCGATAGATGATCAAAAATGTTGTTATATATTTAAACTTCGGTCACATGTTAAACTGAGAAGATTTGGTATGGTTGAATTGCACCATTCATCATAATGTGTGGATTCTGGAATCCTTAAATTATGCACCTAAAGTGAATGATATGACCTCTATTTCATCCTCAAAGATCGCTGTTGATCCAATAGTATTGGCGTAGCTAGAAAATTTATCTGGAGGGGGTCAAGGGGGGGGGGGGTTGCTTCTGTTGCATTTTTATTATGTTGCTAAACTACGGTAAAATAAAAACTCGTGAAAAATACTTGGGTTCAATTTTTCTGTGAACAATAATATCACATTTAGCCTTACTTTTATATTAATGGTGAAACAATAAATATGATTACATTTATTCCATAGCAACGATTATGACCCCGATTAGGGGAGCCTTACAAGCTTACTGAATTTGAACAAACAATGCAAACAATGATCCTTCTCCGGATGTCATAAATTTAAGTATATCAAAATAGGAAAATGCTCAGAGTTCGGTAATTCCATGAATTTTGTAACTAGTCTTATTTTAGATTCTGAATATATCATCATCTCTGACATAGGAACCAAAATGAAATTCTAGGAGGATAAATTTTAAGAGAAAATGAAGTAAAACAGTATTTAGCCAGAGCAATTTTTTATTCGATGCATCGGACTTACTAACATTCAGAGTCAATCAATGTTTAACTTTTTTTTATATTTTAAATGAAATAAGTTTTGGTTAAACCCATTCGGAGCCAATTAGTTAGTTACACAATCTTTTTCAGTGTTCTTGATTTATTTAATAAAAAAAATGGTGGGGTTGTGTACAAGACAAGACCGCAGGGTTGACGTAGACTACGTTAAGCTGTGTAGTGAAATTCTCGTGCATTTTTTCTAGATTTTGATTTAAAATACAGTAGAAGTAACCTATGTAACAGTAATTAAATTTTAAAGTCAGAGCAGAAGCTTGCCCACTTGTTAAATGTTTTGTTAGTATGAATCATAGTTACGTGTCGAACGTATGCAGTTCCAAAGGTTGTTAATAATTAATGTGAATTTCCTACCTCGAGTTGAAGGACCTTCTCCAGCGTCACAACCAGTAGATGGTGACGCATTACCTCTGACTGCTTTTTTGTTGGCCCGATATAACCGAGCTCTCTCTGCAGTGGTCTTGGGTCGTTTCGGAGAAACGTCTGCCTGGCGATCCTTCACGCGCTTCCGGTAATTACGCACGTATTTTGCACTCAAACGTTGGGACATAGCACTGATTCGCTGTTCCACAATTTCTCAATAATTGCTTATTTTACTTCCAAGAAGTTTTTCGTTATCAAACATGCACTTCTGAGAAATAATGCGTGAATTGCAAGTAGTAGATAGAGTTATTTCTCTATTTTGCACGATATATGCATTTAGATCAACATCCGAAGTCCCTCACCTTTTACATATTCTGCACAAAAAATACTTTCCAAACCCCGCCCCTGACAGGATTTCCCGCCGTTTTTTTTTATGAATGGGGCGGAGCAGAAAATATATTTTGTGCAGAATATGATTATTTGGCTCTTTTTGCGGGTGAAAAAATTGACTTTTCATTTATTTTTGATGTCTTTTTATAGGTAAGTTAAGGAGGGGGGTTTGTTTTACAAAAAAATAAATTTGTCGCGTTTCGTATTATAACGGGACCCAAGAAGGAAACAGTTCAATAACTCATTTTGTAAAAAAAAATTGGTCCTGAAAAGGACCAATTGGTTCGATCTTCACATATTTTACATCCTCTCCTCCCTCACTCCACTTCATTACTGGTTGCCATCAAGGTGATCACGCCGTCCGCTGATACTTTACCGCTGACTCCTGCAAAAATGCATACGCTCGACTGCGATAATGTTCAGCAAAGGGAAATTCCACCCTTTCCTGTATTTACTTGTGATTCCTACGCCGTTCGAAGCTATAATGAGCGGAAGATCGACAACAGCGCTTTTATATAGCTTCACATGTTCAAACAAAACGATGCGCAACCAAAATGTACTTGATTATGAGGACTGGGTTTGGGAAGAACGTTTATTTCATGAAAACAGTGGTAGTAGTAAAATTATGTTTATTTCTGTTGATTATGGTAGTACATTGATTTATCATTTTAATTGATTAGCCTACTTGGCTCTTCATCTTTGTTTAATTTGATATTCTAATTTAATATTTGCGTTTTTCAACTAGTTTACAGAATATCCCTTTGGGGATGTGTTTTATTTGAATTGAAAAAAGTGATAACCTACCTAACTACGAGTATAACTTAACCTAACGTGCTAGATCACGTATGATCTGATGATTTGATCTCAGACAGGTGTCTCTGAACCTTTCCAGGATGAATATTCTCCATTCTTCTAATGTTTGAATTCCAGCCAGGAAGTGGATCTCAGAATTTCTAGTCCGCGGGGGACTGTTAAGGACCATCCTAAGGATCTTGTTCTGGATCCTTTGGAGTTTACGGTGATGGCATTTTGCGCAACTCTCCCAGATTGGCATACCGTACTCGATTACAGGAAGGATGATTTGTTTGTAGACAGCAAGCTTATTTTTCAGGGACAGGGTTGACTTCCTGTTTATAAGTGGATACAACGATCTTATCAAGATGTTGCACTTGGTTTTTGTTTGTTCAACGTGCTCCCTGAAAAGAAGCTTGCTGTCTAGTGTTAGCCCAAGGTACACGACCTCTTTGGACCATTCCACCACTGTGCCGTTCAGGCAGATCTTGTTATTCTCCGACGGAACAAGTCTAGGAGATCTAGAGTGTGGAATGATAATGACCTGGGTCTTTGCCGCGTTGATACGGATCTTCCAGCTGTTGAAATATTCAGGCAGGACGTCCAGGCCTCTCTGACGATGGATGTGTCATCTGCGAACAGAGACAACGATCCACCATCAGGGAGAGCCGGCATATCAGAGGTGAACAGGTTGAATAGGATGGGGCCAAGGATGCTTCCTTGTGGAACCCCGGCACCGATGTTGAAAGCATCCGATGTGGTGCAATTCAGAGAGACTCGGAACGTCCTGTCTGATAGATAGTTGTTTATGATCTTCACTAGGAAGATTGGAAGACCGTACTGCTGCAATTTGAACACCACGCCATCATGCCAGACATTGTCGAATGCTTTTTCAACGTCCAACAACGCCATGGCAGATGTTTTCGAAACAGACTTGTTCCGTCTGAGAATGTTTGTTACTCGATTCAGCTGGTGGACGGTCGAACGACCTTTCCGAAAACCAAACTTTTCCTCGAGTAACAAGTTGTTTTCATCGGCAGATGTTAGGAGCCGGTGGTACAGTGCTCTTTCGAACAGTTTTATAACCCTGAGAGAAGTCTGATTGGTCGATAACTTGAAGGAGAGGATGGATCCTTCCCAGGTTTCCGGATGGGTATGACTTTAGCTGACTTCCAACACGAGGGGAAGTAGCCAAGTCTGAGGCACTGATTAAAAATCAGTACCAGATGGTTGTAGAATCTGGAACTCAAGTGTTTGAGTTCCAGATTCAGGATGTTGTCGAAGCCTGGGGCCTTCATGTTTTTAGATGATTAGATATAGGCCAACAGTTCGTCCGCCGTAATCTCGGATTCCTCTGGAAAAATGTTAGAAATCTGAAGAAGATTGGTTGCATTTTCAGCAACCTCAGATTCATGAGGGCTGACGATGTTTTGTCCGAGATTATGGGAGCTGACGAAGTGTTGACCTATCGCGGCAGCCTTCTCTTCAGGAGAAGGATGAACCACCGGGTCGCCGGGACGATCCAGTGGGGTCAGTGAGGGAATGGGCCTAGGCTTGTTTTTAAGAATTTTTGTAAGATTCCAGAAGGGCTTAGCACAATCTGGGAAAGAGCGGATCTTACTAGTAAAATCGTTATTTCTGAGATCCACCATCCTGGCCTGAATGATCTTTGGTAATCGATTACAATTGGTCTTCAAGTTAGGCAGGCCAGTACGCTGGTACCACAAACGAAGCGACAGACGGAGCGGCTCGAAAACTTTGGTGACGCACCTGCTAATGCAATTTTTCAGTGTACCACATGGCAACACCACTACTACTGGATTGTGCCACATGGCAACACTACTAATGGATTGTACCACATGGCAACACTAAATGTACTAGAATGTTTTGGTTCTATCTCTTTCACTCTACTCTAAACTGAAATGCATAAAAAAAATTACAAAATGATACACTCTTTGCACACTGTCAAATATTATATTGCACACAAAATCAACTATGTTCAAATCAAAACAAAAATACTAGCCCATTTGGTGGTTGATGGCACAACCTTCTAAGAAAATTCTATTACAGTGAACCACATTATTTTAATTGATTTCTTCGCCAGTTAGTCGTCTGTCACTTCGTTTGTGCTGGTACTGCCTACGAATGGTGTTACGGAGTCTAATGAGATCTTTGGTAGGGCTGTCAAGGTTCAGAGTGTTACTCACCTGTCTGGATCAGCTCCTGGAATGCCACAGGTTGCGAGACGTTGTGTCCCATGTTGCTTACGAAGATGTCGATGGTCGCATGGACCCCAGACCGACTCAACCGGGTGGGAGAGTCCGGGGCCAAGATGGTATAGTGGCCCTCGTGCAGGTCTTCATTGAGGATGATGCCGTTTCTATTGCTCCGACCGTTGCCCCAAGCTTGATGTTTTGTGTTCAGATCGCCAGCGATGATAAAGTTCCCGCTCCTTCGGGTGAGTTTGATGATGTCTTTGCGGAGGGCCACTGACGACCCGTCCCTGATGTTGGTTTGCTTGGGGCAGTATGCCGCGATGATGGTGATTGGGCCAAGTGATGTGCTCACCTCCACTCCGATGGCTTCAACTGTTTTCAACTGGAAGTTTGGTAGCAACCGGCAACTGATGTTCCGTCTTGCAGCGATGGCCACTCCTCCACCTCCAGCGCAGGTGCGATCAAGTCTGACGAGCCGGAAGTCGGGAAGGAATACGTTCAGTTCGGGCTTCAGATGCGTCTCGGTGATGATAGCAATGTCGACCTCCTTGGTGTTGAGGAAATCGAGTAGCTCTCTATGCTTGTTCGTCAGTGAGCAAGCGTTCCCATTAGTAATTTTATAGCTTCACGGTCCATACTTGGTGACGAGTGACAAGGCAGCATGAAGCTGTTCAGATCGAGTCTTGCAGGTGCGCAGAATGACGATCACCTCTGCAACCAGCGTTACTAGTTCCTCTGATGTTAACGGAGATTCGTCAACTGAGTCACCTGAGGCAACACGCGCATACGATAGTCCAGGCGCCGAGGCAGAAGCTTGATTTGGCAGAGCTGCAGCAGCAGTGAGGCGATGATGAGCTGAGGGGGCGGCTCGTTGATTGTTGTTGAGAGGTAGCGGTGGAAGATTTGGGACCAGACGACGAAGATGGATTGCCGGGTATTGTTCGTCCGTGATGGCTGGTGGTGCACTTTTATTTCGATGCTGGCCTGGCTGGTTGCTAGTAGCCACCTTCTTCCTCATGGTGATGAATTCCGTTCGTTTGGGACAGTCCCGAGTAGTGGCACAGGTCGCCGTCGAGTGGGCCATAGCACACTTGTCGCAGCGTGGTTTCATATGACAGTTCTTCGTGCCATGGCCGAAGGAGAGGCAACT
Organism: Ochlerotatus camptorhynchus; assembly: GCF_037179485.1. Taxonomy (NCBI): domain Eukaryota; kingdom Metazoa; phylum Arthropoda; class Insecta; order Diptera; family Culicidae; genus Ochlerotatus; species Ochlerotatus camptorhynchus. The sequence continues at coordinate 728,999 of NW_027040795.1, read as the reverse complement.
TGTGCATTGGGTCACATCACGGTGTTGCGGCTTGTAGTATTCCCAGTCGATAATGACCTGAAACAGGTCACGTATGTTGCTCTTGAGCGCAGCACGGGTGGTGGAGCCCTTCGTAAGGTGGACCAGAAACAGTTGGTCACGATAGTTGGTATTGGGCATAGGCCGTCGATTCATTGGGTGGACTGCTTCTGGTTTCAATCCGAGCCTCACCAGCTCATCTTTTACGGTAGCCGCTTCGTACGACGGCAGACCTCGTAAAACAACCTTCAATGGTTTCATCGAAGGCAAATCGTGAGTGTTAAACTCCACTGTGCTGTTCTTCAGCAGGTCACTGACCGACTTGTACTGCTGTAGGCTGGAGCACATGATCTTTGTTCCAACGCTACAGATTTTGAATCGCGGGAACGATTTGCGTTTTGCCAGCTCATCCCTAAGCTGTTCGACGTCCTTCATCGGGGTAAACAGTGGGGGAATCCACTCCTTTTTCGCAATTTCAGCGACGTCACCACCGCCATTTTCTACTGCGAGCACCGAGAATTGGTTGCTCTGTAGCAGCCGATTTGCTGCGTCATCCGAAGCAGCGCTGGGATCCGTTTGGGCCTTCTTGCTAGGGCCCTCCGATGCAGGAGCAGTAGTACGCTTGCGTACCATGCTTTGTTTATTGGCAAGTGCAATTAGACTTGCCAATGCGCCTGTCGATGACGGCACTTCCACGACGCAAACGTAGCAATAAAACGAACTAGAAAAAAAAAACTCGATAGCAAAGCGAACTAACGAACGAACTATACTGCTAGACGGTCTAGCAACGAATGAACTCGTCAATTATCACTTTTTATTTGTCTATTTTTAAAACAGTTTTTATGAAAAATTGAAACAAAAATATTGCAACAGCTTACGAAAGGTATTTCCTATCGATTGGTGTATTCGGATTTTAATTTCATCTATAAATGACAAAGCTTATAGCGTTCAAAAAATTACACCTTTTCGTGACGGTCGCAATTTTAGATTTTCGATTTACCCCCAGTACCTTCCCGTAAGACATAGTCTACGTCAAAAAATACACACAAAAAGCAAGGACTTTTCTAGCCCCGTAACGTGGGTAGATCACCTTTTCGTGGTATGTTACGGGATGTAAGATCTACCACCGATTCCTAGTCCTGACTTCTTCAAACTAGGGGAACAGGTTTTTTTTTCAGTAATCAAAGGAACACATCTTAGTCCTTGTTACTTTTTATGCCTTGTTGACAGTGATAAGTCCTTGGGTTGGCTGGACCGAGGATGATCTTGAAACAAGGAAAAACTGAGTTAGTTAGTATTCACCTATGTATGTGATTCCTAATCTTCTATTCGTTGTTCCCTAGTTTGAAGTGGTTAAGACTAGAGTTCTAATGCATGGTCATTATCGGTTTCATAGCTTGTTTTTGTTGTTAAGGAATCCAATTTTGACTGACAAAGGGGCGTGCCTTTGGAGGGTGTTTCAACACTCCGAAGGGTATAAATAGCGGAACTTTTCAGTTAGAATCGATTCCGTGCGATGAAGGCAAGAATGACAACTGTATCAAAACCGAATACTTCATCATTTCTCAATAGTGATGGAGTAAAACGACATGCACTAAACTAAGGACACGGGATATACTACAATAGATCAAATTACTGGTCGCAGTGGTGTTATGTCCCGAACAGAGGAAAAAAAAAGGACTTTTCTATGTGCTAAGGCATTCAAACTATCCTGCAGCTGAATTCCGGGCACACATTTCATCGAAAAGAAAGAAATTTATACATATTAGATTTATGTAGAAATTTCCATCTCTTCGTTAAAATTTTTGCCCAGAATTCAGCTGCTGGAGTACTAATTCTTGACAATATAGCTAAATCACCAAGGCATGGGTGTTTCCTATAGATAATGTACATACAAGGCCATAAAATCTAGATTCATCATTCAAAATTCCATCAGTTTCAATTAGCTGGAAAACATTTGAATGCCGTAATCCGGGGATAAATTGATCACTTTTTAACGTAAATAAATTAATTTCTACAATAATCTACATTGAAAAACTAATGGTATCTATGAGGGCTCCATCTTCCTGCATAATTTCTTATATATGGGGTGAAATTGATCAATCCCTCAAATGGCTTCCCATTGCATTTATTGGCATTGTTCTTAGTAAATGTGGGTTCCCTGAATCCGATGCAGATGCTAAAAAAAAAAGGGTCCTTTCAGCAGAAATGACAAAAAAAAAGATGTCTTAAATGCTCAGTTGTGCCTAAATGTAGGCAATTTCATTCCAATTCACTAGTAATTTTGAGAAAACCCTGGATTTCTTGATATTTGAAACATTCTACCGCAATTTATCATATGAATCAAATTCATTGACACTTAGTTTAGTAAAAAATGCTACTCGAATGGTAATGACATCAATCTTTGCAATCCTATGATCGCTTCTTTGGATGTTGATATTGTATGCTTCTTAACGTCAGCTCTATAAAATTGAAATTTATGCAATAAAATACTTGTTGTTGTTGGGAAAAACATATCAAGGCAATCATTGGAGTATCATAATGATATATTTTTATCATTTCTCTTGATATCTATCACCGACCATGTTATACGTGATTGCCCCGGATTACAGTACTTCCTAAACAACCTACAGTTTTGAAAGAAATGTTGAAAGTTTAAACAGTTGGAGATTCTCCGAACATGATCATCCTGAAGTTTTAGTAAAAATATCTAGAGAGCTTTACTCATATCTTCGTCTATATGGAGATCTTTTGAATATTTCCTGTTGTCTAAGAAGGATGTTTGAAAGAATATTCTGTAACTTATGCAACGTTTCCTGAACATCTACAAAACTCTCTTAAGTTTTACTAAATTTCCTCAGATTCTGCGAAGTTCCCTGATTTTATTCCAAATCCGATATGTTGTTAATATATTTTAATTCTACGAAGATCTCTGAACATTTTTGCACTTCTGGAAGGCACCTATCATCTACAAATATTCTTACACACCTGGAAAGTTCCATGAAATTTAACGAAGTTCTCAAAACCTCCAAGAAGTTCATGGAGCTTTTTAGAATTAAGATCTCTGACAAACTACAATGAAGTTCCCTATACTGGAGCGATGATCCCAAAAAATCTTAGAAGTTTATTGAACTATCTTTAGATCTTCTACAAAATTCCCTGAACTTTTTCAAAATTCCTTACCTATGAAATTATGAAGTTTTACGCAGCTCCTCAAAATGCTACGAAATTCGTAAAATTTCTCGTTGATTTTCCGCGGAGTTTCACGAACAAAATTTCTTGAATTTGTTGGTAATTTTCCAAACTATTCCAAGTTTCTGGGGCTTCAAAAAAGTGCCTTGAAATTATATAGAGGTTCCCGATCAATAATGAGCTTCCCTGAAATAAATAATGTCCCTTTAATATCTACGAAGCTCATCAGACTTAAATAAAATTTCCACTTCTACGCAGTTTTCAGAACTTTTCCAAGTTCCTAGTTTCTACGATTTTTTTTCTAAAGATCTATGAAGTTCCCAGAATTCCTATTAAGTTTCCTTATTTTTTTTTCTTTATTAAAGAGACTTTCAGCCTTGAGCTGGTTCGTCTCTGAGTTTCCTTAATTTCTACGATGTTCCCTGAGCTTCTAAGAAGTAATTGCAGTTTTACGAAGTTCCCAAAAGATAGGCCAAATAAAATGCCCACCTCACCATTTTTTGAATTTATCTCATTTAGTAGGTTCAAATTTAAGTAGACACACTGTTCTCTTTGTTGATATCTTATTTTTTATACTATTTTAAAGTTTCTCTTATGAAATACTAAAAGAATAGAGCTTTGCTCAAAGAAGAAAAAACAATTTGCATTGATAAAAAAAAACAGTGACAGAAAATGCCAACTTCAAAAAATCGATATGATTTCGATTAGTTTCCATCGAAAAACCCCTCGATTATTGTTGTTTTGATATTTTGACATGTTTTGAAGCAAACGGCTCGACGTGATCGCATTTGATTCAGTTGAAAAACTAAAGGGAACTAAAGCCGTTGGTCCCCGGTTCATGAGTTGATGGGTCGATAGGTAGGGTTCAACTGTCGGTAGCATTGGTGCTCAGCACGGAAAATAAGATCGACGAAAAACAAATCAAGGGAAAAAAAGTCATGTGCGAAGTAAAGAAGAACCCGAAGGTAACTGTCAGCGAGATCCAGAAAATCCTTCAGCTATCATTTTCCGGCCTAACTGTTCGTTGCCGTCTCGTAGCACAGGGGTTGAGTAGCAAAGTTGCCCGGAAGCGCCCATTTACCAGCAAGGCAAACAAAGTCAAACGGTTTAAGTTTGCTAAGGAGCATGCTTATAAGCCCTTAGAGTTCTGGAAAACGGTATTCTGAACGGACGAATCAAAATTCGAGCTGTTTAACCGTAAGCCGCGGGTTCGTGTGTGGTACATTTCGGGTGAGGAGCTTCAGGAGCGCCACACCCAAGGGACGGCGAAGCATGGAGGAGGAAATGTGATGGTCTGGGGGTGTTTTCGTGGGGTGGAGTGGGAAGTCTTGTGAAAGTAGACGGGTTAATGACGGAATATTCCTACATCAATATCCTGCTGGAAAATCTGGAGTTTACGCTGATCCAGACGAGCTTTGAAGAGAAGTTCGTATTTCGGCCCGAACCATAGTGCCAAAAAGACCAAGTTTTTATTCCGGTCTTGTCGGATCAAACTACTGGAATGGCCTCCACAAAGCCCGGACCTCAACTCCATCGAGAATTTTTGGGTGATTCTCGATGCCAGGGTTGACAAAACTGGTGTTACCAATAATAATAACTACGTTGAAGCCCTGGAGCGCGCCTGGGAAGAGCTAGATCCACAGCACCTAAAGAACCTGATGGAGAGCTAAGAGATGAACTAGCCTATGGCTAAAAATCTCTATAATAAAGGAAAAAAAAAGAAAAAATGATGGAGAGCATGTCGAAGCGCATTGATTTTTTTCTTTACGTAATTTTTTGACGTAGGACTACGTCTGTGATTCCTATATGGGGGTACACTTTGTCAAAACCGAAATTGGAACATGTAACAAAATTATGATAGATTTTGAACGTTAATAACTCAGTTGCCCATGGACCAATTTCAATAATTTTATCACCAATCGATCAGATATATTTCTACGCATCTGTTAAATTTAAGACTTTATTATTTTGCAAAATGTCACTATTGAAAGTTTCACGAATGTGCAACTGTTGCTTTGATAATTAAAATTATCACCGATTGCCTGCGAAAAGCGATTTCCCTAACACAGATTTCAAAGTTGAATAACATCCAGTCCCTTCAAACGTTGTTTATTCAATCACCACGTGGTGAGTGGTGGTGTTCTCCAGTACACAACGAAAGGCTCCCCGCAAGCAGCTAGCTACCAAGGCTGGCTTCAACCACTCATCGGATTCAGTTCCAAGCACCGTGTGTGGTGGTGACCGGTCGTCGGCATCAGCTGCAGCAGCATCAGCTCTTTCGGCGCTTGGCGTTGAACATTGTTCTCCAATACACAGCGTACACTTCCAGCCTTGAGCTGCAGTCCACATGAGCATCCATAGAAGGAGGAAGAAGCCGCACCGCTATTGATCGGAATCAGTACCTCTTCGTTAGTCGCTGTGGACCATCTATGCCAAGCGCGACACCCTCATTCCAAACAAAATACAGCTCACCAGCCTTAGGGTCCATGCATTAATTATGTCACGCTAAATCGGGCAAAAAATTACCCCCTCCCCCCCTATCGTGACGTTTTTCCTATACCTAATGCATTGCTTGTCACAAAATCTTAGACCCCCCGTCCCCCCTTAGAGCGTGACATAATATATGCATCAACCCTTATCTGTGTTCAACACGCTAATAGCTCAGCATTACTCAACCATCACAACAAAACGGTCCTTTTGAGGAGTATTTTCTGGACATTTGTCAAGGTCATCAATCGGATGTCAGTTCAGATAGAGCTGGAATTAGGGCGTAGCAGCTTTTGTAAACAATGACTTATTTTGGTGATGTCTTGAAAGTCAAGGCTCGCTCACGGAAATCAACATCACCATCAGGTAGGGTAAGACTTCCCCTACCCGACAGTAATGTTGGTTTGCATGGGCGTGCCTTGAATTCCTAAAAATCATCGAGAGAAGTCATTGTTTACAAAAGCTGTTACGCTAATTCCAGCTCTATCTAGATACGTTTAAATCTAACATACCTTGTACTATAAGGCAACATTGGGGGTGCGATTTCAAAAACCTAAGTCGGTCGTGGCATGTAAGTGGTCTGATTTTGATCCTGAGATGATGGACTTTAATTCTTAATACGCAAATCGATAGGAATTTTATTCTATGAATCTGTTAAAATTAAGACTTTATTATTTTTCAAAATGTCACTATTCAAAAATACATGAATGTGTAACTGTTGCTATGATAATTAAAATTATCGCCGATTGCCTGCGAAAAGCGATTTCCCAAACACAGATTTCAAAGTTGAATTTCATCCAGTCTCACCAAACGGTGTTTATTCAATCAACGCATGATGAGGGGTTTGTTTTCTCCAGTACACAACGAAAGGCTGCCTGCAAGCAACGAGCTGCAGCCCACATGAGCATCCATAGAAAGAGGAAGAAGCCGCACGGCTATTGATCGGAATCAGAAGCTCTTCGTGAGTTGCTGTGGACCATCTATGTCAAGCGCGTCATACTAAAGAGTATAAACAGAGAGAACCCGCTCAAATTCCTATTCCTACACAAAATACAAGCTTCTGCTGTAGTTAAAAAATAAGATTTATTATATAATACCACGTAGTCTTACGTCACCAATGCGTACAACCCCATGGGGATGACCCTTGTAGTGAAACTTTAAAAGAATATAAAAGATAAGATACCAAAAAAGAGTACAATGTGTTTACTTTATTTGAGCCAAATAAATGAGAGAAAATCAAAAAATTATGAGGTGGGCACTTTATTTTGCCTATCAGTGGTTGAGGCCTTACCGTAAACCTAAATCTAACGCCACTGACCGAAATCATATCCTTTCCTGGTGTGCAAACAACGACATCCGGTGGAAGTTCATTCCGCCCCGTGCGCCTCATTTTGGAGGCCTCTGGGAGGCTGCGGTGAAGTCCGTGAAGACCCACCTCCTCAAGGAAATAGGCAATACAAATCTTGCCTACGAGAACATGCTCACCTTACTAGCGCAGGTTGAGATGTGCCTCAATTCGCGACCATTAACGCCCCTGTCTTTAGAACCATCGGACCTGGAAGCCCTGACACCCGGTCGCTTCCTGATAGGTTCCAACCTCCAATCCGTTCCCGAAGCAACATTGGTCAACATTCCCGAAAACCGACTCAACCATTGGGAACAAACTCAGCCCCACCTCCAACAAATCTGGGCACGTTGGTACCCGAAATACCTCCAGCAGCTGCAATCCAGGGCTGTTCAAGGCTGCAAATCACCTAACAAAATCGAGATCGGACGGCTTGCCCTGATCAAGGACGATTGCCTACCATCCGCTCAATGGCCCCTCGGCAAAATTGTGAAGGTCCATCCTGGGAAAGACGGGATCGTCAGAGTGGTCACGCTGAAGACGGCCTCCTCGGACAACGTCGTGCGACCCGTCGCGTGGATTGCCTTGCTACCAATACCCAACGATCAGTCCGATGCAACAGTCGGAGACCATTAGAGCAGTACCAAACTGGCTCGAGGCTCATGTCAGTAGAAACCAGGTAATTAACATTCCAATAAATCTAATCCATCGTATGATCTACCTGGTCTTCTTTTTGTTTTCGGCTGACGACAACGAGGTCAACACACTCAATATATCTACTGCATCGCTGCTGTTAAGATCAACCGATTGAACAGAGAGTCAGGCGACGCAGATACCACTAGCAAGAGAAGATGCACAATTCAAGTGATTGAGTGAACTAGTATTAGTGTTGAAATGATAGGGCTATTTCAAAGGTGGCCGGAATGTTGAGGCCTTACCGTAAACCTAAATCTAAATTATATATATTTAAGTCAAAGATTGCTAAACCTACCCTAAAGCTACGGCTTATTTACTATTCCTAAAGATGCATGTGTGATAACAGATATCAGAGAGAGTAATAACTAATACCATTGTACAAACACAAGTGTTACACTTGATCACCCGATCGATGAGAGGTCAGTGGTCAACCCGATCAAAACAATCAGTCCAAACTCAACTCACAGCGTGAATACTACACGGTCGATTGTGCGCGACAAAACGAAACACAAATTTCCTTGATCCAAGGTCCGAAAGTGGGTTTCTAGCGTTTCTAGTGCTTGTCCGCGACTTTAGTGCAAAGAGGGAAAGCAGAAGATTGTTTAATTCCTCCAACGGTGTGCGATCGATGTGTGCTTATTATCCAAACTTTTCCAGATCAAAGTTGTTTTTGACGTAGGACTTCGTCCTTCGGGAAGATGGGGGTACACTTTATGAAAACCGAAAAATGAAATTATGAAAGATTTTGAACGTTAATAACTTTGCTGCCTCTGGACCAATTTCAATAATTTTATCACCAATCGAACAAAAACATGTCTACGCATCGATAAAAATGCGCTTGACTGTTGATTTTCAATTTGAAACTATTGAAAAAATGGCAAATGTCAAGCATTGTCCAAAAGCTTCGAAATAACTAACAAATCCACCAATTACGTACATGCATATGCTGCTTCCCCAACACAGTCATCAGATAATCGTTCCTAGATGAAACAAGTCGAAGTGACATTTGCCTCAAATTTTGATGAAAATTATGCATCAATGCTCATTTTCATGAATTTGCTATGTAGCCCGTCAACATTATCATTATCATGCAGTGGCGACATCTGCGTAGAGTTTTTATGGCATTACCATTTTTGTATATAGCCAATGGGAAGCGAGAAAATATGGAACCGGCAGAGCTGGTTGTCTACATAACAGGTAGCTAACTACGCTTTCGGCTTAGTTTCGATTCACCTGTTGAACGACAAACAACAAGCATGAATAACTGGTCGTGGCAAGGGAGGCAAAGGTCTTGGAAAAGGAGGCGCTAAGCGTCATCTGAAGTTCTGCGTGATAACATCCAGGGCCTGCCATCCGTCGTCTGGCTCGACGTGGTGTTGTCAAGCGTATCTCCGGTCTGATCTACGAGGAAACCCGAGGTGTCCTGAAGGTGTTCCTAGAAATTATGATCCGTGATGCCGTCACCTACACTGAACACGCCAAGTGCAAAACCGTCACGGACATGGATGTCGTCTACGCTCTGAAGCGACAGGGACGCACTCTGTACGGTTTCGGAGGTTAAAACTTATCACCAACGTAACAAAACGGCCCTTTTCATTGCCACCAAGTTCATTTCAGAAAAGAGTTTGAATAGAATTGAATTGATGTTGAAGAAATTGAAGAAATTTGAATTGAATTTATATAGAGTAAGCCATGATTAACCCATTCAATTTGTGACAACATATATCAAAATGATACAAAAATCAAATAATCAAATGTTTCAAACAACCGGACCCATGGCGGCGATCATCAAGCAACGAACGAATGTGAAAGCAGGATTATTGTGCAATAGTGCGTGTCACTAACCTAGAGCAGAGAGATCTGGTCCTGCAACTCATCGATAGCTTGTATAGCTTCGATTGGGATAGAAAGCCCTTGCAGATCTTTTTCACTGGACCTGCGAGATGAGGCAAAACATTTACGCTTCGCATCCTGATGGAGACTATAAACCGCTTCAGCTAGACACACAGCAGTCAGAACAATGCATATGTTGCATGTGATTCAACTGGTAAAGCTGCCGTTGCAATTGGTGGAACCACAGTTCACTCAGCGTTCCGGATTACTATGTCCCGGGGAAATGCACGAAGCTAAGCTTTGAAGCATTGCAACTTTATCGTAACGCTTTCGCCAACATACGAGCCATCATCATTGATGAGGTCAGCATGATCGGCGCTGATGTGCTAAATACCATTCACGCTCGTCTCCAGGAAATCACCGGTAACTACGACGATCCGTTTGGTGGCATGCAGATCGTGTTCTGTGGGGATCTAAGGCAGCTACCTTCAGTCAACGCGCGGCCAGTCTACAAGCCTACTGCCAGCTCAGTGCAAGGTGCTGTGTTGTGGCAATCACTCAGTTTCTTTCCGCTAGTTAGAGTGATGCTTACTAAGATCGGCAATGGCGATCCTCTTACCCCCGTAGAAACCGTCCTGATGGAGGCAGGCTCCGTACAGTTGAGTGGTGCAAAGAAAATGTTCCCGGTGCCATACGACAGTACCATCGGAACGTAGATGCAGAACGAACAACTTGGAGTCGTTGGCAGACCGAGAGACAGTGGACTGCACGGCTGATGACATCTACTCCGGATACAGAGACACCACACAGCTGGCCAGTGCAAGATGAGCGTTGTTGAGACCAGTGGTCTGCCGTACATGCTGTGTCTCGCAGTTGGAGCACCATTTATGATCACCACCAATGTCGGCGTTGAAGATGGCATCGTAAACGGCGCGATTGGTGAGTTGAAGTATGTAAAGCACGTCGAAGATGATCCTCATCAGCCTATCATCAAGCTTTGGATCAAATTCGAAAGTGAATCTATCGGGAAGGCACTTCGTGTAAAATCAAGACCAGCAGTTTACTCAAAACCCGGTATTCTTCAGCCTGACTGGACACCAATTAGCACTCCGAATACGATGCCTCCGAAAAACGTGTAACGGCAAGTTTGCAATTGCACAACTTAGCCATTTCTTTATGAATTTCAAAAATTGTGGTACCTTTAGAATTCTTAGGGTTTCTAGATGATTTTGATTGCAAAAAACTTGGAAATAGAGTCGTCTACTTTTTTAAAAAGCGAAAAGAGTTGTTACACGTTTTTTTGAAAGGTGTGTTTGTAGGGTTTTGCAAGTGGCGCAATATCTGTAATTTAGATTAATGGGCACAAATGTTCACAATTAGCCAGAATACAGTCATGGTTCCTATATATGGATCCTGGAGACAACGGAACGGTCCTCGAAAAATCCGGAACATCCGTAAAAATGGTCAATCCATTATCCTGATCCTAGCGCTCTGCGATTTTTTTGAAAACATTAAGAACTGTGATATAAACAAATATTTGGGGTCGTGACATAAACATTTACCTGGATGGCCATGGGACCGTCCTCCGGAAGATCCGGAACATCCGTAAAAGTGGATAATCCATGAATCTGATCCTAGAGCTCCGTGTTTTTTTTTTAACATTAGGATCTGTGATGATGGAAAGAATTAGGGGTTGTGACATAAACATGAACCTGAACGTCATTAGGACCATCCTCCGGAAGATCCGGAACATCCGTGAAAGTGGTCAAGCAATGAAAATGATCCTAGAGCTCCGCAGTTTTTGAAAAAAACACTAAGAACTGAGATGATAGAATGAATTTAGGGTCGTGACATAAACATGGATCTTGATGGGTATGGGACCGTCCTCCGAAAGATCCGGAACATCCGTTAAAGTGGAAAATTCACGAAACTGATCCGAGAGCTCAGTGGTTTTCGTGAAAACGTTAGGAACTGCGATATTAGAATGAATTTGGGATCGTGACATAAAAATGGACCCAGATGGCAGATGGTCCTCCGCAAGATCCGAAAATTCCGTAAAAGTGGTCATTGTATGAAACTGACCCTAGAGCTCCACGGTGTTTTCGAAATCACTTGGAACTGTCATAAATAAATTAATTTGCGGTCGTGACATAAACATGTACCTAGAAGGCCATGGGACCATCCTCCGCAAGATCTAAAACATCTTTAAAAATGGTCAATCTTTGAAACTGATCCTAGAGTTCTACGGTTCTTTCGAAAGCATGTGGAACTGCGATATAAGAAAGAATTCGGGGTCATGACATAAACACGTACCGGAGACGAACCAACCCCGGGGTGAAAGTCTCCTTAATAAAGATAAGAAAAAAAAACTCGGACCTGGATGGCCATAGGACCGTCCTCCGGAAGATACGGAACATCTGTAAAAGTGATCCAGAGGTTTCTTATATCACAGTGTTTAAAATAGAACTGCAGAGCTCTAGAATCAGTTTCACAGTATGATAAATTTACGGATGTTCCGGATCCATGTTTATGTCACGACCCTAAATTCTATCTTAAATCGCAGTTCCAAGAGTTTTCGAGAAAAAAAACCACGGTTTTTTCACAGTTTCATCGATGATCCACTTTTACGAATGATCAGGATCTTCTGGAGGACGTTCCAATGGCCATCCAGGTCCATTTTTACGGATGGATCTTCCGGAGGACTGTCCCATGGTCATTCGGTTCCATGTTTATGTTAAGACTCCAAATTCATTCTAATATCACAGTTCCACGGTTTTTCGTTCTTGGATCAATTTGATGGCTTGCAGGTCACCTTCTACTTGGTTGATCCACCTTGCCCGCTGCGCGCCTCTTCTTCTTGTTCCTGTTGGGGCGCTTTCGAGAACCATTTTCACTGCGTCGTCGTGCGACATTCTTACGACATGCCGAGCCTACCGTAGTCGCCCAAGTTTTGCAATGTGAACGATGGATGGTTCTCCCAACAGCTGGTGCAATTCTTGGTTCATTCGCTTCCTCCACGTTCCGTCATCCAAGGGCGCGTTTGTCCTCCACGAGCATAGTCACGGTCTCGTGGCAGTAGACGACCACTGGTCTAATCAGCGTCTTTTAGATAGTCAAATTCGTGGCGAATTTTATTCGACCGGAGCGTCCTCCGGAGTCCAAAGTAGACACGATTTCCTGCCATAATGCGTCTTTGAAATTCTCTGCTGGTATCATTTTCGACGGTCACCAGTGAGCCAAAATACACGAACTCATCGACCACATCGATTTCGTCACCGTCAATCTGAACTCGGGGTGGGAGGCTAACATTGTCTTCCCTAGAACCTCTTCCTTTCATGTATTTTGTGTTTAATGCGTTGATGGCAAGACCAATCAACCTAGCTTCGTACTTCAGTCTGATGTAGGTTTCCGCCTTCGTCTCAAAGTTCCGTGCCATGATGTCGATGTCATCGGTGAAGCCAAGAAGCTGTCTTGATACTCGTGTCTATCCCAACTCTTCTGATCACACCTTCTAACGCGATGTTGACTAGCAGACACGAAAATCCATCCCCTTGCCGTAACCCCTTTCGAGATTCAAAGGGACTCGAGAGTGTCCCCGATACTCGAACAACACACATCACTCGATCCATCATTGCCTTGACCAATCGCGTCAGTTTATCTGGAAATCCGTACTCGTGCATAATCTGCCATAGCTGATCACGATCGATTGTGTCGTATGCGGATTGAAATCTATGAACAAATGAAGTGTAAGCAAGTTGTATTTGTGGCATTTCTGCAGAACCTGCCGAATCGCGAATATGAACCCATGAATTCCTGCTGGTATTGCCCAAGAAATCAGCAGTGTGATCGCGCGGTAGTTGCAGCAATCCAACTTGTCGCCCATTTTGTAGATTGGGCATACAACACCTTGCTTCACTCCTCCGGTAATATCCCCTCCTCCCAAATCTTGGCAATTACCCAGTGCAGCGCTCTAGCCAATGCTTCACCACCGTATTTTAATAGCTCACTTGGTTGTTGATCTACACCAGTTGCTTTGTTGTTCTTCAGTCAAACGATCTCCTCCTCAACTTCTTGAAGATCAGGGGCCAGTAGCCTGTCGTCTCCTACACGTGCTCCAAGGTCTGTTGCCGTGCCACCTTCGTTTTCTGCTGCATCACCGTTGAGGTGCTCGTCATAGTAATGCTTCCACCTCTCAATTTTATGGAGTGACCATTTTACGGATGGATTGCTGATCTTCCGGACGACGGTCCCATGGCTGTCTAGGTACATGTTTAAGTCACGATCACAAATTCATTCTTATATCACAGTTCCTAATGTTTTTGGAAAAAAAACTGCGGAGCTCTAGGATCAGTTTCATTGATTAACCTCTTTTACGGATGTTCTGGACTTACCAGAGGATGACCCCATGGCCATTTGGGTCCATGTTTATGTCATGACCCCAAAATATTTCTTATATCGCAGTTCCACATGCTTTCGAAAAAACCGTAGAACTCTAGGATCAGTTTCGAGGGTTGACCATTTTTAAAGATGTTCTAGATCTTGCGGAGGACGGTCCCATGACCTTCTGGGTACATGTTTATGTCACGACCGCGAATTAATTTATATATGACAGTTCCAAGTGTTTTCGAAAAAAAAAACCGTGGAGCTCTAGAATCAGTTCCACACATTGACCACTTTTACGGATTTTTCGGATCTTCTGGGACGTTCCGATGGCCATCTGGGTCCATGTTTATGTCACGATCCCAAAATCATTCTAATATCACAGTTCCTAACGTTTTCAAGAAAACCACGGAGCTCTAGTATCAGTTTCGTTAATTTTCCACTTTCACGAATGTTCCGGATCTTTCGGAGGACGGTCTCATGGACATCCAGGCTCATGTTTATGTCACAAGCCTAAATTCTTTCTATCATCACAGTTCTTAATGTTTTCAAGAAAACCACGGAGCTCTAGGATCAGGATCGTGGATTTACCACTTTCACGGATGTTCCGGATCTTCCGCTGGATGATCCGATGGCTATCTTGGTCCATGACCCAAATTCATTCTTATATCACAGATCCTAATGATAAAAAAACGCGTAGCTCTAGGATCAGTTTCATGGATTGATCACTTTCACGGATGTTCCGGATCTTTCGGAGGATGGTCCTAATGACGTTCAGGTTCATGTTTATGTCACAACCCCTAATTCTTTCCATCATCACAGTTCCTAATGTTTATAAAAAAAACGTGGAGCTCTAGGATCAGGAGAGTGGATTTACCACTTTTACGGATGTTCCGGATCTTCCGGAGGACGGTCCCATGGCCATCCAGGTAAATGTTTATGTCACGATCCCAAATATTTGTTTATATCACAGTTCTTAATGTTTTCAAAAAAATCGCAGAGCGCTAGGATCAGGATAATGGATTGACCATTTTTACGGATGTTCCGGATTTTTCGAGGACCGTTCCGTTGTCTCCAGGATCCATATATAGGAACCATGACTGTATTCTGGCTAATTGTGAACATTTGTGCCCATTAATCTAAATTACAGATCTTGCGCCACTTGCAAAACCCTACAAACACACCTTTCAAAAAAACGTGTAACAACTCTTTTCGCTTTTTAAAAAAGTAAACGACTCTATTTCCAAGTTTTTTGCAATCAAAATCATCTAGAAATCCTAGGAATTCTAAAGGTACCACAATTTTTGAAATTCATAAAGAAATGGCTAAGTTGTGCCATTGCAAACTTGCCGTTACACGTTTTTCGGAGGCTTCGTAGTCGGCGTAAAGTTTTTTACCCACCGTATTCGGAGTGTTAGTAAGCATTCTGCGAACATAAAATTGAGCAGCATAATCAAATGCAAGCGGATCCAGTTTCCTGTGGTGAGCGCGAGTGCCCTTACCGTGAACAAGTCTCAAGGCGGTATGTTTTCGGAGATTGTGTACGAGTACGATAAAGGGCAAGAACAACAGCTGTCATACGTTGGACTTTCCAGAGTCACATCCATCGAAGGATTGTACTTAACGAATGCCAGAAATGTGTTCAAGTTTCATCACGCGAAGGGAACCTCCTTACCGAGGATACAAGAGCTGCGAACAGAGCTTCAGCGCTTGTCTAATCACCGGCTTCGAACCATTGGACAGGAGATCGTTGAGGTGCTACAGACACGTAACTGTGCGTGATGAGTATGAATGTGCAAAGTCTCAATGCGCACTCATCAGATATCGCTTCCGATCATGTACTGACTGATGTGGACTTGCTGGTTCTGAGTGAGACGTGGATCGATGACAATGCATCAGTTGAAATAGCCGGATTCAACTGGGTAGTGCAGTCAAAGCGTGCTGGTACGAGAGCTGGAGGAGTTGCAATCTACCCAGGGCTGTCATCTGATCACTCAATGTGCGCAATGTACTAATTTTCTGAAATAAACAAAGTGGGAAATAAGCAAACACAAAGTTTTCTTGTCTTTCACCCTGCGCAAGTGTAAAGCAGTGGAGAAGAGAAGACAGACACACACCCAGAAATAACGAAAGCTTAATGTGTAGCCATCGCTCCGACGGCTCCGACGCAAAGAGCGCCACTCAGTGTAGGGTTGCAAATGGGAAACCCAGCAAAAAGACAAAATTCTGCTTCGTTATGCTCTTCTTCATCTCCTATTCATGCAGTCGTGGCAAGCAAAGTATGCATATAGTTCAAAGAAGACATTAGCGTTTGTTCGCTCCCTGTGACTCGCTCCCTGTGCCGCACGGAGTGTACCGCTCATTTTGGAGATCGCTTTCTCACATATTAGTTGGAAAAGAGTGTGCAAAGTAAATGGGAGAACCACACATTCTTTGTTGAGTGTTGTGAGATGCATGCACAAAGTTGCTTTGCTAACGCTCTGAGGTACTTTCCAGCCCTGAATCTACCAAAAGGACAATGACTCCACTAAGGCTAGTTCTCATACTATCGAAAAGCTTAGCGAACACCACGACGAGCTACTGATGGTTGCCGACGAACATGGTGACATTTGTGCTGCTGAAATTACCGTCAGTAACACCAGAGCGCTGCTGGTTTACGTGAATATTTGACCAGGTAATTAAAATAAGAAAATCTCGTATTCTTAGTCTGACATTCTCATTCTAACTATGTACCACAATCAAGCAGAAGAAGTTCTTATTGACACGTCACCTGATGATGTACACCTATGCTCTTATGCCCTTTATCGTCACTGGAGATTTCAACACCGATGTTTCGAAGCAGAAGTGTGTTGAGTTATCGATTTTATGTTGAAATATTTTCGGTTGAATTTGGCATCTAACCCCTCCGAAGCGATTACCCTTGGTGGTTCATATAATGACCTGACGTTCTTCAGAATTATTCGGGCAGAGTGTATACGGTACTGTTCGTACTTCTCGTATCACAGGCCAATTCTGTCGATACTGGAAATCTAAAATTGTGGTAAGTTGTATATCCAACTCGATATCACAAACGAAACGTTTCACTAATCTTCTTGTATACACGCACTTCTCATTCGCTCCACAGCTGTATCATCGATGCCATCCATCATGCCTAAGGTCAATCATCAATCCATCATAGTGTCATGTTCTCAATCGTAATGCAGGGTCTCCATATTGCCCAAGGCCTCCAACACTCCGAGGACGACATCGATCTCGGAAGGCACTTCATCAACCATCAACTGGTTATACAAAACCACTCAAACCATCGGCCCTTTTCAGGGCCACCACAACTTTCTACAAAAGAGTTGAGTTATGAAATTCACTTAATTCCAAAGCAATATCCGAAACAACAAACTAGAAAATCGAACAAAAATTTCGTAGTCCTACGTCAACAATGCGGTCGTGTCTTGTACACCACCCTCCAACTTTTTTTTGTAAATTTATTTATTTGTACAGGCTCTATCGAATAAACTTCACTGGGCAAAGTTATCATTTTCGATATACATACTTAATCTTAACCTTAAATCTAGAGTTACATGAATTGATCCGAATACTACACAGCAAAAAATAATGAATATTACATGACGTGTAAACCAAAACCATTTTAAAATTACATCGCTTTAAACTATGTTTTAATTTAGTTTTACATTAAAAATCATGCACATAATAAAAACATAATAAAACTCATAAAATTACACGTTTATTCGATTAATTTTCTCTTGCAGTGTAATATCACCACGTGATGTAAAAACTTATCGAAGGACATCGGATTTTCAACGATAAAACCTATGAATTTACATGCTCGTGTAAATTTAAATCTACAAACGTTGAGAAATCTAATATGGCGGACGGTTTTTTCTCCGATCGGTTTGTTTTGTTTTGTGCGCTCAGTTTTGTTTTTGCGGAACGATTTATCGTGCATACCTGTGCATACGCGCGTCCACAAATAGAAAATGGATGACAGACAAAATAGTGATTACAGCGGTTTTATACAGAGAGCACTTTAAGGTCCTGCAGAAAATCAAACATTTGGATATGGAAAAATAGAATAACATTCAAAAATGCACTCGTGGTTCCTTTTTTCTCCTGTTTGATCGTTTTGATGCAGCGGTGGAAGTATGTAGAGTATGTACTGTGCCGTAAAGGCGGGTTATTCCACGTGGGTGAATCAGTTCGATTTTATGCAAATTCGTTCAAAAAGCCAAATGCGTGTGATTCTGAATGTCCTGTAGAATTACAAAGTGAGTGATTCTAAAGCCATCAATGTAAAATTCAAGTGACGTTTAATTTTACATGCATGTAAATTTCAAGTCGTGTAAATTAAAAAACCAATTTAATTGTACATGAATATGCATGCTCGTTTTATGTGCATGGAAATTCGTGTAAAATCACAAAATAATTTTAACTGTGCAAATAGAAAATGGATGACAGATAAAATAGTGATTACAGCGGTTTATACGGAGAGCACTTTTAGTTCGTGCAGAATATAAAAAAATATGGATATGGAAAAATAGAAAAACATTCAAAAATGCGCTCGTGGTTCCTTTTTTCTCCTGACTGATCGTTTTGATGCAGCGGTGGAAGTGTAGGGTATGTACTGTGCCGTAAAGGCGGGTTATTTCACGTGGGTGATAATTCCACGTACTTGACAATCAGTTCGATTCTATGCAAATTCGTTCAAAAAGCCAAATGCGTGTAATTCTAAATGTCCTGTAGAATTACAAAATGAGCCCATCTAAAGCTATCCATGTAAAATTCAAGATACGTTTAATTTTACATGCATGTACATTTCAAGTCGTGTAAATTAAAAAACCAATTTGATTTTACATGAATATGCATGCTCGTTTTATGTGCATGGAAATTCGTGTAAAATTAAAAAATAATTTTAACTGTGTAGAGATCGTCTCTAGTTTGAGATATACAATTTTATGGATGGAGAGAGCGAGAAGGAGGTTTGAAGTATTATTTACGATACACATATTAAACTATTCCTAAAACATGAACTTATTGCTATTCAACGTGATATCCGCATTGTAATTACACAATTATTACAAAAACAACCGTTAAAAAACTACACACATAAAATAAAAACTAAACACAAAGTTAATGAAAATTTTAATCTAAGATTACACAGCAAAAAATAAGGAACATTTCATGACATGTAAACCAAAACCATTTTAAAATTACATCGCTTTAAACTATGTTTTAATTTAATTAAAACTTTAATTGAAAATCATGCACATAATAAAAACATGATAAAACTCATAAGATTACACGTTTATTCAATTAATTTTCTCTTACAGTGTAATATCACCACGTGATGTAAAAACTTATCGAAGAACATCGGATTTTCAACGATAAAACCTATAAATTTACATGCTCGTGTAAATTTAAATCAACAAACATTCAGAAAGCTAATATGGCGGACGGACCGAATATTCGATCAGTTTTTTCTCGGCTCGGTTTGTTTTGTTTTGTACGCTCAGTTTGCTTATGTGGAACGATTTATCGTGCATACGCGCGTCCACAAATAGAAATTGGATGACATACAAAATATTGATTTAAGCGGTTTTATACAGAGAGCACTTTTGGTTCGTTTAGAAAATCAAAAATTTTGATATGGAAAAATATAAAAACATTTAAAAATTCTCTCGTGGTTCCTTTTTTCTCCTGACTGATCGTTTTGAAGCAGTGCCACCACTGTAGGGTAGGGTATGTTCTGTATGTATGTACTGTGCCGTGAAGGCGGGTTATTCCACGTGGGTGCTTGACAATCAGTTCGATTTTATGCAAATTCGTTCAAAAAGTCAAATGCGTGTAATTCTAAATGTCCTGTAGAATGACAAAGTGAGCCCATCTAAAGCCATCCATGTAAAATTCAAGTGACGTTTAATTTAACATGCATGTACATTTCACGTCGTGTTTGAATTCACCAATTTTATTTATAATTTTACATGAATTTGCATGCTCGTTTTATGTGCATGGAAATTCGTGTAAAATTACAAAATAATTTTAACTGTGTAATATTCTTCAAGCCAAAATATCCCGAACTGGAACATTTCGTTGTCAAATAATGTGATCTGCGTCCTGGTAGCCTTGTCCACATTTACAAATCAAAGTTGTTGAGTTCATATAAATTGCGACAAGCGGCTATAGATTTGGCATCATGTTTTTGTAGCTCGATAAATTCATAAACCATCATATCCTGACTCGCATGCAAAATCGCAGCCAACACCATTAGGATTTTCGTTCCGTGTTTTGCGATATCTATCGAAAATATAAAAAAAAAAATTACACCCTTTGGCATCGCCACGCCCGTTATGTGTTTCGTGGGGATCACGAAAAAGTGTGTAAATGCAGTCCAGGCAATAGCAGCAGCCAACGCCATGAATAGCTACGAAGCCCAAGCCCACGGTTCTCATGTTTATTCATATGTTTCGTTTCGCTACCAACATGGACTCACGGAGGATTTGGGGAGGTTTGAACAGCTCGCTGGTGGTGTTGTTGTTGATTTTTTTCTTCTTTGGTGCCAGCACTGCAACCAACAGATATACAGACCTGTCAGCTCGCTCTGATAGGGATATGAAGGCTGCAAAGCTGCCGTCCATTGCATCCGTCCCTGTTGAATCAGGCGGTAAAAAGCTAAGACTTTTTTGCCGTTTTTTTTTTTTTTGCTGTGAAGTTCTTGCAACAGCCCCTTCTGAAGAATGCGCTCATATGGTTGAACCGAAAGACAAAAATAATAACCACAAGAAAACTGTAAAAAATGTGGCGGTCGGAGGTGCATATTGGAGGTGAATTGCGTCGTCCGTTTCATTCTTCTACCTTATGGCAGTTTCCTTATGCTTGCTTTGCACTCATATTTCTGTTTGACTGATATAACGAGCGCCATTTTGAAACATGCTTCAAGAAAGGTTTCAGCTCAGAAAATGAAGAACAGAAGTAGAAGCTTGTATTTGAATTTTCTTGATTCATAGTTGATCTTTATATCAATCAATAGAATCACTGATATTGATACCTACCCAAGTAACCACCAAACCCCCAAAATTGCCCGGAGATCTCCCTTTTTGGTGTATAAGGTTGATATAGGGCTTCCGACTTTTATATTAGTCGTATATCAGTTTTATATTTCAAACAGGGCAATTATCAATACTACTCTTAATTAAATTGTTTGCTCCTATCCACCAAACTCTTGCTGACCCGTAGCATTAGCCGTATCATATCCAAAATTGAATTTTCTTCGCCCACTTGATAGTTGCTCGTCTAAATGAACTCTAGATACAGTCGCAAGGGAGAAACAAAGTCTACGCTCTATTCTCTCGACTCATCCAACGACCCGACCTAAAGGCTAGAAACTGGAAAGCGGAAGAATAAATTAAGTCCAATTTGATTCAATCACGCACAGAAATCTCTTTATGCTCTTAATAACCGCGCCAAGGCAGCCCTTATGCGAACCAGCTGGACGAAATGTATGTAAATACTATTGTGTGGTAGAAGTACTGATAAACCACGGAAATCAACGCTCGGACACCCAACTTATGTTTTGAATAAATCTCTACATAATTGTATGTTTATGAAGAGATTTTACCGATGTCGATCTTGAATCCACAAATCGTATGTTCATCGATGACTTTGACATAGTAATCCCACTAGAATTTTGCCATCATATGTGTGGGAATTCTCCTCAAAGAATGATCCTAATCTGACAAATTTCAAAATCGGCATTGTGCTTCCTCCTCTTCAATGGAACCATCCCAAAAGGTAAACAAACACGACCTTCTGATTCCATTATGTTCAACATCGTTCAATATATGCTAATCCCAGAACAAAACATGGTGGTTCTTTTATTTGAAACATTACACGCTTATTTGACAAGTGAGCATATACCTCCGCACCAACCGTACCATCCAGAGGGGAAACTATAGAAGCCAGCTTTATTGCCCTACATTTAACGCTAAAGATCTCGATAATCCCCTATTGTTGTCAGCAACGGCAGCGAGCATGGGACGTGTGATGGTTTCCGTATGGGTTCGAATATGATGAATGAAAGCGTTCAACGAGGATTATCAAAATAGCATATCGGCAAAGAGGAGCTGCTTGTTTTCGTTTCGCAGATTCTCCATAAAGGGCGATCGGCAGTAATATACCGTTCCGATTAAAATTTCGGACGATTCAAATTTCGGACACTTTCATTTTTAATTAAATATTACATCCAGTTAGAAACAAAGTAATAATGTTAGATGATCGTGGAGGGCACTAGTCAAAAAAATTTAAAATTTACAAGACATGTGGATCATATTCGACCGAGATAATCAACTTTTAAAAGTGTCCGAAATTCGAGTTTAAGTGTCCGAAATTTGAATCGGTACGGTATTACACTGGAGTCGCTTTTTACGCGGTTTTTTTTTACACGGTTTTTTTTTACGCGGTTTTTTTTTACGCGGATTTCGGAATTTACGCGGTTTTTTTTTTACGCGGATTCCGGAATTTACGCGGTTTTTTTTTACGCGGATTTTGGTTTTTTTTTACGCGGATTTCAGAATTTACGCGGTATATCGCTTTTTACGCGGTTTTTTCTTACACGGTCTTTTTTTACTTGGTTTTTTTTTACGCGGATTTCGGAATTTACGCGGATTCCGGAATTTACGCGGTTTTTTTTTACGCGGGACGTATCACCCGCGTAAAAAGCGACTCCAGTGTATATTTTTGATGAACTTTCGGAGGAAGTTTCTTAAAAGTTGACAAAACATATTGCAACGTATGTATAGCTTACAACCTGTAAGTAATCGTTTTCTCAAGAGTGTAGTTTACACCATATGACATAAATCACTTAAAATTTTACAAATGTCTAATGTCGAATCTCACAAAATTGATTTACATGTTCTAAAGTTCATAGACATTTTGAAAATAAAATTAAACAACCAAACATACAACATACAACAAACAGCGTTTTGAAATCAGCATCAGATCATTTCTAAAAAGTGGTATTATATAACAATCATTTGTTTATGTTTATGTGCAAATTATAATCGCGAAAATAAACCTTAGAAGGCTTAGAAAAACACAAAAATAAAATCATCTTCGCTCAAAGGGAGACTTGACACACTTGAGGTTTCGAAGATTCGGATGACATGACGTTTATGTATTCACGAAAACTTGGCTCGATGGGAGGATCAATTCAGTGCAACTGTTTGGTGACTCTTTTACTGTCTACAGATTAGACCGTAATTCATCCAACAGCATTCGTACTCGCGGTGGTGGTGTGCTCATCGCTGTTTCCAACGAATTCGCCTCCTGCGTAATCTCCAACGAACTATTTACTACAATTGAAGCGGTTTGGGTTAAGGTCAGCCTCACTTCGCGGGACATCCTCATTGGAGCGGTGTATATTCCCCCTGAACGTCGACATGACTGCACCACAATGCAGCTTCATCTGGATGCTACAGAATTTGCATCGTCCATGGCTGATATAACGGATGTGCTTCTTCTGCTTGGTGATTTTAATCAGCCTGGGCTTAGCTGGTCACCCTCAGGCCAGGGTTATGCGTTTCCAGATCCGATTGCATCTTCAACTACTCCTGCCAGCCGCTTGCTTGTTGACGGCACGGCTTTTCATGGACTGAGCCAGATAAACCTTGTTCCCAATTTCCAGTCTCGTTTTCTTGACTTGGTTTTTGTTAGCGAAAGTGCACTTCCGGACTGTGTCGTCGTTGAAGCGCCTGATGTCATCGTTCCTCTTGACAATTTCCACCCTGCTTTGGATATATCTATCGCGAACGGATCTCAAATTCGTTTTGATGAAACCATGACTGAAATGTTACTACTAGGACATCTTTGCTTGCTATTTTCAGAATTCACACAAGCACAACATCAGCACCTTTTATTATTAGAAAAACTAAAATACGTACATTCGTGACGGTCTTCGTCGGCAGTGTCATATGACATTTTAGTTTGGTACTGTACTTTGATAGCTTATTTTGCAAGTGTCGGAGCTGTAAAAATATGGTCACGGCTCTAGAGCCACGCAGCTTTGACCACGCTACCGGTCTTACTGTCGAATATTATTTTGTATTTCTTTTCTTATTTTTCTTTTCATGTTATCAACGGGAGCCCCAAAAAATGCACCTTTAGAAACATAAAAAATGAAAAATATTCCTTAAAAACACCCTAATGATCCTTTAAAATTTCTGGTGAAAATCCCTAAAAAAGTGTGAATGATCCATAAAAAATGTGACTATAATCCATGTTTTATGTAAAATTTAGCAACACAATTGTAAAAAGGTACAGCTCAATTTCTAAAGAATGAGCATTGAAATTGTTCGAATCACCCATAAACATATTGCAAATGATTCATAAAACGTTCAACCATGAACCAGAAACTAAAGAAATTGATTCATTGTCGCACTAAAAAATATAGCAATTATCCATAAATTAGACATACAGTGTTGATCGTAAACCCTAGAGAACAATTTTTTTGTAACGTGGTGAATAGAATGTAATGTACACACTACGAAAAAGTCATGTAAATTTCCGTGCCCTGAGACCGACACATGCAAGCGGCCCAAATGACATAAGAATCATTTGAAAGAAACGAGAAAATCAATTCAATCAAGCGTACTTTTCGTCGAGTTGCGTATGCTTTGGAACACTTAATTTTACATGACATGTTTGTTTACGTTCCATAATTTACGTCAAAGATAAATTACGTCTCGTGTAAAAATAGTTATTTCTAAGTGTGTAACAATGTAATTCTTTGAACTGAAACTAGCTGGGACAAAAGCGTAAGAAGCGAAGAAATTTTAGGAAACAATTTTAATGTATTCCGGCACGACCGAAATCTACATCTTTGTAAGAAAAAGTCTGGAGGTGGTGTTCTCATTGCCATCACTGCAGACTTTAATTGCGAATAAATACAAACTAATAAGAACACGAAATTTGAACATGTATGGGCCAAAGCACTTATTGCTGGTGAAACACACATTTTTACTTCTGTGTATTTCCCACCTGAACATGCGAACAAACACTCTTTTGAATTATTTTTTCAAATTGTCGAAACTGTCATGTCAAATCTAGAACCAGAAGTAAAACTGCATATTTATGGCGACTTCAACCAACGCAACGCAGATTTTGAAAACGACAGACATTGAAAACGAATCATTTTTACTTCCAATCGTAGGTGAAGACGAAACATTACAATTTCTTTTTGACAAAATCTCATATTTAGGTCTACATCAAATAAACCACGTGAAAAATCAGCAGAATGCACATTTAGACCTTTTATTTCCAAACTGTACTGAAGACTTCTGTGTGTATGCATCATTATCACCTTTATGGAAAAATGAATATTCAATTGAATATTTAATCTTCATACAAAATACTTCTTCTCCCAGCGACTGGGATTACGAGGAAGTCCCGGAATATCATAAAGCAAATTACGAAGAAGCCAAACTTAGACTATGTACAATAAATTGGCAAAATATAATGAGTATTGAAGGAAATGTCGACAATGAAGTTGGCAGATTTCATTCAATTATTCGTAACATAATTTCAGAAACCGTATGAATATCCTTCACGAGTAAAATTAACACTTTATATAATAAAATGACCTAATATTCGTTATAAGCTTTGACTACTAATATGAACGATTACTTGTTTCGATTTTATTTAGGATCCACCCAAGGGTTTAGATTTTAGCTTGATTTAGCGCGCTAACAATTTTTAATGATTTTAAAACAAGTCTAGACAACGAACCAGACATATATGACATTATTATTTTCAACTTTACGTGATATTTGCTAAAAAATCAGCATAAGAAAACATTGGAACCACCATAAAATATTAGATTTTTTAATCCATCATTTTGAATGCAAAATGTGGATTCAGGAGCAACACATTTCTTAACAAGAGTGTTGGTTGCGATTTTCAACAAACAATTTCAGTACGGCCGGTTTTTGTATGGCGTCCCAGTGTACCGTATTGCACCATCGCACAAATAAGGTTCCCGTTTCACCTTGGTTTTCTTTGCATGCACGTAACCTATAGCTCATACCGTAGTAGGCTGTGTATAAAAGAAAATGATTTACTTAGTTTGACAGTTTCACCATGACGAAGTGGCAGCGTATTCGTGATTTGTCCCACTCGAAAATGTCGCAAAAAGACATTTCAATCGCCGTAGGAGTGTTCCGGTGGACCGTCAAAAGAGTTTTAGACCGAGAAAAGAAAGGACAACTATCCGCGAAGGTGGCCACAGGTCGTCCGAGGTCAGCTCGGGTTCCGAGGGTTATCGCCGCTATCAAAAGGAAGATTTGGGTGAATCCAGTGCGTTCAATAAGGAAAATGGCAAAGGAACACGGGATCAGCACGGAAGATCCTAAAGGAAGATTGCGGGGCGAAGTCGAGGGCATGGAAAAAAAAACTCACATGATTACCAACCGCATCCGGGAGCCTTGAGTCGAACGATGCAAAAAAAATCTTGAACTTCCTTAAGAGAAAAAATCCGGTATTCCTGTTCACCGACGAGAGCATGTTTACCGTCGATCCCGTATCAAATTCCAGACCTGACCGGTATATTAGTTCTGTTCCGGTAAAAGACGTGGCCGACGAGCACAAGAACGTGTATCTGACCAAGCATCCTGCTAGTGTTATGGTGTTTGGATTGGTGGCTTCCGATGGCAAAAAAATGGACCCGGTGTTCATTCCAGAAGGCGACAAGGTCAACACGGAGGTCTACATCGGAATTTTAAGTAAGTATGTTCTTCCGTGGATCAAAGAACAGAGCCGGCGCCGGTGGTGTAGTGGTAAGCGTGACTGCTTTCTAACACCCCAATGGGTCTGGGTTCAATCCCAGCCGAGGTCGGTGGGATTTTTCTGAGGCATACATATATCTGGTCACGTCTTCCTTCGGAAGGGAAGTAAAGCCGTTGGTCCCGGCCCATGTGTGTGTTGAATGGGTGCGATATACTACGCAGGTGTGGAAGCTGCCTTTCCTGCACATTAAATTGCCGTCAATGGATGGCAATCGATGTCCATCGGTGATTGGCACTAGATTGCGGAACAGAGACCGACGTTAAATAAAGGAAAGAAAGAAGAAAACGAAAGAAGATCAAAGAACAGTACGGTCCGAAGCCAAATGTTGTATTTCAACAAGATGGGGCTCCGTGCCACACCTCGAACCGCACTCAAAAGTGGTTGCAGGAACATCTTCCGTTCTGGGCGAAGGATATGTGGCCGCCATCCAGCCCGGATCTTAATCCGCTGGATTACTAAATATGGCGCGTCATGAAGGCCAAGGCCTGTTCTAAACACCACCCGAGTACAGCAAACCTCAGACAAACAATGTCCCGTACCTGGAGAGAAATGGATCCAGACTACATTATTAGAAGCTGCCGTGCATTCCGGAAGCGTGTGGAGGCCGTAATTGCAGCAAGTGGCAACTCGATCGATGATTTACCTAGTTTAAGACTCTGGAAAATATCCCCCCTTTAAATAAATAAAAAATTTCGAAAAGGAAATTTTTTAGATTTTTTTTTTAATTTCACATTGCTCAATGGTGCAAACATTATCACGCATACGGTATGATACCAGCAACATGTGAATAGTGAAAATCTTAGCGGAACTTCAATGCATCAACAAAAAAACGCACATTATTATTATTGTATTCACTCAGCAGCCGCCCAAGAGGTAGTACTGCGAATCAACAAGACTTTGCCTTCCGCATACCATCAATGCGTAATATTATCAACGTGTTTGAAAAAGTAGCCAGATTGTATCAAGTGCTAGCATATTACAATATACATATCCAGGTGTAACAGGTTTCCCGTTCCAAACGCGACTCGAAAATAGTAATTACTTATGTAGATGACTGTTGTAATACGACCAAGCGCAGGCAGCTCACGCATGTATGGTCATTGTATCCCGACGGTGCATGTAAATACATATGTGCATAAAGATGTTTTAATTCATATGATTGCTGTTTTTTGTGCGCTCTTGATTACGTTTACACATAAAAAAACATGATTCTCGTGGAACTGCTTTTAATCACGTGTCGATCGAATGCATCAGGTAGCGCACGGTAAGAACACGACAGTCAAATCTGTCGATTATTCTGAAACACGACGGGTGCTTCCAAATGTTTCATTAGAAAGTACTCATACTGAAAATTCCATTCAATACGACATTGCTATGATTTCTATGGTCAACTTAGCTGAACCTTTACTCAGTGTACTAATCCCACACACACAGTCGCCTTCAATTTCAATTGGTTAACTGTTACTCGTTTGAATAAAAGATGTACCGCCATCAACGGTATTGGCGTTTTGTCTTTTCATTTATGGATGCATCTTTGTTGTGCGTACTTAGGCATGTTAAAAAGCACCGTACATATGCAACCAACATGCAACCTGTAATAATTCCCTTAGCTACTCACACTGCGTGCTCACTATCAAAGTGGGTTGCTGCAACCAGATGAAGAGTGCTACAAATTTACATATCAAAAAATTATTCTGCGTTCACCTATAAAACCGCATCATTATGCTAAACAGTACTTAATACGTGTATGTATGTAGTTTGTACCGTGTGTGTGCATACAATGTAATGAGAGGCTTTATGCAAAAGAACGCACATTGTGCGATTCAGGAGGAGCTATGCGTACAGCGAGTGACTGTGGCAGCTTTTACCCTTGTCTGGTTCGTCGTCCTCTCGAGTCACCCAGCCGGCAGCTTGGCTAATAATAATCGACACCCCGAATGATGAAAAAGTCTCACGTTCGATTCTGAGAAATTTTTCAAGGAAATTTTACAACTCTATCTCGCCGTCATCGGCTTTGGCAGCGGCGTCGTCATCATTGATCGTCAAAGTACAATGAGCCCCAGTTCGAAAGAAAGAAAATGTTTAAGCCCTTTGGAATGGGAATGAAGAAAAACGCACATCGCGTGATCGGGCTCAGACTTGCCACTCAGTCAGTCAGTCCGGCATCCTCGGTCTGAATAAGTTCAAAAGTTCTGGCCTTTTTCGTCTGTTGCTGCCTCGCCGTCGTCGTCGTCACTGTCGTTCCTCAACTGCAACTGTCTTCCTGTGGCCGTGTTGTTCCCATGCAATGACACGATCTTTCAAGGTCTTGGCTAAGCTCCAGAGGACTATAATTTGGGAATATAAAGCTAATGTCAGCAGATCAACTCAGATGAGATGTTCCTCGAAAAAGACGAACGTGTGCTGAAATGGTCTCAAAATCAAATTGGATTCAGGATTTCAGTAAGAAATCAGGAAGCAATTGAATGGCGTAAATACTGTTCTTTTTATAAAATGGACACTAAAAAAATACCTTTAACTATTATGTATTACGTTTTATCCGTATAGTACCTTCGGGAGAGATAAATATTATGAGCCAATCAAAATGAGGTATTGCTTAAAATTCTTATTTTAATCAAATAACTTTTTAATTAATATTAGAATCAATTTTTTGCAATGAAATGTACACATTACGAAAAAGACATGTAAATTTCAGCGCTCTGAGACCGACACATGCAAGCGGCCCTTTTGACATAAAAATCAGTTGAAAAGAACGAGAAAATCAATCCAATCAAACGCACTTTTCGTCGGGTTGCATATGTTTCAGTTTCAGGACACTTAATTTTACATGCCATGTTTGTTTACGTTTCATGATTTACGTCAAAGCTGAATAGCGTCTCGTGTAAAAATGATAATTTCTTATTGTGCATTTACATTTTTAATACTCTTACATTTTTGTATGATTTTTTGTGATTTTTTAAACAAGTTGCATTTAATTTGGTAGCAATTTGAGATTTCACAATCAAAAATAAAGGCGAAAAAATCGCGAATAACACTCAATTCTGTTGTACTGCATGTGTGAGAATTGAGTGTTTTTCGCAATTTTTTTTCACCTTTATTTTTGATCGTGAGATCTCAAATTGCTACCAAATTTAATGCAACTTGTTTAAAAAAATCACAAAAAAATCATACAAAAATAAAAGGGTATTAAAATGATGTATCTGCATGATGGCAAACCCGAAAAATAAAAAAAAAAAACCGCGTAAAACAGAATTGATTGTATGTATATATGTATGTACACTCAAAAATAATCCGCACTTTAATACTACGTGAAAAATCACGTAAGGTTTACATTTTCCCACTTCAGTCTACTTTAAGTGACACTCGTAAAGTCTATGCAATGCCACCTGAATATTAAATTTTAATATTTATGTTAAAAATGCATAAAACACCTGAAATGCTGCATTTGGAGGTTGAGTGTATATACAATGGTTGATATAATGAGTTTTCACCGTTTGCTCTCCAGTTTTCAAAATGATGTCCAAGTAAGAGGAGCAGCTAGTCGAAATTTCGATCGCGCAGCAAGAGAATCCGACATTCTCACACGCCAAGTTCGCAAAATTGCTGGATGTGGCCAAATCGACCGTGCCAAACGTTTTAAAAGTGTTCGGGTAGCGTCTGTCCACCGCCAAGAAGCCTGGAAGCGGTGGCAATCGTAATCCGGACGTAACAGCGACGACGAAGAAGGTGGCGATGAAATATCAGCGGAATCCTAACCTCTCCATTCGGGACGTCGCTGGCAAGCTCAATGTCTCCCATACTACTGTGCAGCGGGCCAAGAAACGAGCCGGGTTGTCGACGTTTAAGAAGATGAAGGTGGCGAACCGAGATTACAAACAAAACACGTCGGCAGAGCAGCGTTCCCGAAAGCTGTTTACGAATCTGCTCACAAAATTCGACTGTGTCGTCATCGACGACGAAACTTATATGAAGGCGGATTTCAAGCAGCTTCCGGGACAGGAGTTTTATAATGCATCAGGAAAAGGGAAGGTGGCTGAAACTTTCAAAACCATCGAACTATCGAAGTTCCTGAAAAAAATATCTCGTCTGGCAGGCCACCCGAGCAAAGTCTGAGATCAAATTCAAATCTAAATTTGATGTTGTTATTTCGCAAATAATGATTACACACACACCAAAAAAATCTGAATTTTACTGACGATGTAAACATCCATGCATGCAAACATTCATACATGTAAACTTCCTTTTCACGTAAATTAGCAACTTGCAAGAAATGTTGCAAGCAAAAGTGGACAATTGCATACAATATATGGGATATTGCATGACATGTCTCATAAATTTACACGATCTATGATCTAAATTTGTATGATATATGACGCTCCATTTATGTGCATCATAGTAACGGAAATTTACACTACTTTTTTCAGCTGTGCAGGTTACTGTCGTTTTGGTCGTTTTAACGGTTCAACTCCAAATAATTTTGTCATTTAATCTTTTACCTGATCCAGGGATTTCCCAGTGAATAGACCTTTCAAGACAACCTTGAACAGACGTTCAGTGTCGGTGTCGTAAGAAAAGCATTTGAGCTACTTCTTAGTAAGATACTTGAAAAGACGTTTGAATCCGTGCAAAGTTTCAGCCAGTACACGGCATTCACCCCGACGGCCAATTTGTAGTGAAAACTTTGATTTAACGAAGTTTAACGTTCCGTGCGAAGAGCATTCAAATCGGAAGTGGTCATAACAAAAGGCTAATCAGGATCCAATTTAGAACTATTTTAGCACAGTGGAGCGAAAATTTCAAATTTAGCATCTGTCTAGTGAGCATATCAAATTTAGTGCTCAAATAAATGACATCAGAAGGGAGATCAAGAGATTGCCCTTTTCTTTTGCGTTTAGGCGCCATGGCGGCATGAAAACGCAACACAATGACGACAGGCCTTGACGAATGTCACTATCTCTTCGTCCAATCCGGGCCAGTGCAATTGCCTTCATACGTTGGATGGCTTTTATGTAGTTGAGTAAGGCAGCGTTTCCCATAGGCTGCAGGAATCACCAGTCTGTCACTAATCATTATGCTACCTTGAGCAACGGACAGAGCTTCCTGGCGATCATAGAACCGCTGCAGCTCCGAGTCCTCTTTAGCTGACCTGGATTTCGACCAACCGTTTTGGATTAAACGGTACACTTTCCGTAGAAACGGGTCGGATTCGATTGCTCTCATGACCATGCTTAAACTTAGAGGCAGTTGGTTAACGTTTTAGATTATTACTGACATCAGTTCGTCGTCTAGACTGGTGCATGCAACGATGATTCCTTTCTTGGATCCGAAGATTCTCAAAAGCAGAGCATGGTATGTATGCAGCCGGAAATGTCTTCCGAATATGTACTCGTGGAACTTGGTGACGGAGTATATTATCGCCAATCTCTCGCGGTCAATTTGAGAGTACCGCTGCTCTACCGCCGTGAGTGGACGAGAAGCATGCTGGATCACTTTCAATTTGCCATCGAGGTACTTGTGGATTATTGAGGCCTCAATTCCGATGGATAACGCGTCTGCCCAAACGGTTATTTCTTGCCTTGGATCGTAGTATGCTAAGAGCAAATCGGATGAAAGAATTTCCTTGAACTTGACGTACGCTTGCTGGCATTCTGGTATCCACTAGAAGGGTGAATTGGTTTTCAGGATCAAGAGGAAACCTGATAACACGCATGTTCGTAACAAAATTTCCGTAATAATTGATGGCTCTCAAGAAAAAAAACAAACCCCTGTGAGGTCCTTCAGGGGCGGTATGTTCTAGATTGCTTGGATCTTTGCTGGGTTTGACCTAACACCGTGGTGATCCAAGAGATGACCCAGATACCGGATACCGATGTTGATGGTTAGTAGATTACGACAGCGCTCATCTACTTCCATCTGTAAAAAGACGTCCGTCAGATCCACCTGACTAAAGACGGAGCATTTGACCAGCTGCCCCCGCAGAGGGAGAGGTTGGTTTTTGAATAAAGTTTCAGAGTACCGTTGAACAGCTTCGGATACGCCGTGTGCAACGACTCGACATCAACAACACCACCACTGACGTTGTTACAAAAATTGTCCATCGGTAATGACCAAAGCTTGAATTTGTCGATGAGGTCTATGCCAATGAGGTTGAGAGAGTCTTTCGAAACGTAGATGCGTCCGCTGTTTGTCGAACCGTTGATGGAGACATCGCAGACAATTTCGAGCTGAAGGTCCAACCGGTCACCTGACCTGATTCGTAGGACACTGGCCGGCTGACCGATGTGGTTCCACACTTGTTCGAAGATGATAGTGATGTTCGATGCTGTGTCAAGCTGCAGCCGTAATGGGGTTCCATATAGACTCACTCACACGTAACGTCGCTTGCAGTCAATGCTGCTGACCAATGCGATTAAGGTCATGGTGTAGAACCGGTGAGACTGACGTTTTGATGCTTTCGTAGACAGCTACGCGCTTGAACAATAGCCCTCTTTGTGGCTAATTGAGGCATTCAGCGTACTTGTGACTCCTGAAACCACAGTGGTTTCAAAAGCGCATCGCACCACAGTTCCAGCACGGAGTTTCTGGGCTCTTACGCTCTTACTCCTTCGAAGATGGATTCGACCGTTTCCTGGCTCGCTTCCTGAATCGATGCTGAAAGTTACCTTTGATGGCTTGAACTTTTCCGGAAAGACCTTATGTCATGGCTGTTTCGCTTTTTAATCTGATCAGCCGCTGAAATTCTTCCATCAGTGCTTCCAGGGTGACGTCTTTTTTGTCTTAGATTTTTGTCAACAACCTGGTGCGCACCTCCGTATCGTATTCCGATTTCAGGCCGCAAACAAACATTAGGCATTTGAAAAGCTCCTTCGACAACTTGGGTGCTCTCCGGGAGGAAAATTTTGCTGAACATTTAGACCAGGTGCTGGTGCATTGATTCCTTGTGGATGATCTGGAAGATGCTGATCCGTCATTGTGCTGTAGTAACGTTTTCTCCTTTTCTTATGATTTTTTAGATTGCGTTTATTGCGCAAAAACTTAACGAAATCCCGCGAAAATAGACGACTGGATTTGAGATCATGCACTGATGGATATTTGACAGGAGAACGTGGCAATGTTCATTAATAATGAAAATTTAGTGAATTTAGTCAAATTTTCGTCAGTGCCTGAACTCAAATTCATCGTTGCACTCGTCCATAACGAAATCACTCACCAAATCCCGGTCATTCAATCCGATCAGGCAAATCCCAAACTCAAACACAGCATGATCGAATGTGTTGTCGGTATCACACTCCGGGAGCAAGTTGATCACCAGGAGAAATTGACAAAAAATGCCATGAATTTTCAGCTGTGCCATATAAAACTCTCGGTAATAATTTTTTTTTATTTTGTTAATTACTTAATTTGTGCAGGCTCAATTAAATAAACTTTACAGAACCAAGTTATTATTTTCGTTATAAATTATAAATGTCTTAAATCTTAAGTTAAATGAGTTAAACCGAAAGCTCGTGGAGGGAAAAGGATATTTGAAAAATGATTTACGATACAAATATTTCACTCCAACATGTACACTGGAGTCGCTTTTTACGCGGGTGATACGTCCCGCGTAAAAAAAACCGCGTAAATTCCGGAATCCGCGTAAAAAAACCGCGTAAATTCCGAAATCCGCGTAAAAAAAACCGCGTAAAAAAAGACCGTGTAAAAAAAACCGCGTAAAAAGCGACTCTAGTGTATAATGATAAACCGCGTAAATTCTGATATCCGCGTAAAAAAAAACTAAAATCCGCGTAAAAAAAACCGCGTAAATTCCGGAATCCACGTAAAAAAAACCGCGTACATTCCGAAATCCGCGTAAAAACCGCGTAAAAAAAACCGTGTAAAAATAAACCGCGTAAAAAGCGACTCCAGTGTATTTATTCCTATTCAATTTTATATCAGCTGTATATATATATATATATTTTCCATATATATTTTAGTGAATGAGTTTCTATATTATGTTAGGGAACATCCATAAATGACGGAGCACATTTTTGACAATTGTAGACCCCCTCCCACCTCGTAGCGTACTTTACTTACCTTACCAATCAGGCTAAGGCCTTGTTGTCCTCTGCTGTCCGAAGAAGTCGTCTCCACTCTACTTGATCCCTGGCCACAGTTTGCCAGCCTCGTAGTCTGCGAAGGGTCCGCAGGCCACCTTCTACTTGGTCGATCCACCTTGCCCGCTGCGCGCCACTTTTTCTTGTTCCTGTTGGGTCGCTTTCTGGAACCATTTTCACTGGGTCGTCGTGCAGCATTCTTACGACGTGCCCAGCCCACCGTAGTCACCCAGTTTTTGCAATGTGGACGATGGATGGTTCTCCCAGTAGCTGGTGGAATTCGTGCTTTATTCGCCTCCTCCACGTTCCGTCATCCATTTGCACTCCACCGTAGATGGTACGCAACACCTTCCGTTCGAAAACACCAAGGGCGCGTTGGTCCTCCACGAGCATAGTCCAGGTCTCGTGGCCGTAGAGGACCACCGGTCTAAGCAGCGTCTTGTAGACAGTCAACTTTCTTGCGGCGGCGAATTTTATTCGACCGGAGCGTCCTCCGGAGTCCAAAGTAGGCACGATTTCCTGCTATAATGCGTCTTTGAATGTCTCTGCTGGTATCATTTTCGGCGGTCACCAGTGAGCCCAAATACACGAACTCATCGACCACCTCGAATTCGTTACCGTCAATCTGAACTCGGGGTGGGAGGCTAACATTGTCTTCCCTAGAATCTCTTCCTTTCATGTATTTTGTCTTTGATGCGCTGATGGCAAGTCCAATTCGCCTAGCTTCAGCCTTCAGTCTGATGTACGTTTCCGCCATCATCTCAAAGTTCCGTGCCATAATGTCAATGTCATCGGCGAAGCCAAGGAGCTGGATGGACTTCCTGAATATCGTGCCACTCGTGTCTATCCCAGCTCTTCTGATCACACCTTCTAACGCGATGTTGAACAGCAGACACGAAAGTCCATCACCTCACTCGAGAGTGTCCCCGATACTCGAACAACGCACATCACTCGATCCATCGTCGCCTTGACCAATCGCGTCAGTTTATCCGGAAATCCGTATTCGTGCATAATCTGCCATAGCTGATCTCGATCGATTGTGTCGTATGCAGATTTGAAATCGATGAACAAATGATGTGTGGGCACGTTGTATTCGTGGCATTTCTGCAGAACCTGTCGAATCGCGAAAATTTGGTCCGTGGTAGCGCGGCACCCATAAATCCCGCCTGGTATTGCCCCACGAACTCTCTTGCAAATGATGACAGGCGGCGTCATAGAATTTGGGAGAGAACCTTGTAGGCGTCGCAGTGTGATCGCTCGGTAGTTGCAGCAATTCAACTTGTCTTGGCAACTTCATAGCGTACTTTGCTAAACCTAATACATGGCTGTTCACATCTTCTGAAACCTCCCTCTCCTCTCAAATGCTACTTCATTGGTGGATGGTACCTTACTGACGATCAATAGATTACAATATCATCATTCAAACAAACCATTATAGGACTGAAACGACGACCATAAATTGCCTAGATTTAGGTACAGTTGCCTATTTTACGAAACCTATTGCTTAAAACTTACTTCAAACAAGAATTTTATCGTCTGATTTATTTTTATTTTTTTGTACTAGGTAGTTAGCGTCTGGTTTGGATTCAGATTTATAAAGCACATCTACTTCAAATATAGGTACTGGGAAGTTTCTTGAAGGGTTCATGAAATTTCCCCCATATCGACATTTTCAAATTTGGGATTTCGAAAAATTTCCTAAAACTAAACTAAACATACAATATGAGAACTTATCATGTACAATAATAGAGTCTTCGTAGCTATTGGTATTAATGCGATTAGTTGGTCAATGTTCTTATTGGTAGAAATTTATTTCGATATTTACGATCAGTGAACAATTTCAGTTCGCTCTCGGTTGTTGCCGGCAACAGTACACACTACGAAAAAGTCGTGTAAATTTCGGTTACCTGAGACCGACACATGTAAGCGGCCTTTTTGACATAGAAATCAGTTGAAAGAAACGAAAAAATCAATTCAATCAAACGTTTTCTTCGTCCATTTGCTTATGTTTTAGTTTGAGAACGCTTAATTTAACATGGAATGTTTGTATACTCGATAGCAGCTATTGTTTGGTGTGCTTTGTTCATCATCTGCAGTTTCCTCGGTCGATCCTATTGTTGTCGATCTTGGAATCAAATCACGAAGAGTGTATAAATGAAGACTACCATTTGCGTCCATTTTCCCAATGGAAGCACCATGCGACTACATAATCATATCGTTTACAAAACACGCAAAGATTGTGATTTATTCGTTTTTCTGAGGTACGGTCAAAACTGGTGCACATCCCTATTTTTTTTTTCTAAATATACTAGATGAGCCTTTGATATTTAAGTACTGCGTATTTAGGCACAAAACTGTTTAGCCAATTCCAACTGAGCAAGTAAAAATAAACATTTATTTTGTGCCTGTAACTTCAACCCGGTTTTTTTAATCTTCAAAGTGGCAAAAGACAAATCGTTGTAAATTCAATGCACTTGCTTAAAACCTTAAATCACCGATGGTAAAACATGTCAAGCATATGAAAAAGACTTGTACACAGGAAATTATGTTTAGAGAATTTATTTTCTAAATATCTTGAAAATGGCCGTCATTATAATAATGTGCATTTTTGTACAACATGACATCAGAAGTCTTTATAAGGAGTTAAAATTCATGCTTTAAATTTGAAAGCATAGACTTTTTAAAATCCATTAAAAGTTGGTCTTTTACGAAATATGTTAGTAAATCTTACACCATCTCAGAATTATTTTTAAAAGTTTTTAATAGACGTCTTTTTTCACATGAAATTTGTTTAAAAAATCAAAAAAAAAATAAGTTCTCCTAAAAGCATTAAAAAAGTAAGAGGTTGTATCCACGACACGGCCGTATATCTGACGTAGGATTACGGAAGGTAGTTTTGATGTCACAAAAAAAGAATAGTAAATATTAAATTGATTTCTTAACTCGTTATCAGTGAAAAAGGTTGAAATTCAGAAGCAGTTTGAAAGCCCATCTTATTCAGAAAATTTGGGATGAACTTTATTTCATCAAAGAGGCTATCGATGATAATTTTAGTTATCATAGCAACATTTGCACATTCGTGCAATTTTCAATAGTGACCTTTTGAAAAATTTATAGCCTTAATTTTAACAGATGCGTAGAAAAATTTCGTTTCAATTGGCGTATTAAGAATTAAAATCCATCATCTTTGGATAAAAATCAGATCCACCCCCAATGTTGGCTTAAAAATACATGGTATTAGATTTATACTTATAGGAACTGACATCCGATTGATGACCTTGAAAAGTCTCACGTCACTTTTCAAATAGACCCATCTACATTGATCGATTTTCTTCATCGACTCTATTTTTGGTTGATGACTTGGCTGCATTCATATTTCGAGCTAATTTTTCTACATACTCTATTAAAAGAAACTACTATTAAGCGTATTATACGATAATAACAGCTGAACATGTTTTTGGAGCCAAGTTATTAACGAAATAGAGAGCATATGAAGAGAATCGATCAATGTAGATTAGTCTATTTGGAAGGTAACGCGAGAAGTTTCCAGAAAATTCTCTTAAACAAATTTATGGTGGTCCTGAAAAGGACCGTTTTGACGTGATGGTTGAGTAATGCTGAGCTATCCCGTTC
Organism: Ochlerotatus camptorhynchus; assembly: GCF_037179485.1. Taxonomy (NCBI): domain Eukaryota; kingdom Metazoa; phylum Arthropoda; class Insecta; order Diptera; family Culicidae; genus Ochlerotatus; species Ochlerotatus camptorhynchus. The sequence continues at coordinate 690,476 of NW_027040795.1, read as the reverse complement.
CATGACGCGCTTGGCATAGACGGCCCATAGCGGCTCTCGACGAGCAACTGAAATACGCTCAGTAGCGGTGCAATTTCTTCCTCTTTCTTCGGCGAATGGACCACTCAGTGGGTTGCAACTCGCACTTGCGGGCAGCCTTGCGTCGTGTACTGGAGAACAATCTACAACCACGCGCCGAAAGCACTGCTGCTGCTGATAATGACCACTGGACACCACCACTCACCACACGCAGTGATTGAATAAACACCGTTCGGTGAGACCGAAGTGAATTCGATTTTTAAATCTGTGACCTTTTGAAAATTGATAAAGTATTCATTTAAGGGGGTATTCCCGATCTTATTTTTCAAAAAATCAAATTTTTTTTTTCACGTTTTTTTGTACTTTAGACTATATACTTTCATCCCCCCAAGCCGTTTTCCGATCAGCGAATTCGGTGTCCAGGCATAGCTGACTAATGGTAAGAACCCCCAAATGGTTTTAACTAAAGTCAAAACTTTAAACGCGTTTTTCTCGAAACCACATTTTTTTTATCGGGCGAAGATTTTTCTCAGAAACTATAAGAGATATTGACTTGAATCTTTGCGCATTTTGTTCCTTATTAAATTCTTTGGAGCTTCTCCCACTTTCAGCCAAAAATATTAACATTTAACATTGTTTGAAGCACCTTAAAGCTGCAAAAAAGCGGGCTAAAAATCGCCTGTTTTTTCATATGGCCGCCATTTTGTTAATTTGCAAGATTTTTGGCTGCCAACGGGAGAAGCTCCAGAGAATCTTATGCAGATTATAATTTCATCACGAAATCTGTTTCAGATGAAGCCGTTCCAGAGAAAAGTCTTCGCCCGTCCAGGCGTTTGCGGCGAACAGGGGTCTGTTTGCCACCATTTTGTGACGTCAATAATGTCTTTTTTTATGTCGAAAAAAATTTATTTGTAAACTTTGTTGTTCAATAAACAAGAATCCCAAAGAGTTAGGCACATTACTATTCATTTTCCTTGAAAAAAAATTAATTGAAAAACAGGCCGAAAAAAGGCAAAAGATTGGGAATACCCCCTTAAGTAGAATCGTAAACGACATTCCAATCGATTGGCTTGTTTAAATTAATATCCATCCGCTATTGACAGAGTTATAAGTGGTCAAAACCTGACCACTTTTCGTAACGCTGTCGACTTTAGTTTTTTTTAAATTGCACCCCTAATATGTTGCCAAATGACGTTATCCTACGTCAAAATGGACAATTATTTCTGCAGTGTTTATTTTTTCAGTGTTTCAATTCTCTACAACTCGTTCTTAGACACGTTTTTATTACAATCAAAAGGGTTTGTTTTTTCAAACAGTCAAAATTTGAAGCTTGAGTCAAATTGTCTAAATAGCTATGGAAGATACATATTCCCGCCTGTTGCAACATTTACAAAGTTTTATTTAAATCCGAAAGATTCGCGTCAGATTTTAGCTTTTTCAAGAAGATTTCGCATGGAAATGCTCAAGTGAATAAATTAAAGATTGGAAATCAGTACTTTTAACACTTTTTTATATTACCAACTGTGATCCATTTAAAACAATCATTGGTACATTTAAAGCTCTGTGTGGAACTTCGCGATTCCATGCAAAACGTGTTTAGAAAGTCATTGGAAAAAATAGAAGCCCTTGCGACGCAATAACCGCTTTGAACATTTCCACATTTCATCAATCATACTTGTCAAAAGTAAACAGGAAAACAAAACCCCAAACCTCGGCAGGCAGACACCTACTTTGTCCGAACCCGAACTAAGAACATCTAAAATATGACATAAAAATTACACCTTTGTGACCACTTTTTCTGGTTCCATTTCCTCTTCAAATTCATTACTTCTTTTGTCTTTCATATCTTGCGCCGAATCTTTCTCTATTGCCCATCGGCAGCACGTTGCCGGTCGCTCAAGAAGACCGAGAAAAAACACTCATTGATTGAGACCATCAACGGATTGGTCGGCCAACGAGACTCTGTGGGTCATTCATAAAAATTAGAATGATATTCGTGTTTTCTTCGGTGGTTTCTGGTACGGCTGCAGGCCGATAAACCTTCTGGACGCCTGGCCGCTCGGGGTATCATTAATGAAACACAAACCACTTTGTGCGTACGCAACAATCGACAACGGTGGCGACGACGACGACGACGGCGGCGAGAGCGCGACTTTTGCGGCGGTCAGCTTTTTTTGGTCATCATCAACGTCATTCTTCATATTTTTCCCTTTCGCTTTCCGGGCTCCAGCCCACTTTGCGGTGTGGTGTCCGCCTTTTGGTCCCATTCGTCAAGTTATTCCATGCGGCTGTCGTCCCTTTTCCGGTTTGGCTGAAAGCAGGCCCATTCACAAGGTAACTAGCTTAGGTGAGGAGGAGACCGGGCTTGGAAGCGTTTTCGATCTGGTCACTCTAGTTGATTGATGACAATGACCCGTGGTCGTTGTTAAAGGTGGAGGGGGACGTGGTGTTTGATATGAACCCTCTGTCATTAGAGGATATTCAGTGCGAAGGAACGGGAAGTGATCAGGAATGTGCTGCAGATCAAAAGCTCTTGCGCATCAAACGTGTCAGCATTTGAAAACTGAATTTTTTTTTATTTTTTGATTACATGTATATCTTCCTTGGAGTTCAATGATGAAGATGACATTGTTGCAAAAACCATGGACTGTTATTGACAGCAACTTTACCCACGTACCGTAAACCGGGGGAAAAGTGATCACGTTTTTCTCTAAGATGAATAGGAGACTCTATCTCTATCTATATTTATCTCTATCTCTATCTTACGCACCTCACATCAGCCAATCACGAGCTGGTTCATGTTTGACAGAAAAGTGATTAGTTTTCTCCCACGTATTGTCTCCTCTTCCTCTTAGCTTTTTCTAAATGTTTTCTTTGTATGCAGTATATTTTTTATTTGATTATTTTCGGGGATGACCCCGGCGTAGTGGTTAGCATCCATACATCTCACGCCAAAGTCACGAGTTCAAATCTCAACCCCGGACAAGTCACGAATGACCCAAGGGCGTTAAAGTGACTATAATAATAATAATAAAAAAATTGATTATTTGTTTAAACTGGTTTACAATAGGGTGCTTCATTTTGGAAAAAAAGTGTTAAATTTCTTATAGGTCCAGTTCGTATCATAACCCAAAAATATGAACCTGTGCAAAAAATGATAAAGATTGATGAAGGTTTAGAGGTTGCGCAAATGGTTGGAAATTTGCATGGGAATTACTATGGAAGAATTAAGAAACACTCATAGGGTAGGTGTTCCAGTAATTGTGGTGTAACTATAGTTGCGGCAGGGAGGTTATGCTGGAATAATTATGGAAAACCGGATAATTTTATGTTTCATTGGTAGCTATCCTAAAATAAAGTAGATTTGCAAATTTAAATCCTTAAATTAGACGAAAAACAATAAATTTTCCTAAGATTTGCAACTAAAGTTGCGGTAGTGTTCTTATAATAGAATCCATAAGAAATCAATGCGTTCAACTATTAAAGAAACCAAAGATAGCAACTTCCCCAACTACTGGAACAGTGTTCCTATTAATGGAGGACCGTTTGCCAAAAAATCATACAATTTATTCACAATGCAATAATTTTGTAGCAAACTAGAGATTGGAAGCTAAAGATTGCCGTATAAAAATAGTAAGTAGATCATATAATTATTTTATAACCAATAAAATGGCTTAGTTTCACTATCACTGGCTCACCTACCCTATCGCCCTTTCTTTGGTTCTACTGGTTCAAATGTTGAAAAAATTCAATATGTTGTTTGTATGATAATGAACAAAAAGCTTGAAATAAAGAGATAAACCAAAACATAAAAGTATATTTCAACCATTTTACATTATTTCTTATCATGGGATCTACTGGCATTTTTCCTAATTTTCTAAATTTTTAAATAAATTGATAACTTTAGACATTTGAACATTTTGTAAACTCCAAAACTGTTATATTTTGCCCAAATTCTAAGTTCAAATAAGGGTTTAAATTTAAATGTTAAAAATGGCTTTTGATGCGTAGGGTGTTGAAAATATTCTGAGGAACTAATCTAATCTAATCTAACACCAACACAGCCAGTTCTTGAAAGCATCATGGAAAATGATGGATATACCTCCATCATTTTTCTTGTCAATTTGCTATGTTTCACATCGAAGATGCGTCACACATATCAAAGCGGCCAGGCCTACTGTGCAGCATTTAAGGGGCAAGATGATTCAGAAAACATCGGGCCTGTTTAAATCGAAGATTTAAATACGATGCTTCAGAATCCAATGAATGGAAGAAACGTGGACATCTCCGTACCGTACGTTCCGATTAAGGTAATTATATGATTGGTTGGTCGTTGGAGGCATCAAAGCTAGAAAGGTTAAGTGATGCTCCATTTTCTTCTGATGGTTGGGACATGAGCACTAACTCTTGTCCTAGCCTTTTATGGCTTATGGCTATAGCGCCATTACTCGCTTTGTGAAAAGAGAAGAAGGGAAGGAAAAGGACAAGGGGAAAAGGATTATGTAAACTCTATTAAAATAACAATATTTTTGATTTGAAATATACAATACAGAAATGCATAACAACAGTTAGAAGATACTGAGAGGTTAGCACATATCATCGGCAAGAGACGTGCGTGTGAGAAAATTTGCGAAAAAATCTAAGGGCACCGGTGGGATCCGAACCCACAATTCCCATTCAGTATACGGGTGCATTGCCAATTATACAACGGTGGACCTATGGTCTACGGATGTATTTGGCTAATGACATATGAGTTTCGAATCCGTTTCCCTCCCTAGTCTTTTTGCGCAAGCGTTCTCAATACACAACAATCGTCTATTACCGACGATATGTGCTAACCTCTCAGTATCTTCTAACTGTTGCATATAACAAATAAAAATTGACTTTCAGTCGCTAACCTAAATCGAAATGCATAACGGTGGTGGTCACTACCCGTGTCTTGTCACAATTATCAAGTCATAAAAAGTAACAAGGATAAAATGTGATTCTTTGATTACTGGAAAATCCTGATTCTAGTTTAAAGTTGTCACGACTAGGGTTCGGTGGTAGATCTTATACCAGTAACGCACCACAAAAAGGTAATCTCCAAACTTTACTGGTTTGAAAAGATAAAAATTTACAAAATGGAATGATTATAGATTAAAAAAGACTCCACGGAAAAAAAAACAAACGTCACGTTCGATCACATGCACTGTCTACACATTCTCAAACCCTGGGCACATGATCAACCTCAAACATGGATTCACGGAAACAAAGAACAAACTGACAAAAAACGATAAAAAAGAACGATCTTACCAAGTCTGCAACAAGACACTATGCCACTTTTCAGCGTAGCAAACCCAATTGTAGATGATCCACTTCTTGACAGGAACCAACATATACCATTCTGGTTCATCTGCCTGGAATTCCCCGAGTAATGTTCTTCTCCTTTGATAGGTTCAGCGATCCACCACACCTCCATCATAATATCGGGAAGTCACAAGTTCGTTTGAGGCTTAATCTTGGTTTCAAAGCCACTTGTAAAAATAGACGCTTCCCTGGTCTCAGAAGCAGCCATGGCAGTACAGCCCTTATGAAGACGAACCACAAAGGAAATGTGGAACCAGCCTAGACAAAAATCACAGCAGATGCATCCAATTGGAGTATCACTGCTCAGACTTCATGGTTCAGATTCACACTTTACAAACTTCAGATCTCTATTTGCTTGACTTCTAGTTGTAGAGTCAAAGTCTTGATATCCTCAAATAAATTCACTCGAGTAGTTCCCAAGTAGAGAAAAAAAATTTAGAAGAGCAAAAATAAACGTCTGTTAAAAATATTCTGAGGAGCTGATCATATACCTTTCCAATCCTTACGTGGAAGTCAGGGGGACTCAGCCTATCCTCAAGGTTATGGACACTTTCAGAGATACAGAATTAAAATTTTCCGAATTCCACCGAATGAAAGCCGTCGGACTTAATGCTTTATTAGCTTGAAATATGGAATGCGAGATATTGAACATTGAATGTGGAATCGGAAATACTTTAGTCTTAAAGATTTAAGGATTTTTGAAATGTAAAATACTGAGTCTTGGATAGATACGGAATCTTGGACATTACAATATTCTGAAGGGATTGTTGATTGTGATTAGAATTCCAAGTTATAAGAGAAATCATTGGTTTGCTGGTGAGAAGCTGTGAGGAATTCTTAATGTCAAGCCTATCGCCAGGATGGCCAGACATACCGATTTATCGGTAGTCCTACCAATTTTTGAGATGCCTACCGATTCACTTATGAAAGGTTCAAAACTACCAATTTTTCATTTTTACTACCGAGAATCACAGATTTTAAGGTTGTGTTCCGTTTGGTGAATTTTCACTTAAACTTTACTCTTCAAAAATAAATTATAGTTTTTGAAACTCCCTTTGTTGTTGATCGTCCAATTCTTGAGAAGGTGTTTGTCAAAATTGATTCTTGATCGGTCAGAAATAAGTCTGCTGGAATAAAAAGTTTATTTGAAATTTTTACATCTTTAATATTTAAGTGAAAATTTCCCATTGGAACACAGCCTTAGTAATCTTGAAAAATGTTCAAAACCTATGTTTCTTCTTCCGTGTAGTCCGCAAGGGAGGGAGGTGGCTGTCAAAAACGAACAATCGTCGCCTACCTCGTATAACTGGTTCCAAACGTAAACAAGTCATAAGAAACCTACAGGGTTTGTTTACGTTTGGAACCAATTTCATACTAGAATGATCAGTAGGCTGATTTGACACCACGTCCCCACAGGTAGTCAGTCAGTTTGATCGAACGCGATGTGTTTTGCAACTCCAATCCAACGTATACGGTAAGAAAAAAGTACCCAAAAGTAAGTTCTTTTCACTCATCTCGGCACTTCAAGAACCAAAAAGTAGGTAAAGCGGATCAACTTTATTACCCCTGTGGGGTGGTTTTGCTCCTCCGTTTTTGACAACATTAGAAGGAGGAAAGGAGACAAACTAGTTAAAAGTAGGTAAAAGTGAACTGACCGTTGGGTATTTTTTTTTCTTACCGTGTACGAATGAGTTTTTTTTTTACGTTTAATAGACTTTCTCTGTCTGATGTTATTTTCTGTTTCTCCCTTTTTTGATGTCGTGTTCCGTTCGTCATACTCACACTTACTTGTTATTCTTAATTGTTATTGTTAATATTCGCATATTTTTAAGGGGTACGAATGACTCATATCATTGAACTAATGGCTTTAGGACGGATTCTTTTCTGGCCATAGCTTCCTATTTTCGCCACACATCAGAAAAGTGATGAAATTGCAATATTCGTGCATTTTGTGTTCAAAATGTTTAAGTACACCGATGAATATGATTTGTACCAACAAACTGAACGCAACTGAACATCTCAAAATTGTAAATAACGTGAAATATCGTCAAAAGGTGGCCAAAATAGGAACATGGTCAATACTGGTGCGTTTACTCTATTCAAAAGACATCGGTTCGAAAGTCCGAAACTGCGCGTGATTTAATTTCATAAAGCCACCCCCCCCCTCCCTCAAAAAGGTTTCAAGCTTCGGAAAAAGCCATCTTAAGGGGAAGTTTACAGGCCTGAGAAAAAAAAAAAAATTTTTGTACCTTTTTATTTTTCTAAAAATATTGGGAATAATTATCAAAAATCCAAGAAAATCAGTTTCTTTCTTAGATTTTTTTCAAAAATTACATGTAAATTTTTTTTTGTTTTTTGAGTCCTATTTTATGCCATAATGACTTACAAAAAATGTTTTTGCACGTAAATTTTCTGGAAACATTAGAAAAAATGTGATTTTTTAGATTTTTTATACCTTTTTCAATATTTTTAGGAAAATTAACACGTAATTTTTTTTTCGGAGCGGTGAACTTCCCCTTAAGACGGCCTACCGATAACTACCCATAAAAGTTTTGAGAACCTACCAATAATGAAAAAAATAATAATCTGGCAACCCTGCTTACCGCCCCGGGAGAAAAATTGTCTGAAATCTATTCGCACTCTAACGGAACTATCTACCTACTCTCTCCTAAAGACCTTTCTCTAGCTAATAAATTATCATACTAAAGCTTCATGTTAGATAGCATTTCCAATCAACTCTGAAAATCGCAAACTTTGCGTCCCAAGTAACAATTTTGGTTTTATGAGGGTCCTATAGACCATGATTTAGACTTGTAGCATGCAGGCATGGAAAATCATTTGCATTCATTTCATACATTCATTTACATTCATTTGCCTGTAACTTTTTTCATCAACAGCATACCGCAAAATGATGTATAAAACTTTTGTAGGTTTTGTTATTAGCTACAAGTTTTGCTCATAATTCAAATCTGTATCTCTTATGCATCACGAACTAGAGCTCAGTGTTCACTCGGCTGTCGACAAAAGCAGGCCACTCTCGATGTGTGCTACGCGATCGTCTGTTTACTCGGCAGCAACCATTGTGTGGTCCTCCTCATTGTTCTTCATCAGCAGTTCTTTCGGTCGATGCGTCGTCGACTTTGGAAAGCAACCGTTTCGTGATGAGTGTGTGAGTGCTGACCACGTTTTGCGTCCATTGCTGCAATGGACGCGCTCTGACCCTCGTTGGCGTACAACAATTTGCCATACAATGAAACCACTGGAAGCGACTCCAGTTCTGATGGACGAGGCTTTTTGGATAGCGGAAGATAAAGTGTTTATTGTGTTGTACCTTTTGACTATAGCTTTAAGATGTATTGTATAGTGACCATGAATCCTCGGCTCTGTTAAGTTAATTCGGTTGAGCCTTATCAAATAAATTAATATACCACGAACTAGAGCGGGCAAAACTTATTACTGTTTTTCAGTGAATGTAAAATACATTCATTGAAAAATAGTAGTTGCTTCTGTTCGCTCTGTTTCGTCATGCATAAGAGATACGGATTTGACAAAAGTTGTAGCTAATAACAAAACCTACAAAAGCTCTATACATCATTTTGTGGAATGCTGTTGAAGAAAAAAGTTAGAGGCAAATGAATGTAAATGAATGCACGAAATGAATGCAAATGATTTTCCATGCCTGGTAGCATGCTTCAAAACCTCGATAAATCTTGCAATGTTACTTGGGCTATGAAGTAACATAGAACACTTTAAATGTAACAACTCAAGGCGGGAGTAGCTGTCAACAATGCTGATGATGGTACAGCACGCAACAACCAACCTACTGCTTTCTCTCTGAGATGACCACGTTGGTCATGACGAAAGAAGCAACACAATAGTTGGGTAAAAAGAATTGCACTATAACACACCATCAAATGGCGCCGGTGCACTGTGGTCCAAAACGGCAAAAAGTGGAACTTTATTCCTAGAGCCTAGCCTTTACATTTTAGCCATATAGTGTCTTCGGACAAAATGTTTGTATAAATATCTTACATAATATAAAACTGTCAAAAATTAGTCATGTCTTACTATGCAAAAAATAAAAACACTAACTTTTTTCTTTGAGGATATAGGGGAACGATGTCTTCAACAAAGTTGTAGACAACGTAAAAACAAGCAACTTCACTCAATACGTCAAAATTCTAAATCCTGTATTTTCAGAGTTATGGAGCTTTTTCTATGGAAGTTCCCTTAAATTTAGTTTTTCATACTTAACTTCTTTAAATTTCATTTTTCAAGTATACAATGTTCTAGACATTTATTTAAACAATCAAAACAAACGTTTTTGCTCAATATCATGAATCATTACAATTACTCCTTGTAAAGTTATTACAACTTTTATCTTTATTTTTCCATTACTTCATAAGCTTTTAGGAGAGAATGGGGCAAATGAGGACACAAAATCAACTTTTTTTCTTGAAGCTTAGCTCAAGTACTATAAAGTTGAGAAGGTTTCATTTGTCGCTCCCTTCCCAAATTTGAGTACAATAACCTTATTATTTATGGTTTTTCATATATTTTTCACTTTCTTTTTAGGTTTTTTATACATAATTTTTTCCTCTTTTATATTTGAAGTATATAATGTTCCAAATAATCTTAAAACAGGAAAAACACATGTATTTGTAGAAGACCGTTTGTCTCTACAATAATGCATTGCAAAGTTATAGCTTATTTTAACTTTATTTTGCTTTATTTTTTTGTTTATATGGGAGAATGTGGCAATGGGAACACAACATCATCTAGCCTTCTTGAAGCCCAAGTACCAAAAAGCTATGCAGATCAATTTCACCCTTTCCTCCTCCTATTTGAGTATGACAACTTTACGCTGTTACATATTTTCTTGTTTTTATAGAAAACTTAATATATTGAACATTCGCTGCAATAAAATTATAGCTCAAAAATAATACACCATGTATTATTTTTGAGCTATACGCGAATAGCATAACAGTTTGTGTGATTTCACTGCCTGCTGGCAGTGTTTTTGATATTTAGGTGTACGTGTCGTGAGCATTTGGACAAAGAAAGAAACTGAATATGTTATTCGCGTAAGTACATGGTGTATTATTTTTGAACTATAATTTTATTGCAGCGAATGTTCAATATATTAAGTTTTCTATAAAAACAAGAAAATATGTAACAGCGTAAAGTTGTCATACTCAAATAGGAGGAAAAAAGGGTGAAGTTGAATCTGCATAGCTTTTTGGTACTTGGGCTTCAAGAAGGCTAGATGATGTTGTGTTCCCATTGCCACATTCTCCCATATAAACAAAAAAATAAAGCAAAATAAAGTTAAAATAAGTTATAACTTTGCAATGCATTATTGTAGAGACAAACGGTCTTCTACAAATACATGTGTTTTTCCTGTTTTAAGATTATTTAGAACATTATATACTTCAAATATAAAAGAGTAAAAAATTATGTATAAAAAACCTAAAAAGAAAGTGAAAAATATATGAAAAACCATAAATAATAAGGTTATTGTACTCAAATTTGGGAAGGGAGCGACAAATGAAACCTTCTCAACTTTATAGTACTTGAGCTAAGCTTCAAGAAAAAAAGTTGATTTTGTGTCCTCACTTGCCCCATTCTCTCCTAAAAGCTTATGAAGTAATGGAAAAATGAAGATAAAAGTTGTAATAACTTTACAAGGAGTAATTGTAATGATTCATGATATTGAGCAAAAACGTGTGTTTTGATTGTTTAAATAATTGTCTAGAACATTGTGTACTTGAAAAATGAAATTTAAAGAAGTTAAGTATGAAAAACTAAATTTAAGGGAACTTCCATAGAAAAAGCTCCATAACTCTGAAAATACAGGATTTAGAATTTTGACGTATTGAGTGAAGTTGCTTGTTTTTACATTGTCTACAACTTTGTTGAAGACATCGTTCCCCTATATCCTCAAAGAAAAAAGTTAGTGTTTTTATTTTTTGCATAGTAAGACATGACTAATTTTTGACAGTTTTATATTATGTAAAATATTTATACAAACATTTTGTCCGAAGACACTATATGGCTAAAATGTAAAGGCTAGGCTCTAGGAATAAAGTTCCACTTTTTGCCGTTTTGGACCACAGTGCGGTGGTGTAGTGGTAAGCGTGATTACCTCTTACCCCAGCAGGCCTGGGTTCAATCCCAGTCAGCGCCGCCGGGATGTTCTGAGGCATAACATCTCTGATCACGCCTTCCTTCGGATGGGAAGTAAAGCCGTTGGTCCTCGGTTCATGAGTTGATGGGTCGATAGGTAGGGTCCAGGTGTGGGAGCTGCGTTCCTGGCACGTCGGTAGCATTGGGGCTCAGCACGGAAAACAAGATCGACGGAAAAAACAAACCAAAGGAAAAAAAAAATAACACACCATCGACTAGAAATGCTCTCGGCAACGTGGGGCTTTAGGGTAGTTGTGAAACGTCGCTAGAACTGCTCCACAGCCGCACGCAGTATTTGAGCAAAGGCAGACGCAGACTTTTTGCCTGTAGATTTGAAGACATACAGCTTACCCCCGAATAACGCGTTACCCACTGAGTTGCACCGACCGCTTTGTCTCGGTGGGTTTTCAACCAAGCGCTCTGATTTTCTGCGAGTGACCAGTTCTCCATTGACCCTACTCACATGCAAAAAATCACACCAACTGGTTGAAACCCCGCCAAGAAAAAGCGGTGGGTGCAACTCAGTATTTAACGCGTTCTTCGAGGGATAGCTGTACTTCAAATCGCCGCGTACATCGTACGGGTTAGCTAAAAGGTGTGCGTTTGACTTTATACTGTCGCATGAATGGCCCTTCGCTCATTTTCAACTTCATACTGCCGTACTCTAACGGAACTATATACCTACCCTCTCCTAAAGACCATTATCTAGCTAATAAATTATTACACTAAAGCATTTCCAACCAATTCAGATTGCCTAAAATATTGTTATCGAAAATCTTCAATTGTAAAAAAAATCCCGTTTAAAACTATTCTTTCTAAGTCATCATCTCAATCAAGAACAGATAACTAATCGATAACACATGAATCTTTTAATGTGGTACGATACCTTATTTAAGTATGCTTGTGCTATAAATCCTTGTTTTGATATTATTCAGTAATCTAAACATTTTGTAAATTTTCTTATAAATACCAGAATGCCAAACGTGATTTTTCAGTTTTTAGACAGTGACACCTGTAAGAATTATTGTCTTGCTATTAGAAGACCATTTATATAACAAGTTATGGTATTCTGGCATTAAAAAAAGCATTTATTGTCCGTCAGTTATTATGATAACTAAATTATTTATTAGTTAACATGTTGTTCGTATAACATGTTTGAGGTATTATTTTTGGTAGTTTAGCTCTTATGTCAGGCTCACCAATACCATGTTCAGGTTGCCAGTTATGCTGTCATTAATTCTGAATTTGGTATTTATACGATATTTTCTCCTGCTAGGAATTACAAAACGTTGGTCATAAAAAACCACAAGCATCGACATTTCAATTTTGTTTATAGTCCAACTTGTTTTCACGATGAGGTAAAAATAGCTGTTTACGCAACCTGTTGCAAAAGACGATTTTTTCAGCACTAGACGTAGTTTATCTAACGAGGCCTACTTGGATAACTACTACGAGTGCTTAAAAAAACGAATTTTACAATGACTTTATACAACATTTTTTACACTCCAAAGAGTGTTGAAAAGTAGTACTTTTTGACACTTTTATTTTAGTTAGGAAAACTAGGCCATTATGTTATTCAAAACAGTGTCGAAAAGTAACACTTTTCAGAACTGAGTGCCAATTTTTGTTTTACATGTACATTCTCTCATAAATTTGGGGAAACAATGATTTTGGATATCTCTTTCCAATAATTTTAGAAAAATCAAAAAGAGAATGTTTTGAACCTGAAAAAAATTAAGAGAATCAGATTCTGACGATAGTTCTAAATCAATTCTGGAGAAAAATCAAATTTTAAGAAAAATTTCAACGAATGTCAGGAGTATTCCAGGGGATAAGTTTAAAATATATTCCAACTAGCTGACCCGTCAAACTTCGTCTCGCCCAAATTTGTTTTTTGTTTTAAACAATTTCGAGCATTCACGATTCCATTTTAAATTAATCTCTTTGAATGGAATATTCGCGATTGATTTTGATGATACTACTCTTACTTCAATAATTAATTGAATGAAACACTTTTTGAATTGGATTGAATTCAATGACATTTATTTACACGGAATGTTAAGCGGCTTATGACATCATTTATCAGGTCAATTAAATGCTTTGTGGTAGACTACATTTTTTCCGGCGCATAAATAAACAAAGATGAAGGCTTTCCAACACGTGAACATGCCACATATAATTGGCCATGTGAAAAGCAAGGGTATTCGAGGTTGATTCCACACACTTCCCAAAATTGGCCTTGGATTGGCTGAAATCACCTCTAAAATCACAAAGCATGGACTGCCGACTCAATCTGAAGATGCCTCACTAAAAAAAAGCATACCTGTCAAATGGCGCAATGTAAACACCATCTACGCGGTGAGGAAAAAGTACCCAAAATTAATTTTAAATAAACCCAACGTTGGGGACAGTTAAGTAAGGTTCTCAGTTTGGTGGATAGCTTATTTGATCTTGGTTTAAAAGTAAAGACAGAATAATAATAGAAAACTTATTTGTATGAAAGTAACGCAATATGCTTATGTTTGACACTTTAAAGTGCCATTTATAAGAAATGTCCTTTAAAATTTTCATTTCGGCCATTTTTGTTTGTTTGATTTTTCAATGTAAAAATGTTCCTTGGGCGGAGACGTTCACATTACTGAATTGCTACTCTGCTTAGTGAATCATTATTCGGTAAAAATAAATCGTATGAAATGCATAGAATTCAACTATACGTACAAATCTGGAGGCCCTATACGTGCATGTGAAACAAAATGCTCCTACATTCTATAATTTCATATGATTCAATGGGGTACTTCAAACAACTCCATGTATAACTTTATCTTGCATCTAATATGATTTTTTATATGCCAATATATAATTTAAAATGTTATTTGTACGACTTTCAAATTACATATATTGCAATCCATATAGTCAGACCAAAAAGCAAAAAGCAAGAAAAAATATCTTTTAAATGAACCTTCAATTTTCTAAAGTTGGTGGTACCTGAGATATCCAAAATCATTGTTCTATTGGTTTGAATAGAAGTTGGAAATTGAAATATAATGAGTTATCTTTTGAGATGATGAACATATTTAAAGCTTAAAGTCAATATTACCTGCAATACCTAGTTTCGAACCAAAAATCTTTCGCTCCGTGGTCCTGTTGCAATCCTCGCTGGCATTTGAGCACGTATATTCGGAGCAAAAATTTCAAATTATGATGCCTCGCGTGTATAAGTGATTAAATGTAATTCGATCTGGTGTATAAGGGGAACAGGATGTAATTTCGGCTCAAATGCCCCTTATTTGGGCCCATACATAAATTCAGCTTCGACTAAATTTTCAATAGCGACCAAAAATATCCATTAGTACCGTCCCAATAACGCGTTAATCTTGATAAAATTAATAAATAGCAGATTTTTAGCGATGGGCCCAATCTTAGATCCATAGGCCAACATTAGAGCCATTTCCCTTATATGATATCATTCCTTCTCTAGTTGAAACTGCTTAGCACGTGTGTCGCAGATAAATGCTCGAATTTTAAATTATCCGGTGGTTATATATATATACCACTCCACAATCTAAAAGTAGCACTAGCTCTTGTATCATCGGCGACAACAATTAATCAGCATCCATGGGTTTCCTCGCTCCATAGTAAATTCCGATAGTCATTGGCTGAAGCTTACATGAATATTGGCAACAATTGGCCAGAAATAATTTGCACAACAACGTCGGTGGCTACATCGATTTTGAAGGCTTTCTACTAAACCATGGTGCCAATATTTCCCGTTATCCTTCATTTCTATTATTTCTAGATTTCTACACAGCTAAAACAAAGCAGTGTAAATTTCCGTTACTATGATGCACATAAATGGAGCGTCATATAGGGGAAATGTAGGTAATGTCGACCTACATGTCCCTAATTTGGGCCCATCGCTAAAAGTCTGCTATTTATCAATTTTATCTAGATGAACGCGTCATTAGGACGGTACTAATGGATATTTTTAGCCACTATTGAAAATTTAGTCGATTGCTGAATTTATGTATGCGCCCAAATTAGGGACATTTAGGCCGACATTACCTACATTTCCCCTATCATACAAGTATAGATCATAGATCGTGTAAATTTATGAGACATGTCATGCAATATTCCATATATTGTATGCAACTGTCCACTTTTGTTTGCAACATGAGATGATATCTTACGAATGGAATACACAGTGACGTATGAAACCAGCTAAGAGACGCAACGGTATGAAGGAAAACTATAGACTTTACAACAAAAAACAACCAATTCAAACTATATTCACGTATTTGATAATTACATTCGTGTTGTGTTGGACAAACCCGATAACAACGGAAAAACTAAATTCATGGCCATGAAAACAAGAATACGGACATACCTGCGCAGGATTTAGGTTCCGTGAGATGCGATGCGATGCGATGCGATGCAACGGCGACGGATGAAGCGGTGATGGCGACGGATGGATCGGTGATGGCGACGGATGGAGCGATAATGGCGGCCAGAGACCTTACCAAGGTCCTAGCGATGGCGACTGTCGACCTTCCGATGACCTGTGATGATGGCGGCGGTCTCGGAATGGCGCCGATCTAGCTGCGGAAATGGCGTGCAGCGACGAAAAGTGACCCGTGTGCGGTATGGCCGAAATTAGAGGTGCGGAGGTAGTGGTGGCTGGACGGAAGGCTTCCGATTTTCTTTCTAGAGAGCTGAGCATCGACGGAGTCGAGCTTTTCCCGGGAGATTCACTCCGCGGAAGAGAGAGACCAACGTACCGTCGCACGGCTTCGCGTACTGTGTTTCCGCTTTGACCGCCCGAGATGGAATGAAATCCTCTCCTCTTTGGTTGAAATCCGAACCGAGGTACGCGATTGGCTTCGTACTCCTACGGTCCGAGCTCTCGAATGTCACGGTCCCCGGGGTTGTAACGGGATGGGGACCTTACCGACGGCTTTTGGCGACCGTCGGGAAACAATTCGCTAAGCAGAAATTTAGCGTCTTCACTCTCCTCCGTTTGACTACCTACGAGAGGCGGGCCTTCGCTGTGCACACGGGTCTGATCCGTCCTTCCCGGACGAAAAATGTGGCTTTGATGACGCCACGAAGCCAAAGTTCCGGCGATGATGACTGCCGAACTCGTCAAAAATCCAGCCCGTACAAAAAAAGCCCGTTGAACGAGCTGTCCAACGCGAAAAACACGAAATTACAAAAATGCTAATGTTTAAAATTTTTACAAATTACCTTTTTGTACGATAAAACACTAAAAACGCAGATGTCTGCGACGCAACTACTTTGAACAGTACAATTAACCTAAACGTACAAAAAAACCACACGTTAGATCACTGAGCTGGCTCAATTAACTCCTTTTAAACTAATCACCTTAGAGTACGTAGATTACTTTCACAGAGTCCACTTTACGAACTTAAAAACCGCGTCACACACATCTGCTTTCCAGCCGATTCGTTAGCGAAATGGACGAGATTAGAAGTTTTGTTCCCCAAGAAACCACAGGTTTTCTTCAAGATAAAAGGATCGGATATGGCGCGAAAACATATGTCGATTAGCCATCTTATTTATGTGTTCATTTGAATCCTATCTCTTTCGCGTATTTAGCAATTCTCCTCTTTAGCCATCTTATTTATTGTTCCATAAAAAACGCTAGCTTGCTATAAAACCTTACAAATGTATATACAAAGCTAAATGTAAAACATAGCTTAGACACAAACCAGCTTCTTCGCACAAGATTACAACCTATATGACAACACACGTTACCTAATATTTACAACTTATACAACTCATCCCTAATATTTACAAATTCCATTCTTTTCCACAATCTTTATCGCCAACTCAATTGAAAACAAACGCACAGCGTTACAATTTCTAGCAAGCTGGTAGTTTACGTGAAAAGGAAGTTTACATGTATGAATGTTTGCATGCATGGATGTTTACATCGCCAGTAAAATTCAGAATTTTTTGGTGTGTAGGAGTTCTCATCAGTTTCCTATAGGTCTTTCGGAAGGTTACATTGCAAATTATAGCGAATTCGTTTATTATCGGGGTTAACACCAGTTCCAACCCAGTGCGAAACCGAACTTTTTGTCAGTGTGAACCTCAACCTGAGCTAGGTTTTAAAAACAAACGAGCAAACTGACGTTTATCAGAAAACAAGCAGACTCAATCTTGATACCCGATCCAGGTTGGAACTGAATAATAAACGAATTCGCTATTAGTGTTGAGAATATCAGTCAAGGATTTTAATACGGCCTGGGATATTTGGAATTGAGATGCCCATTTGATTGCCGACGTTAGGTTTGCTGGAAAAATGTTAACACACAGTTGATACAACTCCCATATTGTTGTTAATTGGTAAAATACCTTCAGAAGGTTGTTGATTATAAAACATATCAGGAAGCTTATCAAGTGTAGGCAAATCATCCACAGGATCTTTGAAACTAACTATCTAGTTGGAATCTGCATTTTTTCTTGTGCTTTTGCAGCAAGCGGCTGTTTTCTCCATTTTTTTTTATCGAATATCTGTCGATTAATTTGTCATCACAAAGAAATACATTTGGCTGCTACTTTTTGTATGGTCCAATATATTGTTTCGACAACTAACGATATGACTGAAACTGATCTTGTGTACACATATATGATCATCAACATTTTTAAAATAGAACGCGTTAAATAATTCCTTATTGACATTAAACGAACTCATATATAATCTCGCAAAGATGGTTGTAATTGAATCAGAATTTTTGATCGTAAAAAATTTCAACCAACTATGCATTTTTTTTTATTATAGTCACTTTAACACTCTTGGGTCATTCGTGACTTGTCCGGGGGTGAGATTTGAACTCGTGACTTTGGCGTGAGAGGTATGGATGCTAACCACTACGCCGGGGTCGCCCCCCCCAACTATGAAACTTCAACTTGATTTGGATATTTATACGATATAAATCCTTATATGATTTGTGGTTTGCTGGGACACAACAACAACAAATTGCTTCAATCGGACGATCCATTCTTGAGTTATGCGCGGTATTATGTATGTTACTTTGTTTCTTATATATAGTTATATCTATTTGAAGGGTTTTCAAGTGCCCTAGTAGCACGCTTGTCACAAATCGGTTGTGTCATTTTCTATACAACTTATATCAGTCATAAACAAGTTGCTACAACTGATTATGATGGAAATGTGCTACTCGGAGGAATTCCCAAAAGTGTTCCATGAGAAGGAAAGTATTCCATGAAAATCCTATTTTTATTTTGAAAAATAATCATGCATAATGTTAGGCAGAATTTCAAGAGACATTTTATTAAAATTAAAGGACAATTCTCGAATAATATATAATCTGAATAATGTTCAGGAAAAACCATTGTCAGCAAAAATAAAACTTTTCTAATAATTTTATTGATGCTTGAACATTTTCTATTTTCCACTAGTAAAAATTTTGGAGTGGGGCTCTTCCCATTTCGAGATGAGGTGGCTCACCATAGTGATAAAACTTAAGGCTCACCAACACAATTAATTAAATGTTTTATCATTTGGATACAAAAAAGGAGCAAACAATTAGATTGTGATTGGTGAAACATTTAAAGCTGCAGTATAGCTTTCATTTTTCCAGATCATAGAGATTGCATTTGTCTTACCATCTGGAGATATGCGACTATTGGCGTCACGCTGAAACGAAAATATAACTGTATTGCGGCATACAATGTTTGCCAAGTTACATATTAGTCATGAAAATAAAGATTCAGCGTAACAGCTTTTCCGCACAAATTTGACAAGTCAAGATATTGGTAATTTTTCGGTCACTACTGTGTGGCAACTCAGTTACAATTCAACCAATCGATATCATTAGATCGATACAAAAAGGTTGCACTGTGTCATCATTGAGACCAGATAAGTCGCATTTTATCTCAACATCGTGAAAATCTGACTATGAAGTTACCAATGACCATTGTGTCACATAAATGTGTCCTGTTACTTAGAAGGTCATGACGTTACTTCATGTTGACTTCATATGTAACTGCATATATTTCATGATTACTTTTACGTAATCATTGTGTAACATGTTTTTCTTTCTCTCTTATAAAAATATGTGACAGGTGCTACTTGGGTTGCTACCGATGTAGCAACCTTGTGCACACTGTCCTACCCTTAGAAGAGGATTATCTCTAAAGTTTTCTTTTTCCCGCATGACGAGCAGTCACTTTAAAAATTCTGTGTTCGTGCACATCCGGTAAGCTCCCCGCCAGAGATTTGAGCTAGCTTCCATCGCGGCGTCTTCTCGATTCTCGAACAGACTTCCACACAATACAGACAAATAAAATGTCTCTCTATTATAAAAACGTGTTCGTGTAAAATCGCCTCCGAACGTCGCGAGGAATACCATACCGATAATAACAGAATAGCTGGTTAACATGCAGATCAAATGGAAAGGCTGCCGAAGAAAAAGAGGCTGCTGACAATAGCCACACTCACCTGAGAAGTTTGGAGCGTTTTAAAAACGATTTCAAACAGTTTTGTACAATTCTGTCGATTGATATTTCCAAAAAATAGAAAATTATGCTACATATTTCGCAAAAAGGTTTGTGAAGCAATCTCCCCAAACAAATTGAGATACAAATTGTTTGACCTCGGTTGGCAGATTCGACACGAAACAATTTAATTAATGGGGCGTCTCCAGCATCTCCAGCAGCAACCAAATTCAAATTCTTCGAAACCGTATTGTTTCGCTTCACACGTATTTGCCGCTTCATGCACATCCGTCGTCACGAAGCTTAATGCGTCCGTTGCCTTGTTGACAAACCGCGCCAGAGCAAATCTCGAGCCGTGTCTAAATCGGCCAAGAACGAACCCATAGTGCTCCAAGATGAGCATTTCTCTCCGCGCTTATAAGGATGGGCAATAAACATTTATTAACTTTTATTGTTTTTGATCGCATTATACCATTTAGGAGATTCTTTCTCCCAGAAGTTGCAGTGCGAGCGCCTTTGTCTTTCGTGTATCTGGATCGAGCATAATCACGCGGAATATCGTTAAGTGCCGCGGGAAGATTCTGGTCTGGCGACGAGACCTCAATATGCATCACTTAAGCCCGAGTTAATCATCATTTGGAAATTCCTCTCAACACACACCTTTCGCAAGCAGACAGCGGCACTCTAATCAATTTGATCTAATTTTGAACAATGTATCAAATTGAATCACAACGCTAATGAGGATCGGTTATCCCAGACGCTAACGCTGGTAAAATGAAACCAAGAATTAATCCTTGGCAACCAACCCTCGAGTTGCAACCGAAATTCCGTAAAGGACACGTGATTTTGATGCTCTTGAAGATTGACTCGCCCTCTCGATTGCGAATCAACCCTCTCCCTAGGCTTCAGCAGCCGATCCTATTCTTTTGCAGCATATGTACATATCTCCAACATCAACCGAGGTGTGCTTACGCTTTTTATTCTGCACAAATTCCCTTTACATACATTTTATTGATTGCCAACAGACGTTTGCAATTACGTAATCACCCATTTAGGGCAAGGCTGGCTCGTGCCTAAATTTACCGTCCTCTTGTTGCTGTTCCATTTGTACTTCAATGTGACCAACGAGAGAGGGAGAGAGAGATGCATTCTTTCGGTTCTGTTGACGATTCAAATCAAACATAATTGTAATTGAGACACTATTATTTCGTTTGTTCATTATTGTCATTGAATGGGGCTTGACATGATTGTGTGACACAGTGCCTCGAGGTTCATATTTTCAAATAACATTGAACAGGGAATAGGGTAACCATTTATATCGGTCGAATAGCCCATTTTTAGTCTGTCCAGTAGAAAATATCGCATATACCTATTAGAAACACTGGAATAAGAGACCAGCGGAGACACTGTTATGATTCCAATCGAACTGTCAAAAGCGGTTCCAATCTGCAATGGTTACAAATGGCTTGCTTCAATTAGGGAGGAGTATTAAAATCGTTTAACAATCACTCATGAACTCGCTCGTCGGTGCATTGGCGAAGTCACTCGCAAGCAGTTACAAATGCAAGTGATGCCAGGATTGCTTTGATGTTTATCTTGTTGCCAAATTCATGGTTTTTTTTCTCCGCTGGTCTCTTATTCCAGTGTTTCTAATACCTATGATTTCTGCGTTAACGAGTCAATTAAAGCTCAATTCAAAGTAAATCTGGACGCATGGTTTAATACACCACCGCGCCCCAGGTAGTTGGAACAAAAAACGTTTGACAGGCATTTGTTGATGTTTCATTGACGAAGAAATTGATGAAAAGTTTTTGTCGATTGATCGAAGCATCCCGAAATTACGGGTCATCGAACTTGAGAAAAGAAAATCAATTGTGCACAAACATCTAGAGAACCCTTCGTGGTCTGCCTCAAAAATAGCAAAATTGTTAAAATTCCCAAAGTCACTGGTGAGTCTTGTAAACAAACGTTACAAGGATACTCTGAGTGTGGATAGAGCACAGCGCATCTATCATAAAAGTGGCACTAGAGACAAAGAGCTGAGGAGAAAGGTGTTGAGGTACGTGAAAAGCAACCCAGGTGTCTCTATAAATAAATACGATTCCAACTTTTCCACCGTGCGTAACATCCTTTCAAGAGAAGGATATAATTCTTTTTGTGCAAGTAAACATCCGAATCGCTCCCTGAAACAAAATATGGTGGCCAAAAAGCGAGCACGATTACGAAATTTGATGGCTATATTTTAATGGATGACGAAACATATGTCAAAATGGATTATAAACAAATCCCCGGACGAAAATTTTACATGGCAACTGGTCGTGGGGATGTCCCTTCCAGGTATAAATTTGTTTTTGCTGATAAGTTTGCTCGGAAACTAATGATTTGGCAAGGAATTTGCAGTTGTGGCCTTAAAACCAAGGTTTTCATCACATCTCTTACAATGACGTCGAAGGTTTACATTAAAGAGTGTCTGAAAAAGCGGATTTTACCCTTCATTCGGCAACACAAGACCAACGTTATGTTTTGGCCGGATCTAGCCAGCTGCCACTACTCTAAGGAGGTACTAGAATGGTATGCTGCAAACAATGTTAATTTCGTCGCCAAAGAGATTAATCCTCCGAATTGCCCTGAGGTTCAGACCGATCAAAAACTATTGGGAAATTGTCAAGCAAAAACTTTGAGGATGCGGTAAAAAAGTGACAAATGCACAACAAATGCGTTTAAAGTGGAATAAGTTCGCCGGTACAGTGTCACCAGCGACTGTGCATATCATGATGGCATCGATCACAAGTAAAGAGCGACAGTTCGTTCGAAACGGTGAAATGTAATAACTTGTTTTATATCGTTTGAAAGCTGAATAAATACCCTTTTGTTTGACGTTTTGATCAACCGTGTATGTTGTTTAATTCTTGAGTTACGATCACTTTAATGCGTTCAAATTTACTTTGAATCGGGCTTTATATGTTTGGTACGCAACTTTAGTTCAAAAGCTACAACTCATAGGGGCCCATTCAAATAGTATGTAACGCAAGACAGGGTGGGGTACTCTGGAAAAGTGTTCTCCATCACGTATCAGGTATTGGAAGAGAGCGTGGGAGGTATTCAAAAATCTACTTTTTTTTGCGTTAAATAATATTGGAACAGGCCCTTCTATTTAAGAACGCGAAGCACTTTTTTCTCAAATAATTAAATTAAAAAACTTGAAAACATGTGTTTTAATGATTTACTTGATAATTTAAGAGGTAATCCAATACTGATCGGTAGTGATAGGATAATGTATAAGCTCGAACAAACTCATTTACCGCACACAAAATGACGACCTTGGTTTTTTTTTTTTTTTCCTTTGGTTTGTTTTTTCCGTCGATCTTGTTTTCCGTGCTGAGCACCAATGCTACTGACGTGCCAGGAAGGCAACTCCCACACCTGGACCCTACCTATCGACCCATCAACTCATGAACCGGGGACCAACGGCTTTACTTCCCATCCGAAGGAAGGTGTGATCAGAGATGTTATGCCCCAGAACATCCCGGCGGCGCCGACTGAGATTGAACCCAGGCCTGCTGGGGTGAGAGGTAATCACGCTTACCACTACACCACCGGCGCCGTTCTCGACCATGGTTTGATGAAGTTTATTTTACTAAACTCAACTCAACTCAGGCAATCCTAGCTACCGACCAGTGACGTCACGTTCGAGCCATCGATATTTAGCGGTTTGAACAAATTGATTTAAATCCCAGCAAATCTTCATAGGGTATACGTCCCTAACCTCGGTCTAATATGCAGCCATAGATTACGTTTTTAATCATAACTCATCAATTAATTTACCTGCAAACGATATTCTACTGCTAAATGGTATGCTTAGATATGCTTATCATGTCGTTTGCTATCAGGAACCGCAAAAAGTTGAAAAACTTACTTTTTTTAAGACAAAAACTCACCAGGGAAATGTATGTAATATCGGTCTATTGTCCCCAAATTGGGTCTATTTATGGATGCAACTTCGTCCTATCCTGTTTGATTCTCAAAAAAAACGCTCTTGGTAACGTTTTCTTATGTATTTTTTTTTATCACTATCACTGTTAACTTAATACTCTTCATTCCTCAAAACATTTCTTAGAGAAAATTTTACGAAAACTACATTAAATCACTCAAGTTAAAAATTAAAAATTTAAAATTTCGCTTATCGTCTTTCGACCGCAGAATATCTAAATCAAAACATTGTGATGTTCATTATACAGATTTGGCAGAAAAAATCTCCCTTCCTGTTCGTTCCTTATCATCCAAATGCAAACCACATTGTTGACGTTACTCTTATTGCTATATGCTGTCAAATGAATTTCATGGGCCAAAGTTAGGAACATAGAAAAGAAATGTGTCCCTAAAGTTGGGTCCATGATTTACTTGTGAAAACGTTGTTAAACAATTAAAATAAACATAAAATATTCAAACAGTAACTGTGAGTTTTACGTCTAGTGTGTATTATCAGGTAATTCCATTCAATAAATGCCATAATCAGGCCATTTGATGATCGTCAGTGCAACCTTCCCATCTTAACCTTAGAAGTCATGGCGGCTAAAAACTCCGAACAGAGTGATATTCTCAACCAGTTTTATTACTTACGAGAGCTGAAAATGTATTGAAATGTTGTGATATAAATTGATTTGTGTGTGGTACACATTTATCAATCATCAGTGATCAATATTTTCCTTATTTTTTGTGTAATATTCCTTAATTAATTATTTATTTGCGTGATAGGCCGAATGAAAGGACTAGACCCACATTACATACCGTAACCCTACGTTGCACATCCGTATGTTAATGAAATTTCTGACCTTATTTTTCTGTATTCAGCAGCTCCCTTGGCGGATGTTATTCAAGGTGGAATTGGTGACGTACACGGAGCTCGCGCGTGGGATTCTATGGGGTACACAGCAAAAAATAAATTTTAATATTTCATCCATTGGGAATGCACATAATATTTTTCCATTATCAAAACCAATGATATCTATCTGAATTTCACAAAACAAACATGTGATCACATAAGTTCTATATGATAAATCAATTAAATTTTATTTGACACATAAGGGTAATGTGATTTTGTGGTGCAATTCCTAATTATGATATCACATGAAAGTTATGTGAAATTCTAATGAATATTTTCCATTGGATATGTGATTTATTCTTTGAGTGTAGGTTGATGCGTAGCTCATTTCGCCACACCTTGACGTTACGAGTTTGGGATCTTCGCTTTTCACCACCGATGTCGAGCACCTTCGACGTATTAACTACTCACCGATTTATTAGCTAGAGAAAGGTGTCAAGAGGGTAGGTGGATAGTTCCGCTAGAGTACGGCGGTATAAAAATTGAATAGAAGATGAAAAAAGCGAAGGCACTTTAATGCGACAGTACTAATGGCGCATTAATGGCCCTTCTCTCATTTTCAACTTCTATTCAATTTTCATACTGCCGTACTCTAGCGGAACTGTCCACCTACCCTCTTCAGATCTTTCTCTAGCTAATAAATTATCACCCTAAAGCTTCATGTTAGATAGCATTTCCAACCAACACTTTGAATGTACTCACTGATGTCAAGCACACTCCGAGCACCGAAAACGAAATACTCCACCCTGGATAATCCACACTGAATAAATTCTGGTTAGTTACACCCTGGATAAACTGCCCACGTTTCAAGGGCTAGCGCCTGTTCAACGTGGTATATTGTTTAAAAATTTGAATTGGCCTATTTCTCACCAAAGCTTATCTAAATTAATACACTTTCTTTGCACAATTCAAATATACCCAGATTTTATTCAGTTCTATCAGAACTCACCAAATTCACTATAAAAACCTCAGAAAAACACTGTATATTAACTTAGTGTTAAGAATATCCAAGTAAGGGAAATGGCTCTAATGTTGGCCTATGGATCTAAGATTGAGCCCATCGCTAAAATCTGCTATTTATCAATGTCATCTATATGAACGCGTCATTGGGACGGTACTAATAGATATTTTGGTCGCTATTGAAAATTTAGTCGATTGCTGAATTTATGTGTGGGCCCAAATTAGGGGCCTTTAGGCTAACATTACATACATTTCCCCTACTTTGTACAAATCCAAGTCAAGAGGAACATGTGAACAGGTCCTATCAGCTTTTTGGAAACAAACCTTTGTATGGCCCTTTCGTGCTAAAGAGCGAACACGAAATTATTGCAACACTTACAACTGACTGTAAAACGCGCTTTTGAAACAATTTTTAGGCCCTTATTGTTAAGATCAATAAAGCGCTTTGGAATTACGAGTACTGCATATAAATGGTTTGAAAGCTATTTTTATGACATAACTCAACGGACTGCAACAACAACAACAACAACAACAACAACAACAACAACAACAACAACAACAACAACAACAACAACAACAACAACAACAACAACAACAACAACAACAACAACAACAACAACAACAACAACAACAACAACAACAACAACAACAACAACAACAACAACAACAACAACAACAACAACAACAACAACAACAACAACAACAACAACAACAACAACAACAACAACAACAACAACAACAACAACAACAACAACAACAACAACAACAACAACAACAACAACAACAACAACAACAACAACAACAACAACAACAACAACAACAACAACAACAACAACAACAACAACAACAACAACAACAACAACAACAACAACAACAACAACAACAACAACAACAACAACAACAACAACAACAACAACAACAACAACAACAACAACAACAACAACAACAACAACAACAACAACAACAACAACAACAACAACAACAACAACAACAACAACAACAACAACAACAACAACAACAACAACAACAACAACAACAACAACAACAACAACAACAACAACAACAACAACAACAACAACAACAACAACAACAACAACAACAACAACAACAACAACAACAACAACAACAACAACAACAACAACAACAACAACAACAACAACAACAACAACAACAACAACAACAACAACAACAACAACAACAACAACAACAACAACAACAACAACAACAACAACAACAACAACAACAACAACAACAACAACAACAACAACAACAACAACAACAACAACAACAACAACAACAACAACAACAACAACAACAACAACAACAACAACAACAACAACAACAACAACAACAACAACAACAACAACAACAACAACAACAACAACAACAACAACAACAACAACAACAACAACAACAACAACAACAACAACAACAACAACAACAACAACAACAACAACAACAACAACAACAACAACAACAACAACAACAACAACAACAACAACAACAACAACAACAACAACAACAACAACAACAACAACAACAACAACAACAACAACAACAACAACAACAACAACAACAACAACAACAACAACAACAACAACAACAACAACAACAACAACAACAACAACAACAACAACAACAACAACAACAACAACAACAACAACAACAACAACAACAACAACAACAACAACAACAACAACAACAACAACAACAACAACAACAACAACAACAACAACAACAACAACAACAACAACAACAACAACAACAACAACAACAACAACAACAACAACAACAACAACAACAACAACAACAACAACAACAACAACAACAACAACAACAACAACAACAACAACAACAACAACAACAACAACAACAACAACAACAACAACAACAACAACAACAACAACAACAACAACAACAACAACAACAACAACAACAACAACAACAACAACAACAACAACAACAACAACAACGATGACAATGTTCTTGAAGAACTGGACAACTTTCACGATTTGACGACCTCTTGACAGCAGGAAGGAGAGGTAATTAATTTAAATAGTTTTAGTTTGCCACCTAGTACTGAAGCACAAATTTTGAAATTGCATCGTAATGATGAAAGTAAGGAGTTGGTCATTTACTGTCAGAATTTTAATAGAATGAGAAGCGCCACCAAAGTGAATGAAATTTACAAGAAAGTTAATGCTTGCACTTTTCCTGTGATTTTAGGAAAGTTAAAAACGAAGAAGTTTTCGGTGTGTTAATGTTTATAGAGATGATCGCGATAAATTATTATCCAACAAAAAATGAGGTGTGTTAATAGCAGTTAGTGTGGAGTATGAATCTGAGCAAATTTTATCTTGCAAAAACAAGGAGTTTGACCATGTATGGGTCAAATTAATTATTGGTGATCGTGTTCATATTTTCGCTGTTGTGTGTTCTCCACCAAAACATGCTAAAAAAGAAGCATTTGAAAAGTTTTTTGGTCTTGCTAGCAGTATTATGTCGGAATTCGAGGCTGAAGCAAACGTTCACATATACGGAGATTTTAATCAACGGGCAGCTAATTTTTGTCGATTTGACGAAAATGAATCCATTTTGATTCCGATTATGGGGGAAAATGAAACACTTCATACTTTGTTTGACAAATGTGCAAAAATTGGATTGAATCAAGTAAATCATATAAGAAATCAAAATAATTGCTATTTAGATTTGCTATTTACTACCATGACTGATGATTTTTGGGTATCAGAGTCGCCTTCTCCTCTTTGGAAAAATGAAGTGTTCCACACTGCCATTGAATACTCCAAAATGATACTTGAAAAAACCACAATGGTGGATAATACTTTGTCAGATCCCTATTTCGATTTCAGTAAGGCAGACTATGGAGCTATCAAAAATAAATTGAACAGTATAGATTGGCAACTTGTAATCCGTAGTCATGATGCAGAACATGCAGTTGATGTATTCTATCAGATTATTTATTATATTCTAGAACAGACAGTGCCCATGAAGCAAAAGAAAAAAGTCAATACAAAAACACCAATATGGTACAATAGACAGATAATAAATCTTAGAAACAGAAAGCAGAAAGCTCATAAAGCGTATAAGAGAAACAAAAATGATGAAAAGTTTACCTTTTATCTTATTATTTGTGACCAACTTAATTTATAAATTGAAAATGTATATGAAGAGCATAATAGAAAGATTGAAACTAACATTAAGTCAGACCCAAAATCCTTTTTTAACTATGTTAAAGAAAAGCAAAAAACCAAGAGCTTTCCATCAAAAATGCAATTAGACAGTAGGTTGGGCAATACTCCTAGTCAGATTAGTAACTTATTTGCTGACTTCTTTCAGGACGTTTATACAACTCATGATGAGAATGAGCGAGATTATCAATATTTTTCATATCTCCCCGAGCCAATGAAGAACATCGCAGTGGATAATTTAACTCTCAAGGAAATTATACGTGGTGGATGCTTCAAAAGGTGCTGGACCGGATGGTTTACCACCTATTTTTTTAAAGTCTGTTTCGAAGGACCTAGCAAAGCCTTTGTTCTGGCTGTTTAATTTATCCTTGGAGTCGAGTGTACTTCCTCCGATTTGGAAGGAATCATTGTTATTTCCAATTTTTAAAAGTGGTAAAAAGTCTGATATAAAAAATTACCGTGGAGTTGCTATATTATCAAGCATTCCTAAATTATTAGAATCCATCATTAATGACACTGTATTCTTACAGATAAGGTCGGTAATTACTAGCAAACAGCACGGATTTGTTAAAGGACGATCTACAGCTACCAACTTGATACATGTTGTGTCTTATTGTTTAAACACATTGGATAAAGGCAATTATGTAGAAACGCTATACACTGATTTTAGTAAAGCATTTGACAGAGTTGATATACCACTCTTGCTTTTTAAGCTTTCCAAATTAGGCTTCAATCCTAGGCTACTGAAATGGATCGAGTCGTACTTATCAAGGCGCACGCAAAAGGTAAGATTTGAAGGAAATCTGTCCACCATAGTTAATGTAACATCTGGTGTGTCACAAGGTTCACATCTTGGTCCATTACTGTTTATTTTATTTGTCAACGATATTGAACATATTTTTAAATTTCTTCATGTTTCTATATATGTTGATGACATGAAACTTTTCATGGAGATATCTAAAGCACCTGATCTTCAAATATTTCAACATGAAATTGACGTTTTTTACACATGGTGTAAGAAAAATTTGTTAGAACTAAATATTAATAAATGCAATTCTATATCGTTCACAAGAAAGCACGCTGTAATACACAACACAATTACTCTTGGCCAGAAAACAATCCAAAGATCCTATCAAGTCAGAGACTTAGGTGTTATCCTCGACAGCAAGTTAACTTTTGCTGATCACTACAATAACATTATCTACAAAGCAAGCAACATGCTTGGGTTCATTAAAAGATTTAGTTTGCACTTCAATGATCCCTACACAATCAAAACACTTTACGTAGCATATGTGAGGCCTTCTCTCGAATATTGTAGCATAGTTTGGGCTCCATATCATGATACACATGTAAACCGCATTGAATCAGTTCAAAAGCAGTTCTTGTTGTTTGCTCTAAGAAAGTTGGGTTGGACAAGTTTTCCACTTCCATCTTATGAATCGCGTTGTATGCTAATTAATTAAGATGAGCTCAAAAAGCGAAGATAGTTCGCAATGATTGCTTTTATAAACGATGTGATTTCGCAAAGAGTTAACAGCCCAGAGATTTTGGAAAATATCAATTTTTATGCTCCCAATCGCTCACTGCGGAATAGAAATTTGATTAGCATCAACAATCAAAGAACAGACTATGCCAAAAACAGCCCACTGAATAGAATGATGTCTTGCTATTATACATACTGTGAATATATTGACATAACAATGAATGAAAGTACGCTTAAAAAAACTTTCTTCACGAGGTTAGCTAGGCATCAATAATAAAATATAAATGTTATGCAAGTACTTGAAGTAAAATTGTAACAATTAGCGTTTAAGTAAAATTGTAAAACGGTCTACACTGATTGACGACAAATAAATAAATAAATAATGATTCTGTTTCCAGTCCAGTGGGGAATAACCTTGGAGTGCCCCAGGGAAGTGTATTAGGGCAACTGTTATTTATTATGTATATTAATGACTTGCGACGTGTTTTACGATTTTGCGATATTAACCTTTTTGCAGATGATAGTGTGTTATTCATTGCAGCTAAGGATTTAGATGATGCCGTTTTACACTTGAATGAAGATTTGCGTTCTCTTAGTAGATGATTGAAGTATAAGCAGTTAAAATTGAATACAAGTAAACTAAATTTATGGTAATTTCGCGGAATCGAGTAAATGAGAACGTCTCTGTTTTAATTGATTATGAGACTTTTGATCGCTTTCGGGAGATCAAATATCTTGGCGTGATTATTGATGACAACCTTATGTTCAACTCGCACATTGACAATGTCATCAAGAAAATTGCCAAGAAGTAATGAATTCTATGTCGCCTGAAAAACGATTTAACTATTGCCAGTAAAATACAGCTATACAAATAAATCATCTTTCGTCATCTAGACTTTTTCCCATCCATTTGATTTCTGTCCAATAAAAAACAAATATCGAGATTACAGCGCTTGCAGGGTAAAATAATGCGTTTGATGTTGCGATGCAATAGATTCACCTTCTCAACTTTGATGCTAGACGCTTTAAAATGGTTGTCGGTGAAGCAAAGAATTGTATATTTGACTATGGTGTTCATTTTTAAAGTAGTTAACGGTTTGCTGCCTCGATATTTGTGTGATCGAATTGAAATAGGAAGTGACTTTCATAGATATATAATACTAGAAACGCGGTTGAAATAATAACACCACATTTCTTGACTTGTGCTTCGCGAAATTCATTAGATTTTAAAGGAATAAATGTTTTCAATTGGATGCCTAGACATATCAAACGTTCAGCAACACTTACAGAATTTAAAAGACACTGCATTTCACACGTTAAATCGGTCGTTTGAACAGTTATCCAGTGATTTTTTAATAAATTGACAAATTATGACGAAGTTATTTTTAACGGATTATTTTATATGGATATGATAATTTTTTAATAATCATGGTAGCACTGCAAAATATTAGTTTTTGTTCGCTAAAGGGTGTCCACGATGAAATTGCCACACTATGAAATTGCTCTAACTTTTTAACCGTTGGGTAGAATTTAATGAAAATTTGGGTGGATTTAGTTCATAATGCATTATTTACATCCTGCAAGTTTTAAAGTCCTGTGATCAAAACTCGCGGAAATGGAGTCGAAAGAACAGCTCGTGCGTGATAAAATCTTGCGCATTCACCACGAGAACAAGGATCTCTCGCATCGTTCCATCGCTAAAACGTTGGGAATCGCGAATTCCACGGTGTCACGAGTGATTAAGCGGTTCGAGGAACGGTTGACCACCGATCGGAAGCCCAGAAGTGAAGGAAAAAGTATTCCGTACAACACCAAAAATCACAATAGCGTAGTTGGGGCCTTCAACCGAAATCCGAACGCCTCCGTTAGGGATGTGGCTAAGAAGCTGCACCTAAGCCGAAGTTTTGTCCAGAAGGCCAAAACTAAGGCTGGGCTTCGAACGTTCAAGGTACAAAAGGCCCCTAATCGCGACGAGAAGCAGAACAAGTCCGCCAAAACCCGTGCCAGGAAGTTGTACCTCAACATGCTGACGAAAGTTGAATGCTGCATCATGGACGACGAAACATATGTGAAGGCCGACTTCAAACAGATCCCCGGCAACCTGTTTTTCACGGCCAAGGATAAGTTCAGCGTTCCGGAGCATGTCCGCACTCAGAAGATGTCCAAATTTGCGAAGAAATTCCTGGTTTGGCAAGCCATCTGCACGTGCGGGAAGCGGAGTGCACCTTTCGTGACCCAGGACACGATGAACGGACAGGTGTACATAAAAGAGTGCCTCCAGAAGCGGCTGCTTCCTCTCCTGAAGGCCCACAACGTCCCAACAATCTTCTGGCCGGATTTGGCCTCATGCCACTACTCCAAGGACGTGCTGAAGTGGTATGCGGACAATAAGGACAATAATTTCGTGCCGAAAATGTTCAACCCTCCCAACACTCCGGAGCTCCGCCCCATCGAGAAGTACTGGGCGATTATGAAGCAGCACCTTCTTAAACGACCTAAGGTAGTGACAGTCGAGGAACTGAAGAAAGTATGGGTTTACATGCAAAAAACGGTTGATTCACAGGTTGTGCAGAATCTTATGGCCGGGGTTAAGGCCAAGGTGCGGGCATTTGCGTATGGACTGTAAATAAAATACGAGTAAAATGGTAAAATGAAGTTTAATAGTTATTTCTCAATCCCTGAAAATTTGATGGCAATCGGATGAAAACTCGAATTTTGCGAATCAATTTTGTGTGTGGCAATTTCATCGTGGACACCCTTTACGATGGTGATGATGGATTTTCAATATTTGGTTTAATAGATGTAGATTAATTCAATAAAAAGAAGTTAACAAAGTAGATATAGAGGACTGAATTAAAAAAAAAAAATGCAATTTTGAAGATTATGTGGAAGATACCAGGAGTTAGTAGTAGGTTTTCTGGCAAATGTTGGGGGTTCGTGAGCATTCCTGAAATTCCTGAAAATTATGATAGCATCAGATTGCGGGGTTAATGTGTAATGTAATGGGATGCTTTGTTGATTTTTCACTCTTGATCGCTTGTTATACTTATGAAAAATTTAAGTGGACAAAAAGGCGAACTAAGAGGTGGACGCCTGAGCTTTTTCACATTTCACATTAATATCGCTGTGAAGCAACTGTAAATTCTAGAAGGAATTTATATCTGTAACTGCTACCAGTTCGCTTTTATTTGCTAACTTGGTTAAAATGTCATACTTAATTATCTCCAGCTCAAACCTAAGTAAGAGGTGGAACCATCATCATCATTTAGGGATTATTTTAGACTCGAAACTAACTGTCATAAACCATTACAATACAATTATTCACAGGGGAAATAACATACTAGGCTTTATCAAGCGCTTTTGCTTTAACTTTCAGGACCCATACAAAATTACAACACTATATATTGCCTATCTGAGGCCAATACTGGAATATTGCAGCATTGTATGGTCTCCATTTTCAATCACGCACGAAGAAAGATTAGAATCAGTGCAAAAGCTATTTCTATAATATGCCCTTCGTAAATTAGGTTGGAAATCATTTCCTCCTCCATGAAGCACGCTGCATGCTTATAAACATACAGATATTAAAAGAGCGTCGTGAATTGCAATGGTTTCATTTGTAAACGATATTGTTTCGCAAAGCATTGACTCAACAGAACTTTTATCAAAATTTAATTTCTTTAAACCTACTCGGCATCTCCGATTTTGAAATTTATTTGCCATAAACCATTATCGCACAAATTATGCAAAATATGGGCCATTTAATCGCATGATGGCCTCTTGCAATCAATACTGCGAAATCATTGCCTTAGCAATGTCACGGCATAAACTGAAACAATATTTTAACTCCATACGGAATCATAACTCGTTAGAAGTAAACATAGAATAGCAGACAATATTTTTTATAAATAAATAAATAAATAAAAAACAAAAAACTGGCGGTCGGTCACAAGACAACAAATAAATAAAATGCAATACATTCCGTTAAACATATAAGTAACGAAATGACTCTAGGATCTTGTATCCTGCTAATTGGTTACATTTTGTTTTTGTATATATTTTGTAAATATGTTTTATTTTAGTTTGTACATTGTATATTGAAATCTAAAACACAGAATTGAATAACTTTACTTCCACCTCCCTTACTTCCTTTCCTTCCAAATTAAAATTCCAAAAAATCATGAACTTAAAAAACATAATGAATACACTAAATTAAATTAAGCTAACTCAGTTTTTAGTCCATTATTTAAAACACGCAATTCCATATTTCCTTTATCACTCTTGTTCTTCACCTTGAATAGTTTTTGGGAAGTATTTCCACCCAATTCATTTCTGGAGCAGGTTAAACAACCCTGACACAACAAGGACAAAGCCTAGAGAGGGACAAAAAGTAGTCCCCAGACAAAAGATTATCTAACAATCTCTAGTACTTGTGTTAAAAAATAATATTTGAAATAAATTAACTGTTGTTAACAAATATTTTGAATACACGTTAAAAAAATCTATCAATGGTACTCTGTTTTACGGTACGCTGTATTTTTGGCAGATCTCGTGATTTTAATGGTGAGCAGTTCCAGGCTAAATAGCGAAAAAAAAAAATTGAATCGTCCTTCTCCGATTCGCATGTTACTTGAAATTCTTCTATTTTTATGTTAGATACATTTTCGAACAACATTTGTTTCCTCTAGTTTGATTTTGATTTTTCCTGATTAAAAGCTATCAAAGTATCACGGTCACCTATCGATCGGGTTGTCATGATTATAAAATAGGTTCGAATGTGTTTCTAGATTGTTTTATAAGAGCTTTGTAAAGCACCAATATTATTAAGAGTCAATCGATCATAAACAAGCCTTCTCTTATTAACTCCTGTTCAAATCAACCAAACAGTCATTACACGCATGAGTGCAATTAAACAATCTTCACGCAATTTACACAAGTATTATGATCGGAAAAATGCCTTCTTTCCCGCATCTCCCTCAACCCCGTTGTAAGGTTTCAAGTTCCGTAATTTCCTCCCTCTATACTGGTAGGTACCAACATCAACTGCTGCCAACTCTCATCGGCAATTCAATTCCAATCCACTAGAAATCCCTACCCAGCATAAAATGCATCTTACAATCATTTAAATACAAAATCGTTTTTTATTTCAATTGAGAACAAAACATCACTTTTTTGTTCGCATTCTATTGAGTTCTCTCCCACCTTCAGCAACATTATATTTTTCCTTATCCTATTCCTATGCTGCAGCAGCAGTGCGCCCTCCTGTTTCCTTTTGTTTTCCATTGTTCCTAATGTAACGGAATACGATGGAGCCAGAAAGAGAAAGGTATTATTCGATTCCGAACGCGCCAAAGAGATGGATGGAAATCTAGACATCAGCGCTTCGTTGCATCACCACCACAGCCATCGCCGCCAAGGAGAACAGGAAGTAGCCTCCGTCGTCGTTGTCGTCGTCGTCGGTGCTTAGCCATGTAGAAACAAATCACGCGACTGTAGAAAATAGAAAAATAAAAAAATGGTTAAAAGGAATTTCGCCTTCGTTCATTCCGGGAGGTACCAGTAAAAGGACCTGGGCGCTGTGATTCGAGGGCGTTGTCTGGATGGATATTTTTTGCGTCCTTTTCGGATGTAAAAGTTTCAGCTTGCATCTACAGTTCTGCTCGAGTAATTTAAACATCACGTTATACAGTCCACTCATGTTTGAACAGAATTAGACGAATCGAGTAGGACCGTATTTTTCTCGCATACCCGAGCAGTAGATTTGAAAATGAACTGAAGAGCCTCGACGCAAAAAAAAACAGGGAATGATTGCACTCAAGGGTCCTTCCGAGTTATGGGATGATATTGAAATTAAATACTGCATTGCAACGCCCGATTACGCAATGAAAGAAATAAAAGGATTACTTCCCATTCGAGGGGAGATGGAGAGCAATAAAAGGTGTTGCAGTGAGATTTTCAATGCATAGAGCCCTCTGTTCCAGTCTGCACGTTTCGTACACACTGCGTTCTATTAAAACCGATTTTGGCTTGTGCTTGATTCCTGCCTTCAAGTACCTGAAGCCGTAAAATCCAACTGAAGAGCAAAACCCATTGGCAGAATGTTACGATTTCTTGTTTTGTTGTTCCCTTCACACCGCAAATTGCACCAAGTGCCGCATCAGCCAGCGGTTCCTTATCTGAAGTGGTTTTTATTGGGTTTTCCTTTCAATCAGCATGAATTACTTACTTGGGACGCGGTACAAGTGCGGCTAATCAATGATCCGCAACATATCAAACAACAACGGCAACAAAAGAATATCGCTGGGTGTGCGAACCAACACGCTAGAAACGTGCTCCAGAAAGTCACGACGAGGAAATTTTATGCTAACTTTTGTTCGAGGGTGGTTATTAGAACATATAAGGATCATTGCTGCACTCCAGGTGGAATCTAGCCGATCTGGGGCCGATTTTGGAGTTACAAAAGGAAATGTGCCGATGAAATGCTAGAACATTGGATTCTATCCTGACGACATTCAGATCAGCTCTTGAAAGTATCACGCTGTGAATGGATTTCCAAAGGTGGGCTATAATTGTCTTGATGCATCCACATTCGGAACCGAATAGCAAAAGATAACTGGTACACCGTCGTAACGGGCTTCTTTGGATTGGACGGGCTACTTTGGACCCATTCAAATTTGCTTGGTTTAGATTAGTTTAGCTTTTACTGACTGCACATAGCAATGGTTGCTTGGTGATTGATCTGAATCAGTGAATTTGCACAATTAATCAACTGAATGGGGCTGGGAGGAACTGTCAGTTCTCGCTAAACTGCGACCTTTGTTGTTCTGCGGACCGTTTGTACCTCTGCACTTAGATTAGCTATGGCAGATGAGTGTACCCCATTAGGCATAAATACGTTAGGCATATGGACGTTAGGCATACGGACGTTAGGCATACGGACGTTAGGCATAATGGACGTTAGGCATAAAGTCTTTAGGCATAATTTACGTTAGGCATAATATACGTTAGGCATAATGGACGTTAGGCATAAAATACCTTGCTGCTGCTCAACTCTAATAACCTGTTTTGAGCATGGTAAACAATGCTTAAATAAAAGATGAGTTAAACAAACTTAGTTTATTTAATATCCACAGTTTGGAATCCATTATTTATCATATCATAAGTGACGTAGCTAGATATTTACTTAGCTCCAAGACTAGTAGCGATAGCGGTTAATCTGGCAATAAAAACTCAGCATAGTTTTGAACTATATCTTGAAATCAATCGCATCTAGAAATAAAAAAATCACACATTTGTTGTAATATATTGTTAAAAACATATTGCAATTGTCAAAGAAGAAAAGGTTTTCCTCAAAGAACAGCTCATGAAATAAAGAATGGTGAATTCTGTGATTTTTCATTCAATAACAATAAAACAGCTAAGGTTGAATAAAAGATGATGCCAAAGAACAGCTCATGAAATGAAGAATGGTGAATTCTGTGGTGTTTCATTCAATAACAAAAAACATACCTGCTGCTTCCAGGATTTACTTCCATACTTTTCGATACAATAAATCTGTTTTTGTTGTCTGTTGAATGAAAATAAGCGGAACCGTATGCTGATATGAGGGAGCGATACTTCCATGAACAGTGACGAGTTGCCGAAACAAACAAGAAACTGTGGCAAACGTACCATCTGCAATCCATTACTTTGCCTGTCCAAGACGTCACAAGTTTTAAGGCTTTTTCATTATTGTCATTATTGATGTCACCAATCAATAGACGGTCCCCATTATCGTCCGTCTGGAATTCATCGGGTAGATTATGCCTAACGTCCATTATGCCTAACGCCCATTATGCCTAACGTCCATTATGCCTATCGTACATTATGCCTATCGTCCGTATGCCTAACGTCCGTATGCTTAACGT
The DNA here is from genome assembly GCF_037179485.1 of Ochlerotatus camptorhynchus. Taxonomy (NCBI): domain Eukaryota; kingdom Metazoa; phylum Arthropoda; class Insecta; order Diptera; family Culicidae; genus Ochlerotatus; species Ochlerotatus camptorhynchus. The sequence goes on along the minus strand of NW_027040795.1, from coordinate 652,001 downwards.
CCATATGCCTAACGACCGTATGCCTAACGTCGTGTACCCATGGCAGATTATGCAAGGGTACGGATGGCACTCTCGAGTCCCTTTGAATTTCGACGGGGGTTACGGCAAAGTTATAGACTTTCGTATTGCGTTAGAAGGTGTGATCAGAAGAGCTGGGATAGACACGAGTGGCACGATTTTTAGGAAGTCCAATCAGCTTCTTGGCTTCGCCGATGACATCTACATCATGGCACTGACTGAAGGCTGAAGCTAGGCGAATTGGATTTGCCATCAACGCATCGAAGACGAAATACATGAGAGGAAGAGATTCTAGGGAAGACAATGTTAGTCTCGCACCCCAAGATCAGATTGACGGTGACGAAATCGAGGTAATTGACGAGTTTATGTATTTGGGCTCACCGGTGACCGCCGAAAATTATGCCAGCAGAGAAATTCAAAGACGCATTATAGCAGGGAATCGTGCCTACTTTGGACTTCGTAGGACGCTCCGGTCAAATATAATTAACCGCCGCACGAAGTTGACTATCTACAAGACGCTGATTAGACCAGTGGTCCTCTACGGCAACGAGACCTGGACTAAGGAGGTGTGTTCGAACGGAAGGTGTTGCGTACCATCTACGGTGGGGTGCAGAAGGATGATGGAACGTGGAGGAGGCGAATGAACACGAAATGCACCAGCTGCTGGGAGAACCATCATAAGGTTCACATTTCAAAAATTAGGTGACTATGGTGGGCTGGGCACGTCGTAAAAGCGCCACACGACAAGCCAGTAAAAATTGTTCTCAAAAGCGATCCAACAGGAACAAAAAGAAGAGGCGCGCAGCAGTAGAACGCGACCTGCGGACCCTTCGCAGACAATGAGGCTGGCGAAGTGTGACCATGGATCGAGTAGAGTGGAGACGACTTCTTCGGAGAGCAGAGGACAACAAGGCTTTAGCCTAATAGGTAAGAATACAAAGGTCTCAAAGGTTCACTAGACAACTTATGTATTTATGCCCTTTTAAAGTATATAGGTCCGATAGATAAACATCATATAAAAAAAAAATCTGAAAAAATCCACTAAAACATGGTGTGGAGTCGGACAGGAGTCGGAGGAATTTGGATGCAACTCACAAAGCGATTGAAGTGTTCTTTGATTCTCTTCTTCAGCTCCAGTCGTGCCAACAAATTCCGATTTGGAGAGATAGGTTGGGTTCAACTTTAGCTTGTGATCACGCCACACAGTGGGACGAATTCAAAAATAGTGGGACATGGCTATTTGCGACGAAACTATTGAGTATAGCTTTTTGTTGTCTTCTAGAATGTTTCTTTATTTTTTAAGTACTTTATTTAAGTAGTGCAAATTTTTGGTTAAGGAGGGTAAACACTCAGATAAAAAAAATAACTTTTTTATGTCTAGTTAAATTTGATGAACACCTATGGAAACATTGAAGATGAAGTCCTTTTAAGAAACTTTGTCCAAGGTGTAAACTTTCTATCTCTCAAGTGGACGAAGTTATAGGGTGAAAATGGACTACATACGGTAGTACCCCCTTAAAAAACGTTTTTTCCCCATAAATTTTTTCTTTGCATTTTCTCGTTTATTAAATATTCTACAAAGTTGTAACTGCTTAGAAAATGCACATTTTTGCAGAAGACAGTAAATCGCTATCTCTTTGTTTAAATAATTAACGCCAGTTTTAACATTTTTTACACTATCTTTAAGATGGTGTACCTTGCAGGTTAGCAGGTATTAGCAGCTTATGACAACATCATTTTATTCAGCAACTTATACCCTACTGTTTCATATACAATTCATAGGGGGATAGGGGGATCCAAGGGGATGCTTAATAAATTTTCAAAAAATGTACATCAATGTTTTGTTACGTTTTACTGTTTTCATGAAGATTTTTCCAAGTATGTACATATATGAAGGCAAAAAACATGTTACTTACTGTTAATTATAACAAAAGAAATCATTATGGTGAACATTTGCACTAGCTATCAATATTAAATGACAATACAGCAGGTGGTAACACATTCATTTGAACTTATTTGCGTTTAATCCCGTAATTGATGTTGACACTAACGAATTAGGGAATCTTCCTGATTCACGGCGCAGACATTATAAGAGCTTCTATTCTTCCTGTTGGTACTCTATCAGAAGAACCTTAATAATGTCGAAATAAGGACATCAAAAACTTTCGAGAACATCGGGCAAGGAAATGTTCACGGTACAGATATGTGCTTTTTTATATTTTCTAATCATAATTAAGCTTTATGTTTTATTGTTGTATTCAACAGTGTAGCCACAAATCAAGACATTTTAAGCCGACTGATGATGTTTTCAGACCCATTGATTTCATCAATGTGAAAGATTCCAAGAAGGAAAAGCATTTTATTCAGAGGAGATGCATTGAAGTTTTTGAACGAACCGAGTATTTTAAAGAACGAGATGCCATGTTCATCCAGCGATGAAGATTGGGAAGAGAATTATCAACTGTAATAAAAATTGTAACCAAACAAGAATCAAAAGAGTTTGAATAAATGTTTTATTACCTGCTTAATTTCCGTTTACTTTTGATAGCTAGAGCAAATGTGCACCATAAGGATTTCTTTTGTCATAATTAACAGTAAGCAACACGTTTTTTGTCTTCATATATGTACATACTTGGAAAAATCTTCATGAAAACAGCAAAACGTAACAAAACATTGATGTACATTTTTTGAAAATTTATTAAGCATCCCCTTGGATCCCCCTATTAATTGTATATGAAACAGTAGGGTTTAAGTTGCTGAATGTAATGACGTTGTTTTTAGCTGCTAATACCTGCTAACCTGCAAGGTACACCCCCTTAAAGTAAGTTTAAAAAAATTGTTAAAACTGGCGTAAATCCTTTCAACAAAGAGATAGAGATTTATTGTCTTCTGCAAAAATGTGCATTTTCTAAGCACTTACAACTTTGTAGAATATTTAATAAACGATAAAATTCAAAGAAAAAAGTTATGGTGAAAAAACGTTTTTAAGGGGGTACTACCGTATGTAGTCCATTTTCACCCTATAACTTCGTCCACTTGAGAGATAGAAAGTTTACACCTTGGACAAAGTTTCTTAAAAGGACTTCATCTTCAATGTTTCCATAGGTGTTCATCAAATTTAACAAGACATAAAAAAGTTATTTTTTTTTATCTGAGCGTATACCCTACTTAACCAAAAATTTGCACTACTTAAATAAAGTACTTGAAAAATAAAGAAAAATTTTAGAAGACAACAAAAAGCTATACTCAATAGTTTCGTCGCAAATAGCCATGTCCCACTTTTTGTGAATTCGTCCCATGATCCACCTTTACCCGCTGACTTGGTCCTGCTTGCTGCAGGACCAAGTACCATGCCGTCTGAAGCAGTAATGAGCAGAGGCACTTTTTGACTCTAAATGATCTATATTTCTTGAATTTGTGTGGTTTACATGTATTACTTATCAAGTGACACAGGTGCGTCTTTTCAACTTTAGTTCCTTTGAAATTTCAATTATTATTAATTACAGTTCCTAGTCCTGTCAGGCCTGTTTTAAGAATGACCACCGTGGTGGAACTGGCTTGTTTTAAATTTGAAAAAAGAGACTACTTATAACTACTATTTACAAGTACAACTAACCAAAAGCAAAGAAACGAAATTACTGGCGTACTTTTATCGAGGGACTTTCTAGAGAAACCTCGATGACAACGCTTTGGAAAAAGGCGCGCTATATGCGAAACCGCTCATCTTCCAATGAGAGTGAAGAATACTCCTCACAATGGATATTCGACTTCGCTAAAAATGTTTGTTCAGATTCTGTTCCAGCACAACCAACTTTACGGGATACAACCCGAAGTAACGGTTCTCTGGATGAACCATTCACAATACTGGAATTTTCAATGGCACTTCTTTCATTGAATAACTCTGCTCCGGGAAGCGATATGATCAAATTCGACCTTTTAAAAAACCTCCCCAATATCGCTAAAAGACGATTACTTAACCTATATAATTTATTTGTGGAATTCAATATAGTTCCACCAGCATGGACACAGGCTGAAGTAATAGCTATTCAAAAGCCTGGGAAACCAGCGTCTGATCACAATGTTATCATGCCTGAGGAAATTATTAGAAAAAATGATCCTATTAATACTTGATCATTGGGTTGAATCAAACAATCTACTTTCAAATACGCAATTTGGTTTTCGAAAGAGTAAAGGAACAAACGATTGTCTAGCGATGCTTTCATCTGATATTCAACTGGCCTTTGCGCACAAGGAGCAATTGGCTTTAGTCTTTTTGGATATTAAAGAAGCATTTGATTCGGTTTCCATAGACATACTGTCAGACAATTTGCACAGTAGTGGATTACCCGGTATTTTGAATAATTTCTTGTATAATTTGCTGTCAGAGAAACAAATGACCTTCAATCTAGGTCAACTGACAACTTCTAGAATTAGCTACATAGGCTTACCCCAAGGTTCATGTTTAAGTCCCTGACTTTATAATTTCTATGTCAAAGATATTGATAACTGCTTAGATAATCTATGCACGCTTAGACAGCTTGCAGACGATGCCGTGGTTTTCATGGGAGGTCCACGTGCGGAAATCTTGCAAAGACCATTGCAAAATTCCCTAAATAATCTGTCTTTCTGGGCAAGAACAAGACCTCATTAAACTATATAAAACGACTATTCTTTCAGTTCTTGAGTATGGCTCGTTTTGCTTCCTCTCGGCAAGAAAAACCCACCTAATTAAATTGGAACGCATTCAATATCGTTGTTTACGTATTGCCCTTGGCTGTATGCATTCAACACACAATATGAGCCTAGAGGTCCTAGCGGGCGTAAAACCCCTCCAGAACCCTTTCTGGGAGCTCTCATTAAGAATATTGATTAAATGTAGTGTCAGTAACAACCTTGTGATTGAAAACTTCGAAGAAATGCTCGACTTGAGCATCCAGTCTAGATTCGTGCGAATCTATCTTAATTATATGTCATCGGATATTAGCCTTCCTTGCTATAACCCCTCTCGTGTATGCTTTACTAACTACAGTTCCCCCATTGACTATGATCTCTCCATGAAACAGGCTATTCAAGGAGTTCCAGATCAACTTCGACCTATCTCAATTCCCCGCATTTTTGCTGAAAAGTACCAACAAGTCAATTGCAATAGAAGATTTTTCACTGATGGATCACGCATTGATGGATTCACTGGCTTCGGCGTCTTTAATGAATACTCAACCGCCTTTCGGAAACTTCAGGAACCTTGTTCCGTTTATGTTGCTGAGCTATCAGCAATCAACTTCACATTGGGGATGATTTCCGATATGCCCATAGACCATTACTTCATCTTCTCGGATAGTCTCAGTTCGATTGAGGCTATTCGGTCGATGAAACAAGGTAGGCACTCATCTTATTTCCTTTCAAAGGTAAGGGAGCAGATGAGTTTGCTGGTCGAAAGAGCATATATGATTACCTTTGTATGGTTGCTCAATCCCAGGCAATGAGAAGGCAGACTCTCTCGCTAAGGTGGACGCACAACAAGGCGAGATTTATGATAGAAGAATTTCACATGATGATTTTTTTTCCATTAGTACGTCAGTGTTCTCTTTTAAGTTAGCAAAACGATTGGACAAGTAATTCTCTTGGGCGGTGGTTACATTCCATTATTCCAAATGTTTCTTCGAGAGCGTGGTTCAAAGGTCTGGATGTAAGTCGGGGATTCATTCGAGTGATGTCAAGACTTATGTCCAACCACTACTCGCTAGACGCACATCTCTATAGAATAAACCTCGTTGACAGCAATATATGTAGGTGCAGAACCGGTTATGATGACATCGATCACGCACTTTGGTATTGCCCGGGTAATGACGCCTCCAGAGCCCGAGGTAGACAACCCTTCCGTGAAGTAAGAGATGTATTGGGAACACGTGATCTTCCCTACATGCAAGCGATCTACGAATTCCTTTGTTAGAGTTTGATGTGACCATCCCCTCCTTTCCAAACAATTTCCCGCCATTGTGTCCCAGTCTTATTATCCTCCTGTTCCTGTGCTACTTGCCCCTGCCCAGCCAGGATTTGGTCAACCGTCTGAGAGTAGTATCTGAAGGAGGCTTCAGAAACCAGTTTCCTACCTAGCTCCTTCCAATCGAAATTGTTACCCATTAACCTCGAACCCACCACGAGTAATTGGTACCCAATACTAACCTAGAACTACTGCTATTTAAAATGTAAATTCATACATTACTGATCTTGGCTCCGCAAAGTGTCACACACGACTGAGCCTAGTAAATAAACGAACTAGTAAAAAAAGAAAAAAAGTACAACTAACCTACAGCTACTATCTACACATTGCTTATCAAAGCATGTTCTGATAAATTACATTTTTGTGCAAATTTAGTATTAATTTCGTTAATTCTAGAATCTATTTTGGCAATGCCTGCCTCTTCGTGATAATTTGTTATTCTAGTGTCGAAAGGACGATCAAGTACCATCCTCAGCACTCTATTCTGAGCGACCTAGATTTTGTTCCTGTGAGTCTGTGCACATGATTCCCACACCGGAGCTGCGTAGAGGATCGCAGGTGCTATGATTTGTTTGTAGACGGCCAGTTTGTTTACCCTTGAGAGGCGAGATCTGCGGCAAATCAGCGGATACAGACACCTAACAAAGGCAGAACACTTGACTACAGTTTTATCTACATTCGAAGTAGCTTTTCATCGAACAACATCCCAAGATAGGTTACTTCGACAGACCACTCAACCCTTGTGCCATCCATGATTACAGTACAAGAGGGAGTCGGTTTCAGTTTGGGCGATTGCCGATGGAGGAAGATGATTGTTTGTGTTTTGGAGGCATTGATTTTAATTTTTCACGCAGTGGCATAATCAGCAAAGGCGTTAAGGCATCGTTGATCACGCAACCGTCACCGAGGGCAGGAATGTCGGAAGTGTAAGTGCTGTAAAGCAAGGGGCCCAGCAGACTGCCTTGCGGGACTCCTGCTGGAATAGAAAACGTGTCTGAAACACAACCATTCAACGATACCTAAAACCAAGGTTGCAAAGACTAATTTCAGCTAAAACAATGTTTTTCTAAATTATGAAATAATTAGATGCCATGATCAAATTTTGAATTGGTAGGATACAAGAAGAGGTTGCAAAGAATGTGTTTGACATATTAAACCTGTTTATTTCACTTCATGAGAGTCACAATCAGCGATTTTTCACAAACTCACTCACTCACTCACTCACTCACTCAGCGATCAGCAAATCGCTGATTGTGACTCATAGAAAGCAAAATTTACCGGTTTTAGGTTTCCAACGCATACTTTGTAACCTCTTCTTGTAAGTTACAAGTAAAACATGCCATCATACCATCTTTTGGTTTTATTATTCCGAAAAACATTATTTTAGCTGAAATGAGTATTTGCAACCTTGCCTTAAACGACCTTTGCTGAAGGTAGCTACGGGTGATTTTAACCAGATGTAATGGGAAGTTGAAGTTAAAAAGCTTGTACACAAGTCCGTCATGCCAAACATTGTCAAACGCCTTCTCAACGTCTAACAAGGCTATGGCTGTGGACTTGGATACAGCTTTGTTACTTCGGATGTTATTCATCACTCGTACTAGCTGGTGATTGGTGGAGTGCCCCTTTCTGAATCCAAACTGTTCCGGAAGGAGAATGTTGTTTTCCTCGACAAACTTGAGCAAACGATTGAGAATGAGTTTCTCGAACAATTTGCTCAGCGCTGAAAGGAGGCTGATTGGTCTGTAGCTTGAAGACAATGTTGGATCCTTACCGGGTTTGCGGATTGGTATGATTTTTGCTACTTTCCAGATGCTTGGAAAGTAGTGCAGTTCCAAACATCTGTTGAAGATAGCGGTCAGAAGAGACTGCACTTTCATGCTGAGTCTCTTCAAGATCAAGTTGAATATACCGTCAAACCCGGGAGCCTTCATGTTCTTGGTGCATTTCAGCGCTGAGCAAATCTGTTGTACTGTAATCATATCCGCCGGAGGCACGACACAAGGGGAGGCATCTAGGTTTTGAACGCATTGCGCAACCTGATCATCGAGCGGACTTTGGATAGTCGAGCCAAGCAAATGCGATGAAGCGACATACTTGCCAATCGCATTTGCTTTCTCCTGTGGGGTGATTAAAAGCCGATCGTGATCATTTTTGACTCTGAGAGGTGGAACGGGTTTGGGATGAGTTTTCAGGACCTTGGCTACCTTCCAGAATGGTCTGGAGCGGTCGTCCAGATTCTGGACAACACGCCCGAAACTTTCATTTCAATCTGCCTGTTCAGATCGGCCATTTCACGTTTTTTGCCCAGATCTCCAATTCTCTGAAACTGGCGTCTACGAACAATTCTCAACCGAATCAGTAATTGGGTGTGGGAATCAATAGCAACAAACTTACCCCTCACAGGAACTTATCGAACGTATGCCTCGTCAGCCATGGATATGGCCTGTTGGAGTCCTTCCAACGTCCGGTCGATGTTATCTATGGTGTTGAGCAGTGGATTTTCATCGATGTTGCTGTCCACCATTCGTCCGTACTGCACCCAGTTAACATGGTGGTAGTCTTTACGCAGGCAGCTTCTAGCAGGAACCACGTTGACACCGTCTTCAGTCACCACCGGTTGGTGGTCGGAGCTGAGATCGTTGTGCGCTTCCGGCTTGGATAGTCCGATGTTTGACAGGAAAAAGTCCAGGGTGGAGGGATTTCCCGCCTGAGAGAAAAATTGGTTCGTCTGGAAATTGCACAGTGTACAGTCCATGTTGTGCGTGGTCGAACAATAGACATCCGTTCCGGTTCCTCTGGTAGTTCCGCCAAGCTTCATGGCGGGCGTTCAAGTCGCCCCCAACGATGAATCGGGAGCTAGTACGGGTGATGGCGGTCAGGTCGTTCTTGAATTGGATGCCTAGGCCGTTGCTTGTAGTACACTGGCGTTGGCAGTAAACAGCGATAATCCGGAGGTTTTCAGTTGGTGATTCCACCTGCACACTAACGGCGTCGATGATAGAAGTGCGGATGTGGGGCAGAGTGCAGAACTTGATTCCCTTTCTTACGATGACCGCTACACCACCCCCGCTGGAGCGGGTGGTGTCAAGCCGGATAATTGTGTGGTCAGGCAACCAGAAGCTGTCACCGGACTTTAAGATGGGTCTCCGTTAGAAGACCAATGTCGATGCTATGCGTGCGGAGGAAGTCGGCAAGCTAAATCTGTTTTGCTCTTACAGAGCAAGCGTTACAGGTAGCGATGGTTAGCGGTTTAGGCACCATACTAGATGATGATCTTACCGAGCACTTGGATCTATTCGGGCTTATTGCAGCACTTACTTAGAGCACCGGTCATGTTGATGAAAATCTCCATCAATCCTTCCACTGTGAACAGATCGGGATTATTTGGTTGAGCTGTTGGTTGTCTCCAGAATCCAGGGGGATGGAGAGCTTTGTCCAGCAGAAGATACAGACGTTTCTTGAGAGAGGCCGGTTCGCACCCTTGGATTCGCTTGTCCATGAAGAGGCGGAAAGTCCTCCGCCCTGAAAGCCGAAGCCTTATTCTTCCTTCGTGCTGATTGATTGTTGGTGGACGCCTGATTTCGGATGCGCTTGAAATCCTCGCGTTTAGGGCACTGCTTGTTGGATCCTTGGTGAGCACCGCAGGGACTGGTTGGTCTTGAGCGCAATTGCCACAGCGTGGTTTAATGTTGCAGTTGCGGGTGCCGTGTCCAAAGTTCAGACACCGTTGGCACTGAGTCACATCACGATGGCCGCCACGGTATGACTCCCAGCAAACGATGATGGAATTGATGGAGCGGATGGCTTTCAGTGCGTAGAGCGTCACCATTCCCTTCTGGAAGTGTACCAGGAAAAGGCAATCCGGATACGCCTTCACATTTTCGTCCTTCCTTGACATCCGATAGACCGCACTTGGGGCCAGCTTGTACCGGTCCCTGATTTCAGCTTCGATAAACTTCGGGTTGAAGTTTGGTAGGCCTCTGATGACGACCTGAACGGTTTTTCACCGGGGATGTCGTGGGTGAAGAATTCCACCTTGGAAGTCCTCAGGTGGGCGATGACCAAGTCATACTCCGCTTTCGAACGGAGCACCGCCTTGATGCCGACTCTGCCCAACTTGAATTCGGCTCTGACGCCCAGCGACGCCAGATCCACAATGAGCTCGTTAAGATGGGCATTTTTCACTACCAGCGGAGGTGGCGTCACTCTTGCCGCGCTCATGTCGGCGGCATTTTCTTTTACGGCAGTGTCATCGAAATCTCCGTTCGTCGCAGAGGCATCGTCGCGACCAACAGCAGCAAACCTGTTGGATGTAGGTACACCCGAACTTCCTTCACCGGGTTCTTGTCCTTCACCGGGCTTCGCGAGCGATGCTTCCCCATTTCGGGGCACACACACGCAATAAACCGCGAAAGAGAGAGTGCGAACACTATCGCCACGAATTTTTCGAACAAATCGAGAGAGTGAGCTAACACCGATCTAGCAGAGAATGATGTGATGAGCAGAGACACAACAACAGCGCTGTTTTATATCTATTCAGGTTCAAGCAGAACGATGTGCAACCAAGTGGTACACACATATGACGGCTGGGTTTGGGAAAATCATTTATTTCATGAAAACAGCGATAAAATTATCATCTGTACATTTTTGGAAAGTATTTTTTAAAGAAAATTGGAAAAATATGTCGTTTTAGCAGATTCGTTTTGTAATATTCTATCGTATATTGTATTTGGATTTAAATTTCATCTATAAATGACAAGGTTACAAGCGTTCAAAACCTAACACTATTTCACCACATATATTTTTTTATTTGAACCCCAGTATAATCGACAAAGACGTAGTTCTACGTCAAAAGTGTGTATTCTATGCCTCTTAAGAAACAAAAACGTTAGATCAATTTCCAGTGCAGTGAAAAAAATTATCCGTGAACATTATTTAAATGATATCATCGACATTAGATATTGATACTATCCATTATCTATATGCATCTAAGGACTGTACTCAAAAAATGCAACAGACAAAAATGATCATCAAAAATTTATTTTAAGTCTGATATTTTTGAAACTCTCAGGGAATAAATAAACACATATTAGCTATTAGCTATGCTAAATAATGTTTCGGAAATGACAAATTTCCCATACATTTTTGTATGGCATCCTTATATTTAATTCCAAAGGAGAAACCACAGTTCCATTTTTTTTTTTTTTTTTCAACTTTTTATTTGTTCCAAATTCAAAATAAATTACATTTCATTTTAACCTAGGTGCTCCAGTTACTGCAGTAACGTACCAGCCTTAATTGTTATGATATATATCTAAGTGTTTTTACATTGTTCATGTCTTGGCAATTCAGTATTTTAAACAGGTTTTTTAACCTGCATGTCAGTATAACAATTGATATCTTAAAACTAAAAACTAAAACTAAATCTTATCTAAGTATAAAGGGAATTAATCGTTGCAATTGAGGATTGCAACGATTTTTGCCTGAAATTATTAATTATTTTGTTGGACATTTGTGCTAAAGTCTCAACATTCGAAATTCTATGTACTTCGGTTGTACTGTACCAGGGAGGCAACTTCAAAATCATTTTCAGAATTTTGTTCTGAATCCTTTGAAGTGCTTTTTTCCTGGTAGTGCAGCAACTAGACCATATTGGCGCAGCGTAAAGCATGGCCGGTCTAAAAACTTGTTTAAATATTAGAAGTTTATTCGTCAGGCAAAGTTTGGATTTCCTGTTTATAAGAGGATACAAACATTTTATATATTTGTTACATTTGGCTTGAATGCCCTCAATGTGATCTTTAAAAGTTAATTTTTGGTCAAGTATTAATCCAAGATATTTCACTTGGTTTGACCAGGAAATTGGAACTCCGTTCATAGTGACTATGTGACTACTACTAGGTTTCAAAAACGAAGCTCTAGGCTTATGTGGAAATATTATAAGTTGAGTTTTGGAAGCGTTGGGAGAAATCTTCCATTTTTGTAAATAAGAAGAGAAAATATCTAAACTTTTCTACAGTCTGCTGCAAATAACACGAAGACTTCTTCCTTTAGCGGAAATGCCTGTGTCATCAGCGAACAAAGATTTGTGGCAACCCTGAGGCAAATCAGGGAGGTCCGAAGTGAAAATGTTATACAATATAGGCCCAAGAATGCTACCCTGAGGAACTCCTGCTCTAACAGGTAGTCGATTAGATTTAGAATTTTGATAATTTACCTGCAGAGTTCTGTCAGTTAAATAATTTTGAACTAATTTCATAATGTAAAGTGGAAAATTAAACTTTTTCAATTTAGCAATCAAACCTTCATGCCAAACACTGTCGAATGCTTTTTCTATGTCTAGAAGAGCAACTCCAGTTGAGTGGCCTTCAGATTTGTTTGAACGAATTAAATTGTTAACTCTTAAGAGTTGATGAGTAGTTGAATGCCCATGGCGAAATCCAAACTGCTCATCTACAAAAATTGAGTTCGTATTGATGTGAAGCATCATTCTATTCAAAATTATTTTTTCAAAAAGTTTACTTATTGAAGAAAGCAAACTTATTGGATGGTAGCTAGAAGCTTCAGCTGGATTTTTATCCGGCTTCAAAATTGGAACAACTTTTGCATTTTTCCATTTATCAGGAAAGTATGCCAAATGGAAACATCTGTTAAATAATTTTACCAAGAAAGACAAGGTACTCTCTGGGAGTTTTTTGATGAGGATATAGAAAATTCCATCATCACCTGGAGCTTTCATATTTTGAAAATTTTTAGTTATAGACCTTACTTCGTCCAAATCAGTCCCCCAGGAATCATCAAAAATATTTTCCCGAGAGAAAATATTCAGAAAATCCCGAGCAACCTGATTCTCAATAGGACTAGTAAGACCCAAACTGAAATTATGGGAACTCTCGAATTGCTTAGCAAGTTTCTGAGCTTTTTCCAAATTTGTGATCAAAATTTTACCACCTTCTTTAAGCGCTGGAATAGGCTTTTGAGGTTTTTTCAAAATTTTTGTGAGTTTCCAAAAGGGTTTGGAACTCGGGTCTAATTTAGAAATATTATTTTCAAAAGTTTTGTTCCTCAGGGCAGAGAATTGCTTTTTAATTTGTTTTTGCAAATCCCGCCAGATAACTTTCATGGCAGGATCGCGTGTTCTTTGATATTGTCTCCTACGGACATTTTTAAGACGGATCAAGAGCTGAAGATCATCGTCTATTATAATTGCATCGAATTTAACCTCGCATTTTGGTACTGAGGCAGCTCTTGCTTCAACTATAGAAGTAGTCAGAGATTCAAGAGCATAATTAATTTCATCTTTGGTTTGCAAAGGAATGTTTGGATCGAAGTTATATTCCATAAATGTTCGATACTGCTCCCAATCAGCTCTATGGTAATTGAAAGTAGAGCTGTTGGGATTACAAATTATTTCTTGGGATATTTCAAAAGTTACTGGAAGGTGATCAGAACCGAAGTCAGCATGGGTAACCAATTGGCTACAAAGTTGACATGAATCAGTTAAGACCAAATCAATAGTGGAGAGATTTCTTGCAGAAGAAAAGCATGTTGGGCTGTTTGGATATTGAATAGTGTAATAACCTGCAGAACAATCATCAAACAGAATATTACCATTGGAATTGCTTTGAGCATTATTCCATGAGCGGTGTTTTGCATTAAAATCACCAATAATGAAGAATTTAGACCTGTGACGGGTAAGTTTCTGGAGGTCACCCTTGAGAAAATTCTTTTGCTGGCCTACGCATTGGAATGGCAAATAGGCAACTATAAACGTAAGTTGTCCAAATTTTGTTTCAACAGAAACTCCCAAAGTTTCAAAAACTTTGGTTTCAAATGAAGAAACAATTTTATGTTTGATTCGTCTATGAATAATGATGGCAACGCCACCACAGGGTCCATCAAGACGATCATTTCTATAAATCAAGTAATTTGCGTCCTTCTTAACCTTATGGGCAGGTTTAAGGAACGTTTCAGTTATAACGGCAATATGCACGTTATGAACTCTCAAAAAGTTAAATAGCTCGTCTTCATTATCTTTAAGAGATCGAGCATTCCAATTTACAATATTTAATGCTTTAAAATCCATTACTGAATTTTAAAGTCATGACAATATTATTTGCAAATTTTACTCCAGTTTGAATAGCATCAAACATGGAGTTAGATTTAAGCATATCAGAAATCATGTCAATTAATGAATTCTGTAAAAATTCTATTTTGGGGGCAGTAATGCTTCCTAAGTCAAAATTGTCAAAATTTCCGTTAGAACGTTGGTTAGTATTTTGATTTCTACCCGCTGCAATAGCAGCATAGGTAGCTCCATTAACTCGCTGAACATTGTTAGCAGCGAGGGGAGTAGGTACAGATGAAACATTTGAAGCAGGGGAGATATTTGTACCTACGGGTACGAATGTAGAATTTGTTCCTCGCTGACCGTTGTTAACAGCAGAGGAATTTGTACCTGGTCGGAAACGTGGAGCGTTTCCTACCTGACGGTTAGAACGAGATTGTAGGATCGCTTTGCGAGTCTTACATTCCCAAAAATTGGATTTGAGGTTTTCACCACAATTTGAACATTTAAATTTCTTAGGATCTTCCTTCACAGGACAGTCGTCCTTTGCGTGAGAGGAATCACCACAATTCATGCATTTAGCTGGCATGTAACAATTTTTAGTTCCGTGACCCCATCCCTGGCACTTACGGCACTGGGTGATGTTTTGGAAATTTCCTCCAGTCTTCCTGAAGTGTTCCCACTTCACTCGGACATGGAGCATAAGGCTAGCTTTTTCTAAGGCCTTAAGGTTGTTTAGTTCACTAGACTTGAAGTGAACTAAATAAAAATCATTAGAAATCCCGTTGCGCGAATCGCCAGGACGGGATTTCATTTTCATTTTGATTACTTGGAGTGGCACAACTCCAAGTAATTTTGCCAGTTCATCTTTGATCTGATCCTGGGATTCACCACTGGGCAGTCCTTTCATGACAACCTTGAACACACGTTCAGTTTTGGTGTCGTAAGTAAAAAATTTGTGCTTCTTCTCAGTAAGATACTTGAGAAGACATTTAAATCCGTCCAAGGTTTCAGCCAATACACGGCATTCACCCCGACGTCCAATTTGTAGTGAAAACTTAACTTTCACGAAATTCAAAAGTTCCATGCGAAGAGCATGGAAATCGGTAGTGGTTATCACAATAGGGGGAATCTTTTCCTTCTTGGCATTAAGCCGGGAAAGTTTACTAGAATTTTTCTTGGATGATGGATCATTCTCATCATCCGTGAGAAAATCAAATTGATTACTCAAATTAATTTCATCAGAAGGGGGGTCAAGAGTTTGCCCCTTTCTTTTGCGTTTAGGCGCCATGGCGGCAGTAAATTTTTATCCAAATCGACTTCCAAGCAGATTACTATAAGAATCTGAAGGATCGAAGAGGAATTTTCCAAATCGATATCCAAGAAGGATTACCTCGGGTAGGGTCCAAACAAGGATCGAAGAGGAATAAGAGTTGAACAAGGTAGAAAATTTTTACAGGTTGAGCACTGAAAAGTGCTGTTTAAATTTGTTGTAGCTTTAGGTAGTAGTAACACTTCCTTCAGCAAAAAGCAAATAGATCCGCACGGCAAGAGAGCACGATGCGGACTGAAAGAACCACAGTTCCATTTATTTCTCCTACGTAATGATGCAATTGGTTCTATTTTAGGCTTATATTGTAACATGATAATGTGGCTTCCAAACACACATGATATAGAATTCCTCTGATTCTTAGATTTGGGAGAAGCCACGGTTTTTTATTTTTTTTTTTAGACTTTATTTAAGAGATTTTTAATGGTTTTTAAAGTGTTAATTTCCACTAGTGTATAATGCTGCTGTTTATGAGGTTGGATTGCATTCGCCTTTATTACGCTCTACGGTGAATGAGTGAAACATGGCGTTCGAAAAACGGGATTACCAAATCCATTAATGCTCATTAGCGATAAGAAGGGCTGTTTCATTTTTCTTCAAGATTTTTTTTCTGGTAACCAAGAGGATCTCACTGCATGAAGCTTAAAATGTACATCTAAATTAAATAAAAAAAAACTTTAATGACGTAATTCAGTGAATTGAGCATAGGATGCAATCAGCATAACATCAAAGAAAAGATCTAGAAACTCCAGATCTGACAAGTATCAGACTCAGATTATTCACTGAAAGGAAAAACAAAAGAAAGCAAGCAAAACATATTGGCAACAGTCCTAGAGTTAGTTACACTTAACAAGATAAAAATAAACTACTAGACTTCCACACCCTGTCACTAGCGTATGGTGGCTGTTGATTTTGAGGCTCTCTCGTCATTTTGTAACAGATGTCATTTCGACGTTTGACAGTCATCCTCTCGGCCCCCAGCAGATAACTGTTAGTGCTTTGATGTAGACACAGCTCAGAGCCACACACACGGGTCACCAACAGTAGTGGCTCCAATGGGTATTATGATAGCCGGGCCAGCTTTTTCTTTCATTCCGTTGCTCTTCTATTCTATCTGCAAGTACCTACACGCGACAGGCTATAATTATGACAGTGTTACTGCATGTTTTGATGGTTTCGACAAACTCTTTTTTTCTCGTTCGACTCCTTCTCCTCCCGGTTGTCGACGGTCGTCGCCGTCGTGACTGTGTGTGCTTTCCACCGTCTCAGGTCTCAGTACCTACTGGTGGCATTTTCGTTCGAATACGCGCGTTCACAATGCATCCGGAGGCCGTGTCGATTCGTCGTTCTTGCTCAGCGCTTTCCTCCTGCAACCATTCGTCGTCGTAGGCAGGAACATATACGAGAGGCATGTCAATTCGGACAGATGTCTTTTGGGTTAACGGGAATTCGATGTTAATAAATGTCATGTACTCTATAATTATCCTTCATGTGCTCGTGTGTATGTGGGGATATTTTCTAGACGAATTGGTGTGCAACTAGAAACAACATGGAATGTTTCTTTAAATGTTATGCAGTTTTGGTGCAGTTACTTTTTATTACAATCTGGCAATGATTGCATTGATCGTCATCTGTACAGGCTTTTATCCAAAGTGGTATAACTGTGCCATGAATCACATTTTATGCTGAATGCTAAGATTTCACATCCCAACAACTACTTCTGTAGAGTGGTGAACATCGCGCGGAAGCAGTGAGTTTGGTTCACGATCTGGTCGAGGATAGTTTCGGGTAGAGTTCAAACGGGCTGGAATAGTACCACTTTGAGGAAGTAGTTTGTTTTTATCAGGGTTGTGGAGCGTATCCCAAAGGTTGGTATTCGTAGGCTCATGATTAATCAAATAATGTTTTAAGTTGATATTTAAAAAAAATGGTGGTTCTAAGAATTTCGAAAAAAAATGGTATTTTTGTTCCTTATCGCAATATATTACCCGTATTTCATAACTTTTTCATTAGGGTGACCATTTCCATGTAAGGGTGGTCCAAAATATCGTTTTTCAAAAATAAATAAATTTTTAACCGATTTCAAAGATCAAAATATCAAATGAAAGTTATATAAAAATTGCGACTAGACTACCATACGTTTCTATCGATTTATAGCGACTGTAATATGGTCACGACACGTGGTAGTCTTGTCACATAGGAGTATTGAGTGAAAACTCTAATCATAATAACTTCAAAAACATCATATTCAAAAACGAAAAAAACACATAACTGATTTTGTGATATGTATAACATTTAAAAAAGCCTATATTTTCAAGGAAAAATATAAAACCATATTGTGGTCTCTATCTACAAACCATAAGAACTATAAAAAAAAACAAATACAATCAATGTTTTTCAACACAAAATCAATTTTTTAAAACATTATACTCTTTCCTGACAAGTATTTTTAATTACCTTACACTCGATGTTTTATCTTTGAAATTGGCCCAGGTGTTCAAAAGTTATAATCTTTGAGAAAAAAAATGATGTTTTGACCATTCTAACATGGAAATGGTCCAAGTTTTTCAGGTGCACCCTAATTCAATTCAAAGTTCACTTAAGACACCAAACGTTTAAATATTACAGCACAAGCTCTGACTACTATTGCTAACTATATGCCCAAATAGGCGTAGTTGGATATGGGGAGGGCTTACTGTATCTCTCCCGCCCCCTCAATTGTATCAATGAAAGTAAATATAAAGACGGAAATAACTTCGGACTATTCCATCCTCGTGTTGTTCGGATGAGTTATTCAAAAACATTTGCTCAATCTCATAAGAGCAGTTTGGAAGTGAGAATCCCCACCTCTTTTCCTACTCTTTGGTGTACACACTTAGAAATTATTATTTTTACACGAGACGTAATGCAGCTTTGACTTAAATCATGGAACGTAAACAAACATGGCATGTAAAATTAAGTGTCCTGAAACTGAAACATATGGAACTCGACGAAAAGTGCGTTTGATTGCATTGATTTTCTCGTCCCTTTCAACTGATTCTTATGTCAAAAGAGTCGTTTGCATGTGTCGGTCTCAGGGCACTGAAATTTACATGTCTTTTTCGTAGTGTGTAATATACAATGTCAGATATATTCACACAAATGCCATGGGATTGTAATGATTATATTTCAGTTTAATATATTCTACGATTTCTCAGGGTACTCTTTTCGATGCTGTTCAATCCCCTGAAGCAAATATTGCTGTTGAACTGGGTTTCGGGAGGATTTCTTGATAAAGTCAGAAATTAGCTTCACCCCTCGTTCAGCCACATCGTTGACAAGGAAGCAACTCGTTGAATCACATTGAATAATCTGTATCATTATTCCACTCGTTTGCCGGTTTTCGCATGAAGTCGATCGTCAGAAATGACGTTTGACGTTTGACACTGAAAATATTTTTTCGTTAAATCTCTCATGCCCATTTCGTAAAAATGGGTTTCGTAGATATAACATATTTTTCGTATATTGTACGAAACATTTGTAATGTATGTTATCAGGCATGATGCTAACATTACGCTTAGTTCGTACAATACAAGAACTGAGTTTCGTAGGGACGTAAACACTGCCTTCGTAAATCATTAGTACGTTCGTGTAAACTACATTCATCTATGAAAATCATTCGTGCATTATAGCATTGGACGCTCATTAATATTATGAAACAGTCCGTATGTGAAACGAATGAAACAGCTAGAAGGAAAAATATATTTGTGAGCGAAAGTTTCTCGATTTGTTCGACATCATCATTGGACTGTAGAAGTGTAGTGTTGATTTTTGTTTGGTCCGATCCCGGCGTCGAAAACGCACCACGGAGGAGCAAACATGGCTCAAGCTGGGAGTCATGGTTACCTGAGAGCGATCAAGATAATGGATGCGACAAATACGTTTTCATCGAGGGCTATCAGAAAGCTCACGGTCCCTGATGAGGTGAGTAATTACAATCGTTTTGAAATGTTTAGTGGAATCCCAACAAGCAATGTTAGCTGCAGCTTAGCTTATACAGGCAAAAATTAGCTGCATAAGGCAAATTTTGGCTGTATAAGCTAATCGACAGCTAAATTTGTTTGTTGGGATCATTGTTTTTTTTCCAATAAACACAGCCTGTCAATCGTTGTCTAGACGAAAGAGCAACCGACGTGAATTTTTCGGTGAACATAGACCGCATTCTGATCTTGGACACAGCCAACTCAACAAATCCCCAAGGCTAAATATTTTAGCGAGACCGTGCCACCAATTGGTCGGGAAGGCGTTGTGCTGTTCATCGGAGAGATAGAGTTTTTAAAATGGCTTCCAAAAAAGACAATGTTCTTGTCTATTTGTATAGCTTTTCGTAAACTTTGTTGTTAGTATACGGATGATTCGTAATATTTTCAGTCTTTCGATTTTTTCAAACGAATATATTCGTGTTTAGTTTAAGAAATATTCGTAGCAAGAGTGGCAACGCTGCGTAAAATACACGAATGTTAGGAAGTGAATGATTTTGGAATTTTAAATGAATCAAGTTTCTTAGAACGTACGGATATTGTTCGTTGCAGAAAACAACGAAATAAGCCGTGAAGCAAACAAACGTTGTATTAACTAAATTAAATTTTCAGTGTACTTACTTTTGTATTCACCTTACCTTGATATACGAACGCTAAAATGAAACACGAAACCGCACTCGAATACTTACCCAACACGACAGACGGAAATTGTAAATCAGAATTGTAAAGTACATCAAGCAAACCACACGCGTTATTTCATCGACTGCCCGAAAAGTGTCCATTTCACCCAGTCCGCCGTTTTGTCTGCTGTTCCGATTGCAGGTATAGTAGTTGGCCGCCAAACTCGGCAAGATCCACCTCAACTTGAGAGCCCAACTAAAACGCTGCCCAATTGAAAATAGCCCAACGAGCGATATCCGACAATTTTCGTTTTCTCCTGTTTTTTGGTTTTTGACGTACGACTACTTCTGTGTTTTCTATATTGGGGTGGCTCTAATGGAATTTAAATATTTCATATTAAAGCTTTATATTGATATTTTAAATTTTCCAACTGCTACTAATTCAAACAACATCACCTTACTAAAAACTATGCGGACAAGTGGATATCAAATATTTAAGCTAAAAACAATTTTCGACTCAAAAACACATCATCACGATTCTAAAAATAACAATATTTTGGGGTATTACCCATAGAAACGGGCGATCTTGGATCGAATCACAAAAGAATCGATTTTTGTGGTTCGATTGATCTACTTTTTAAATCGATCTCAAACACGACAAAAATTTACTGGATCTATCTTTTTCATTCGATTTTTGTTTCGACAAATAAAAATCAGTGCATTTGCATTTGCAATTAAGGCTGTAAACAATTTGCCGAGTTCAATTTAACTCTTGGTTAAAAGTGACATTTCGAAAGTTATTCTCCATGTTCGAAAATTCCTGTACTGTCGATCAATCGATGTTTGAGACGAATTCAGTCACGGTTGTCACAATTTAACTTCTTGTCTGTCAAAAATAACCACGCTCGGATAGCAGGGTTGGTTAAAATCTTCACCAAATGGTTCAGAACCTTAATATTGATTTTTTTGTCCTTTTCACCTTTGCACATCACTTGCCTTAAACATGGATTCTGCAAACAACCAGTGTGACAGTTCAATATGCAAGAATGAGAAAGAGAAAGTGTGGAGCTCCATAGAGACGATTATAGACCTTTTTGACGTTTAATTGTCTTTCTCTATCTAGCACACATATCTAGATGGAGCTGGAATTAGGGCGTAACAGCTTTTGTAAACAATGACTTCATTCGATGATTTCTAGAAAGGCAAGGCTCACCAACGCAAATCAACATCACCATAGGGTAGAGGAAGACTTTCTCTACCCGACGGTTATGTTGGTTTACGTGGGCGTGTCTTGAATTCTTAGAAATAATCGAGACAAGGCATTGTTTACAAAAGATGTTACGCCCTAATTCCAGCTTTATCTAGATATATAAACGAATGGTTTGTTTTCTCACTGATCTGTATCTCTCTTGCTCGCGCTCATTAGATTGAAATGGTGCAGTAGTGTGCGCCGATTAAACATCAAAGAGCTCTATAATCGTCTCTTTGTGCGGCTCTCGCATTCTCTTCCACTTCTTTGGGATATTCATGACAAAATGATAAAGAAAGTTATTAATCTACAAACTTAAAGCTCGATTCAAAGTAAATCTGAACGGCGCCGGTGATGTAGTGGTAAGCGTGATTACCTCAGGCCTGGGTTCAATCCCAGTCGGCGCCGCCGGGATGTTCTGAGGCATAACATCTCTGATCACGCCTTCCTTCGGATGGGAAGTAAAGCCGTTGGTCCCCGGTTCATGAATTGATGGGTCGATAGGTAGGATCCAGGTGTGGGAGCTGCCTTCCTGGCACGTCGGTAGCATTGGTGCTCAGCACGGAAAACAAGATCGACGGAAAAAACAAACCAAAGGAAAAAAAAAGTAAATCGACGCACGGTTTAATACAGCACCGCGCCCCTGGTGATTGGAACAAAAAATGTTTGACAGGCATTTGTTGATGTTTCAATGACGAAAAAACTGTTAAATTTTTTTTCTCGATTGATAGACGCATCCCGAAATTACGGATCATGGAACTTGATAAAAGAAAATTAATTGTGCACAAACATCTAGAGAACCCTTCGTGGTCTGCTTCGAAAATAGCAAAATTGTTAAAATTCCCAAAGTCATTGGTGAGTCTTGTAATCAAACGTTACAAGGATACTCTGAGTGTGGATAGAGCACAGCGCATCTATCATAAAAGTGGCACTAGAGACAAAGAGCTGAGGAGAAAGGTGTTGAGGTTCTTGAAAAGCAACTCAGGTGTCTCCATACGTGATCTGGCAAAGAAATACGATTCCAACTTTTCCACCGTGCGTAACATCCTTTCAAGAGAAGGATATAAGTCTCCGAATCGCTCCCTGAAACAAAATTTAGTGGCCAAAAAGCGAGCACGATTACTATACGAACGAGTTTTGACGAAATTTGATGGCTGTATTTTAATGGATAACGAAATATATGTCAAAATGGATTATAAACAATTCCCAGGATGAAAATTTTACCTGGCAACTGGTCGTGGGGATGTCCCTTCCAGGTATAAATTTGTTTTTGCTGATAATTTTGCTTGGAAACTAATGATTTGGCAAGGAATCTGCAGTTGTGGCCTTAAAACCAACCTCACACAATGACGTCGAAGGCACAAACGAAGTGACAGACGACTAACTGGCGAAGAAATCCATTAAAATAATGTGGTTCACTGTAATAGAATTTTCTTGGAAGCTTGTGCCATCATCCACCAGATGGGTTAGTTTTTTTGTTTTGATTTGAACAAAGTTGATTTTGTGTACAATGATTATTTGACAGTGTGCAAAGAGTGTATAATTTTGTCATTTTTTTTATGCATTTCAGTTTTGAGTAGAGTGAAAGAGATAGAACCAAAACATTCTAATACATTTGGTGAAAATGCTAATACAATCCAGTAGTAGTGTTGCCATGTGGTACAATCCAGTAGTAGTGGTGTTGCCATGTGGTACACTGAAAAATTGAAATAGCAGGTTAGTCACCAAAGTTTTCGAGCCGCTCCGTCTGTCACTTCGTTTGTGTCGAAGGTTTACATTAAAACGTGTCTTAAATAGCGGATTTTACCATTCATTCGGCCACACAAGACCAACGTTATGTTTTGGCAGGATCTAGCCAGCTGCCACTACCATAGAGGTAACTCTAAGACTAGAAGGTCCCGAAATAACGTGCTCAACTTTTTGACTCAGCTCTGGTACTCTCTTCGGTCCCAAGCTAATCGATTCACCCCTCGAAACAAAGGAAAAACCAATAACCCCTCATTTTATCTGTCAAACTTTCATAGCGAATCAAAACAAACATTACGTAGTACTAGAATTTTGACTAGAATGGGATACGTTAATCGTTTGCTTGGGACTAATAGGCTAGTCAAGTAGTGAGCCAATTTAAAATCGTTAGTTTCGTATTGATTGTTGCCACTACTCTAATGAGGTACTAGAATGGTTTGCTGCAAACAATGTTAATTTCGTCGCCAAAGAGATTAATCCACCGAATTGCCCTGAGGTTCAGACCGATCAAAAACTATTGGCCAATTGTCAAGCAAAAACTTTGAGGATGCGGTAAAAAAGTGACAAATGCACAACAAATACGTTTAAAGTGGAATAATTTCGCCGGTACAGTGTCACCAGCGACTATGCAGATCATGATGGCATCAATCACAAGTAAAGAGCGACAGTTCGTTCGAAACGGTGAAATGTAATAACTTGTTATCTATCGTTTGAAAGCTGAATAAATACCCTTTTGTTTGACGTTTTGATCAACCGTGTATGTTGTTTAATTCTTGAGCTATGATCACTTGAATGCGTCCAAATTTACTTTGAATTGGGCTTTATGCACAAACATTCACTTCTTGGGACATATGTCAGGTTCATCAGTACTCTGCTATGTCAGAACTGGATCGCCATTATTACGGGTGGACATGAAGAATTATCACTTCTTTCACTTGACTTCATTTGTTGTTGACTTGCCATCTTCGCGAGTAATGTTTAGCATGTGCCTTTTTGACATTTGCTTCCAAAAGCAAAACTAATCAAATTTAATGGATGAAAACAATGATGCCAATTCATATGATGATCATTTTGATTTAAAGGTCTAAGACTAAGTCAAGTGCAAGAGCATTTGGGTTAGATGTGACAACTTTTTACCGTGTATGGTAAGTGTTCCGTCAGAGAGGCTTTTCGCTAAAACTGGTAAAACCACACAGAATCGATATCGACTCAATGAAAACTCATGGTTCAATTAACTTTCTTGGGATCCCTCTCGGATGAGTTTTGGTATATCTGAATTAAGTACTTTTAGTGCTTACCTGTTTTTACACTACATCTTATCGTTTTGTTTCATAGGTTAATCTTTAGTTTTTTTTAAATCGTTCATTTAACACCAATAAAACGAATATTGCATCCTGTTAAATCACTCATCTAATCAAGTACCCTGAGCAAAAACTTCCACATGACAAATGAAAAAAAAAATACAGGTGTACCTCGATAGAAAGTAACTGTCACTTTTGACTTCCATCGATGTTTTTTTCGTAAACGATCATTCGGACAGATAAGATAATCCTCCATCTATTGGTATTATTAATTTGTATGATTCAATTGTTACACTAGTTTACAAAAAATAAGTAAAAAAAATAACTTGAATCTTTGAACAATGATTATTATGTAAAATCGTGCGCAGAATCCAAAAATTAGGCAACACAATCTCAGTAGGATAGTTTTCGAGATACAGCTAAAAAATGAAAATTCACTTTAAAACTAAAATACAGATATCTCCGGTTTTAATTAGAGTAAATCAATTATATTAAATCCATCAGAAATGATATGCCGTGATCAGAGATGATATGCTTCAGAATATCCCGGCGGCGCCGACTGGGATTGAATCCAGATTTGCTGGGGTGAGAGGTTATCACGCTTACTACTACACCACCCCGCTGAGCCACTTTTCTTCAAAATGGGTCTTTTTTGCCCATCAATGGGTTCTTGGCCTCAAAAATACCAATAATGTGGGTAATTTGGCAGGCATCTTGAATTTCTAAATGGCCTCAAACATGGATTTCCGTTTCCTACATGTCACTCCGATTCCAAAAATATCACTATTGAGGGGTATTTGACAATATTTTCAGAAACCTCTGTTCGTGCAGGCGACTACTACCATAGAGGTAACTCTAAGACTAGTAGGTCCCGAAGAAACGTGCTCAACTTTTTGGCTCAGCTCTGGTACTATCTTCGGTCCCAAGCTAATCGATTCACCCCTCGAAACACAGGAAAATCCAATAACCCCTCATTTTATCTATCAAACTTTCATAGCGAATCAAAACAAACATAGTGTAGTACTGGAATTTATACAAGAATGGGGTACGTTAATCTTTTTGCTTGGGACCAATAGGCTAGTCAAGTAGTGAGCCAATTTAAAATCGTTAGTTTCGTATTGATTGTTGCTACTACTGCCTCTACCCTTAACATGAAATAGCTACAGTACCTACCCATAGATGTCCCCACTTGTCCCCGTATCATTGTCATTGCTTGTTATGTTACAGTAAATAAACGTCTATAGTTCTTATACCACCGCCATGGCAGGACGGTCAAATAATAGTTCTCGTTTCAATATCTCCTTTTAGATATTACACAACGTAAAAGTCGGGTCCTATCCGTGCGCGATCATAATGATGCCGTGACCAGTTGCGCGAACCGTTGTGAAAGTTACCGATCGCAAAATATCGAACACTTGTTGTGATTCAACACCAGTGCTATGAAGGATTCCACTACACTGCCGGCTACGATGGTGTGGCTTTACAATAGCCATCTGGCAGAGCATCTCGCACCGCGTCTAGCTCACCCTATGGTACTGCTGCAGACGACACAGTATTTGGCTAGCAGCAGATGCTCAATTTCAACGGACTAGTGTCTACGTCGGATACTCAATAGACTGAGTGTTAACAGCAGTGCACACTCTTTTCATCGGTCAACAATGGACAACAAGCAGCTCGCTTATCATCGCAGAATGTGCAACAGATAACAGAAGATTCACTGTCGAAATCATCAAGTCAAATAAAAACAAACTCGTTTTTGGAGGGGAGTATGTTCGTGCAGGCGACTACTACTGCCTCTACCCTTAACATGAAATAGCAACAGTACCTACCCATAGATGTCCCCACTTGTCCCCGTATCATTGTCATTGCTTGCTTTGTTACAGTAAATAAACGTCTATAGTTCTTATACCTCCGCCATGGCAGGACGGTCAAATAATAGTTCTCGTTTCAATATCTCCTTTTATCACACAACGTAAAAGTCGGGTCCTATCCGTGCGCGGTCAACCTCTTTTTAAGAAGTAAATCCCAAATAACAAGGTTTTTCTACGCACTCACGGTTTGGTTCGTAACGGATCGTCCATTAATTATGTCACACTTTTAATGGGAGGGGGGAAGGTATTGGAAACTGTGACGAGCCTTACAAAAAACAATTAAGGTCCATTTAAAAAATGTGACAAAGGGGGAGGGGGGGGGGGGGGTTTGGAAAATGGGCCAAATTTGCGTGACATAATTAATGGACCGTCCCTAAATGGAGGTTCCAGTGTAGTTCCCTATGGGCACGAGATGTGGACAATGTTCGCGGAGGATCTGCAAGCGAAAGTTTGTTAACGACGTGTGCTTATAATTATAATTATTAAGCGAGGAGTATATGAAACAGGATCATTACTGCAAAATATACACATTTAATTTTGTTTGCCGAATCGGCAATCACATTTTACTGAGATCTCAGCAAAAGTACCGTTTGGTGGCAGAGTCTTGGAAAATATTTCGCATAATCTCAGCAAGGAATGTTACTTTTGCTGATTTCACAGTGTTACAGTGTTACCGAACATTAGACTGTGCAAATATCGGTAAAAAATTTCCGAGCTGGTGAAATACTAAGTGTGTAGAACATATTGAAATTTTACAAAATTATGAATTCTCTCCATTCGAAAGGATTTGATTATTTTAACAACTTTGCCGAAGACAGCTACTTTCTAAATGAAGCGAATTTAGAGATTGGCAAACAATGGGGATGAAATGGGGAATCTTAGGTAATTACAGTTGATCAGTGGCACCGGTGGTGCAGTGGTAAACGTGATTGCTTCTCACCCCAATGGGCCTGGGTTCAATCCCAGTCGGCGCCGCTGAGATTTTCAGAGGCAGATAATCTCTGATCATGGGGGGAACTAAAGCCGTTGGTTCCTGGTTTATGAGTTGATAAGTCGATAGGTAGGGTCCAGGTGTGGGATCTGCCTCCCTGGCATCGGTAGCAATTGTACTCAGTACGGAAAAAAAAAGACAGTTGATGATGATGATTGGAGATTATCACTATTGGATATGATCATGATGTGTAACATATTTCATAATGACATCACCGTTTTCTGAACTGTCCGTTGTGATTCTTTCGCTAGTACTGATCACGAGTTTAAAAAATTAATTATGTTCAAAGTAAGTGCTAAAAATACGTAAATAAGTTCAAAAAATCCAAAAATTGTTCAATAATGTTTGATTATTTTGTGTGAAAATATCACAGAAGATAGCATTTTTATAAGCTTTAAAAATAATAATATTTAAATATTTTTTTTTATACGTTTATTTTTCTAGGCTCATTTACCGTAGCTTTGCGGAGCCGATATTGATGGTTTGGGTTACAAAATTATTTAAAACTAACGTTAGTAAAGCGGGGGCTGATTACTCTTGGCTATCTCAAGGTTAGGGGTAACAAATTGTAACAAACGGATGGCAAGGTAGGGATTGAGAACACAAGGTTTTTTCGAGCAATGTGCTCTTAATCTAGAACTAAGTGACATACTGGAGAAAAAGACGAACTTGAGGGTACACCGATGGGGACCTAGCAACTTGAGAGAACACAAGATGGCACTAACTACTAATTCCTCAGATCGATCTGTTATAAAAACACATAAATTAAATTGCAATAGTCGAGGTCTCGGCTCGCCAAGATGTCTCTAACGGACCGCATGCCATTTTGACGTAGGACTACGTCTGTGATTTCTATATGGGGGTACACTTTGTGAAAACGGAAAATGGAACATGTAATAAATTAAGAAAGATTTTGAACGTTAATAACTCAGCTGCCCCTGGTCCAATTTCAATAATTTTAACACCAATCGATCAGAAATATGACTATAATGTTGACTTTTACTAAGAAACTATTGAAAAACTGGTAAATGTCCAGCATTGTACAAAAGCGTCGAATTAACTAACAAATCCACCGATTACCTACATGCATATGCTGCTTCCCCAGCACAGTCGTCAGAGAGTAGTAAGTAGACGAAACAAGTCGAAGTGGCATGCGCCTCCGATCCTCGGGCGCGTGCGAATAGGGAGGATGGAATTGCTTAATATTTTGCACACTCATCGCCATATTCAGAATCAAACGCAAATTCTTCAAGATAACTACCATCTGTCGTCTGGCTCGCCGTGGCGGTGTCTGACGTATCTTCGGTCTGATTTACGAGGTGTGCTGAAGGTGTTCCTGGAAAATGAGATCCGTGATGCTGTCACCTACACTAAACACGCCAAGCGTAAGCGCCATGGATGTCATCTACGTTTTGAAGTGACAGAGACGCACTCTGTTTGGTTTCGGAGGTTAAATCATCACCAACTTTGGCAACAAAACGGCTCTTTTCAGAGCCACCACGCTTATTACAGTAAAGACTAGGAATATAATTCATCTGCCTGTTTGTCCATATTCAAAACCAACGATCACACAAAATGCTCATTTAATCAAACTGGAAGCAGGGGTACAAATTATTTTGATCAACCTTGATCAACTTTGAATCGCCACGGGCGGATATTTTCGATGGAAGAAGCAACAATCTAGCATCTAATTCGACAAAGACGGCAGGAAACATTTGTGAAGCGGAGTTATTTACGAAAAAGAGTGTCGATGAAGAGAATCGATCAATGAATATAGGACCTATTGAAAAGTGACGCGAGATTTGTTTTCCGTACTGAGCTCCAATGCTACCGACGCCAGGGAGGCAGCTCCCACACCTGAACCCTACCAATCGACCCATCAACTCAACCGGGGACCAACGGCTTTACTTCCCGAAGGAAGGCGTGATCAGAGATGTTATGCCATAGAACATGCCGGTGGCGCCGACTGAGATTGGACCCAGGCCTGCTGGGGTGAGAGGTAATCACGCTAACCACCGGCGCCGATATCTTTCGAGGAGATATCACGGCGAATGAGAACGACCTAAATTTGAGTTTAGTTATCTCAGAAATAAGAAATAAAGTGCAGGAAAAATTCCCGAATTTGAGAAAAGTAAAGATTGGATTCACTCAGTCTATTGGTACTACTCCGAGACTGAATAAAATTTTCGTCAGGGCCATCAAGCTTACATCAGTAAAGAGTTTGAATAGAATTTATCTGTGCTTGTTTGTCCATATTCAGAACCACAAGTCCCCAACGACCACACAAAATGCTCTCCAGAGTTGTAATCTTGTAACCAAACTTGGAAGCAGGAGTGCAAGTGATTTTGATTGATTCTCTTAATCAACTTTCTCTTTGAAAAAGATTACTACAAATTTGGTACACCTACAATTCAAAAACGGAAAGAGTTGAGATAATAGATAATTGATCAATTAAAAGAACTAAATGCTCTTCACATTGATTCCGTCCACTAGCGGTCCTACGTCAACCTTCTACTTTTTTTATTTAGGTTTAATTTTTTTTTTGATTTTTACTCAAAATTAGTGAACAAAAATTTCCGTGTATGTTAAACAAAAAGGAATTGAAGTTTCCTAAAACTTTGTCTGAAACGTGATTTCGATTCGAAATGACATGTTCGAGCTATGATTTGTTGGAAAATATCGAAAACGCTATTTATTTATTGCGAGATTCTAAATGGTCGAATTTTTGCTCAAATGTGAATAATTCACAATAACAAACAATTATGTAAAGTTTCATGCAAATCGAAGAAGACGTGTCCAATCTATTTGTCATTTGGCTTTGAACTGCTCTTATTTGAGAAGTGTTTGGAGCCACAATCGTACGTATGAGGGGTGGCGAACAGCTCCAAACCTAGCATTGTGTTTTTTTATTTGATAACTGTTTTGGGCCTTTGAGACACCAAAAGATTTGTTTACAACGAGTTTCCTCCCAGCCTCCTTACAGCACACTCTGAACTTCAGAGAAGATAATACTTTCAACAATGTCATACCTACCAACGAGCAGAGAAGCGAACAGGAGCAGCATTTCGAACAGCATCGGTATCCAACAGAGCGAAATATAAGACATGTATCATTCCTGATCGCCAAAAAACATTCACGACCAAAATTCATAAAAAACAAACTGGACATTTTCGGATATCGAAACCAATGAATCACCCCTTAAATTTTTATAATAATATTTTAATACCGTTTTTCGAATTTTGCAATTTACATTCACAATCGTTACAGGATTTCTATGATATAATTTTCATTACATTATATCATTATAATATAATAATAAACAATGCTTAACACCTACACACGACTCCCACGGAGAGACTGTTTGCTCCTCTGTGGTGCCCTTCACTCGCTATTTTTTTTTTTACTCAATTTGTTTGCCATTTTTCCATCATCAATAGAAAATCTGTCATTATTCTTCTTTGTATTTTCTGCTTTTTTCGGTTTCAGATTATTGGTTTGCTAAAATTTCAAATCAAAACTCATTTTCATCAGTTAAATGTCTCATTCAAATGACCCATTTGCTCTCTTCTTTCGCTAGTAGCTGCTTTGCTTATTCACAAATCCTTTTAAATATTTTAATACAATTAATTAACTTACTTCATTATCCTTGTATTGATTCTTGTATTGTAAATGTGTTAGTTTATGTACAAATTTGCTTTAAATGTCTGCATCGCACTTTAATTTAATTACCGGCTAATCACAATCATCACTTTCGTGTGTTCACCTATCTTATTAGTACTGTTACAGAGCAAAATCCGGATCACACGGTTGTTAACACTCACCCTAACACGCGCTCTCGCACACATACACACCCACAGCCACCTAGCACTCACAGAAAGAGTCTATATATTTTTTTTAATTTTTTTCCCATCAACGATGCCTAAATTCGATTGGTTCGCTGTTTTGATGATCTATCGTGTTGCTTGAAATTTTTGGATGAGAAAAAATTGAACCCCTCGCGATGCCTGCCCACTTCTATTCGGTAAATTGTTGTATTTACAGTATTTTTTAATGAATTCGTTAAAACTTGTTCTCTGAAATTGCTACTAGTTTGATTTTCTAAACTCGCTTTTCCACTGTGTGTTGTTTGTTTTTCGTTTCTGCTTGTGCTGTTTTCAGTATGGTTTAAATTTTCTTTAAAATCTTCCCTTTGCTTATTGCGTTAAAAGCTTTCTGTTGATTCAATGGCAGCAAAATTAATAATGTGTTGTAGGAAAATCAAATACCGGTGTCTAATACAAATGCCAATGGAATCGTAAGATGCAGAATTGGAATGTCACATTCGCCGACGATCGCTACTTCCGATTCAGAAAGGAATGTATTGTTGGTTTGCTGGTCAAATTCAGCAAACTTCTGTTTTTTTTTTTGTTTTTAAGTAAATTCAAAGACGCTCAACTCTGGGAAAGTTGTCTTTCCCTGTTAATAATACTCAGGAAAACGAAGAAACGAAATAGTTACATTACGATTAACACTTACAAATATTGCACAAAGCGCTCATTTCACTCATCTCTCTCGATCGACGTCCTTTTGAAACAAGTCAACTGGTTGGGGATTGGCCTCCGATATCACTCACCATAGTTGTTTAAGCTCTACGTGTACGGTTCTGTGCTACTCTGCCTGCCAGTCAGTGATAGAAGGAACTTCCAGTCCGCATTTGCACTCACCCCACTCCAAGCCTTTAAATTCGTATGTCGGACTGCGTCGGTTTTGGGTTACTTTGCAATTTCCACTACGTTAAACACTACCGTGTGTGCTAGTGTTAGTCAGATCACTGTTCAGCTTTTGTTGGTTTTTGTTTTCTATTTGTCTTGTTTTTTTTTTGTTGTTGTTGCCTTCATTCGCTGTAGATTTTTGTATTGTATTCAAAATGTACTGTTTTTTTCTTTTGTTATTAAACTTTGCTCTATTACACACTAGGAATAGTTAAAATTATAATTTACATTCTCGTTTTGTTAAACAGCCGGCCACACCCTGGAAAGGAGAAAATGGAAGAGGAATTCATTAGGCATTGTTTGATTAAGCGCAACTTATTAGTGGAAAGTTAGGTCATAAATAATAATGTTCAATGCGTCCAAATTCTAGATTACAAAAGATATCAAATATTCAGTTGTGTCAAATTATGCAACGCCTGTAATCTGCAAACAACTCGAGGGAAGCTAAATTTTTCTGGTGCGATGGTGCTAAATTGACAGCGCCTACTTTTCAGCTACGATAAAGCTTGGTACATTTCGCACCGCGTATAAAATATTTTCTAAATAACGTTATAGTTAAGGCCCAAACGCAATGTGGGCGGAAGCGGAACGGAAACGAAAAGTTTGAAAGTTGTCACAAATGACATCAAGCTGCCTAACCGAATTCGATTTGGTTCTAACTTGATTTCAATCCAACAAGTAGGCTTACTCAGATCGGGCTTTTTTGCTGCCGCTGCCGTTCCGCTTCCGCTGTCATTGCGCTTGGGCCTTTAAGCATGATTCACGCAAATTGTGTTCATTAATTTGAAAACAACTAAATCAATATTTGTTTTACAATTTTGGAAAATTCAGAACGGTTATTAAATTTGTTGCCACCTTGCCACATTTAATGTTATATGATTGAAGCTTAAATATATTTTGGCGCAGCAGTGCTACTGATGTTTTCGGCAGCTTCAAGAACTGAATCTCATTGCAGGGGGTTGAAAGTATGTAGACAAAAAGAAAGCGGTAGCTTGCATTATTAGCGAGATTGTAATCATCCAAAAGATGTGCGCTGGACAGTTCGGAAAGGCATTTTTCGTTGAGTTTTGATCGTTTTAATCACTGTTTGACTGCCGAAGTATCTCCTATCGATTCTCATTCCATATTTCAAGAGATATATTTCAAAATTTGATCTCGTTTTATTGTTATATTATACTACACTGGCATCAAAGGGTAATCAACTCTGCACATTGTGCCAAAACACATCGTGGCACACTGATTGGCGGGTCATGGCACACGATGACAAGTATGGCACAAAATATAACATGAAATGGCATCACTGTTTTGGGTTGACATTTTGCCAATCGTTTCTAAGGTTTACTTCTTCGTTTACTTCAAAGTAAGGGGGAAAGCGATTTTTTGTCAATGCCATTTTCCAGTGAAATTGTCCCCAATCATAATAAGAGATTGCATAATTGACGGGACTCTCTTTGTCCTTATGCCTTCTGGGATGACCCTCTACAGAAAGTCCACACGGCTTTTGAGAGATGTCTATAGTTTCAGGAAGTCCGACAAACGAGTCAGAGTCACCACGCCCCGCAGAATAGCCCAGAATTAACTAGAATTAAGTACTAACTCTATGGCCATAGGATCTGGACTGAGAGTCAATTGTATGAGTAAGGAGCATTTAAGTGATAATGTACGGTGTCGAACGATCCTACCATTCTTCAGATGTATCTGCAATCACAGCTGTTTCTCTCGCAGAACACCCCGGTTCAATTGATGATTCACCAATAAGTCAGCCGTACAGCTCTTTCTATGGACTGAACTCGGATTAGATTGTCTGTGGAGGTCTCTCTACGCTGTTTCGTAACTGTTCGTATCACTGACGACAACAGCAACATTAAGAAAGATGCTGCCAACAGAATTGTGAAGGTAACCACACCGAAGTTTACAGAGCCAATCTGAGTCACGGTCTTAATGAACGCAGTCGGAACCGGCAGCAGTTTCAGGGAGATTAATATGCGATTCCGGCATGCCCAAGAATAGAAAATATGAAGGAATAACAAGGTAGTCATCAAACGACTGCAACCAGTATCGAGTCAGACGAATTTAGTAGGTACCTAACCACGACTCCTGACACTGGGAAGCTACTGTAGGTCTATTGCTGCTACTACTACCGCCGGTGGGCATTTTAGGTCGAGTCTTCCTATTTTTCAGATTGTAGCATTGCCCGAGTTGCATGATGCTATTGCAGACAAGATTCATCTTCCACTTGCCAGTGGGGTACTTGGCTTCGGAAAACGTCTGCCAGAATGGCGCACAGTAGAGAAATTTATTCTCCTAAATGGACAGTTTCTGCCATCAGTCACCTTTCTCCTTCTCGCCCTCCGTCTTCGAGTGCCACTACCTTGAAGTGGATGACCGGCAACCAGCTCGTTGAATATTATCTTGGGATTAAGTTTCACGACTTTTTTCCGTCCTTGACTTGAAAATGTAAACACACAATCTCAAAAGTCATAAGTGCAGGGTTGCCAAACTCATGGGTTACTGAGACATAAATATAACATAGTAGCCTGGATTTTGTTGACCTATAGTTCCTGTCAAGCATACCAATGCACAGTGGTCCGGAAATGAAAACTAGGCAATTATTGCAACTTTACCAGCATAGCTCTTCTGTTAAGTTATTGCTTATAATTAAGCCTTTAACGGCTACTCACTGATTTTTCATACCTGCGGCCATCCATCTTAAATCCAGGCACCCCCTTATGGACTCACAATAATTGTAATTTGGGGATTTACACACAATTGAGTTCCCCCTAACTAAAACAAGGGTGCGGGTAAAACTTGGCTGCAAGCAGCTCGCCCCAAAACTAAAAATACTATTCTAAACGCTACGCTTCTTCTTCTTATTTTTCTCATTTCAAGCTTATTGCATATCACATATTAGCCTATTGCATGCTCTCAACTTAGTGTTCTAGATGCACTTCCCCAGTTATTAATCAAAGCTTTTGATGCCTTTGCCATTTTTGTATTAGTACAATTATGTGGCAAGCAAGGCTTCGCAATATCAGCTTCAATCGACAAAATCGATGCGACGAAAAGGCTGCTAGCTTTATGTTTTCTTTTGAAGTCGAACAGCTTCGCAGTATTCTAGAACCTCAGTCGGCGTCTGCCAACAAATTTTCAATCGTTTGTCTCTCTTTCTCCTGTCACTTCATTAGTCTTTCTTTCAAGCTTCGGTGAAGCGAAAAACATCCCGAAAAATTCCTTGACCGAACTGGGAATCGAACCCAGCCTTCTGCAGTATGGTCGTGCAATTGACCTAAGGGAGGCTACTAATTAGATTAAGTTTAATTAATTTAGACATCAATTGTCAGTTAAATTATTATTGGACAAATAATTGAGTGACTGATACTTGAGTCAATGCTGTTCATAAACTGCGTAGAAAATCTTGTATGGACCGTAGACATTGGACAGGTCCCAATGCTACGTGATTTATGAACAACCCCTAATTTTTAAATAAAAAAAACAACCAGTAAGCAACCCATCTAAATATTAAAATATACATAACCCATACTTGTTTACACAAATTCTCTCAGCAATATGTTTAAAATTTTTAACAGATATCATTGTAAGTGCCCGTCATAACCTGCAGTGATATTAAAACACGAGAACAACACTAGAAATGGTTGTTCTGTACGCTTTTAGCGTAACTACTTTTCGTGAGTAGCACGAGAAACAAGCAGACAACACATTTGACAAGATATTCGATGTGCTTAGGAGAGCACAAATGAAGCACGCGTGCAATTAGTCGTGTCGCACATTTTGCTATATACAGCTCCAAAAGCAACGTAAGCAAGTAGCATTTTTGATACGATATCTGAAATGATACTTAACATGCAAGAATACTTTGCTTTACTCGAACAAAAAAAATTGTCAAATTTTGAAAGTTTATTTGATATGCACATATGTTTTTGATGTGCGCATGTACTTTGACAGCGCATGATCAACTAGACTCTGAACATCACAGCTGTGCGTTTACCCGTCTGTGCCGTGCACGGTTACCTATTTCTGATAAGCTGTTATCATGCAATTGTATTATTTGCCAACTAAATCAGTCCCAATAGGTATCCAAAACATTGCATCATGTTTTTTTCACAAATTCAAATCAAAGGCTAGAGACTACAGTTACATTAAAGTGCTTACTGGCATACATAAGTTTGTGGATCGACAGTTATGAAAATTACCTTTGATGTGTCTCGAATCGGGGTATCCGAGAAGAATAGTATTCATCAAACATCGCTTCCCTGCTCCTTTGGCTACGGAAGATATAGATAATTGAAGGGAAAAAATTAGCCTTTATTGATCCAAGATTTTCGGTAAGCGTTTGCAAGAAACGCTTCAGTACAACAAATAACTACTGACATCGTGTCGTATGTGCCATAATACTAACAAGCCTTAGAACAATGCGCAATACTAGCACTGAATGGCGTTGAAATTTTTACAATATGAGTCATCAAAATCAATCGGAGAGATGCCCAGCAGGATTCACTCGATTGAGTTGTTGCAGTCTCCCGATAGCCTAATCAGTGAATGGTCAATGAGTGGTCACTTGCGCGTTCGTTTTCATATTAAATCGAATGTATTCACTGCGTACCGAATCTGATTGTAAGTGTAATGGCACGGATAATCGTCTAGTGATGAGGCAAAAACGATTCTCTGGTTCTAGATTACTACTGTTCAGCATTTATGCATTCAATCGGGGTTGCACTCATCAGGGAACGTTTTCACATTCTTTCTGCTTCTCGCGTGTTTCGTTCTACAGTTGGAAGTTGCGAGCTCATGTGCAGTCACTTGCTTGTATGCTTGCTGAAACTCCTCAAACTCGCTGGAGGTTTTAAAACACTCTTGTCCTGCGAGTTTAGCCAGCCCTCACATCGAGTGAGCGGCGACAGGAATATGGAAGAAGTAAACAAAAACTCCTCGAGAGAAAGGGAGAGTGAACTTCAGCGAGAGGATGATTTGACGTGAGTTGCGCTTTTCGAAGCTCCGGATGACGTTTTTGTTCGACGTAAGAAGCTCAGAGTTCACCTACTGTGAGAGTAAAAGCTGGGTTTAGACAGGGCAAGTCAACTGATCAAGTCAGTTGCATTCAATTGGCTTGAAAAGTTGAGTCTGGTATAACTTTTTTCAATTCAAGGGAGTAGATCAAGTCAGTTGAATGGCATGGTTTACACGTTCAATACGCGTTCAAGTCAGTTGAATTCAACTGAGTTGATCGTTTGACTTGCCCTGTCTAAACCTAGCTTAAGAGCGTGTGATAGAAGACATGAACATGAATGGCAACAAACCTCACTCTCATTTTATCACCCTTCGCTCACAAACTCTGAAGCTCAGTGGAATGATTTGGCAGTAGGCATTCTACTCATCAGAAAAATGCTATGCTCGGCTCATTTCAAGCTTACAAGCGAGGCTCCATCAAGCCTGCTTGCTTGGAAGAATTTGCATTCGTTCTGCAATCATTTGGTATACGAGGATGGCTATTGAGGTGGCTAATGGTTTCCAAAACGTCACTTTAGCATATCATTATTAAAAATATGTGTTCTCTTCAATCCAGACACTTTAGCCTTATGATATTTTTAGCCATTGTTGCTAAAGGAGAGCCTTACTATTTTTCCACTGAATATCAATCGCAGTGCGAATCTAGAGGCTACAGTTTTCAACTTTAATCAGTAGAATACTATTTTAAGCCTAATCTCTAAGGAAGCCTTATCTTGAAACCTCAAGAGCCCTAACATGTCAGATCCCACAAATCAAACAATAATGATACTGAGACTCCACGTTCACCGAAATCTCCATTGGCGCGACCTCTTACCTTACATAAGCTCATATTTAAGGGTATTGAATCGAACTCGAGGGTGGCCTATAAGAAATGTATCACTATTTTCAAAATGCAGCAGCATGTGCGGCTTTTATATGGGAATTTTTGGATGTCCATTCAGATAAATATGCTCTCACATGTGCAAAATTGCGCTGCAAACATACAACATGAGAAATTTTGTGTCTTCATCCAGATTGTACCAAGGCCTTTAATTGTGGAATGAAAATATTCCATAATCAAAAGCAAACGTTTGAAAACAAATCTGCACGAAAAACTGTGAGCGCGTCCAAGGGCGTAGCCAGGTTTCGAGCTAGGTAGAGGCGGAAAATTTGGCCGAATTCTATTTCACCGAACGCCATTTCACTGAAAGCCTTTGTGTTTCTGAGTTTAGGGGGGGGGGGCTATTCCCACCTCCCTGCCTCCATCTGGCTACGCCTATGAATACATCAGATAAAAAATGTATCTGGTACATTTAGTTTGGTGTTATTAGGGCCGCTTTATGCGTATATATGCTTCTGAAGTTGAACAAATATTGCTCCCCCAAAGTGATTAAAAATAAAATGCTTGATTGATTTCATTTTGGTCACCTCATGAATGCTCATGCGCAACTATGAAGCCAGGTACCTACATCTCCAAATTCATTAAAGATTGTGAGGATGCATATTTTCAAATGGCACTCTGAAGGTGAAGAAATATTGCGCCAGCGATGTAAACAAATGTTTGAGAAAAACGTCGCAAATTGAAAAAAAATGTAAATAACATGAGAATATATATTCCAAGCATATTCCAACAATTTAAATTTGTGAATATCTGGTATGTTTTTATACGATAGTTCCATTATCATCAAAAAAAAAAAATCTGGAGCCTTTAAAAAGTTCTGAGAATTTAATTGAAGTTCCAAAAATTGCAAAGATGATCCGATAGTTTCAGATTTTTGGGAAATTCACTTCAGTGAAGAATGATCAACGTGCTTAAGTACAATTCTATTAACTTCAGGAAAACTGCAAGATTTTCAGGACACTTACATGCTTTCAGGAAAATAGCAGGAATCTTCAAGATAATTTAAGGAAAATCCAAAGAACATCAGGGAAGTTTAGTGACGATATTAAAGATATTTACGGAAGTCCAGAGAACTTAAGGGAAGTTTAAGGATCTTTTGAGTAGTTCAATCAAGTTCAGGGCAATTCCAAGAACATTGTCTAGATGTGGGCTCTCTTAGCTCAGTTGGTAAAGACGAAAGCAACTGGGTACGATTACCAGTCCGGTCTAGTAATTTTTCGGGTTGAAAATTGTGGAGACTTCAGCGAAGCATTAAGAATTTTAAGGCGCAGGATTTTTGAAGAAATTCTGAAAACTTCAGAGGTATCCAGAGGACACATCAAGATCAACAATCGAAAAGGGCTCAACTCCATTTTGTAAACAAACCTTTTAAGGCCATTTTCTCCCGAACCGAACTCCGCCAACTCAAACCAACAAAACGAACAGGTAGGGGAAATTATTTTCTACCCGATTGTGTTTAAAGATTGCGAATGTAGGTTTCGGTTCGCGAGAAAATGGCCTTCCAAGGTTTGTTTACAAAATGGAGTTGAGGCCTTTTCAATTGTTGGTCTTGACATTACGGGTCGTTACAACGGTTAAGGCCTGTTATTTGACAGTTTTTATACTGTCAAAGATTTTTTTTAATAATCCTTAAATAGGGGAAATGGCTCTAATGTTGACCTATGGATCTAAGATTGGGCCCATCGCTAAAAAGCTGCTATTTATCACTTTTATCTAGATGAACGCGTCATTGCGACGGTACTAATGAATATTTTTGGTCGCTTTCGAAAATTTAGTCGAGTGCTGAATTTATGTATGGGCCCAAATTAGGGGCATTTAGGCCGACATTACATCCATTCCCCCTATTATTGCAAATTTAGAAAGAGCGTTATTTTTCCAAAAATAATTGATTGAGAGTATCTGATTTGAGTAGCTCAAAAAGTATTGGTGAGTTTTTTAAGAGAAGTGCAAAACGTTATAATGCCACGCAACATAGTTGCTCACCAAATCATTATGAGCTACTCAAATCATGAACATCATGATTTCTGGAAAGTCCAGAGGGTTGATTGAAGGTTTTCATAACCGTTCCATTTATTTCAGGATTGTATCAAACATTTTAGGAGATTTTAGCGAACTTCAGGATACATCCGAGAACCTAAGGGCAGTTCAATTAATTCTAAGAAAATTACTGGAACTTCAATGGAAAACTTCAGCAAAGCCCCGAAAAGTTCAAGACAATTTTTAAAACGTTTCATCGACATCAAAAAAGCGTGAAAACATTCTAAAGAAAGTTCCGTATTTTGAATGGCAGATTCGAGAACTTAAAAAACATGCGGCGACTTCAGCGAAAATCAGAAAACACCAAGACAGGTTCATTAATATCAAGAAAATTGCGAGAATTTTTTAGAAGCTCAGATGTCTAGGGAATTTCAGAGGTAATTTCATTATATTCAGAGAAGCTACGAGTACTTTGAGGATTATCAGATAACTTCAGAGCAGTTCCATTAGCGTCAGGAAACGTGCAGTCACTTTCAAGAAGTTTCAAGGAATCATAAGATATTCGGAAACTTTCAGGAATTATGCGAAACCTTTAGGAACATTACGGGATCTTCAGGGAAGTTATGTGAATATCAAGAAAATTTCCAAAACATTCAGGGAAGTCCAGAGAAATTCGGGAAGATAAGGGGAAAGTAAAGCGAGCTTCAAAGAAGTTTTCAAAACTTCGGAAAAATTACGGGACCTTCCAGGACGATCAAGGGACTTCATGTCCTTTCAATGAACTTCAGAAGAATAGTGGGAACTTTTATGAAATATTGAGAAATTCAGGGAACAATAGAGAACTTTATAAAAGTTCAGAGATCGTTCGGGCAGTTCAGATAACATCAGGAAAACACCTTAAAAAATCAGGAATGTCTAGAAGTTTAAAATGTTAAACAACTAGTTATAATAATGTATGTGCAATTGTATGAATTCCAGGAAAATTTAGAGAACTTCATTGAACATCTAAGAACTTTATAAATTATTTCGTTCTAATTTAAGGAAAATTAAGGGAATCTTAAATTAGTTCCTTGAATCTCAGAGAAGTTCTTAGAACTCCAGGGAAGTTATGAATTTTCACGAGATCTTCAAGAACATCAGGAAAACTTTTGGAACTTCATAGAAGTCTAGAAAATAATAAACAAGAATTAAAGGGGAAGTTTACCGCCCTGACTTTTTTCCACGTCACCTTTTTTATGTTTATAAACATATTGGGTTAAAATATTAAACAACCAACAACATCAATTGTTTCCTTAGAATCTTGAGAAAATTTACATGTAACCATATTTTTTTCTATCTCCAACTTTGTGCCATGATAAGTTACAAAAGTTTTAATTTTTTTTTTTTTTTTTTATTATTAATTATTTAATTTTTTTTCGGGGCGAAGAACTTCCCCTTAAGGAAACTCAAAGAACTAGAATATATGAAAACAATAAAATAAAAGTAGACCCATAAGCTTCAGGGCAGTTTCGAGAGTTGGGGGCACTGCAGGGAAGATGATTGTAGAGATGCTTCCAAATTTTCAAGTAGTCCAGAAAGTTTCAGAGATTTGAAAACTTCAATAAGTTGTTGGGAGCTTCATCAAAATTTAGATGTTATCAATTAATCTTAGGGATTCTTATGACTTCAAGGCAGTACTAAGATCTTCAGAAGAATTTCAAGAATTCTAGAGAAGTTCCGAGAATTTCAGGGAAAAGCAGTGAACTTGTGGGAAATTTATAAAACTTCAAGAAATTTCTACACATTCAGAAAAAATGTGAAAACTTTTAGGGAGACCAGAGAAGTACAGGAAAGTGCAAATATGTTGAAGGAAATTTCTAGAGCATCTTCTCCTTCTTCTTTTTATTTGCTTTTTCAAGTTTTTTGCTTATCGCATTATTAGCTTACTGCGTGCTCACAACTTAGTGTTTTAGATGCACTTCTACAGTTATTAATTGAGGGCTTTCGATGCTTGTACCATTTCTGCATTAGTATTATTGTGTAGCAAGTACAATCATACTCTTATGCCCAGGGAAGTCAAACAATTTTCCAACCTCCTCCATCATGGTCTTGCTTTGTAGCTGCGCCTTTATCGACTGAGCTAAGCGAGGCCTCCGAGAGCATCCGGATAGTTTCGAAAATTTCAAAACAGTTCCATTTACTTGAGAAAAATTGTGGGAACTTTTAGATGTTCTGAGGATTTCAGAAAATTATGATAAGGTGGGTCACTGGGCAAGATGGGTAATCTACTTGATTTTTTTTTAAATGTCAAAATCAACAGGCTAAGTGTATCCCTAATGCTGGTTTAAAAATGAAATCTATCATTATGATTGCATTGAACCTGTTGATTTTGACGGATTAATAAATAAATATAAATATAATATAAAAAATTAATAAATGTACTAGATAGCTCATCTTGATGCGTGACCCATCTTGCTCCACCAAACCCTACAGGGAACTTCAGGGAAGTCAAGAAAACTTTGAGAAAGTCCAGATATCGTCAAGGAAGTCCAGAGAAATCCACGAAAAATTCCGAGATGGTCAGTAAAATTCCAGGATTTTCAGGGGTATTTTCTGAATATCTAGAAAATTTCAGTATCACTATGGATGTTTCTATAGGACTAATATCTAACTGTAGCAAAAAACAGTCGCCTTTCAAGATGCCCCGTCTGTTGGAGATTCTTATTCTCTTAAATTAATGGCGGCTATGCAGCGAAGAGTTTCGATTCCC
Organism: Ochlerotatus camptorhynchus; assembly: GCF_037179485.1. NCBI lineage: Eukaryota > Metazoa > Arthropoda > Insecta > Diptera > Culicidae > Ochlerotatus > Ochlerotatus camptorhynchus. Next base: position 609,402 of record NW_027040795.1, on the reverse strand, counting down.
GATTAATATTTGTGAACTGTGATAGTGAAAATAGAAAGGTGGGATAGAACAGTGCTTAGGGGTTTGGCTCATCAAGGTGAGGGTCTAGGTTCAACTTTCGTTGGTGAAAGTATTTCACGTCTCAGATATCGATAGCTAACAAAACGAACAGATGGCACTATTCCCTGTTAGTATTTTAAAGATTTATGGTATGCTGATTACAGAAAAGTTTTATCCATACTACAGTGTAGTGTTTCCTATCCGGGATATCGTGGGAAATTTACCAGAAATCACGTTTCCCAATTGCCGAGAATCTGTTTCTATTTACCGAGCAAGAAATTTAGAGGGAGTTTTGGGTGAAAGTGACAATGAATTTACCTGAGGAGTCAAAATAAACTGCGAAAGAGAAAGTTTGGATTAACTTCCAGATGAATTCAGAAGATCATCTAATGTAAATTGGAAGAATGTTCCAGAAGAAGTCAGAATAGTTTCCTGAGAGAAGATTGAAAAAATTTCCGGGGGAGGCCAGAAAAAACTTTAGGGAAAATCAGAAGACATTTTTATATGAAGCCAAAACGACTAATTAATTAAAGATGAATCTTCTGTGAATGTCGAATTCTACGATATTTTAAAACAGTTGAAAGAAAGTTTAAAAAAAAACTTGCTGAAGAATTTGGATGAACTTTCCATCGGAAGCCAAAAGAAGCTATCGTGGATGTTAGAAATACTTCTGGAGGAAGCTTACGATAAAAATTTCGAGGAAAGTTGAAAGAGACACCAATGCACAATATCGCGCATGATTTTCGTAGACAAAAATCAACAAGCTGTGATATCGTATCTATGAATATTAAGCTAACAAAGCTCACCAGCTATAATTCTAACCAAACCATGGCGAGTTTGAGTTTCATGATTTTTGTTTTACATCCGAACGCTACCCGAAACTACCGTCACTCCTGGCAGTAGTAGTGTCTCGATGTGCGGTATAAGAGGTGAGGAGAAAGGAAACTAGTGGACTCTTTCATTCTGACGGTGTTCTTATGCAACAGCAGACGTGACGTCACGTCTGTTGCTGCATAAGAAGACGCGAGAACAAAAGAGTCCACTAGTTTCCTTTCTCCTCGCCTCTTATACCGCACATCGGTAGTGTCTGACATCGGTGAAGAATAAGAGAGATAGCAAACTATGCTTTCTCTTTCTAAAATGGCCGGGAAATGGAAACACTACTCCAGTGTCAATTAGAGTCTTGCTTAATAGCTAGGACATACAGTTAGACAGTCCTAAATACTAGTACATTACAATTATGGAAGCTCTTGAAAGCAGTGATGCCACATTTTTTCGAATTTCAATCTGTATTTTCATCGCAAAATATCTGTTTAATCTGTATCGGACAGACGAAAATCTGTAAACAAATCTGTAAAATTTCTTTATTATGGTCTCAGTGCAGCTTCACGTAAATCTTCATTGAGTTAATACATAGTTTAAAAGGACTTTGTTCAAAGTTTAGAATCTTGAAAAATTACTAAAGTTTGCTTTATAAAGAATTTTTCTATTTAAAGATCTCGAAATCCTACAATATTTATTTTAAATGATGTGTATCTTTTCTACAGATTAAAAATACAAAACATTAAGTTCCAGTTGTGATAGGCGAATCTGTTTCCGACTGAGGATGTTCCTAATGAAGTAACTATCACAATATTCTAGAATTTGATTTTGTTGTATGTCTGTAATTACGAAAACCTTTATCTGGACATTTTTTTCTCTTCAACTCCGTAATTTTTCAATAAGTTTTAACACAAAACTTTTACTGAAAGTTTAGTCGAATTGCATGCAATATTCTTTATTTCTAAAATTTTGTTATTCACATATTAAAATACCCAGTTGACTCTTCGACAAATGGAAAAGGAAACTAATATCCCTTCCAACGAGAATTCAGAGCATCTGAACATCAGAAGTCCATTCAAAACATTTCAGCTCCATTTGAAGCTAAAACAATAATTTATTTAGTGAAAAAGACGATTTGGGTTTGATGCTCAGATTGAATTCAAGCTTTTCAAAAGAAAGAAACGATTATTTAACGAAATTAATAAATACAAAAAATAGTATAAAATATTTTCCCCTCATTTGAAAAATCTGAAAAAATCTATATATTTTTGAAAAATATGTAATCTGTATGTACAGATATCTGTATCAAAATATTGAAAAAAAATCTGTATGATTACAGATATATCTGTATATGTGGCATCACTGCTTGAAAGGGGTGCATGGATTTGAGGTGGGCAAGGTGCGCGCATCTAAAATCAGTGAGTAACAAGGTTAAAAAAACATCATGGTAAACCAGGACAGCATTGATTGTAAGTGAATATTACGGAACCGGTTGAAGAAGGGGAAAGTAGTCAACACTGAGACATCAAGAACAGTAAGTCAACGGGAATATTATGATCATAAAAGTGTTCAAAATTCAAATTGATATTTCCATACAAAGTAAAGTTTGTCAACCTACATCACGTGATATAGTTTGAGAAGAGTAACCTTGTATTGAATAATAAAGGAAAAACTCGTTTTATCCGGGGTCCGACCAAATATTCAATCTAAATTCCATTTACTTATTGCAATCGCAATAATCATTGATATCATTTTGCATCAGATTCAAAACCTATTTGAACAAATGATTAGCAAACATTTTTGTCCATCGTGTTCCTAAGATTTACAAGGTTTGAAATATAATGGGTCGTATGAATAAATGAGTTTCCTTTACATTCCCGATAAGAAAAATGAGGGAGACTACTCAGCGGCCCAATAAAAAGCAAAATGTTGTCCATATTTTGTAATGCCTAATAACTGAAAAGGTTTATTATTCCCCAAGGAGACATTATCTCCAACTGAACTAACGCGTTGAGCATTGGCATCCAGTTGTTCATCATTCACCGTCACTGACGACACTGAATGATGGAATAAATCCCAACGTGGCATCGTGCGACACCGTGGAGCATTCACACCCAAAAAGAAAAGCGTTCGCTTTTTTGCTGAGTAATTAGCTACGCAACCCGGCCCCGTAGAATCATCCAAATCATACACAAAGCAGGAAAAAAAGCTTTGCGGAGAAAAAAAAAATCATCTAAAATCCCACCCAGAACAAACAACACGTTGCGTCGTGCCGGAAAATCACGCGGAAAAGAAGAAGAATCGGACAAATAAAAAAAATAAGTGAGAGAGAGACGAACACAATCGGAAATAATAGCAAAAATAACACAAACAACAACAACAACAACAACAACAACAATAAGACCTTCAACTACCTACGTTAATAGTGATGGATTCGTTTCCGGCTGATACCAGTACTGAGGTACGTAACCGCCCATCTGGGGCGCGTGGGTCGGCTGTGGAGGTGCGTGGTTCGTCTGCGGTGCCATCTGCGGTGGTTTGTGGTCGCCCCAGTGCGGCGGAGGTTTCTGCTCCCAGGGTGCTTGCGAGGGTGGACTGAGGCCTGGAATTCGATCAGCAGTAGGATCAAAAGCAAAAACGCTATTAGCGATCAACGAGTTCTCTCGAGGGATTCGATCGGAATTGGGATGAAGGAATTGGTAGGTATCCAAGGCAACTGTAAACTTGGGATTGCAAAACTCACCAGGTGACAATTCCGAGACCGGTGTACTCGACGGCGTTGGACTGTGTCCGGGAGGTAGGAAGTGCGATGGCGATCCACTACTTGAGCCACCGCCGGGTGCTGAAATTGGAAAATGGAAGAAGCAAAATACAGTCAGTTGTCAGCAGCTGCTTGTGTGTGTGTGTGGACGTTTGACTACCCCGAGGAATTCTAGCAGGAGAGTAGCTGACCGTCGTCGTCAGCGGCGTCTGCAAACAAACGCCACTGCGAGCTACACGTGATCCCAACCGATTATTATTCCGTCCGTGCAACCCCCTAATTATATACTAATTTATTTCTATTTCGGACAGTAGTCCATCGATATTCATGGTTCCAGGACGGACCGCAGCGTAGGAAGCGTTTCGGCTGCCGACGCCGCCGCCACCACGGTAAGCAATAAAAATATTAAAGAGCAGCGAGACAAATGGGATAACACAAGAACCGTTCAAGGGTAGCCGGGAGTGCATTTTCATCCCTTCCTTGCACTGCTGGTCGGTCGGTCGGTCGTTGGTGTCACGAACTTAATGAATGAATCCACGACGCGGCGACGACGTCCAACGCCAGTACGGCTTTGTTCCATGTAGGTATGCGTGCTTGTAACACGGAATAGGAGGAGACACTTACCTTGATGCATGTTTTGATGCTGCGACGGACTGTGACCACCTTGGTTCGGCGCACCCAGTGGAAGTCCTCCTCCGACGCCCGGTGCCTGCGCTGCCTTCATCATTTTCTTGTACTTTGATCGTCGGTTCTGAAACCAAATCTTCACCTGCGGAGGAAAACAAGAGAAGGAAAGAAATTCGTTAGCAAGAGTAAGAAAGAGACCACAGCAGTTCTACGGTAATGTGACATCGTTGCATGTGATGATAATAATATGGGAGAAGGTGTGTCGCGCAACGTCGAGCATGATGGAGAGATACGGAGCATTGTGCCGCTGTAAAGAAACGTGTTTCGCGGTGTGACAGAGAAAGGGAACACAGCTACATAATTTGTGTTGCATCATTGCGGCATGAGGGGATGCTTGTCGTTTATAGTGGTGTGATGGATTATAATGGTAGGCATAATCGTGAGTGTACCGTTGTTGATTTGGAATTATTAGGTAGGTATATGATGTACGAGAGTGCAGCCAGTTCTGTTTCTGTGTACAGTAAACAGCTAATACGAGGGTCAAACGCTAGTTGGTTTGATTTTAGCATTGCATTGCTAATTTTTTTAATTCGTGATTCACAATATTGCCCTTGCATTGTCAATCCATAGTCGCGATGGAATTGCGATGCGAATTTAAAACTGACGGAACGGACAATAAGGCTGTTGGTTGTTATTTGAGCCACACCATTTATAATTTTTACTAAAAATAATAATATTCGAAATGTACCAGCCTAACGCCCAACACATAACTAAGAACGTTCTACACAGTTCGAAAAAGTAGTGTAAATTTATGTCACTATGATGCACATAAATGGAGCGCCACATATCATACAAACTCACACTACAGATCGTGTCATTTTATGAAATATTCCAAATATTGCGAGCAATAATTCATCTTTGTAAACAACATTTCTTGCAAGTTTGCTAGTTTACGCGCAAAGGAAGTTTACATGCTTTAATTTTTTAATGCATGCATGTTTATATCACCATCAAAATTCAGAACATTAGGTTTTTACAATCAAAACATTTTTTTTTTAATTTTGATACATTTCAACCACCTACTTTATAGGGTATTTGATCGAATTTCCGCCCAAAGAACAACCCAAACTTAGCTTCGCTATTTCAAACAGATTTGAACAAGAACTAATAATAAGAACAATGACTTCTAACATCATGCACATTTATAAATATTTAAGATATATAGATATTAACTCAATCTCCTTCTTTTCCGTCAATTTATTCAATTGGATGCAGTGAAAAGCGCTCTGATGCTCAAACGGTTCACGACGTTCGATGAAGATCTTATTTGACACTTGAGTATTCAAAAAGAGTTTCAAATAAGTCCATTAATACACTGGAGTCGCTTTTTACGCGGTTTTTTTTTACACGGTTTTTTTTTACGCGGATTTCGGAATTTACGCGGTTTTTTTTACGCGGATTCTGGAATTTACGCGGATTTCAGAATTTACGCGGTATATCGCTTTTTACGCGGTTTTTTCTTACACGGTCTTTTTTTACTTGGTTTTTTTTTTGCGCGGATTTCGGAATTTACGCGGTTTTTTTTTTACGCGGATTCCGGAATTTACGCGTTTTTTTTACGCGGTTTTTTTTTACGCGGGACGTATCACCCGCGTAAAAAGCGACTCCAGTGTATTAATGAACGAAGATTTTATGCTAAACCGAAATTATTTAAACAACTCATTTCGAGTGATGTGACTCGCTTTGATTAGGATGCAGGAGGAATGGATATTCGTCCTGGATCATTATTTTGTTTGTACAGATGGCTCTAAACAAGATAATATGGTGGATGCTGGAATAACCGGCCCTGAGAACCACTTTTCGGTGTCGATGGCAAAATGTCCCACGGTAAAATATATGCCATCTTAGAATGTGTAGTTATTTACATAGAAAGGATTTATAAAAATGCACACATATTAATTTGCCAGATAGTGCAACAACTGTCTTGTCGTATTACGGTTAAGCTAAGTATATTGGGTTTCTGGTCATTGTGGAATCGAAGGAAATGAAAAAACTGATCAATTGGTAAAATAGGTTCATCCATGCAGTTCATTGAACCACAACCATTTGTTGGACTATCTTCTTGTGCTCTCATAATGGAGCTCAAGAACTAAAAAAACAAAGGTAAAGTACAACTGGATGAATACTTAAAAGCACGGTAATCAAAAAGTCAAGCGCAGAAGTCAAGAAATGCATCAGTCCACCTATGCACAGTGCTCCCAACGTCTTCTATAGGAGGAAACAATTGATTATGGCTAAACCATTGGTTTTACATAAGTTCATAGTGTTTTCATTAATGTTTTTCCCAGGTATATTCTGAAAAAATCTTCATCCAGGTGGACGAAATGTCTTCAACGATACTTTTCAAAAGTGTTACCGGGTGGAGATCTGTCTTCAAATTTATAAAATCAAGCCTTTACAGGATTTCACAGAAGTTAAGAGAATACCATTTGTTTTGAGAGGACTTCGTAAGTTCAGGGCACGTTTCAGAACATCAAGGAATTTCGTAGAACTTCAGAGATGCAAAGAGTTTTGGAGAAGTTCAGTGTAATCTGCTGAAGTTTAGTGAACTTTGTATAAACTGAGCGAACTTTAGTGAACGAACTTTAACTTCTTTATAGTTCAGGGATTGTTATTTAACCTTAGATAACTTCGTAAGACTTGACGTCTGATTTCAAGAAACATCGTAAAAATTCAAGAAGCTTCATAAATTCAGGGAACTTTGTACAAGTTTGGGCAGCTTCGTGGAAGTTAAGGGAACATTGTTTAATGTCATACATCCTCATTGATGATCAGGGCCCTTTTTTTGTGGGCACTTCGTTGATATTTAATGGCCTTTGATTAGTTGAGAAAATTACATTCAAGCTCAGAAAACTAACGAAAATTAACGAGAAACGTACACACCAAAAAATTCTGAATTTTACTGGCGATGTAAACATCCATGCATGCAAACATTCATACAGGTAAACTTCTTTTTCACGTAAACTAGCAGCTTACAAGAAATGTTGCAAACAAAAGTGTACAGTTGCATACAATATATGGAATATTGCATGACATGTCTCATAAATTTACACGATCTATCCTTGTATGATATATGACGCTCCATTTATGTGCATCATAGTAACGGAAATTTACACTACTTTTTTTAGCTGTGTAGCAAAGCAGAACATTTTGTAGAAGCTTGGCGAATTTCTTAGAACCTGGAGTGAATTTGTGGAAAGTGCGTAAACATTTCATAGAAGAGTAGAAAACAATCTAAATTTCATAAACCTTCCAACTCTAGGGGTGTTCGGTCCAGTTAAGGGAATTTCGTTTAGGTTTGTTAGAGATCTTAATACAAAAAAGCGCAATGAACTTCCTGTAAGGTTTGGGAACTTCGTTAATTATAAGGGAACTTCTCAGCTGTTCAGGAATATTCATAGAAAACGATTAGGGCTTATCTGGAAGTTCAGTGAAGTTCAAAGATGTTCTAAGATAATGGTAGAATTTGCTGAGTTTGGAACAAAAAAATGAAACTTCGAAGAAGTTGAGAATTTTTTTTTCATCAATTTAAGGAAATTTTGTATATGTTCAGGAAAAGTTGTTATATGTTGTCATACTTAAAATTATAGACACCATGTAAGCACCTACAAAATAGAATTATATTTTCTACAAACCGCCCGCGTACGAGTTATGCCAAATTTGGACCCTTAAACCAAATGATGGTTGTAGCTCTGCGATAACATTGACTTTACAATGACAAAAACCAAATAATACGAATATTTTAATTCTTTGCGTAACGCGAGGTAGTAGCAGTACTTTTATTTGTTCTCAAGACATACTAAAATTTATATAACAAAGAAAAAATTGCAAAGAATAGCAGTTAAGGCAACAATTGTAAAACAGTCTACACTGATTGACGACAAAAAAATAAAATAAAAAAGTTAGGGGAAATGGATGTAATGTCGGCCTAAATGTCCCTAATTTAGGCCCATACATAAATTCAGCAATCGACTGAATCTCCAAAAATATCCATTAGTACTGTCCCAATGACGCGTTCATCTAGATAAAATTGATAAATAGCAGATTTTTAGCAATGGGCCCAATATTAGATCCATAGGCCAACATTAGAGCCAACTCCCCTACCTCAGTACTATTTGATGCAATAATAAAATAAAATGTGAAACTTACCAACAAAATTCGAAACAAAACATTGATATTCGTAATCTTTTCATGGAGGAAAAGTTAGAAATATAACTCAAGTAGTTGAAAGCAATAGGGTATTACATTTCACCATCAAATTCCACAGAGTTTGCCCTGCCGGTGGTGGATTAACCAGTTTTACAGTATGGAGTCTTTCGGAAAGTTGGTGATTTCTCCACAAATATTGTTTCTATCTATTGGAAGCACTAAGCATGGTTCGCACTACTTCTGTAAATTTAAAGATACTATTTTCTGTGTCTGGGAACTGTGTGATAACATTCATTATTTCATATGACGATACGCTCAAGGTAAAAAGGTAACTGCATTTTTTTTTGTTGAGGAAATGTTCCCAAAAACTTTACAAAATGCTCAATTATTGCATAGCCACTCAGGTTGATATCCCTACCTGTAGTTTCTCAGCTAGAAGCGCGTAGCAATGAGCAAGTTTCTTTAAGACAACCCCCGAGCAAAGTCTGAGATCAAATTGAAATCTAAATATGATGTGATTTCGCAGATAATGATTGCTCAGGTTGCTGTCGTTTTGGTAGTTTTAATGGTTAAAATATCAAAATTGAGAGCAAAAAAATCTTCCTGTGACATCACATTGAAAACTATTTCTGCTATCAGTGAGAGCAAACTGAAAAACTAAATTTAATATCAATTTTTCCTGTTGATAACAAAACAAGTATTCAATTTGATGTTATGCTAAGGCAATGAAAACAAACCCGCAACAACATATTTATCAAATTTATCAATTGCATAAACTGAAATCAAATTGGGAATTCAGTTTGATGTTGAAATCAAAACTTGATTTCAATTTACTGTCATTTTGATGCTGGACTTTCCTTGGGCCACCCGTCAATACTCTCCTCTATCCATAATTGCAGATTTTATCGAGGATTTAAATCATTTTACAAGTGTAACCCTCATGAAACCCAAATTATTACTTGAGTTGAATAATTTAAAGTTCTTTTCTTATTTTTCTACCAATATTCATTTGTTTTCTTAAAAGCTTGGGTACCGGTAATTTACCTAGTTACCTATATAACCGGTACTGAACCTCGAAGTATCGAAGTACCGCCATTGCCATCATCACCGTAACCCATCTAATGCCGGAAGTCAACATCTACCTATCGGACTTTCAGCTCTTGAGACTCGACAGAACCAGTGCTTGAGGAGGGGGAGTAGCCGTTGCTGTGAGGCATAACATCAACTACCACCTGCTGCCGTACTTTCAACTCAAAAGTATCGAAGCCATCGGGGTTGAAGTTGGCACATCGCTTGGCCCTATCACCATCATTGCGGTTTACTGCCCCAAACAAGTCAAAAACAGGGATGGGTCGGCGGACCTTCAACGAGATATCATCAAGCTGACTCGGCGGCGTCAAAAATACATCATCGCTGGAGACCTGAATGGCAAACATCAAGCTTGGGGCAACAGTCGGCGCAATCAAACCGGCACCATCCTGAACAACGATCTGCAGGAAGCGCAGTACAACATCTTGAGTCCGGACACTTCCACCCGGTTGAGTAGGTCCGGTGCTCACGCCACCATCGATACCTACATAAGCAACATGGGCAACAACATTTCACAACCTGTTGTGTATCAGGAACTCAGCTCGGACCACTATCCGGTGGTGGCTGAAGTGGGTTCCTCAATCAACAAGTTCCAAGCATCACGGTGAAACTACCATCGGGTAGAATGGTCGCAGTTCCAACACTACATTGATACCAGTATCGACTATGACGTCCACCTGGAAACGACCGACGACATCGACCGGTGTCTGCGCTCCATCGAGGAAGCGATTTCCCGGGCCAGGGACTCTGAACCTTGACAGAACTACCAAAGACCTTATAAGACTCCGTAACACCATCCGAAGGCAGTACCAACGCTCTGGTCTGCCTGTCCTCAAGACCCACTGTAATCGTCTAACAAAAATCATCCAAGCCAGGATGGTGGGACTCAGAAATCAGGACTTTGCTAACAGGATCCGCTCTCTCCTAGATTGTACGAAGCCCTTTTGGAATCTAACCAAAATTCTTAAAAATAAGCCAAGGCCCATTCCACCACTCGTTACGGCAACCCAGTGGTTCATCTGATAACTCCTGAAGAGAAGGCAGCCGCGATAGGTCAACACTTCGTCAGCTCCCATAATCTGGGACAAAACATCGTCAGCCCTCACGAAGCTGAGGTTGCTGAAAACGCAACCAACCTCCATCAGATTCACAATATTTTTTTCTGAGGAATCCTAGATTAAGGCTGACGAACTGTTGGCCTATATCAAATCATCTAGGCCCCAGGTTTCGACAATATCCTGAATCTGGAACTCAAACACTTGAGTTCCAGATTCTACAACCATCTGGCACTGATTTTTAATCTGTGCTTCCGACTTGGCTACTTCCCCTCGTGCTGGAAGTCAGCTAAAGTCATACCCATCTGGAAACCTGGGAAGGATCCGTCCTCTCCTTCAAGTTATCGACCAATCAGCCTTCTCTCAGGGTTATCAAAACTGTTCGAAAGAGCAATCTACCACCGGCTCCTAACATCTGCCGAAGAAAACAACTTGTTACTTGAGGAACAGTATGGTTTTCGGAAAGGTCGTTCGACCGTCCACCAGCTGACTCGAGTAACAAACATTCTCAGACGGAACAAGTATGTTTCGAAAACATCTGCCATGGCGTTGTTGGACGTTGAAAAAGCGTTCGACAATGTCTGGCATGATGGCTTGGTGTTTAAATTGCAGCACTATGGTCTTCCAATCTTCCTAGTGAAGATAATTAACAACTATCTATCGAACAGGACGTTCCGAGTATCTCTGAATGGCATCACATCTGATGCTTTCAACATCGGTGCCGGGGTTCCACAAGGAAGCATCCTTGGCCCCATGCTATTCAACCTGTCCAGCTCCGATATGCCGGCTCTCCCTGATGGTGGATCGTTGTCTCTGTTCGCAGATGACACATCCATCGTCTACAAAGGTAGGGTCATCGGAGCTCTGACTGCCAAGCTTCAGAGAGGCCTGGACGTCCTGTCTGAATATTTCAACAGCTGAAAGATCCATATCAACGTGGCAAAGACCCAGGTCATCATCTTTCCACACTCAAAATCTCCCAGACTTGTTCCGTCGGTGAGTAATAAGATCTGCCTAAACGGCACTGTTGTGGAATGGTCGAAAGTCTATCTCGGCTAAACACTAGACAGCAAGCTGATTTTCAGGGGCAAGTGTAACATTTTGATAAGATCAATGTATCCACTCATCAACAGGAGGTCTACTCTATCCCTGAAAAATAAGCTTGCTGTCTACAAACAAATCATTCTTCCCGTAATAGAATACGGGATGCCAATCTGGGTGAGTTGCGCCAAATGCCATCACCTCAAACTCCAAAGGATCCAGAACAAGATCCTTAGGATGGTCCTAAACAGTACCCCGCGGACTAGAAAATCGTAGATCCACCTCCTGGCTGAAATTCAGACATTAGAAGAACATAGAATATTCATCCTGGAAAGGTTCAGAGACACCGGTCTGAGATCAAATCATCAGATCATACGTGATCTAGCACGTTATGTTAAGCTATACTTGTAGTTAAGTAGGTTATCACTTGTTTCAAATCAAACAAAACACATTATTCTTTGGTATTTTACCTTTTATGTTATGCTGATCAATACCAAATTTTGGTATCTGGTCAGAATTAGGTATTCATTAGTTATTTTTTCCTGCTCGGGATATGTAATCAGTGGGTTCATCATCAAAAAAGTGGATTGTTTTTAAAAGTTTTAGAATTTTACAAATATTACATGCAAATCTAAACTATTTACAAGTATTGATGTGAATCTCACTACAGATCAAAAGAGCAGTGGAGAGCAGGGGGTGCTGATCCGCCATAAAAACTTGACCCACTCTAGTTTAACCCGATATATTTTCTGTACCGCACAAGGGATCAAATCCGCCACCACCAGCTTGATAGAACTGACAAGGCTACCTGGGCCCCTAACATTAAAATAAGTGCACATTGAATTAATAAATATATCAGCATTTAAGCGCTTTTCCTCAATCAGATGCATTTACTATCACAAGCTTGAGCCAGAATTTCTTCAAAGAATACGGCAGAGCACTACTTCAGCCTAATTGCCCATTTTGGGCCTATTGAGCAGAAAACATCAAATAAATCCATTGTTTCGGAATTAACAAGTCAATTATGCGTTTAGTACGATACTTTAGTTAAAAAGCTACCGAACGAAGTCAATGAGAGCGCGTGATATGAATTTTTGCACTTATTATTCTCAAAAACAAAAAAAAACGCTCCGACTGAATCAATTTTTGTCTAACTCCGTTAGGCCGAAGTAAATTCAATGGCGTTTTAATGCGTTAGGCGAATTTAGAATCCGTAGGCCGAGTTTGGGGTCAAGAAGCAGTGTTAGAATTTTAACAATAGGGAAAATGTCTCTAATGTTGGCGTATGGATCTAAGATTGGGCCCATCGCTAAAAATCTGCTATTTATCAATTTTATCTAGATGAACGCATTATTGGGACGTTACTAATGGATATTTTTGGTTGCTATTGAAAATTTAGTCGATTGTTGAATTTATGTATGGGCCCAAATTAGGGACACTTAGGCCGACATTACCTGCATTTCCTCTATCTCAACAATTTGTCAACAAGGTAAATAAATTTAGAAGTTGTCTGCAATGGAAACATTCCATTTTGTGAAAAAAAAATCCACTCGAAAAATAGAGATAAAGGGTGGGTTGTGCTTAGTAGGCCCAAAATTAGATCAAAGCCCTATAGCGATTAAACTCTGCTTTCAGGGTGCTGGGATTAAAGCCTACCGACTTGCTTGGTGTGCAATTGTTACCAAGGTTTCACTTTTTACAAATTTACTTTAACTTGAAAGCACTTTTTCTAAACGACGCCACAAAAAATGGTTGTCACTATATTCTACATACCATATTCCCTTTGTCGGAAGCCTTGGCCCTGTAGGCGTAATACAAACCAAACAACATTTACAACAACAGAAAAGGGGAAGTGGGGGGGGGGGGGGTACACATCCCTCCCATTTTCAGCCAAGCTTTGGGCCGGTAGTTGTAGTTGTTGTCCATTTTTTCCTCCGGATTCGTTACATTCACAGTCACCATGTTCCTAGAATTGCGTGACTGTCATCGTGTGACGACTGATTGTAATCGCTGCTGCTGCTGCTGTTGCTGGCTGCGGGCTGTGAGTTGTTGCCGTCTGTCCCCATAAGAGCGAGTGAGAGGGAGGAATGCGGCGCCGTCGTCTCAAGAGACTATGTATCGCAATAGAGTGGGGACCGAACAATACTTTGGGGGTGGCGTAGCAACTCCGAAATGATAAATTAGATGGTGGTACCAGTCAGTGGTGAGTACGAAATGTCGTACTTGAACGCTGAATTGAACTATGTATCAAAATTCAACGGCGAAGAAAAAAAACATGACAGCGAAAAACAACGCGAAAGCCATTCTTTCGCGCTTGCCAGTTGAAGAGAGGTCTGATTTCTTCATTAGGTCCGACACATAAATCAAGGCCTTGGGCTTGGCCACGGTGCACTAGAATAGTGCTATAATTTATTCATAATTATATTTACCTTTTTTTATCGAACGTAGCACAGATGCGAAGACAGATGGGTGGCTTGAGTAAGATGATTAGAAAGGGAAATTTATATCCTAGCTTTAGAAAGGAGTTTCAAATTGTTTGTTGAGTTGGTTGATGATTTTTTGGTCTGTAACATCTTTACCAAGTCTGTGCCAACAACCGCCGCAATGAATCATATAAATCAAGTGTGAAGAGAACATGTTTCTCAACCTCGTCACCGTGTCGTAGCCGAGAGGATGTGGTCTGACAAGATCAATGCTGAACACAGCGCAGACTCCATAGATATCTGTGCAGCGAAGCAATAGCCGCGTTCGACTTGTCAATTCCGATGGCGTAAAAATAATGCAAAAAATAAATGTATCGCATTAGCCTCTAAACTGTGTCGAATAAATTTATCATTTTAATTGAAATATTATTGAAATTAGGCAAAAACCGTTCAGCCCAGGCGACTGCAAAGGGCTGCGTTTCGGTGGGATCGAACTGTATCACAGGTTCAGCCGATAGATGGCACCATTTAAATTTCATTATTTTATGCTAATACACGCCTGATGATGATGATGGTGATGGGATATCAAGCTCAGCTGACCGAACTGAATTTATGCACCGTAGCGTGATTGATACTGCGAGTTGCATCTCCCGTGCCTGCGTGCAAATGAATTAATACCCCGCCGAATTAGCGTTTATTAAAATTGATTTGAGTTTCATCCGCACAGGCGCGCAGATCTCTTGAGACAGTCTCCGTAGGTCTGTCTGATAGTGTCGAGAAATTCTCCCATGGCTTGTTAAAATCAATTTACGTCTTTGTTTTCCTTGGCACTTTATCCGGACGACCTCGAAAACAAAAATCCTCACGACGAACACGCGGTGCGGAGATTTGAGCGCAGATGAATTTATGATGGTACTCTGTTCGGTGTTGGTACTTGGGTAAATGCTCGAGAGTGCGGAGTGCGGAGTGGAACTGCGCGTCAACGGACCAGCCAGCCAGCGCCAGCCATCAGGTCGGGGATATGTCTTACTTAAGCTGTAGCTGGACGGATGGAGCGCTCGGCGGTCAACTCTGGCAGCGTAGTATGCCGGCTTGGAGGGGGCACTGGATGGCATAAATACAAATTAAAAATGATAAAAGCGATTAATGAAATGCTTCCGCCCGCGCGAAGTGCGTGTAGTAAATGGTGTGTGTACTTGAGTGTAAGTAAGGTTGAGCATACGGTTGAACTATACCGAACTTGCTCTGATTTGAGGCATGGTTGGTAGCGGAGGTTCGCTTTGGAACATTTGGTTCAGTCCCCGACATATTCCGATTGCTCCCGGGGAAGTGGGGAAATAACCTTACTTGAACCAGATAGTCGTCTTGAGATACATAAAATACTATGAGCATGCAAAAACTTGATCATTTGTCATGTCATATGGATTTTCTACACACTTAGAAATACCTAATCTTACAGGTGACGGAATCCATCTTTAGCATAAAGGATGAGACGTAAACAAATATGTCATGTAGAATTAAAATTACTCCGAGACTGAAAAGTTCAAAAGTACGTTTGATTGAGCTGAATTTCGCGTCTATTATGGCTCAATTTTATGTCAAAATTGACGCTCGTAGATGTCAGTCAGAAAAAATCATGTAAATTTAGGTGCTCTGAGAGTGACATATGTATACAAAGCGTCAATTATGACATGAATTTGAGTCATAACAGACTCGAAATATAGTTTAATCAAACGTACTTTTCGTCGAGCAACGAACTTTTCAGTCTTGGAGCACTAAATATTACATGACATGTTTGTTTACGTCTCATGTTTTATGTCAAAGATGGATTCCGTCACGTGTAAAATAAGTTATTTCTAAGTGTTTGATTATGCTTCGAGATGATTGATGACGAGAAAATGACATCTGAAAATCAAAGCTGATAAATCAATATGTGCTATAATACAGTCAACTCTCATTAATTCGATGTACACACTAAGAAATAATTAATTTTACACGTGACGGTTTCCGTCTTTGACGTATAAGATGAGACGTAAGCAAACATTTCATGTAATATTACGTGCTCCGAGACTGAAAAGTTCGTTGCTTGGCAAAAAGCACGTTTGATTAAGCTATATTTCACGTCTGTTATAACTCAAATTTATGTCAAAATTGACGCTCGTATATGTCACCCTCAGAGCACCTAAATTTACATGATTTTTTCTTAGTGTGTACATGGAAAAATGGCGATCGAAATAGCCTGAACTTCCATCAAGTTAGAGAACATAATGAGTCAGAGAATATTGTGTAAGGGAGGATTAACTGTGCTCATGAAGTATCTGAAAAAGAAATTTGATAATCAAATTCTCACCATCTTATGATTTGATGATCGAATTCTCACCATCTTAAATTAATGGCTCACCTGCAAGCCCCTTGTCCACGATAACCAAATTGTCAAAGATAGTAATCTTCTATGTTTTCAGGATACCGAGATGATAAAAATACAGAAAAGTGTAAACATCTGATAAGAATATTCAGGGCCAACCCTCAGAACAACATTGCCAAGGGCAGTAACGTCTAGCAAGGACGTAGCCAGGTTTCAAAATGGGTAGGGGGGGGGGGGGTTTAAACTGAAAACGGATGATTATAACATATGCCAACAGGCTGAACGCCATTCGTCCGAACGGTATTATGTCGAATACTATTAGGCCGAATGTGATTAGACCAAAGGGGTCGTTAGGTATGGTTAATAAGGTTGTTTCAAACTGCATAAATATTTTTTGAAATTTACATGGTGACCAGCAAACCCTGATTAACTATTTCACGCTTTTCATTCCTTTCGGTTTCACGAACTTTTGGAAAAATGGTACGATTTTTGTAAAATTTATACGATGATTTAATTAAGCATTTGAATTAGATTGAATTAGATCACAAAATTGAATGAGTAATTACATTGACAGCAAAATTCGTCCCTGTCAATATTCGCTTCATTAGAATGTTCTCATTGATTTTCTTTAAAATCATTTTCCTTCACAGAGCTCTTCTAAAGGATTCTTCAAAAATAAATCTGAGTATTTCTCTAGGATTACCTTTAAATTTCAATTATAACGTTCTAGAAATTCTATGCAGAACACTCCTAACAAAATAATAGAATTCATCCTGAGATTTTCTTCGACATTCTTAATGATTATTCTAGGAATTCACTGACGCTTCTTTTCATAATTCTTTTTAAAATTTGTTTGAATTCCCCTGTAAAATCTTTTTTTTTTAATTTACATGGAAGGCTCAATCGCATTAGCTTTACGGAGCCGATATATCATTGTTTGATGTTTAGCAAGACTAACGTAATACTATCACAGACCAATAGACGTAACTATTTGAATCAGTGGCGTTTACTTAACCTCAATCTACCACTAACATAAACAATTATCAAAATATTGATTGCAATGGATAGATATTGAAGAAACTAGAAGATTAAGTATATTTTTCAACCGATTCAAGTATGAATATGGCATTAAATCTGGATTTGAAAGTTGTTGCACAGGCAAAACGTGAGAGTACGGGACACCACTGCTTTGAATATGCTTTTTTCGAAAACATTTTATCTAAAAAAAATAGAACCTCAGTAACAACTCGAGCTTCTCGCGAAATCCAGGCTAGCTCGTTAAGTCGCAAACAATTCTACATGCAACGTAAACAGAATATATAGAAACGTCAAAGTGATTCGATGGTGAGAAGTTCGCGGAAATGATAATATTCAAATCAGTCGTTAAATGCGTGAACGGTAATCCAAAATGAAGCGTTACGTCTGTTTGTCTGTGATACTATGCCTACTAGGAGTGAACGGATTACGCGCGGTTGACTCGAGTAAAGAAAGGGTCTCATTTTTGTGGGAAGGTTCAGGAAGTGGATCACGGAAATGGGTATCGTTGTCTCATCAGAGAGTCTATCTAAATTCTTCTCGAAGTGCCCTTGGAATGGTTTTGCGATGTAGATTTAGACCGATGCTCCTTACTTGAGCTTGTCGCTTAAACTCAGATGTGAAGCAAATTTCCCTGATTCTTCTATAAAAATCGGACTAAGAAGAGGCACTAGTTCACTTGCAAAAGTAAGTTCGAGACAAGTTTCCTTAATCCGGGAATTTAGCAATAGTCCCAAATGAGGAGTACAGGTCTTACTTACATCTCGTGAACATACCCATTTTTTTAATTCTATGATGATTAATTGTACTCTTGAACTAGCATCATGCCTCCCTTTCCTTTTGCAGAGGTCTGGATTTGCAATCAAATGGATAAATGTCAACTTAGCACGAAAAACGCAGTAAACTCTTCAACCATTGTTCTTCCTTCTTCTCTCATAAATGCTCCCACAATCAATCATTTGCCCCGGCCGTCAAATTCGATCGCTATCGCTTACAATACTACAAATTTATTTAATCAAGTCACTTCTATAAATTAAACTGACGCGGCCGCAGTCCTGAAGGACGACAGACTCTCGACAGATTAAACCCCGACAACGAACGACGGCGACGACGATGACGACGACGACGGCTTCGACCACAGCGAAGTGAAAAGATCGTGCCATGATAAGCGACACAAGTTCATGTCGCTTCTGTCCGGAATTGGACATCGCGAAAAGATGAAAACATTAACTAATTTAAAATCAATAAAACTGACATAACCATAAATCATATGTCCCTCTTTTTTTCCATTCGCTCGAACCCATCCGCGGCCGAGTGCATCCCGATCCACGCCACGCTGGGCAGCTCGCGCGCGGAAATCGTTGAGCGGAATGGACTCACACTGTTCACAGATCTGAAACAGATCACCAGTGAAAGAAAACCAGTAGCCAATTCCGATCTTCCACCCGCTTCCGCCCCCCCTACTGTTCGCTCCTCGCGCATGCGTGCATGTGTGGAATCCGAGTCGGTATCGATAAAGGCCAAGATAAAGGTCCCCATAATTGGCAAACGCGATCGAGAAAGCATCTTCGCGCGTCATGTGTCTTTTTCCGCCGCTCGCTCGACGATCCAGCAAAGTGCGGCGAAGCAGCAGGAGGGAAAACAAGGTTAGATTTATGTCCCGATTGTTTTCGCAACAGCCTCCAAGATCTCGTCGCTCGTCGTCCCGGGAGGAGCAGGGTCGCTCAAAAAGGAGAAGATAAATAAAATGTATCAATTCGCATGATAAATTTTTGTGCTATTGATCTCTTCGCTTTCCCAAGCTCCGGAACAGAACCGTTCCCTTTGATCCTGCGTTGAATGCCTGTTTGGTTGTTCTGTTTCGCTGTGTCGAAGTTTTTTGTTCCGTCCCAAAACAACACAATTGGTGTCTAAAGTTTACGAGTGTCGCGTGACTCTCTAATAAAAATGTCTCACCCTTGCACCAGTTGGAGTAGCTGTCAAGCTCGAACTCAATACTTCTTTACCATCATGTTGGTGACCAACATATGGCCAGTTGCTGGTTCAAGCTTTTCCGATCATCTTGTAGATTAATTCAACCCGTTTCTTTGCCTGCAACCACCACAATCGAGGGTAACTTTGACCCGTCCGTTCGTTGGTCAAACCAGATCAAATAGCCCCTCTTTTACGGTCCACTGGACTCATTTGTACCCACAACCGGCAAACAAAAAGATGTCGTAATACTGCTGTCCAGCAACGTAGAGCCCTCGTCCGATATTGACTGATGTTGCTACAGAGCGACGAGAACAACCGACGAGTGGAATACAAATGAGCTACATCATGCAATACCAAGAGCGAGCGCAGCTTGGAAAACTTGCCCCGGAGGAAACTCCGGTCCATGTTTACATTTAGCCGCGCTTGATCATATCGATCCTGGCTTATGTACCTCTACTCCACGCGTCGCCAGTCTTGATCGATAGTGGCTTGCGAATGGATTTACAAGTTGGCGTCAATCGCTAATGAATATATCTAAAGAAAAAAAAACACTGAGCAACCTAACAAACGCTGTTCTACACGCTCAAGCTCGTTGGGTTTGGCGTACCTCGCCGAGCGTAATGTAGGTGAACGAGATCTCCCAGTCACCGGGGATTGCACCGGGGGTGCGTGGCTGGTGCAGTCGAGTGAACTGCTGAAAAGAAAACAAACTGCATTTCGGTTCGAACCTACCGATACTCTCTCGCTAGGTTCTAAACGAGAGATACTGTTATCTTCCCACCATCACCACCACCGCACTGCAGCCGGTTCTGGTCGTTGGAGCGAGTCATGTGAAACAATTTGACAGCTGGGTTCTTACGGGGGTATTCTTTGGAAGACGAGTTTAGCAGGGGCGGAGTAGGGGGGGGGGGGGAGGGTGAGCTGGAAGAAAAGCAAGGCTTGTGCATTCAAGCGTGATCGAATACTATAACCGGACGGATCGCTTACCCGTTGAATGACGCGAAGTAGCTATCAAGAAGAGTGCAACTCGCGATGGGAATTTGTATGGGTAATGCATTTTATTGAGGAGGCATAAAATCAATGGGCAGCAGCAGCGGTAAGGAATTTCGCTTTCAATGGGGAAATTTTAACTGCAAAAGTTCGTGTTGATTCTCATGAATTCTTCGATGCGGCTAACGATGATATTTACAGATTTTGACAAGTCATAAATAAATGTGCTTGAACCTAGCTTGTGCATTTCAACCGACAGTGGTGTTCAACCGTTGATATGCCAAAACCAGGGGTATTCTACAGCTGTTGTTTGACATACATCCAGTTTGAATCGAACATGTCTTAGATTTTGACGTTCTGGTTCCTATGGGATTTGACGTTTTGTTACACACTTAGATTATTTTACTGAAATCTGTGAAATTATACCGAAATCTCAACAGCTGAACGTTCGGTAAACAGTTCGGATTTCACAGATTTCCTGTAATTTTTCAACGAATATCTGTGAAAAATCACAGAAAATCTGTGAAAAATCACCGAACTGTTTACCGAACGTTCAGCTGTTGAGATTTCGGAAAAATTTCACAGATTTCGGTAAAATAATCTTAGTGTGAGGCATATTCTGATTCAATGGAAAAATTAACAGGTTACTTCGATATTCCATGAACATGAAGGTTTTAACATGTGGCTCAGTAATAGCCCCCTGGCCAAAACGACGTAAAAAAAATTTATTTGGTCACAAATGCCGAAAAGCTCCTCGATATGAAGTACAAGGAACCTTCAGGAAAAGTCGTCCGGTTAATTTCTAAGAAAAGTCATAAGAACCTTAAGAGTAGAGCTAGTGCTTCTTCTCTAATTGTCTATGCTCAACTCGATCTTTACTTCTGTCATCAACTTAGAGTTTATTGAGTATTTCCACTATTTCCACAAAGAGAAAAACAACACTTTTTACTATAAGAATCATAAAATTGAGATAAATTTTATAATTCTTGAAAATATTATTCAATTTCTGAGATCAGTTAGAATTTAGTTAGACAAGTTATTGAGATTTTGTTATAGACCAATCCAATCGAAATTGGAAAAAAAATGCTAGACTCAAAAACTTGATATAAGTCGATATGTTGTAGAACATTTTTACAAATCAAATTAAGATCAGAATTTCAACAACAGCTGGAGTCAAACACCTGAAACTAAAATTCAAAAGCTATGTATTACAATCAGGGATCCAGTCCCATTTCCACCATACAATCTCGGAGCGTCTCGTGCAAGAACAATTTTTTTTAGGAGAGTAAAAGTGCAGTCTCTTTCGTGCTTTTCTTTCCGTACTATGAGAGTTTCAGTTTACTTTACACCCTGCCCAAGTAACCCTAGTCGCCTTTTTTTTTTGCGAAAGCTGATGTACGACTGATATAAAGTTTAGAAGCCCTGTATTAACCTTATATTTCAACAAGGGCGATTAGCGGGTATGGTGGTTACTTGGGTGGAGCTAATCTGTCTCCAGTGTCAAGCTCCCTCTTGCTGCAGAAAATAAACGTTGAGCAATATTGTTTATTTCATTTCTAGGGAAAGGGTATCCCTCTCTGTTAAAGACATTTGGCGCCATACTTCATGTATTGCCGAGAATTGGAATGGTCGTTTCCGAGAGAGTAGAAGATCCTTCTCTAATGTGCCATACACACTGCAATCTGGTTGACCAACCCAGCTACGTTGATGCTCGGTTATATCGTGAAAAGCGAACTCCACACGTATTGGGAATTATTGACAATAATATTGATGATGTGAAAACAGCAAAATTTTCAATATCGATGTTATGGCAACAATATAGAATGTATTGGATATACGATTATTGTCAATAAAAGCAATCGTGTAGAGTCAAATTAAGACAAAATTGACAGTTGACAAATCGGTTGAAATAAAATCAAAACGTTTTGATTTAAGGAGGACAGAGTCCAGGATTACCAACTTGGTTGCAGCATAGAGGTAACTCTAAGACTAGTAGGTCCCGAATAAACGTGCTCAAGTTTTTGGCTCAGCTCTGGTACTATCTTCGGTCCTAAGCTAATCGATGCACCCCTCGAAACACAGGAAAATTCACGAACCCCTCATTTTACCTGTCAAACTTTCATGGCAAATCAAAACAAACATTGTGTAGTACAAGAATTTTGACTAGAATGGGGTACGTTAATCGATTTGCTTGGGACCAATAGGCTAGTCAAGTAGTGAGCCAATTTAAAATAGATAGTTTCGTATTGATTGTTGGTTGCAGTGTGTATGAAGAAGTTGAACAAACACGTACAAGTTGAATAGCAGATTGGATTGTGTGTGGTACAGTTGCGAAATGTTCGCTCGGTTGACGAATTGGTTGACAGGAGATCCGACAACCAGTCGAAGAAGCACGTTAACAACCTGGTTCCAGTGTGTATGTGTAAATAAAACGTCATTCTAGGTACAGGCAATCTACACGACCAATGAGAACAACCCTAATTTGAGTTTAGTTTACTCATAAATCGCAAAAAGTGCAGGAATGCAGCGATCAGTAAATTTCCTCATGTTTTTCCAAATTTTTCCAGGGAAAAAATTCCGAATATGAGGAAAGTAAAGATTGGATTCACTCAGTCTATTGCTACTACTCCTAGACTGAGTAAATTTTTCGTCAATTTTCCTCATTTTCCGGCATATTTATGAGTTTTTCCACAGTAAAACATGAGGCAAATTGACTCATCGCTGAGCTACTGCATTTTTTGCGCTTATGAGTAAACTAAACTTAAATTTGGGTTGTTCTAATTGGCCGTGTAGTGAAAACAACTAAAACACAAAAATGAGGAAAACGTGCTCTACTCTTCTGAGCTGAGAGATGTGTAGTGCGCCATTAACTGACTATCTTGTGATTATCACCATATCACCGCATGCAACGATCGGAGAGGAGCAGAATTTGCTTTGCTCTTCACTGAGTATGTATCTCAAAGATCCCTGTACAGTGTATGTACACGTAGTTTTGATTCCATGTTTCGGAAATTTTTGCTGAAATTGTCACACCTAGCATAAAGCTAAACTGTCAACAATTTCAATTGATATTAGGTATTGCTCCAGTACTGAATTTCACTTCTAGTATTGCATTGTTTCAATAGTACCGATGAGTTTCAAAGAGAGCAGGCGTAAGTGGGAAATATTAGCTACAGAATTTTAATTTTCAGTAGGTTCCGTAGCGATATTATTGTCGTTTGCGCACTATCATTGCGCCAAATGACATTGATATTGACACTACGTGAATTGTTACAGTTTTAGTCAACATTCCATATAAGAATAACATACATCGCATTATGTTCATGTTAAATCCAATAGAAACAAAATTTTCAATTTATATACGATGAATCATTTTTGCATCGTACTGTATCACACATTCAATCAGATTACATCGAAAGACTTTTCAAAGTGAATGTGTTACTACAGATTAAATCGTATATGATGTCAAATAAACTCGCTTAAAAAGAAATTAACTTTTGCACGTATAAGGCCTCGACTCTTGTACGTATAAGCCATTTTATGCATTCTTTACGATTAGATTGTTTGTATATAATATTATGTTTTTATGTATATTGTATCACAAAAACAACTTTGAATGGGTGCTTTACACATACATTTTACAGCCAGCAACCAAAACAGAGATGAACTTGCCTACGGTTCTATTTTGTGAAATATAATTTTACTCACCGGCCGATAAATTTTTTTTATGAAATAAAAATGATCGTGTCCAAAGTTCGACGGATTAGGCCGGAAACGACATTTTACAGTTGGATCCCTGCGAGAATGGACTGGTTTCCCAGAGCGAACAAGTTTTTTGTTTGCTCTCTCTCTCTCTCTCTCTTTGCCTAGTAATTTACCATGATAATGGTTTTCAGAATTTCATAAAAAAATGTTCCTTATCGCAAAATATTTGACCATTAAAGTGTTGGTAAAATATCAAAAAAATACTATCTCACCAATGCCCAAGATAACGCTTGATTTTCGCAGACCAAAAATCAACAAGCAAGCAAGTGTGGGTGATATTGCAAGCTGTTATATCGTAGCTACGAATATCAAGCTAACAAAACTCACCAGCTACAATTTCAACCAAACAGTGGTGGGTTTGAATTTCATTATTTTTGCTTTACATCCGAACGCTACCCGAAACTACCATCGCTGCTGGCAGCAGTAGCTTCGTATTTGCCATCGGTGAAGGGTAAACAGCGGTGCCATATATACAGATATGTCTGTATTTATACAGATATTTGATGTTTCGTACAGACCCAATACAGACTACAGACATTATACAGATATTTGATACTTAATACAGTTTTTTACCAATTGGTTCCTGAAATTTAACATAAAATAAACAAAATTATTTTCGAAATTTTAACAGCTTCAAGCAATTATGGACTTGAAACGGATGCTAGAAAGACTTTCAGCTCATAAATTGTACTAATTCGAATGTGGACTTGATGCCGAGAAGATGAAAGAAATCAGCGGTATCTTGGAGAACCCCATGAGCTTTGAATTTGTTATACCAAAAGTTAAAAAAAAACTAAACCGCTTGTTCCAATCGGAAGCGCCTTAAATATTCCGACTCAATTCTGAGCTAGTTCGTTTGCTCAAGGAAATCCTCGATAATTTCATGAGACCAGACTACATTGCGAAGCTTGAAGACCTGGGTTCGTTAATTTGGCAAGCCCCAAGCTCGAGGATGTTCATCACTTCAGAACAATGGCGATGAACTTCTACATAACGCTTGTGAATCTAATCGGGAAACGTATCAATATGGATGATAAAGGGTGATACGGTCAAAATTTGGTCAAGGGAAAACGCGTGTAAATCGGTGAAATCGTTTATTTAAAAAATCAAATTAAATTTCTTTTTCAAGTTCAATTAGTATAAAATTCAGGAAAAATATTCAGTTAGGCTTCCGCTTTTCCAAATCCGAATTGCCGGGCCTTACGCTTGACCCCTGCCATCAGATTTTGTACAGCCACCTTGTCCACCTTCTTCGCCGCAGAAAGCCAGTTTGCCTTGAACTGCTGCTCGCCCTTAGCAGTTTTTTTGGTCTTCTTTAGGTTCCGCTTGACAATAGCCCAGTATTTCTCAATTGGGCGGAGCTCTGGCGTGTTGGGAGGGTTCTTGTCCTTGGGAACCACCTGCACGTTGTTGGCGGCGTACCACTCCATTGCCTTTTTACCGTAATGGCAAGATGCTAAATCCGGCCAAAACAGTACGGAACAACCGTGTTTCTTCAGGAAAGGCAGCAGACGTTTATTCAAACACTCTTTCACGTAAATTTCTTGGTCTTCGGTTCTTCAGTCCCGGAAGCTATGAAAATGCTGCTTTTCAAGCCACAGGTACAGATGGCTTGCCAAACCAGATATTTCTTTGCGAACTTTGACAGTTTCATGTGCTTGAAAACATCTGCTACCTTTCCCCTTCCTTTTGCCGTATAAAACTCCTGTCCCGGAAGCTGCTTGTAGTCGGCTTTGACGTAGGTTTCGTCGTCCATTACCACGCAGTCAAACTTCGTCAGCATCGTCGTGTACAGCCTCCGGGATCGCGCTTTGGCCGTCGTATTTTGTTTATCATCGCGATTTGGAGTCACTACCTTCTTGTATGTCGATAGTCCGGCTCGTTTTTTGGCTCGATGCACGGTTGTAGACGATACACCCAGCTTATTTGCGGCATCTCGGAGAGAGAGGTTAGGGTTTCGCTTGAAACTACCGGCAACTCTCTTTGTCGTCTCAGCGGCTTCCGGTTTTCGATTTCCCCCCGATCCAGACTTTCTGGCTGTCGACAAACGTTCCCCAAACACTTTAATTACATTTGTAACGGTTGATTTGGCAACTTTTAGCGATTTTGCCAACTTTGCGTGCGAGTAGCTCGGATTTTCGCGATGCGCGAGCAAAATTTTGATACGCTGCTCTTCTTGCTTGGACGGCATTTTGACAACTGAAGAGTGAATTCCAAAATCAAAATAGGAGCAACATTCTACACACACACACCTTCAAAATGAGGGGTGTTCAGGTTTTTTAAATGCAAAATTGAAAGAAATACGTCAAGTTGATATTTACCAAATTTTGACCGTATCACCCTTTATGATTCTCGTAAACCATTGCCAGGTTTTTGAGGTAGGCATTGCCCCAAACAATCTCAAAAATAAAACGCACCCCTCAATGTAACCAGTTCTGTGGATGCTCCCAAATGTTATTAACAAATTCGAAATGCAAATGCTAGACGACGAATTCCGCGAGGTGAGAAACATGAATTTGCCAATGGATACTAATTTTGATGATGGTGTGGAATTTTGGGGAGTGGTACTGGCCGCCAAACGGGTGAATGGCGAAATCGCTTTTCCTTATCTCAGACGAATTGTGCCAACCCTACTTGCATTGCCACACTTCTCAGCGGCAGTTGAAAGGATGTTTTCGTCGATCACCCTAAACAAAACTAAACTGCGGAACAAGATGGATGCAGCTATGATGCAGGGAATCCTAGCGTCCAATGAATATGGAAAAGCCATCAAAATAAAAAAGGAATCACTGAAATCATAAAAACAGCTTTTCGACTATTTTCAAGCAACATGTATGATAAGACTAAATAATAAAACGTGTTCGGTAAGTTCTGATCATTTCTCATTTATTTTTATTTGAAAAAAGAAGATTTTCCCTTCTTCTAGCCTTACCCACATGCCTATGTTCCTTTTTTACGTTGTCACTTAATTCCGATGGTTCGGTACATGGACCTTGAACGGGATTTTTATTTTTTTTATCTCGTGATTTTAAACAGCAAAATGCTTTTTAAGTTTTGATTTCGTATTTTGTTTTCGACGTAAAAACGCACAAGTTTAAAAATGCTTATTTGTTTAGTTTAGTGTGTGGCGAGCAATTTTAAAGCCAAAATACATGTGGGAAATATGAAATCTGCAATGCGGTGATTTTTCTAGAATACAGACAAATACAGACATATTTTTTGACACTCATACAGACTTTTGAAAAAATCATCTGCCATCGGTGAAGGATAAAGAGCAATAGCAAACGATACTTTCTTTTCCTAAGAAAATGATGTGCAACGGAACCATTTTTGTGTCGAGTCAACTCTCAGCTTCATTTTTACATGTTGTGAATAGTCTCGCAATATCAAAGGAGCTTGTAAAATCAATATCAAGCATGATATTTTGTTACAATATTACGCGGGATATTGAGAGCGCATGTGAGCGGAAAAATATCATTTGATTGATGATTTTGCCAAAACTGGACTCTTATTTTTCTATTGTGTCATTAGGGTGACCATTTCCATGTTAGGGTGGTTATACAAATCGATAAATGGAGAGAGATTTGAATTAAAGTATGTTGAAGGTTACATATGTATGTAACGTATATCTGGAATAGGTATACTGATATCAAAAACCATGCAAGCGTTCAATCGTTATGACCATTTTTAAAAGTGACATTTATTTCTAATCACCCTGTAATCTATTACATAAAAAGTTTATGATGCTCAATTTGGCCTGATAATTCATAAAATTATTAAATTTTGATCAAAAGAAATGTTTACTAATTCCAAACCACGATAAATTCCTTAGCTTACAAAATTCAAGCACAGTTCTGAAATTCAAAAGCAGCATCTTAATTTAAGTTTAACTAAATGCACAAAGTTCAAGATTTCGAATAAATACAAAATTGACCCAAGATTCTTAAAAAAAACTAATGAAACTAATTTCAGTCATTTTAGATTATTGATTGACCTTATGAACACTAATAGTAATGGGCTCCAAGACTGCCGATCGCCCAGCCATGTAGTATTTTATTTTGGACAAACGAACAGCTCCATTTTCCAACGACACACACACACACACACCCCGTTCAGCAAAAGCCTGAGAAAACCTGAAGCTCTGAAATAACAGCAATTGTGACATCGGCGTAGCTCTGCACCGTCACACACCGCCCTCCATCCACCGGGCGAATCATTGTTTTTCGAAATCTCCCCCGTTCCGCCGTAGCGAATGGAAACATGTTTATAATGTTATTATTGTCGTCTGTTGTTGTTTTTTTTTTCCTTGCTGTTTGATCCCCGCCTGGTTCCCTCTCTGTGGCCGGTTGACGAGCCCCGGCCGGGAAACCTCCGCCTTTGTTACGGTTCGCCGGGCACCTAACGCGTTCTAAAGTATACACTTGTGCACGACGACGACGATGACGACGACGGCGATCCGCTTTCGCTCCTTCGCCACGGAACGCTGCACATTGTGATATGTAAACTTCAATTTCGTTGATTTGTCTTCCAAGGGGTCTTGCGAAGACGACGGCGTCCGGATGATTCAGGTGTGTGGGAATGTGGGTGCAGTTTCCTGGCAGCTTTGGTCAACCGAAGTAGATTTCCTAGCAAATTTCTACACTGGATCTAACAGCATGGAAAAAAAATGATGCTTAGTAATGACTCCGTACCTGTCAACGAGATCAGCCACCGCGGTAAACGTAAACAACCCAGCGCGAGTAGCGCGCTATCTAGCATTTCAAAAGGGGTACACCGACACCTATAATCAACTGCTGCAACTCTTCCCGCCTGTTCCGCTTCGAACGCGTTGAGTTTCGATCTAAGATTTGCTCATTTTCCATGTTTGCAACTCTGTTTCTATCCATGCTCAGTCACCCACCAGCACCACCACTCTGCCACGTGCTAATCATCGTCAGATCTGTGGCAGAACATTCAATTTTCTCCAATCCGCGCTCACACCCGATGTGGCCGCATGGCCACATCGTAGCGTACCTAATCAAAATTGAAGTCCCAATTATTACGCGGCTTTGTCTTCCGTTTGGAATCATTAATCACCGACGACTACGACGACGACGACGATGACGGGACCCTACCTGCGATCGATATGGTGAACGAGCAACCGCTATTCGCACGCTTTAACAGCCTTGTCGATCATCGCAGAGTGTGTGCGATCCCCGTCACATCCTTGAATGAGCTATTAAATCACTCCCATCTCGGCTCCAGTAGGATCAACTGTCTTCGAACCGATGCATATCGGTAACAGTGACGTAACTAGTTGCTCGTGAAACGTTTTTGAAGATGGTTACAGTCACTTCTCCGTTCGCCGCTGAGAAGCAGGAAATTGATGAATGAATCTTAGACCTCAGTGCGAAAATGAGCAAACAAGCACAAAACTAGTTGTAGATCGATTTACAACATCATCAACAGAGCTGTGAGTGCAGCAGCAGCGTGGTCCAGCTTCTTCCCCCGTCGGATAGTAGGTAGGTCTGTGTTGTGTAGAGCAGCAGCGTGACGGATGTCTCGAGCTGGCAAAATTTATGCTCGCGCGATCCGAAACATCACGCGTGCTCGTGTACTCCGACGCCACCGCAGCAAAAAGAAGAAGATAATTTATAGCAATTAAGTTTTACGCGTTTAGGAAGAGGCTGCTTTACACGGTGGAAGTAGCGGCCGCATCTTGAGCCGTAAGTCCGACGTAAACTTCCAATATCTCAAAACAAAACGACCTCCATCATCATCCATCTGCCGAGAGCAACTCACTGCTACGGCGATTGACGGCGGAAGTTGGAGGTGACGCTTGCTCTCGGCGTTTCAACGCTGCCGGTACGCTGCTACGATGACGACAACGATGATGACGACGACGCCGGGCCGGAGAGCAAGATAAAACAAAACACACGCTAAGGTTAAGGTCAAATATAACCTCACTTTTTGTTGCAGTTCGCGCGCCAATCGCTTCGAACGCTGCTGCTGTTGTTGAAGAAGAGTGAAGGTTCTTTTTGTGCCTCGGAACGTCCGTAAATAAGACCCGTTCAGGCTCTACAGAGCCTCTATCCGAGCAGTTTTGTGTTCGAGTTCGAAGCTATTCTACGTGGTGGTAAACAGACAATTAATTACGGAATTGTTGTCACGTCAGGTGCCGCAACTACGTGTCCAAAACGGTGCCAATAAGTCCGACGCCGTTAATCACAGCAAACGGCCGCATAGAAAGTCTATATACCTATAGGGTAAATACTCCTACAGTTGCGGTTCGTTAGAAGTGGAGACTACATAAGCAACTACAGGAACCTAACGATTTTAACGTACCGCAACTATAGGAGCATTTACCTTACCCATATTCTCCTTTTGATCAGTTCCTAGCTTTTTTTGAAAACACTTACAATGAACCGGGCGGGTTTTGTTTCTTCGGTGTGGTGATGTTACGTGCCACGCGGAGGGATCTCTCCTACACGTTTACGCGGTGCCGGCCGTGATGAACAAGCGGTGGGCGGAACCACACCTGAAAAGTGCAAACGTCACTCCAAACACAGCCAGCCAACGTTTCGTCCGTCTATCCATCCATCCAGCCATCCATCCATCCATCCGTCAGGCGCGAGCGCGTCTGCCGTTGTTGGGCTTACAATGAGCTTTTTGGGGAGAGAAGTACTCTTGCAGGGTTTGCGTTGTTCCGCAAAGGCAACTGTCAGTCAGAAATCTGTCAAGTGCCTTCGGGTGGAAACCTGATGGGAGATTTCTCCTCCGATGGATAAGGGAGAACCCATCGACACCACCGGGCTCGAAATAGAGAGACAGGTGATGGATTCTTTTATTCGGAGTAATTCGTCTAAGCAAACAAAGCTTGGAGCAAGTGTCAGGAAGCTTGGGCCTAGCACCAGATTTATAAGTAAGTGCCTACAAAACTCATAAAGCGATGTATGATCTGTTGAACGAGTAGGTAGTGTGAGAAAGTCTGTACACTGCTGATTGTGAGCAACAATGTATGCAAATATGTATGAATCATGGGAACTTTCGTTTGCCATTCCCGATTTGAATGGAGGTAGCGTTTTAGGAACACAGCTTGTAGAAACCTGAATATCACCTGCCGTATTGTGCTCTTTAAAACTGCGTTTCTCAATCTAACGCATTGCTAATGCCATTTTCGAACGGCTTAGAACAGCGTTTCTTAATCTATGGGGCAAGACCCACTGGTGGGACCCGAGTTGCTCGCCTGTGGGTTGTAGCAATTCTGGCAAATGGGTCTTGATTTCAATATATCGAGCAAAATGTATCTGAATTTATAATTGAGGTGGGATAATTCAAATTGATTTACAATAACAATCTTTGGGTCTTTTGTATTACTAGAGCTAAAACTAATTTAATTTTATAAAAGTGAATATCAGCGAAAATTTAAATAAATTTTCAACCAAATTGATAGAAGCGTTTAAAGTTTGTTAAACTAATGTTCAATGACATTTTTGTGATTAGGTTTTAGGGTTGTTCGATCATTTAATTTCAGGACCGTTCAAAGGACCGTTTCAGGAATTATGGCGATATTAAGGCCATTTTGACATTTTTAAGCTAGTTTGAAAAGTCTAGGCCATTTTGACATGTTGTTACGAGCTTCGGGTCATTTTGTCATATTTGGACCATTTTTCTCGTGTTTTTGGATGCTTTTTAATATTGTTTTGGCCAATTGCAATAGTGATGACAGTTTGGAAATTTTGGTACCTCGGTTTTAAGGTCATCTTGACATTTTTGGACAATTTTTGGCGTTTTTTGGGCCATTTTTGGTGTTTCCAGGCATTTTTTAACTACTCTGGTAACCCAAGTTACATTGCATGATTTATCGAGATTTTAGAGCATTCTACACGTTTAAATAATTGTTACTTGGTAAGTCTATAATAACATAAAAAACTGATCGTAATCATTTCATTTATTTGTTTATTTATTTATTCGTCAATCAATCAAATCGTAGATTACATATTATTATTAGGACTTATGGTCTATGACTTCGCAGGGTTCTTTTTAATTCTGTTGAGGGCATATTTAGGTCAATCATTTCACTATGATGATTATAAACAGTCATCATCTGATTTACCGGTCCAAATTTAGCGTAATTGGTCCGATGGCGATCTACTGCGAACAACTGTCGATTGCGTAATTGTCGGGAAGGTGCATACAAATTTAACCTTAACAATAGATCAGCTGAGTCAATGCGTTGCGAAATGATATTGTTTAATAAAGAAATCTTTGCGTAATCCGACGTTCTTTCAATGTTTGAATGCTGATCAGCAAGCAACGTGCTTCATATGACGGGAGATGAAAAGCCGTCCAACCTAACTTACGTAGTGCATATAATAAAAATTGCTTTTGGATTGACTCTATTCGTTCTTCATGCTTTTTCATATAGGGTGACCAAACAACGCTACAATATTCTAAAATTGACCTCACATAAGCAACGTAAAGTGATTTAATTGTAT
The DNA here is from genome assembly GCF_037179485.1 of Ochlerotatus camptorhynchus. Classification (NCBI taxonomy): domain Eukaryota; kingdom Metazoa; phylum Arthropoda; class Insecta; order Diptera; family Culicidae; genus Ochlerotatus; species Ochlerotatus camptorhynchus. Next base: position 576,730 of record NW_027040795.1, on the reverse strand, counting down.
AAAGATCTTTAAAGTGGAGACCGAAACGTTTTATAAAATTAAGCATATTGCGTGCTCTATGTATTATTGTGTTATAATGGTCCACAAATGTCAATTTAGAATCTAAAATAACACCTAAATCTCTTACATTTTCACATTTTTTAACATTTTCATTACCTAATGTAATAAAAAGATTTTGTTTGTTTAGTTTTCTACTGTACGTTATAAGATTACCACCCCTATTCTGTATTTTGTTTCGAACGAAATTCTCATACAAAAAAATATTTTTTTGTATGAGAATTTCGTTCGAAACGAAATACAGAATAGGGGTGTACATTTTTTAATATTTAGTTTCAATAGACTTTTACTACACCATCTGTAAAAATCATGTATTTCATTCTGAAACACATTCATATCGTTATCGCTTCCTATTTCTAAAAATAGCTTCATGTCATCAGCGTAGATAATGCGTTCAGCTATGGAAGCAAGGGGCTTAGATAACTGCATTATCTAATGGATAATGGCGATGCTCACAGATCGAGATTTTTCTGCTGATCTTGGAGGTACGCAGCTAACTATAAGATCGATGAAGGGTTGTCCTCAAGGAGGGATACTTTCTCCCTTATTGTAGTCTTTAGTAGTGGGTGAACTCCTTAAAAGTTTAGCGGAGCAGGGTTTCGAGGTGATTGGTTACGCAGACGATGTGGCTGTGCGGGGAAAGTTTGAGAACCCGATTTCAAATCGGTTACAAACTGCCCTAAACATGACCTTCCATTGGTGTATGAGAGAGTACCACCAGTAGAGTAGAGAGTAGGACCATTTGGACGTTCAATGAAAGTTGACGTGTACAAGATTATAAAATGAGTTTTGTGGCGGTTTAAGTCATACTCAAGACCATTGTTGTGTTTTAAAGCCGGTCAGAATAGGCTAGCTAAGTGATTGTGAGGAGTAGCGATGGATCACTCTTTCGGGGCATTTTAATTACGTATTCTATAATAAAACGTAATAAACGTAAAATTAAGTGAACCCATCTTAAAAAAGATACTTTAGTGCTATTAGTCTCCATCAGTGCTGATGAAAATCATTCCTTCTACACTCAACTTAGCTGAAAATGAAGACAACCTTAACAGATAGACCAACTACATGCATGAATATGAATTTTGACATAAACACATTCTTTTGATCAAGGCAACCTCTGAGTATCAAAGTCAACATTTCTCGATTATTTTTTCGAAGGGACGTATCAGCTTTTGTAAACTATGCATTTGATCGTCAATTTGGCGTAACTGGTAACTCGCCCACGCATACTAACACCCCCACCCCCCACCCCCTGTCTGATGGTAGTGTTAGCATGCGTGAGCGTGCTGCCAGTTACGCCAAATCAACGATCAAATGCATTGTTTACAAAAGCTGATAAGCCGGAATTTTCTGAGGCATAACATCTCTGATCACGCCTTCCTTTGGAAGGGAAGTAAAGCCGTTGTTCCTCGATCGTTATTGGTGGGATAGGGATGGGTCAATAGGTAGGATTCAAGTGTGGGAGTTGCCTCTCTGGCGTTGGTAGCAGTCAGTACGAAAAACAAGATCGATGGAAAGCAAAGCAAGGATAATTAAAAGATGGGTTAGCTCAAAATTCTATTATATTTATCGTAAACATTCTATTTTAAAAAATAATGAAAAAGTCCCAAAAGAGCGACCAATCTTTGGTGAGGAGGATAGCCTAGTTGATTAACTATCTCCCATTGTACCGCATCTGGACTTATCCATATCCCCTCATTTGAACATCTATCAAATATCACCTTCCGAGCAGATCTTCCACGATCCTTCTCCCCTAAGCACGCGCCTCTCGACTTTATCAGGAGCCATCAACTCCACGGTCACCACGAGCAGCAGGACGTGGCGTTGTAGAACGCACTCCCGACGAACCACCAGCCAAGCAGCAGCAGTGGACCTTTCCCGGCTGAATTGAAGAAACGCAGAAAAATGTCTACATTTCTGGTTGTAGCCGTGAAAATCGTAATGAAATCCTGGGCTCGCGGGGCTTTGATGCAAGCCGACAGATCGGCCGGTGCTGCAACGACCTGCTACTTCTGGTTCAATTGTTTTTTCCCCCCACCACCGCTCTCTTGCCTGCTACTGCCCGGTTCAAGTAGATATGAAACCGTCCTAAAGGCCAATATCGCATTTTTTCCGGAGCAAACGTATTTTTTTCCCGCGTCCATTCTCTTCTCGCAACGTCCGCGGATAGTTTTCTTTCCGGTTTGATTGTTGTCGCGTCTTCGCGCTGGTCTTGATCGTCGCCGTTCGTCGACTTCGTAGAAGATCACGTCAGTTGGGGATCAAGTGCAGTGCAGTGCAGTGGCAGAAAGAGAAAAGGTAGGCCCTTTTTATCTGGTGCCGAACTATGTCCTATCGGAATTTGCCCGATGCCTTATATATCACATTGCGCAAGGTAGAAGCAGCAGCAGCAGCGGCAGCATCAGCTCGCTCCGGTATTCCCGGTATATTGTTGCAAAAGAACTTCGATCCTCCGGTGATGGGAGAAAGGGTGAAGGATCGCTGTAAATATTATATTTTTTTTGCGCCGTTGCGTGGAAACAATTTTATTTCTTCATGTCCTGCCCGGAATCTGATCTGCTTTTACGGGGGAAAAGGCGTGGTAGTGGCATAGGTCTGTTTTTTTCTGTTTTTGTTGTTTTATGTGACTGTCGAACCAGCAATGTCCTTTATTATGTGAATGGAATTTAATTGAAAATAGTTTCGGTTTTTCACTTGCGCGGTCCACGTTGAACTGTGTGTGTGTGCGAACAGAGAGGGTTAGGGTGACCATTTGTAAAGGGCTTCAAGAGATTTTCAAATTAATGTAGTTATTTTATAAAAGCGTTGCAAGTAATTTTAAGGTTAAATAACAATTTAGGTAAATACATCAAATTAATTGCAGTTAGTTTGTTAGTCATTTAGGAAGTGACAACCCTAGTAGCACACTAGTCAAATCGGTTGTAAAAACTCCTATACGACTTATTTAAGTTATAAACAAGTTACGGCTACTTTCCAAATCAGAAGTGTGCTACTTCGAAAGTTTTAAGTGGAAAGGTACTATCTCAACCAGAGTAGAAATCTCATACAAGTCTACTATCTAAGAAAGGCTCAATAGCATCAAACATATATGACAAACAAGGGCAAAATGGACAATTGGTTTTCTAAACGCTGAAATTTTAAAAATTCTTCGGGCGATGTGGATCTGGCATGTCCGAAATCTCTATACCTGAAGCAAAGGTAAAAGTAATGAAAATGTAAACAATGGAAGCGGTAGATTATGACTCAATTGAATAAGCACATAAAAAACATCAAGTGAGAATTTCAGCCACTTTGTTCGAACATGTCTTATGCGTATCATATGAGAAAATGTCCTAGGGATGTCATTTGGATTTTTGATTTTTTATGGAGATCGCTAATCACGTAATGGTCTATGAATCAATTTCTGAGCAACCTGGTATCAAAGGTGAATATCTGAAAGACGTGATTAAAATTGTTGGACAGTTAAACAACTTCAGAATAATACTTGATCAACCTGAAGATTTGAAAAAAATATCAAGAGAAGTTTTTGGAGGTCAGATCACCTAAAGGTTTTTGGAATATTGTCTGAGTCACCTGGTATCTGAAGAGAATATCTGGAGGATGTGATTTGAATTGTTGGACAGTTTGAGAGCATCAGAATAGTAACTGATCAACCTGATGTCTTGAAAAAGTATCCAGAGGGCTTTATGGAAATTTCGAAACACATGAAGGTCTTTGACATAATTTCTGAGCTGCCTAGTATGACAGAATATCTGAGCATTGGATAGTTGGATATTTTAGAATGATACCTGATCAACCTGAAGGAATGGTCTTCTGAATAATTTCTGAGCAACCTACAAGAGAACATCTAATAAACGTGATTTGAATTGTTGGATAGTTAAAGTTCTTTAGAATAGTACCTGATCAACCCAGAGTCTTGAAAATACATCAAGAGGACCTCATATAGATCTTAGAAAACTTGAACATCGTTGGAATAGTTTATGAGCAGCCGGGTATCTTATTAAAGAATATCTGTTAGATGTAAAAGACGCAAGCGCTTTCATGAAGATCTGTGGAGATACATGCATTTCCATTATGTTCTATAATCTTCGACCTTGAGTTGCATCAAAAAGCATTCAGTTCAGCTCGGAGGGTCTGCCTAATCTCTAATGCATTGCTTTCTAAGCATGTCGATATCACTACCATGACGAAACTCGTTAAATAGTGCTCCTAAAAGCAAGCTTTTTTTTGGTGGCGGGTGTCAAGTTTGTGAATGGTTAAATGCCTGCCATGGTAGTTTGCACCACTAGGGTAGAGCGCTACTTCGTCGTAATCGCAAATTTCCGTTCTATCGATCAGAAAAGATCAATAATATCAATGATTTCACCGTGCACAAATCAATAATAGGTTTGTTTCGATGCATTAGCTACAACATAAATCCTGTTTGAGCGCAGTGTATGAATATTTACGCTCATTGTTCTCAAAACAAAAGAAGCGCTCCTAGCGAATCCTCTTTTTCTACGTTCCGTAGGACGAAGAAAATCTAATGGCGTTTCAATGCGTTAGGACGGATTTGAAACTCGTAGAACGACATTAGAATCAAGAAGCAGTATCAGATTTTAATCAATATCTCAACAATTATTGGCTCTTTATCAAATCCAACGGTACGTATGGAAAGATGAATAAATTTAGAAGTAATATTTGACAGAAATATTCCATTTTTTTCAAACTCGTTCAGAAAAGAGAGGTAAAGCTTGGGTTGTGCTTAGTTGGACGGAAATTAGATCAAAAACCCTAGTTGTAATAAAAGATGTACTAGCCTTAGGCTAAAAATCTCTTAAATAAAGAATTAAAAAAAAAACTAGTTGTTATTGAAACTTTCAGCAGTCACGCGTCAAACTGGAGCAACACGGAAACAGCAGTCTGGTACGCTTTGGACGTTATCATACTTGCAGACCAGTTTGAACATTTGTGATATATGAGTGTCTAAAGCGTGCATTTCTCACTGTGGTTGCGCCGGTGCGCCTGCCAAAACTTATGAGCTTCCCCTGGTTCATTCTGATAGTGTTGTTCTGATGAATTAAGAGTTGATTAATAAGTTTGCTACCCAGAGGACTTCATGAATTTTCTCTAGATTTTGACACTGTTTTGTATCAAAACATGTTTTCGGAAGTGTTTGACGGATATTCTTCATTACACTTCAGTCGAAAGAGTTAGCCTTGTGATAAAAACGAGAATTTGTTAAGTTTTGCAATTCCTCCTACTTCGGTTAGCGCGAAAAGGGCCATACATGTTTTGTTGTTGTTAGGCCCTTCAAATGTTACGTTAGGTAGTGATTAATATAGTAATTGAGAATATGTCCCTCGAATTCATGGAGTATCGAAAAATAAAAAAAATAAAACTAATATGTGGTGGTAAACTGCAACGAACCAAGTTTTGTGCACAGGTAAACAAATGAAGCACGCGACGCCTCTGCTTTTGAGTATGCTGATATCACGCCAGGAGTGAAATTACAAACCGCTCTGTTTAACCGACATGAAATGCAGCAAATGAAATCAAAAATATTGATGGCTGTTATTCCATCTCTTTCACTCATACGCATGCTGTTTGCTCGTATTGATTTTGTTTTATGTTTTTGATTTAAAGACTCGAACTGAGGACCAAAGTTTAGCAATTATGTTTGCACGCCTTAGCCGAATGATCTAAATGAGACCGCTGTTTAAGATCAAACTAAATGTGATCAAAGATTATAATTTGTTCACTTTGTCATTCAGATCATGAAATGAAGGAAGACGAGATTAAACAAGACTATTTTAAATAAGAAAAACCATGTAGCAGGTTAGTTTGCACTTGAGGATTCGAAACCACAATTCCCATTCAGTAGACGAGTGCATTTCCAATTATAAAATGGTGGACCAATATGCTTTCTAACTATTGGCACTCCCTACCATAGCTTTCCAATGCCCATAAAAAACTGAAGAACGCAAAGATATTTTAAAATATCACTTTATGCTAATCTGGCAGATATCGTTCTTCATTGTACTTCTGCTGCATTTTTTCTCTCCTTTCTGCTTCTAGCATTTCACACTTTTGATAATTTTGCCACTCTGTCTTCACTTTCTCATTTTCTTTTCCGAATATCTTCAACTTCAGTTTATCCTCCATCATCGTCTCGTTTCCTGTTTCTTGCACATCCATTATTTTCCGTCTTCTTCCGCTCATAACAGCAGCGTTAATCGTCTTCTCGGATTTCTGCTTCTCTTGATCTTTATTTTCATCCTACTCATCTTCATACTCATTCACGCCTGCTGTCGCACTTTCCTCTTCATCATCCTTTGTCACTTCATCATCTTCTACGATTTCCGCTAGGTCATCTTCTGTATTTCCATTCAGCATCTTCTTCATTCAGCTACCAACATTCATCGGCAACTTTCTTCCACTGCATCTTTTTTCAATTTCCTCCCCGGCATCTTCTTCCATTCATTACAGACTTCGTTTCTTCTTCTGCATCACTATATCTTTATCTGCATCCGTGTCTTCATTGTATTCATCCATTATTTCAGCAGCCATCCTCCGTTACATTTTCTTCCTACATCCTGAACTTTTTCCTTTCTATCCTCGCCCTTCAAAGTTTCCGATAAACGTTGGTTTCATGCAGGAACTTCAGCAACCGCTTCTCAAAATTCTCGTCGTTGCGTAACGCCGTATAAAGGCTTGTGGAATCGATTCCGTATTTCGTCCTGGCCGCTTAAAATTTTCTGCAGTGCAGAATAATGTGCCGAACGTCCACAACGGTCCCACACCATTCACATGCTGGCGGAGATGATTTCTTCAGCAGAAACTCAAGCGTAAGCCTAGTACGACCGATGCGCCGACAAGTGAGTACGCGTCGGTCGACATAACTTTACTGATCGATCCACTTCTTCGTTTCCCTTTTGACCTCCTTGACATCTGTCAATTGTGTTTCCCATTGCTGACGAAAGACTTGGTTCATGTTCTTGATGGCATCATTCCTTGGTACGGTGACGTTGATTGGTGGTCAGTCGGTTTGCTTCTTCGTTACCGCGGATTCCGGCATGACCAGGGATCCAACAAAGGTGGATCGGCCGTCCACGTGATAAGCGCTCGATTTCCTGGATCCACGGATGCTGCGACCTTCCCGACGACCTGTCGAAAGACAGCTTGCTGAATCAGGCAGAATGATAACACGTTCGTTTGATGCTCTCGCTGCAATGACGGCCGACTTGATTACAAAGGCCTCCGCCGAAAACACGCTACACTGTGTCGGAAGACCTATTGTTTGCTGAATGCTGTTGCTAAATACACCTGCTCCAACTACGTTTTCGCACTTAGAGCCATCCGTATAAATGGCCAAAGCACGGTTAAACCGATTTGCCAGCAACTCCTGCACGATGGAACGCACGTATTTGGGGGATCTCCAGCTTTCAACTGCCGTTTCACATCCCACAAAATGTGCGGTGTTCTCGATAGTCAGAACAAACACCGTCTTTTTAGTTGCAAACTTAGCAGCTTCAAAGCTGTAATTTAATTATTAACATTAGTGATGATACACAGGTAAGTATAATACAATAATCTTACATTTTCAGTGTTCTTCTTCTATTATCAGGTCACCGTCTACCACGGATGGACAATTCCGCTACGATCTATAACAAACGGTACGTATTTTAGGTCCATTTAAGGTTAGTCGACAAGCAAGGTAAGTAATATTATTCTAATTTTAGGAACAACATACCTCAATTCTAGTGAATGTTCCACTTACTACGAGGAAAACCACAAATTATAAAAAACAAATCAAACTGCAATTTCAATAAACTATCAAATCACGTAATTCTTTATTTTTTAATCCGTCAAACTCTCAAGCTATTTCACCTCGCAAGAATTCACTTCTTTATCTTTCCTCACAAAAAGCCAAACAAACTTCAGTAGCGCTGATTAATCGTATGGGTCTACAACTGTATACGTTTCTTCACATTCAACCTCTGTCATTTCATTCGCTTCGCCCGGCAGTGGCGCTTCGCTCGCGAGGGTTCGGCCAGTTAGTTCACCAACAATTCGCCGCATCAAGGGGTATCGGCGACAAGCGGTTTGGGTTCACATCACTCTCGGTTGGCGAGACGTGTCCGTACTGCGATGTTTGGAAGTTCCACATCAACCGCCGCCTGGCAATTGGACGCTCGTTCCACAACTGGAAGATCGGTATTCCTGTGATCCTTCTCCACCAAACGAATTTCAACACCAATTATACAAATCCGACTGGTGGCGTACGCCCCTGAGGCGAACTGGACCATCCGGTAGTAGATGGGTTCAAGAGTCTGCACCACTGAATCCTTGGTTCTACTGACGAGTCCGATACCGTAGATAAGTCGCGACGTGACGATTTCCTATCCGATACACAACAGAGGATCGCGTTACCCTCGAGGAAGTTTAGTCCGTGGTTTTGCATATCTTGCAATGGTGTTTGAAGGACAACGACCGGTCAAGGTTGATGCCAACAACTTTCAGTTGGTTCGTCCTCGGTACAGCTGTGCGGTCGATGAAGATATCGTTGCTGGGCTCTCGTGGGGCGTTGGGACTGCCGTAGAAAATGCTTGATTTTGTCGCGAAATTTATGAAGCCGATGCTTTTCGCCCAATCGGATAGCTTTCACTGCAGCCTGTGGATCTCGATGCAGAGGACGCTCCTTATTCCTCCGTATCATCAGTAAAATATCTTCCGTATAGAGCAGCACGGTGACAGTATGCGGCATCACTCTGAAAATCGGCTGCATCGCAATAAGGAATAACGCGACGTTGGCCGCTAAAACTAAAGCTGTTCAACACGTTGGACATGCAACCACCGATCTGTCATTTCCGCATAGTGCATAAGATGCCGTATCGCAAAATTGTGTCACACGTTAACGACAGATAAAGCGATGCTATTAAGCAGTGTTCGTTCCGATTTGGCAATGACCTATCCAACTCCACCAAGCATGTATCGACGACTCTCCCAGCTGTAAAGGCGTGCTGCCTCTTGTCCAGTCGTCCAGTCGACTCCAACTCAGTCGTCAATCTGCGGTTCACGATACGTTCGAACACCTTTGCGATACAGTTGGTCAAAGTGATAGGCCGGAAAGTAGCAGGTCCAGATTCAGAACAGTTTGGCTTCGGAATCGGCACTATTATTCCGGTTCGCCAGCTGATATGGTAAACGCCACTACCCAAGACTTTGTTTAGAAGCTGCAACAGCGTGATTTTGACGGATAAACGGATACCCATCCAGGGTGAAGTATGTCGTCGGTGTCCGGAAGAAAATCCACGCGATCCCGTTCCGCTCTTTCCATCGCTGTTTGAAACCGTTGAGGATAGCTTGAGGTTGCCGATCTCTCACAGTAGTGCTATTTCTTCCACCTTCTCAGTGTAGCCATCGGGTCGCTTTACAACCGCCTTGCTTTGTTGTCGTTTGTCTCTCAGAGTGTTCATCGTCCGCCTCATTTCTGCCATTTTTAAGGTGATGACATGACAGTAATTTTATATCAAGAGCTCTAAGTCGGGGACGTAAGATTAATCATATTTGGAACATGACCGGTTAGGGCCAATGCAGTCATGGGACCAGTCTTGTAAGTGGTCACCGTAGTCGAAATATTTTCTGTGATAATCAACTGCCTTTGTTTCCGACACAAAACAAGCTATCAAATTGCAGTACCAAACTAAAATGTCATATGACAGGCTCTGTCATACGACACTGTTGCCGAAGACCGTCACGAATATTTGTATTTTAGTTTTTCTCATAATAAGAGCTGCTGATGTTGTGCGTGTGTGAATTTTGAAAATAGCAAGCAACGATGTCCTAGTAATAACATTTCTGATCAGAAACGGTTTAATTTACACCAAATTGAGGATTTAGAACGAAATCAAACATGTCATATGATAGTTATTAGAACATTTTCTTCCTGCTCGAATGTTATTCTACCGTTTGTGTTGTGTAAGAGAGACGACGGTAGAGCATGAGAATACGAATAAAAACAGAATGTCGCGCATGACAACGAAGCGAGTGTCGTAAAAACGTCAACAAGGATTGGAAATCATTTACATTCATTTCGTGCATTCATTTACATTCATTTGCCTCTAACTTTTTTCATCAACAGAAAACCGTAAAATGATGCATGAAGCTTTTGTAGCTTTTGATATTAACTACAACTTTTGTTAAAAACTAAAATCTGAATCATGACGAACTAGAGCTGGCAGAACATGTTATTGTTTTTCAGTGAATGCAATTTACATTCACTGAAAAACAAAGGTGGGTTCTTATTGCTCTGATTCATCATGCAAAAGAGATACAGATTTGAGTTGTTTATAAAAGATGTAACTTATATCAAAGCCTACAAAAGTTTCAAACACTATTTTACTGAATTCTGTTGATGAAAAAAGTTAGAGGCAAATGAATATAAATCAATGCACAAAATGAATGTACGAATACGTCAGTTATCGGAAACGGGATGTACCCTTATGTCTCTATAAATTTTACTATTTTCCGATAATTTGAACATTTTCTTGTAATGCAAACGTAATTGCAGAGAGTTAAACAGTTCTGCTCCTTAAAGCGGTACATGAGATTCCTCCTAAATCGTTCACTAAAGTTCAACGTTCGACAAATACTCTGCCCCTAAATGTTATATCTCGAACCATGCATTCCAAAGCAGCTATACGGTAGAACCCAATCACAACCGCCTGACCCCTTGCGGCCGAGAAACTTCTCTTCCCCTGCGTAAATTCCGTAATGATGATTTGCCATAGAAAATTTATGACCATTCCGGGGCACGATGACAATCTTTTCCGGAATCGAAAACTTTGACGTTGAAAAATGCATCGACCCAGGAACCAGAACCAAACGACGACGACGACGACGACGACAGTGGTCATGCTAGATTTGTCAAGCGTAAAATATGCATACACTGCCAACATGCATAGAAAGGTTGGCCATCATCAGGTTGGTTCCTCGAGAATACACAAATCGAGCAGTGACAACGGATGAAGGTACTTGTGCTGCGGTTTGTTTCGAGAGGGGAGGGGGAGAGAGGGGGTCACTTTTCACAGTTCGACGATTGATCCGCTGGGAAGTGTATCACAAAAAAACACAAACATGAATCGAGCAAACCAGGAATGGAATGAGTGAACACTGACCGAGAAGTGCCTTTAATTTCTCATTTCATTTAATTGCTCGAAATTAATTCAAAACTTTTTTATTCTTCAGCTTGCGGTTTTGCTTTCGCTCTTTTGTCTCTTTACTCTATCTCTCTCTTGCTCGATGGATTGTACCTAGATGACGACCGACCGTGGGTTGCGTTTATTTTTAATAAAGTGGTTTTTCTCACTGCTGGAATGTGCAGGAACATCTTTTGCGGTCATATTTTTTTCTCATAATTCAATAATTTTAATTGAATTGTGTGTGTCGTTTGGTTGCGTAAAGCGAATGGGAAGGGTGTTGAGGAAATGTTTCTATCCATGATATGTTGTAACGAATTGTTTCGCTTTTTTTGTGAGCCGATTTTACACATAATGAGTTTAATTGCCGCTCGAATGGTAATGTCGTTTCCCGATTCTAGGGGCAAAAAAGTGGCTCTTTGCCAAAATGAAACACCACTGCAGCTTGCGCTAATAAAATTGAAATAAAGTGGTAATCGCACCTCATCAATTACGCGCTGAGTACTGCTCCAGCTCAGGACTTAAAATTCACCCCCGGGAGGGTAAAAATGTTGCACCAAAGTAAATCCCATTGCCACTTCTTGGGGCTTCGAAACCATACAGAAGCCCGTCAGACTCCAGGAGAACATTTTTTCTCGTAGTACCGAAACAAAACGGACATCAGCATAAAACGTCAGTACAACATTGATCAACATGTTGTTTCTCCTCTTGGGGGCCCGACAGCGACGACGACCGAGCTGTTGTTTTTGCGTCGGTCACAATGCTGCCCTACACTGTTTGGTGAGAAAGAAAACATGGGCCCAGAAGCTAAATATTTTATGCGGAATAAAATATTACCAGGCAGCGGTAGAAGTAGCGCAGTAGCGTTAAGAAACGAGTTACATGGAGCAGCTTCACAAAAAATCACAAGCATTATGAATGCTGCCTTGGTTGTTTGGGTAGCATCAGGGGACTTGGGCTTAAGGAGCACAATGCCTGGTTAAATGGGGTCAATTCTCATCGTTTTGGTTGTTTTGTAAAGTGCTAACAGTGGGAATCCTCTGTAGAGGCCTAGAAAAAATAATATGTACTCAAGGTTCACAGTTCCATGAAGCTTATTTCACTTTATGAATGTCTACCAAATTTTAGAATGACAAAATCGCCCAAGCATCCCCTCGTGGGGATTTTCCTACAGTAGCACTCCTGGAACAATCAATTCGTATGATCTTTTCTCCAGTTCCTCAGAAATGCTCTAAGCAAGCTTTACGTAAGCCTCCAGCCCGTGCACTACGCAATTGCAACGAAAGTGAACGGAAAATGCCCATGTTCCACACACACACACACAGTGCTAATTTGCTCTCCCGGAGGCGAAATGCCATTAATTCCACACACAACCGAACCGGACTAGATTCCAGCCAACTCGCTGCTGGCTGGGGGAGCTAGATGTAATAAAATACCGCAGGCATCCCATCCATAATCATTGCATCCCAATCACTCATCAATATTAATTAATGCGCAAACCGATCAACGCTCTCCGCGAGTCAGGTGGATTGATTGAATGTCGCACAAATTGCGGCACCACCACCACCGATGTAATGCGGCGCGGTGCAGTGTCGGACACCGTCATATCCATCCCGAAGGGCAGTATTGAAACCTTCGTCCCCACCAGCAGCAAACTGAACTTCACTTCTCCTCCTACGGCCGAAGGTTGCGTCGACATTAACCTTTGGCTGAAGCAGCCCCAAGTAACAAGTTACTACTCCAATCGATCAAGCACACCGATCCAGCGTCGGAAAGGCCTTGACTTGGCAAGCTCTCGAACGAATGACTCGGAGGTATCGCGAATCACCAACATCATCATTGCAAATACATTCTGCCATCATTCCTATCTAACGCTTTTTACCCCTTCGCCTACCCCGCCCGAAGCGGTTGATTTAGCTCGCTGGAATCTCCAAGTGTAGATAATAAAAAGTACGTCGAGCTGCGTTCAGATTTCCTAGCAGAAAAAAAAATATCTTCGATCCAATGAATAGGTAATGTGGGAGAAAATGAAGTTATCGGGTAAATATGTGTCCCGGTTCCTAGGCATCACATGGCATCCAACCGATCGATGACCGATCAACCAACAACGGGAGAGGGTTTCACTTTCGCTCAACCTGTTTCCCGATCGAGGTACGCACAGAGCCCGCCCTGAGCATTGGAGATCCCAATCTTTCCGAAGGGTGCAATTTTCCACTCGTTAGCCTCGTTAGCGATGGGTGGAAATTTAAGCGCTTATCAAGCCGTCGTCGTCGATCGAAAGCTGAGATACATCAACAACAACCGCAGCAGCATCAGCAGGGACTTATTTGTAAATAGAACGTCAATTAGCCTATGAAAATTGGCACGACTTTGGACCGATTGATCACCCGCGATGGATGCTGATTAGCATCGAGGCGAAAACCGGTTCGTTCGGTTACAACAACGGGGCCGGAAATCGTGATCGTGAAAAACATTTGCATTTCCCATACATACAAACACACATACACACGTGCGCGAGCGAGTAAGACATGCTGCGGCTAGAAAAACAAAAACAGGAGTTCCGCTTGTCATGGCGAAAAATTGGCGAGCAATGAAGTCTATGGCGTTTTCATGGGGTAGCGAATATGAGACGTGTCAGATGTGTCGATGCTTGGCCGGGTTTGAAGTCACGCACGCGTGACTCGATCACGCAACTACTAACAGATTGATGCAGCCTCACTTCAACATTGTTTCGTGACAACCGTACTCAATGTCATGCGGAACTGCTAAATCTTTGTGGTTTTTTTTTAAATCGCTCCATAGACCTTGTTTGTAAATGGGGTTGAAACATGTTGTAGATGAACAACGTCAATCGTGGAGCTGTGCGGTTGAAAACAAACGTGATCTAGTCGGGATTTTTGCTGTGTCGTAGTTATGCCTCAAGAAATATTGAAAACATTTCAATAGCGATCCGACAGCATTATGGGCCACACATTCGAACATGACTGGTTTGAGTAAGATTGAGCTTTGCTTGGTATATTTGGCATAATCATCATTAAAAGGGCATACAAGCTCACCCTTGCACACAAAACAAAAAACATACCATCTGGAAGAGGAAACGTTACTGCCTCTACTTGATGGTATAGTTAATTTGCATTTACTAGCTTTTATTTGAGAGAAATCGACGGCTAAAGTAATTTTTTACAAAGGCAGTATCGCCCTTTTGTTGATGAAGAATTCATCAAGGTCAAGTCCGCGGAGTAGATCTACTCAATATGATTACCTCGATATGTTGGAGATACAACAATGAACTATTTTGAAGAAACTTTGAGATGTCTAGGGATGAATCGCGAGTATTTCTAAGACGACCGTTTCAGCAATTCCACCGGCTTTTGCGGAGAAGACAACTGCTAGAACCGAAAAGTTCCACCCATGGAAGAAGCAAAATTTCAAAGAATAGTTTTCAATATTTTAAGGATAAGCCGAAAGTAGTGTGGGCAATGCCAAAAGAACCTAGAACAAGAGGAAACGATTGGATTAAGCCCATAGTTGAAGTAACTAGGGTTTTCGAAAACCTTTGTCATGGACATGTTCGCATCTAAATGAGGTAAGATCGATCGATCATTAGGAAAATCAGCTTGGGTAGATAATGTTAATGCTAGGAGTTATTCAAGATTGCTTTCATGTCATTGGCCACATCTTGCTGGACCGTATTAATGAATCATTGCAGGCTGGACATGTGCCACAAGTTTGGAAAGAATCCTTAATGGTTCCTGTTCAAAAGAACGATTAAAGCCCAAGAGTTTCGTCCCATCAACATGTTGCACACATTAGAGAAAATTTTAGAACTTTTCGTGAAAGACCAGCTGTTGGAATAGCAACTCTTTGTTGATACCAGAATAATCAGGATATCGGGAAGGTCAATATTGTGAAACTGCGTTGAATTTGGTATTAGCAAAGTGGAAAGACAACTTGGAGTGTAAAGATACGACCGTTGCTATTTTTTGGATCTAAAACAAGCTTTTGAAACAATTACTAGGTCCTTATGGTAAAGTACAATCAAGTACTTTGGAATTATGAGTACTGCATATAAACGGTTTAAAAGCTGACAGAACTCAACCGACTGTTTGTATTGCTTTTTTCCAGTCGCATTTAGAATAACCTTGGAGTGCCCCAAGGAAGGGTATTAGGGCCCGTTTTATTTATTATGTATATTAATGACTTGCGACGTGTTTTACAGTTTTGTGACATTAATCTATTTGCAGATGATAGTGTGTTATTCATTGTAGCTAAGGATTTAGAAGTTGCCGTTTAACACTTGAATGAAGATTTGCGATCTCTTAGTACATGGTTGAACTGTGAGTCAATACAAGTAAAATTAAATTTATGATAATTTCACGGAATCGAGTAAATGAGAACGTCTCCGTTGTAATTGATAATTAGGCTGTTGATCGCGTTCGGGTGATTAAATATCTTGTCGTGCTTATTGATGACAACCTTAAGTTCAACTCACACATTAAGGGGAAGCTCACCGGCCCAAAAATAAAAAAATATTTTCGGTACGTTTTTATTTTTCTAAAAATATTGGGAAAAATTATCAAAAATCCAAGAAAATCAGTTTCTTCCTTAGATTTTTGTCAAAAATTACATGCAGAAAATTTTTTTCCATCCCATCATGAAAAAAAAATTGGACTCTCAGAAAAACCGAAAAGTTGATGTTTTGTGGTTTTTTGAGTCCAACTTTATGCCATAATGACTTATAAAACATGTTTTTGCACGTGAATTTTCTTTAAAAAATTAGAAAAAATGTGATTTTTTTTAGATTTTTGATACTTTTTTTCAATATTTTTAGAAAAATCAAAACGTAATTTTTTTTTTTCGGAGCGGTCTGCTTTCCCTTAACAATGTCATCAAGAAAATTACCAAGAAGTATGGAATTCTACGTCGATTGTAAAACGGTTTACTATTGCCAATAAAATACAGCTTCTCCTCATCTAGATTTTTGCCCTTTTATTTTATTTTTGGCCAATGAAACACGAATATCGCGATTACAGCGCTTGAAGGGCAAAAAAATGCGTTTGGTTTTGCGATGTAATAGATTCACTTCCTCAACTTTGATACTGAACGCTTTACAATGGTTGTCGGTGAAGCAAAGAATAGTTTATTTGACTATGGTGTTGATTTTTAAGCAGTTTACGGATTGCTGCCTCGATATTTGTGTGATCGAATTGAAAAATGAAGTGATTTACATAAATATAATATACTAGAAACGCGGATGAAATAAGAACATCACATTTTTTGACTTGTGTTTCACAGAGTTCATTGTATTTTAAAGGAATTCGATGTCTAGACGCATTAAACGGGCAACAACAGTAGCAGAATTTAAGAGACATTGCACTGTATTTTGAACAGTTATCCAGTGATTTTTTATCAATTGTCAAATTATGTATCTTGACGAAGTTATCTCTAACGGATTGTTACGTATGGATAACTGTCATAGCGACTTTTTAATAATTATTTTAGCACTGCAAAAACTCTTTTGTTTGCCACGATGGTGATGATTGATTGTTGATTTAATAGTAGTAGTAGTTTAAAAAAAAAGTAGTAGTTTACAAAGGTTTGTGCCAGATCGGTTTTGTTTGCTAACCTGGTTAAAATGTCATATTTAATTATCTTAAAGATTAATCGTCCAGCTCAAACCTTTGTAGGGGTTAGTTGTGGGATTATTATCATCATCATCATCATGATCAATTAGGCATCGGCGTAGCTAATGGGGGTGCCAGGGGGGCCAGGCCATCTCCAGAATTATCTAAGCCCCCCTCCAGAATTATCTAGGCCCCCTCCAGATAAATTGTCTAGCTACGTCAATGCAATTAGGGTTGAAAAAGTCAGTCGGCCCATCGAAAACTTTTTCGTTGAGTCTTTATAACTTCAAGATCTCAAGTGTAGTATGATTTTACAAGCCAGATATATTTTATAGAATCAATTATATGTTCCACATAATATTATTGGGGATTATGCAGCTATGCGGGTTCAAGAATTCAATTGGGATATCGTTGGTTTCTGTAGTACTTCATGTCCTAGTCTCCCGGATAATTTGAAGAGCGTTTTTACTACTCAGGACTCTTGAATTGATGAATGCTTTTTTAGATATACAGAATAAAATACTTCTTGTTTTGAAGACGCAGGTCTTCAACGTGTTATTGAAACCTCATTTAATATTTTAGTTGCATAGTCGACGTATTGTTAAACAGTCCTGCTGCAGAAAGTATATGATTTTTGGCAGCTGATTTCACCTAGACACAGTGTGAGATCGAATCGATTAAATTCAAATTGAAATTCATCTTAAGACAATAAGCATAATTTTGGGCAATCAAAGAGAGATCATCTAAGTACGGTAGATCCCTCACCATGGTCCCAAAGCAGGTGAAAGTAAAGGACAGCTACTTGAAGAAGAAATCTCTCCATCAAATATGTTGTAAATTGTTTCACGACCGTTGAAATCCGAACCGGTAGCACTTGAAACAATCATCCAGTCTCTGAATAACGAGAAGAAAGGCCAAAACAAGTCACTCATAGCTGTACAAAATCCCCGTTAGAGAGTGTATACTTCACTGGAAAACCCCGGCAACCTGACGATTTTATCAATCCCAATAACTGCATGGTTTCTCGCGCCGTCAGACAACAACACCAATCCAGAAGCACTCGAAACAATCCGCACCTCTGTCAGTCGTTCGCGCGGTAACTACGAGGCGATGATAAATGACCCGTATAAAACCAACCGTGATTCCCATCAACAACCTATCGACGAACGCGCGCGAACGGAAGATATCCCCGAAATCTCGCACATCGAACAAATTCCCACCGAAAAACCAGGTACCTTCCTACCCATAACCGTACGCGAGACCAATCGAACCTGTCAAATTGGGAAATAATTTTTCAAACTCCCGAAAATAGGCGAAGCCCGTCGTCTGGAACAAAAGCCTCCGTTATGGGTGCTGTGCAGCTTCATCGCTGCCGGAGATGATCGGACAAAAGGAAATCCACTTGCCCGTTTGTTGTGAATGAAACGATCCCCGGGGTCCCGGAACGTCACGGCTAACGCGTTCCAAACACCAAGCATTATTGTTAATCTTTGTTAATTAAATCTCCTGGCTGATGATGTTACGCCACTCATACACACACACACTCACAAACGAGGAAGGAAAGAAAAGCGCAGGAGGAAGTCTTTTGATGTGGCTCAAAATTTGATTTGGATGTCAATCATAATCGTTGGCGGGGTCTTGATTTCATTATACGTAAACGTTCGAAGAGTTGGATGTTGTTGTCTAACAACGTTTGTATAGATACCCATACACAGAAACGTACACACGCAGTCACTTCTCGTGATAACATCATCAACCTTGGGACAGGGCTTGTGTCGGGTGACTCAGCGGAAATTGAATCACCGTGCAGTTCGTACAGCTCGCGTCCACTCGAACTAGCCCGGCCGATGCGTGTGCTGGTTTCAGCTGGGCCAAGTGTCCGCCCCATCGGATTCCTTGAAGTGGCCTTGACTTCCAATTTCTTCGGCAATAATTAGAGAGATGTGGAAGGGAAAACCGGGAACGTCGTCGCAGCCGTTAGGCAGGGTGCTGACAGGCCCTCGCTTGCTCTTGCAGCAATGTAATAACACCTTTTCACGGGAACAAAAAGCAATTAAGCAAGAATAATGATGACAATTGCTTCTTTTCACTTCCAATTCAGCTTTTCAGCTGAAAAGTGGGAGAAATTAATCATAAGTCGTGCGGGTTCTCCCGAAGCGGCTACGGTACGGTTCTCGTCGTATTTACCCATTGTCGCGTAATATTTCAACTTGTGCCGAAAGATGAGTTTTCCCGGCAACCTGCGCCCCTCGCTGACTGATGAATTTGAGCCGCATTTGCTGGCAGTCAGTCAGTCAGTCAGCCAGTAGTGGTGCAATCAGACATCTGCGCGCGCAAGAGAACAACAAAGCTCCAATGAACTGGACGACGACGACGAGAAGTCGGCGGCGGCGGCGGCGCGGCGACGATGAATTATGCATTGTTTCGCGTTGTCTGTCGTGAATGTGGTGTGCTTTTTTGTTCTTCTCCGGTGCTTTTCAATTTTTATCCGAAGAAAAGTAAACAAATAATGCACATGAGTTATTTTCGCCCTCTGCCTCGTTGAAATGGGATGGGCGGTTCGGGTTCGGATTCGCGAGGCTAGGGGGTTACACGGTCGCGGTTTGCGATCGTGGGGTGGTGGGAAATAACACAAAAGTTCGCTTATATGATTGATGGAATACAATGTTTTATGTAAAATGTTACACAATTGCGCAAGTTTAGCCGATTAGCCGACAAACGGCCGGTACAAATTGCGCGATGTGCGAACGAAATGTGCTGGTAGAAGTATAAGCGGGTTTGAATGGAGGATAAGAAGGCACGGTTGATTGATAGGAAACAGGTTTCTAATGTGATGCTGCCGTTCGTGTTCTTCAAATTACTTGGATCAAATGGGAATTTGAAGAAACTGCAAGGACAACAGTCGTTGTTCAACTGCAACTATTGTATGCTTTCTTAAGAGTCAGATAAACAGGTAGGATGAAATTTTGGTTCATCATCATGGGTGTGTGCATATTGAATCTAACCCCACTGACTAGTCTGCAGTGGTATTGTGGAAGAAATTTGCTTGCAATAATCTTTGGAGTGAGAATTGAATGCAGCTTTAGTCCAGTAGTTAGAATATGATCCAGCTAGCAATGGGCGATATTGTGAAAAGTATCGATACTTCACAGAAAAAATTCTGAATTTTAATAGTGATGTAAACATTCATTCACGTAAACTTGTATTTCATTTCCCGCAACCGAGCAGCTTGTAAACAATGTTGTTTACAACAATAGGCTTTTGTATACAATATTTGCTACATTGCATGAAATATCTCAGAACTTTACATGATATATAATGTAAACTTATATGATATGTGTTGCTCCACTTATGTGCATCATACTGCACAGAAATTAACACTACTTTTTCGAACTGTGTTGAGTAGTTTCATCTATGCCGTTTTTTCCACTAGTGTAAGCATTGGTTTCTTACGTTGGCAGAACACTGCATGCAATAAAAAGCAAATGTGACGTCGTCAGCTATATCTCCGTAAAAATAAACATTCCAATGAAATACAAATAGTAATTAACATTTCTAATTACAAACAAGCCTGCTGGGCCAAATGTTACACAAAGGATATTTGGGTAATATATTCAATAAGCAGTAAGATATTCGGAATCAAATTAAGTTAAAATTTGCATCTAGAGAATCGATTGAAAAAATATTCAGGTATATCGATATAATATCAGAATAAAAGTATAGATACACAGATATATAGAAATTTGTGGTATCGATGCAAAATATCGAAATATCGGTTCAAAAGTATCCAGGAATCCATTTCAGAATATCTGGTAATTCCGAGGTCACTGCCACATGCAATAAACCCCGCAAATAAATACTACCGTTATCATATGGATAATGGTACTGAAAACGCACTTCCGGATTTCGAAAGATTAAGTATCGAAATCCGACATTGTCTTGTCCCCCGTCTCGAGTAGTCTCATCGTCGCCCACTGGTCACTATAGCCGGTCGAACTTCAGACGAAACTAAAACCGCACTACCGTTCATACTGGCGACAACGCTCTGATGAGACAACGAAACCTTACCCCCAAGCTCCGCCCCTGATCCTATCATTCGACAATGTATCTCTCTAACCTCGGGTAAGCCGTGAGTATTCGGCCCAACTCCTACTAGACATAGAATTAAGTGAATTTTGTTACAAACAAAGAACGATAAACTATCGGCTCCGTAAAGCTAACGCAATTGAGCCTTCCAAATAAATGAACTAGTTAAAAAAAAGAAATCCAGCACGCATTTGGCAGTTATTGGGAAAGGCATTTATAATTGAATTATAATCAGATAGATCTCACCAAATTCCACCTCAGAATTAGCACTGGTTTGATCACTCGCGGTAATCTTATAAAATCCAGCATTTTCAAACACACGCGAAATTATTGAATCATTTTCGGGGCGTCCACTAGTTAAGAATTTTTACGTTTTTCACAAAAAAATTTACACTTTGCGTGGTAAGTAAAATTCGCGAAATGTTAAGCAACAACAACAACAAAACACGAAAATCCACGGCCTACCCCGATCTCATTCATTATCGGTAGATATATACGTCATAATAACATATCGTCTAAGAACTCATCCTGAAATTCGATGTTTCCACCTTGAAGATCATTTAACATCTTTTTAAGCCTTTCAGGTAAATATGGTCACAATCCAAACGCTGAAAATCATTGCTCAATAGTTGTTTGTGAAGGTCCCTTGGCATCATTGTCCTGCAAAAACCATGACCAGGCTTTGACTCTCTCAGTGATAACGAGCTTACATTAATGGTTACACAATAAACTATAACTTTGGAGCGATTCACTCTGCAGTAGTTTACGTAATGAATGTTCCAATCAGAGAGTAGCCACTACCTGAAAAATCCACAAGCAATTCTTTCTGCTACTGCAGTGAAAAATTGGCTTGATGCTCCCAACTTCAACTTATCATAAAAATCACTCAATTGGTGTTGTAAAGCTCTTATTTCGGAAAATAATTAAGTATCCTAGTAACCAACAAACCTATTTATTAGCCTCATTGCAATAAATGGTTGATATACAACTTACATAGGGCTTCCGAGCTGTATACTTGATTACTTGTATAGTTCATAAGGTTCTGAAATATGAAGTAAGGAACATCAATTGAGTGGCAGTGGTTGATAGGAAGGGTCAACTTCAATTTGTACTGAGTTCTTTCAATTTGTATTGAGTTTCCGTTTAACTTCTGTTCTTAATTTGAACAAATTTGGTAGTGATCTGGATTTGTGCTGGAGTGTGAACAGGTAGCTGTGACTATACAACCTAAAACTATAATTACCACTTTGCTGATGCTTCCGGAAGCCCCTGAGGAATGGGTTCAAATTTCATAATTTTCTTAAGCACATGATTTATACAATGCAAATTGAGTAAGTTGTGTGAAGGAGTTGTTTAACTATTTAACTAGTGAAACAACAGGAAATTTGAGCCTTAACTAAAACAAATTCAATACAGTATAATTTTCACACGCATATATGTCAGTATACGAGTCTACATTTCTTTCTCGTAATATTAGTTGCATTCTTCCAAAATTACGCTGAAATTGCATCCAAGTTGTTGCATGGATTTGCATATGAAAATCTGTCAGATCAATTTAAAAAGATTTTGAGAAATATTTGACGCGAATTTCAAGAAATTATTCATATATATTGATAGGTATTGATGACAAGTATAAAGATTCCAATTTCCTAATAAAATCAACTTTTGATTCAAGAAGACGTGTTAAAAGTGCTCAGACGGACCACTTCGCTAGGCCCTCGAACCCTGGTCTAGCCAACGGGGATCACTGAGGGTGGGTTCTACAACAACCTCTTTTTTACTGGATTTAGCTCGAGCATGAAAGAGGATCCTATGTACAGATTGTTCGATCAAGGAATTGAAAGCACTTTCTCTCTTGTTAATTAGCTTTTTATTTCGACATACTGTGTGTGTGTATGTCGGTAGTGTCTCACGATGTGGCCGGATGCAAGCACGAAATGCGGGAATGTCGCCTTTGCCTTGACGCTCGGGGTAATGCCTACGCCGAATCCAAGAGGGACGGATCGTACGCCGGATTGGCGGATCACACTCCTTCCGACGTCGGCGCTAGAAGTCCAATCGCACGCCGGAATGGCGGATAACTTTCTGGATAATTCAGGCGGTTAATAATGGGTCCTGATTTCTTTTTAACTTCCAAACCAAATTTGGTAACGGTGATTTCAAATAAACTTCTTTATCTTTAACTGTATCTCTGATTTGTTTTTCATGGAGGATAGCAAACTTAACGCTTCGAAGATCTGGATAAGAAAGACGCTTATCAAGTTATTATCCGGTAGCTTGACCCTCCTTTTTCCATACCCTTTGTTCATGTTCCCTTTTTGACGTGTCCAGTCCCGGTATCTGTGGCAACTCTTGTTTTCCCTTTTTGGCTCACTTCATACTGTTGTGTAGTGTGTGTTGTGGTGTGAAGTGTGTTAACAAATTATGTCCTTATTATTAGCTACTCCGGAGTATTTATCAATGTTTAGCATTAACATTCACTAACATTTATAATTATTTTCTTTACTAACCTACTAACAAACAAACATTTAATGAATATGTTACAAAATCTAGGTTAAATAATCTCAACAGTAACAGACGTCTGCAACTAGAATCATCTCACAAGCCATTCTTGCAACTCTCCAGACCCCATGACTAACGCTTTAAAGCAGTGATCCTCAATTTATGGGTTGTAGGCTATCCTTAGATGAGTACAAGAAAATCATACATCTTGACAAACGATCTCAAAATGCTAGTAAAAAATCTCAATTTGAACTCAATTTGAATCGATTTGCAAATTCTGCTTGAATACAATCTGTTTGTTTTGACTTTTTTGATAGTAGCAATGGCTTGAATTTATTCGAATCAAGATTTCTAACAAGATGGTCAGGAAATAAAATAAATCAAACCTCAATATGGACTCCTTCATGAGTTGTTTGAAGATGGTTCAATTGGTTGCTTTTTTCTTTACTTAACATATTTCGGTGTTTCAAAAACATTTGGCAACTTTTGAATATGGCATTTGTGGCATATTTTGAGCTGCTTATAAATTCGTATTACGGCCATTTAGGCTTTAAAAAACTGGACCATTTTAACGTTCCGTAAGCCATCTTCGCCTCTTAGGGCCGTTTGACAAATCCACAGCCGGGAAGAGATAGAAAATTTATTTGTAACACTTCTCACAGTCTTTCTGGAAGCTTGCGACTTGATAAAGGTATTGGTGGATTCCGTTTGGTAATACTTAAGCAACTCTTGACAAATCACCCCACACCAGCACTCAATCCGGGCCATCAAAAGAATTCCCTCAAAAAAATTTCTTCATTGCAGCACATCCAATGTGCCGCCTGTGTGCCGCCATAAATGAATTTGAACGTAACAATTTTTGTAAAATAAGCTTCTATACTACTTTTGAACCCAAACTCCACAATTCTTTAGCATGTGCTTCAAAACAATGAAGATCATATGGCCATCTTCCCGATTCGAGTGCTGCTTGAACAACTATTAGCTCTGTATTTTCTTCAGATGCTAATTATACGTCCTTCCAAGTTATGTCCAAACAGTAAATGATTGTCATTATCTTCATTGAAAGGATCATCTGTTTGTGTTTTTGCAATTGAACCAGACAGAACGTCCGCAACATTTGTTTCCCGTAACATTATATTATTATTAATTTAAAGAACAAACAAAAACTTAAATTAATTATATTGGATTATAATTTAATCTTTATCACCTGGCAAACATTTGATTTTTTAGTCATATGATTGAAGTGTGAGGGCCCAAGCTTCTGCCCTAGAGATAGCTCTTTTTCCTGTTCGGCATCCATCTCCAAAGATAAACTTGTTTGCTTCTGAATCATTTTTGACGGTAAATTACTTATTTAGTAAATAAAAAGAAAATTTTTCAACACCCCAATGCTTCTCGCCTCGTCTGTGGATATTTTCTTTCTGTTCCTGACAGTGCTTTATACTGGGTTTAGACAGGGCAAGTCAATTGATCAAGTCAGTTGAATTCAACTGACTTGAACGCGAATTGAACGTGTAAACCATATGCCTTTCAACTGACTTGGTCAACTCACTTGAATTGAAAAAAAGTTGAACCAGGCTCAACTTTGCAAGCCAATTGAATTCAACTGAGTTGATCATTTGAATTGCCTAGTGTAAGCCCAGCTTTAGATGCTTTTGCTTCGTTGTATTGGAATAGAAAAGCGTCAAGTCCAATTGGAGAAGCATCAACGTAAAGTTCTGTCTCATCCTTGTATCGATAAAATCCCAACTTCGTGGTTGTCTTTAAGGCTTCGGATTTCAATGAAACCAACTTGTCTTTCTCATTTTGTCCCCAGTGAAATCGTTCAGCTTTTGCAAGGTTTCTTAGATATTCCATCTTCTCTGTTCGCTGATAAATTAAGCGATCTGTGAAATTCATCAATCCAAGGAAACTTTTCACTTCACACCGATATTCAGGTCTGCGAAAGCCCCTAATAGCTTTCATCTTGTCTTCTTAAATTCTTAGTCCATCATGTGAAAATGAGAAGCCCAAAAACTTGACTGATTGTCTCCCTAGAACACATTTTTCTTGATTAAGGTTTACGCCATGTTCATGCA
This sequence comes from Ochlerotatus camptorhynchus, assembly GCF_037179485.1. Classification (NCBI taxonomy): domain Eukaryota; kingdom Metazoa; phylum Arthropoda; class Insecta; order Diptera; family Culicidae; genus Ochlerotatus; species Ochlerotatus camptorhynchus. Next base: position 551,203 of record NW_027040795.1, on the reverse strand, counting down.
AGCAACAAAGTTGAAGGCTGTTCTTGGCATCATGCTCTTTTTTAGTTTGAACCAAAATTTCATCCGGGTAATTTCAAACACCTTTGCAATTTGCTAGTATGATTGTTTGTAATGTTTCTTGAAAGATGTCCGGAGCCAGGGTGGCCAGATTATTTTTTTCATTGTCGGTAACTTCTCAAAACTTTTATTGGTAGTTTTCGGTAGGCTGTCTTAAGAAGGCTTCCCCCGAAACTTAAAAGCTTTGTGAGCGGGGAAGGATGAAAACAAATCACGCGCAATGCTGGACGTTTGAACCGTGCCATCAGTCCTTCAACCTCACACATTGGATAGTCTAATACAGAGTCGGTGTGTAATAAGTCACGCCAAGAGTGAGGCCAAGTCTTCCTATTGAACTGTCAAACCGGCTACCTATCGTGCAAAGTAAACAAACATTACGATGCTATGAAAGGTCCACGAGCGGTATTGCAATAAAATAGAAAATATAACCAAAGAAATGATCATAAACACGCACAGCAGTTTGATATTGATCAGTAATGAGAATGTCTACTATTTTTTGTTAAGATAATTTGACAAAAACACTGTTCTAATGATTTACTAAAGCCGCTATTTTTTTCTCGCTAGAAGTCATTTGAAATTGCTGTAGAGGTCCTGTTGCCAAGTGAAAATAAAGGGAATCTTTCGAAAACCGTGATGGGAGTTCAACTGTTTTCTCTTGGCGTGACTCATTATACACCGACTCTAGTCTAATCATAACAAGTAAGTGTGAGTAGGACGAATGGAATACGGGACTAAAAAAGCAAGAAACAGAAAATAGTATCTCCGCTAGGTGACAGACAGAGAAAGTCGATTAAACGTAAAAAAAAACTCATCCATTTTGATTGAAGTTGTCAGTGACAATGCTGTCAGTGACAAACATGCGCAGATTTTTTTATCAACTAAGTTTGAAGCGAAATTAAATGACTTAACCAAAACAATTTCATGGAGCCGTTACAATGAACAGCCATCTACGTCCTGAACTGTTTGGATTACAATAATGTAACTCAGAATGCATGAAATTACACTTTTTGTTACTAGGTGAATCTTTGTCATTGACGAAAAAATGAATGAGATTTTAACAAAGGCTTTTTGAGGATCAAGTCTATCACTTGACAATTTGTCAATATCGCGCGAAAATTTTTCAATGACAATGCCAAACCTCAGCACTGGTTCCAACTAGAGAGGGTCTAGTATAAGAGAGTAGCGGACTGACTGGTTTTGAGCCAAACGAACTGTCCCAGAAAAAGCCAATCGAGCAGCGCCTATCTTGATTGCATTGGCAGTGTTGCTAGAAATCACCCAGGCATAGGTTGCCAAGGCAATTTGTTTTGAATCCGCTCCTCTCTTATACAAGACCCTCTTTAGTTCCAACTGTTCACTTCCACAGTTGTTGTCTAACAAACTTAGAAATAACTAATTTTGCACTTGAAGGAATCCATCTTTGACATAAAGGATCAGACGTATACAATAATTTCACGTAAAATTAAGTGCTCCGAGACTGAAAAGTTCGTTACTCGCTGAAAAGTACGTTTGATTGAGTTGAATTTTGCGTCTGCTATGACTCTATTTTATGTCAAAATTGACGCTCGTATATGTCAGTCTCAGAGCACCTAAATTTACATGATTTTTTCTAAGTGTGAATGTCTTGTTCAGATTACAAAGTTTATAACATGTTATAAAAATTAACGACAAGAAAAATGTCACCAAGATAGGCTTATAACATGTTATAACTGCTCAGTTTGGCCAGTATTTAAGCAATATTCCTGCAATCCTGTTTGTTAGGCTGGACAAGGAATCGAATCGCCTTTGCTTTAACTAGGCATAACAGATCCGTGCCATCCCGACTCCTATTCGAATTCAAATCATAAGCACACTCTCAAAACACCGACCAAACTATTCCTGACACCTACAATATTCCATACAAGTCCAAAGTTCATCGTGAAAATGCAGACATTCCGGAGATATCGTGATTGATCTCCATCCACTCCGAACGCAAAACCCCTTCCAGCGGGAACCCGCTGCTTCGGTGTGCAAGGCGTTGTTGATAGGTACATTTTCAGCTCATTTCAAGGTTACACTCCAAAACTGCTCGCTCCAACGCTCCGAGCCAGTCAGTTACCGAAAAAAGAATCCCAAACTCCCAAAACAGCACTCGGATTTTTCACTTCAGGAGGAGGGCACTTGCTATATTTGCCCGCTAGGTTTCTCCCGTTCTCCACGCACCACCGGGTCCAGCCGTCCGTTTCTCTCTCGCGCACCGCCGCCGTTTTCCTCGGAACTGAGCCCCATAAAACGAGACCCTTTTTCCTCCGGGTCGTCGGTTGCCAGAGATCGCGAGAGCTCATTTAGTCGCATCGCATCCCGCCGAAAATGTGGGCTTGTTCGGGAGGTCTACCACTTTTTTTTTTCTTATTTATTTTCATGCACTGCCAAAATCAGCGCGTTGTACGTAACGTTAATACACTCTTAAGGCCAAAGTGTACACAATTCCTCTGGATGGCTGTGTGGCGTGAGTTTGGATCGATCCCACGATTTTTAATTACAACCGGTCGGTGCCCACCCCAGCACAACAATGGGTGTATTATTAATTTGTATTTTGTTTATCGATTAAATGCTCACTGGTTTTGCAAATTGATTAGACGCGCATAAACCGGCTTGTTGGGAGGTACAAATTTGTGCGATATGTGAGCTCACGGTGTTGATTATATTGTAGCTGCCATTCCTTGTTGTTGTTGCTGGTGGTGCACGCGAGCATTGTCAACCTGGTCGTCAACGAATAATTACGTGGCTCCCGTTCGATATTGACAGTGTAACGCACAATGGTTCACTATGCAGCAACAATGGGGAAAATTATAAACGGTGCATCAATAAATGCAGTTGATCAAAAATTTAACAATTAATACTGTTCACACCACTAACATAAATGAAGAAAAATTGACATGACTCGTCAGTCAGTTATTTGAATTTCTAAGGGAAAACTTCCCCCTGGAAGCAATCAGAAGAGAAAGAAGGCCACAGTGTGCGATAAGATCCCTCTCCAAACCATTTCCCGGGTTTCATTCTTCTTTACATTTTTTTTTATGTGTGCGAACTTCCTTTCCAACCTCTTCGATTTTTATAAGTAAAAATAATCATAAAATAATAATAAAAAATCAAGAAATAAAAAAAAACCTTTATGCATACATACGAAACCGTCCACGCCCTCGGCTGTGCTTGAATTGTTCTGCAACTGTTTATACACGGTGGTTCCTTCTCCGATTTTAAGGTCGGGATGACGACGTCGACGACGACGACGACGACGACGACGACGACACGGAGCGGAAGGGACCCTCGTTTCTTCTGAACGTCTAACGCGCAATGCGTCGTATTGTACCTGGTCCGCCACTGCCGGTCGGATGGTCGTCGGTCCGGAATCGGGCTAAGGCACCCGAGGTCGTATTATGTTTTCAGCGTCTCGTTGGCACAGAGAGGGAGAGATCGGGATGCCTCTATGGGAAGCGTCTGTGGTGCACGTTTATACGCATATTCATACGGGTCTTCTGTGGCTGATTTTTTCCGCTTTATAGCCGCGATATTTTCACTGCCTGGCAGGCTTGGGCACTACCGAGCCGCACGCCGCCGATTTTTTTTTATAAATATGTTTATACATTTGCGCCTTTCAACAGCAACGCACACAGGGGACGACCAGCGACGCGATGCGCAGCCCCGGTGTGTGCTTTGATTATACTCTTTAAATTTAATAATAATAATCATTTTTAGCCGTAATAATAGTAATAAAAATATTGATTTTACTTTAATAATATTATCACCTCCTTGGGTAAATGATGTATTGCGAATTGCGATACGGGTGGTGGCAAAGTACCGGAATGGTAAGACTGCTCACACGTGGCCAGTCAGCCAACCACTCAACTCAGCGCCACCGAACGAGGTAACGAGGTCATTAGGTGCGAGAGATACACAGGTGGCCCCTAAGGGGGCGAGCAGCAGAATAGAGCGCTGCTGCGTTGAAAGTGGAACGAGTTTCAGCTGTACGATAAGCAGGGAGATGTTTCCTGCGTTCGTTGCTGTTCCTAGGAAGCGAAGTGGGTAGACTCGTCGTAAACTGAGCCTGCGACAGTAGGAACTAATCGGAGGTTGAAGAGCACGCTGAAGGCAATGGACTCAATTCCCCATCCGCTGTTTTGAAGTTTCTAGCTCTTAGAATGAAATCTGAACGCATTTTGTAAGAACTAAACAGTCATGCCAAATGACGAATAAATTAGACTCGATTGTCTCCGATTTGTATGAAACTTTGAATAATTGTTTGTTATGGGCAATCATTTACATTTGTGCTAAAATTCAATCATTTAGAATATTGCATTTTTTTCAAAATGGGTTATTCGATATTTTTCCATAAATCGTATCACGAAAATAACTCCGCCAGTGTTCTCGCAGCATTTAAATCAACAGTATTACCTCATCCGTGGATCCAAGGGATTCAAAAGTCAACATCACCGAAAACCATCTTTCTCTGGATCCCTGGTCACTGTGAGATCAGGGGAAACATCGAAGCGGATCACCTCGCCAAAAAGTGGACTAAATTGATCCTCTGCAAAGCTTGGGCTAGTGAGTGCGCTTCCAGAACAGAACCTGTTATCTGCATGCTTAACCCCCTTAGAAAACAAGATAGACAGATGTTCCAAACTGGCGGGACCAACGTGTCCTGTTTCGTTTTACCATTCCACCCCCCCCCCCCCCACAAAAGTCACACACATAACATGGAAAGAGCACCCATCATCCGAAATAAATGTGACACCTCTGGAGTTACAATTACGGTGGACCACATAATGATCAACTATCCCTGCTTTCAGGACACCCGGAACCCATTTTGAATGTCATCTAGTATTCTGGATGCCCTGGGAAACGATCCCTCCATGGAAGCCGCATTCCTATGTTTCATTAAAGACACCGGATTGTATCACGACATTTGAACCACCTTAACCACATTACTTAAACTTTGCCAGCAACTAGAAATACGGTTGGGATTTCTATCAAAAAGGAAAACAGATTTATCAACATGTTAAGGACCCATGCCAGCTTTTACGACATCCCATATTTTGCGCTATTTTTAAAGCTAAAAATCTGTATAATAAAGAAAAAATCTTATCAAACGACATCTGAAACGTTGTACATAGAGAATTTTTTGACGTAGTACTACGTCTGTGATTTCTATATGGGGGTACACTTTATGAAAACAGAAAATAGAACATGTAACAAAATTATGAATGATTTTGAACGTTATTAACTCAGCTTCCCCTGCACCAATTTCAATAATTTTATCACCGTTCGATCAAAAAAATTTCTACGCATCTGTAAATGTTTAGACTTTATAATTTTTCAAAATGTCACTATTGAAAATTACACGAATGTGCAACTGTTCCTATCATAATTAAAATTATAACCAATTGCCTGTGAAAAGCGATTTTCCTAACACAGATTTCAAAGTTGAATTTCATCCGGTCTCACCAAACGGTGTTTATTCAATCACCCCGTGGTGAGTGGTGGTGTTCTCCAGTACACAACGAAAGGCTCCCGCAAGCAGCTAGCTATCAAGGCTGCCCTCAACCGCATGATCGAATTCAGTTCCAATCACCATGTGTGGTGGTGTCCGGTCGTCGGCATCAGCAGCAGCAGCAGTGCTTTAGGCACGTGGCGTTGAACATTATTCTCCAGTACACAACGAAAGCTGCCTGCAAGCAGTGAGCTGCAGCGCACATGAGCATCCATAGAAGGAGAAAGAATCCGCAGCGCTATTGATCGGAATCAGTAGCTCTTCGTGAGTAGCTGGGGATGATCTATGTCAAGTGCGTCATACTTACAGAGAGAATCCCGCTCAAAATCCTATTCCTACACGAAACACAAGCTCCTGCTGCAGCTAACAAATAAAATTTATTAAATAAGACGACGTAGAACCCTTGTAGCTCTTATTTCTTGGATTCATTTTTATTATTTTGACTAAACTATTCAAAACAGTGATAAAAATCATCATACAAAAACAATCTTAAAAGTGCTTAACAAAGTGGTGGAACATGAAAATATACGGACACATTCAAAACGCGCCATTAAGGCATTTTTTGAGTAAAATTATTCAAAATTTCACTCAATCAAGCTAAGAGTGTATAGATAGTCAGGATAAGTTCATCATGGCTTCACGGGAGCAAGCACGTCGCGATTCGATCCTGCACGCTCGAAAGGAAAACCCCGGTCTACTTATCCGCTCGAGGGTTAGCAACACTTTTGAATTAGTCAAAACCCATGTTTGGATTTGGCAAGCTTCCACTACTCAAATTCCACCAAACAGTGGTACAGTGGAAATGGCGTCACAGTGGTTCCCAAGGAGATGAATCCGGCCAATACTCCAGAACTAAGGCAAATTGAGGAATACTCGTCAATTGTGAAGCACATATTGAATAAAAAGGGTGGAACTGCAATTGACATGAAGGATTTGGAATGGGAACAGGGCTCGTGTAAAAGATGAAAGTGTTCGAAGAAAAGTACGAGCAATGGCCTATGGTAAGAAGGAAGACTGAAACAATGATCGTACCTACCAGTGATGGCATAATCATTAGTAAGTTGATATTTTTCCGCTCTTATACGCTCCCAGAATCACGTGCTGATATTGATTTTACAACCTCCTTTGATATTGCGAGACTATTCACAACGTGTAAAGTTGAAGCTGATTCCGTTGCACCTCGTTTTCTTAGAAAGAGAGGATATAATAATGCTAACTCTTTTTTCTCTTCACCGATGACAGACACGAAGCGACTGCTGCCAGCCTTTATGGAAAGTGCGTTGGAGTGTAAATCAAAAATGATGAAACTCAATCTCACTGCAGTTTGGAGAGATTTGCAGTTGGTGAGTTTTGTTAGCTTGATATTCCGAGCTGCGATATCACAGCTTGCAATATCAACCAACTGCAAACAACTGCGTTTGCTTGTTGATTTTTATCTACGAAAATCAAGCGTGATCTTGTTATTTGGGGAGATTTGATTTTTTTTTATATTTTCCCAACACTGGTTACACATGAGAAAATGGTTTTTGTATCATTAAAACGATTAAATGTTCCAAATGAAAAAAACGCTTCTTTACTGCGTAGCAACTCAGATTTACTGTCCTGCTAGGATTTTTTAAGTCACAAGAGCAGAACGACAGGAAGCGTCTTAAAGAAGATTGTTGAAAAATATTTCTAGAGAAGCTTTTTTAAAGAAGACTCTAAAAGAAACATGTAAATGAAATTTTAAAGACGCTTATAAAAGAAGATTCTAAAAAAATTGGTGGGGTTGTGTACAAAACACGACCGTATGGTTGACGTAGACTACGTCAAGCTGTTTAGTGAAATTCTCGTGCATTTTTCTAAATATTGGTTTTAAATGTGACGAATGGAAAGTTATCAAATAATCCTGCTATCCGACCGTGGTTATTTCAGTCCGACTAGAAGCTAAATTTTTGCAACCGTGGCTGAGTTCTGTTTGAAAACCGATCGATCGAAGTCACCGGGATTTTCAAACACCGAAAATAACTTTTGAAATGTCACTTCTAACCACGAGTTAAATTTAACTCGGCAATTGGGACACAGCCCAAAAAGTATTTGTAAAACGCGGGATCGTTATCACATCACTCAGGCGAGGTCGATCCACTACGGAGTGCTTGCACCATCAAGGCGAGCCAGTGATCTCGTCTTTCCCGGCGCGAGGTTCGGGGTTCAAACTTGTGAACGCTGCGGTTGACAGGAACCGCTGCCTTCCTACTGCTGCTGCTGCAACCTTCTCCCACGCCGTCCGAAGCAGAAATGAGTTGAGCGATGACGACTTGGTTTGTGGAGAACGTTTATTTCATGAAAATAGTGATAAAATTAAAACTTTTTATTTGTACATTTTTCATCGGTGTTTGTATGGAATTTTGAACCAGAAGTTTATTGTGACAGATTTTGAGAGTTATTTCCTACCGATTGAAGCATTTGAATTTTAGTTTCATCTATACATGACAAAGTTATAAGCGTACAAAACCTTACACCTTTTCGTGACGGTCGCAATTTTAGATTTTCGATTTACCCCCAGTACCATCCCGTAAGACGTAGTCTACGTCAAAAAGCTTATAAAAGAAGATTCTCAAATAAACGGACTGTGAATGTGCAGGCAAATTTGACATATGATTCATCGTCCATCACATTGTGGATTTTATAAAAAAAATCTATTCATTGGTTACCGTAAAGTTCCACCGCAATGACAAACTTGAATTTGCTGAAAACTGATTGATTTGTTTATTCGACAGTAGATTCCTTCTACCTTTCTTTTTATCCACGCTATAGTAAAGCTTCCGAGCTCTCAGTTTGATGGATCCGGTTGTTTCTGCATCCAAGTTCGGAATCTTCTGCTTCTTGAACGTCTATATCAGCTGTGTCATGTTGGTTACTCATGGTTACCCCACGAGTAACCAGCTCTGAACATCGATTTGTTTTTTCAATCGATACTAAATGGGCGCAGAAATATCGACCTACATGCGCCCATTCATTACTTATCACAAGGTGCTCTCAAAGCGATGAAATATTGCTCCAATCCTAGAGATAAAAACAAATTCTTGAAAGAAACACAAAAATACTGCCGAATAACAAAAATATGTAGGGGAAATGGCTCTAATGTTGGCCTATTTATCTAGGATTGGGCCCATCACTAAACATCTGCTATTTATCAATTTTATCTAGATGAACGCGTCATTGGGACAGTACTAATGGATATTTTTGGTCGCCATTGAAAATTACGTCGTTTACTGAATTTATGTATGGGCCCAAATGAGGGGCATTTAGGCCTACATCCATTTCCCCTATATATTTCAAATTACATAACAAAACTAAAATGCGGGAAATTCTGAGAATTTCATGGATGTTCCAAAAATGTCAATGAAGTTCCGAGACCTTCAACAACGCCCAGAACAACATGGAAGTTTAAAGATCTGTTATGGGTAGTTCCGATAGCTTTGAATAGATTTCTAGGAAATTTCGAGAACTTAAGTGAAGATCAATCAACTTCAGGGCAATTCCATTAACTTTAAGAAAATTTCTGGAACATTACTGATGCTGCCAAAACTTTAGTTGAGTTGAGGGAAATTACGTAACATAAGGCGGTTCCGTGAGCTCAGTACAGGTCCATGATTAGGAAAATTGCGGGTACTTCAGGGAAGTTCCGAGAACTTCAGGTGAATTTCGACTGCTTTAAAAGTTCCATCAAATTCAGAAAAAAAATAGAGATAGTCTTAAGAACATCAGGGAAGTTTAGGGAACTTAAGAAAAATGTCCGAAACATCACAGTAGTCCCGATAAAGTTAAGAAACTGCAGCACCATGCATTTTCGGAGAACTTTGAGAACTTCAGGGTAGCTTCGAGAACATCAGAGAAGATCAAAGATCCTCAAGGCAGTTCATTTAACTTCAAAGAAACTGCAAGAGCTTTCATGAAGTTGAAGAAATTCAGGGAATTTACGGAACTTCAGCGAAGTTCTGAGATATTCTGGGGAGTTCACAGAACTTCTGATAAGTTCAAATATTTTTAAGCAGTTTCATTATTCACAGAGATGATCCGAGTATTTAGAGGTAGATCAGAGAAATTGAGAGCATCCATTAGTTAATTTTAGGAATTTTCATGAAATTCCAAGTATTATGAAACATTCCAAGAGTTTCAGGAATATTCCAACCATATCTGGGAATTTGCAAGGACTTCAGGGATGTTCCATGGATATCAGGAAAATTGTTAGAAAGTAAGGAAAGTTCCGAGAACTTCATAAAAAATTTAGAAACTTCAGGAAAGTTGCAGGATTTTTTGAGATTCAGAGCAGTTCCAATTACCTCAAATAAGCACCAAAAACTTCAGAAAAGTCTAAATTTGCGGGGAAATTTAAATACCATGAAGAATTAGTCTTTCTGTTTCGGTTTTTAAACAATTTTATCGTCATTAACAGTTCAATCCAGGTGTTGGAATCTTCACCGTAAAGATTTTTGCATTGAACGAAAAACGGTTAATCTTTATATCCCCTGAAGATGGCCAAATACAAAGACCGAAACGTCGGACATTGAACATTGTTCATCCATTGATAAACTAAAAAGCAAATATACGAAAAGTTTAGTATTTTCAAGTTTCATGGAGAGCTGATAGCATACAAGATTACCCGTACCCTAGTTCTAATTAGGGGAAACTAAATACTGTGTACATTGCGAAATAATAATTATGGGCGCTCCTCGAAGGGGGTGCGTTTATGTAAAAACAATGAGTAACCAGCTCTAAATTTAAAAATGGCAGCACTGGTCTTTATATAGACCGTTTTTCTGACGTTACTCTTCCATGTCCCCAGTTGTTTAGCCAATTCATGAACAAAGTCACTATTGACGAAAGCTTAGGTGATCTGCTAGTCCAGCTGTCGGTACATAAGTGCCTGTTTTAGGCCTGGTTTTGGTAAATTCATCGAACATCCGAATGGCTGTATGGGCGCTTCTTCATTTTCATCAATTTCCAGCGTGACAAGTTGATAGTAGTGATTAATTTTCCACGCCTCGCATTTTGATGATTTAAAAAACATGCACTTTCGTCACGCATCTCAAGTAAAAATGTTGGTTTCATCATGATTTTAAAGAGATTTATAAAAATGTTCAAGTCCATAATAAAACCAGAAATGTTGCTTGGGATATTTGTTGAGCAATATGTAACCAACAACACACATCAACGACCAGCTGCTGAAAGGAATAGAAATGGCAACGTGTTGAAACTGTATTTATAATTTATGGGACACTCTATATATTTCCACTTGGCAATTTGCTTACCAGTAGCACTTGTATTTATGGTTCATAAAAGCTAATTTGGTTTAGTGAATCTGAAGTGGCCCCTGGATTCGAGGGTCCTAGGCTCTAGGGCGGGATAGTATTCTGTTCACAGATGCATACATACGAGCAAATATTGAAAACTCCTTACATTTCCAAACTACGAACAATTACGAGAAATGCAACAAAACCATGCGAATCTTACATTTTCCTTCCGCAAGCGGTTACAAAGAGAACTCAACTCCCATCAACATTCTTCCTCAAATATTTCCTCTCCAGTGCCATCATTCATTCTCATAAACCAACACCTTATCGATAACCATTATCAAATTACCATTATTCAATTCCCCCGCGTTCGGGGCCCGAAAAACTTATAATGAGATCATAATAAAGTGTTAAAAGACTGCGCGCTCGGCCGGACAAACCATATAATTCGCACGTTCACGTTCCCACATCACGCCATCGCCACTTGAGTTGATCCAGGCAAGCAGCAGCGCACAAGAACAGAACAAACCCAGCAGTAATGAACTCGAAGACGCGCACGGTACCACCCTTTGATGAAAAACAATTAAAATCATATCTTCTCATTTTCGGTCTTTCGACAGGCCCCAGCCGGGTCCAGTTATCGATGCCGAGGCGCCTGCCCCCTCTAGGATTTTTAATTCTCTCATTTAGCTGCAGTCCAACGACCGGCAAACGGAGGTGGCTCTCCAACTAAACGGAGGAGTCCGTCCCGATGAGGAGGTTTATGGTCGTGGTTCTCCGAAAAAAATAAAAACCCGAAAAAAGAAATGCAGCCAGGCTCGCGAGATGAGTCTCGGATGATATTTGTGCAGATAATACTGCTTCTGCCGGGGTCTTTCGGGGATGTCCATCCCAAGCGATCACAACGTTTCCCGCTCGCTGATAGATTTTTGGAGAATTCCATTTCAACTTTCCTTCCTACTTTTAGAGGTACGATTTTTTGTGTGCCTGAGGAAAGACCAACGACTCCACTCCACTTCGCACTCTGTGGGATCTGCAGGTCCATTCGAGCTGAGATTTACTGTTACCGGTTTGCTGAATAAGGCAACCCGTGTTCATATCGGCACTTAGCTGTCACAACTTCTAATCACCCTTCTGATATCTTCATCCGCTCCGATGCTGCTCCATAATTGCCCACCAGCACTGACGGCGAGCGATACAACTGTCAGCTACCTTTCTGTCGGTGACCTTGGTCTTGTACCGCTCTGTGCTCAGATAATCGCCATATAATCTTCCAAGTCACCACGCATTGATAAAAACCGGCGCATTTCCAACATTGAGATTGTCAAACCCGGTGACGACGACGACGGCGACGACTAGGACGACATCGGAAAATAAGGCGTTCGCCAAATAAGACGCTCGTTCCCCGTGGGCTGGTTCATACCTTCTTTTTTTTCTCGCACAACCGCGAATACCATTGAAAAATAGTTTGCCCTTATTGAAATCGTTCAGGAAAAGGGTAAACTGAGGTTTGTCGATGTTCGATTTCAGCCAGCTTCCATACGCTTACCACAATATCCCCTACTTGATTGTATTACACCACACATTCTCCCAGCAAGAAGTGACGTGAACGCTGGAAGACCTCGACAAAGTTCCGCCGAGTTGTTGGTTTGTTTTGGTTGCGTTTTAATTGACGTTTGACATTCGTCGAGTCAAGTTTCATCGATTCCACGTTCCAGTACAACCGAGAGACTGATAGATCTTATTGGGCGCATACGCTTCGAACCCTCGATGGATGGATGGGGGTGGAGTCCCGGAGAACCCCAGGAACTTGTGAATGAGTACTAAATTTCTGCTTATAATCAAATTTAATTAATTCACTTTTACGCTCTCCGTTTTACTTTTTGGGACCGGCTTGGTTTCGTTCTGGCCGACAGAGGAAGAGAGCAGCATATTTTACCAGCACTAGCACTAGCGCGGGGCAAAAAGCTTCAAACGTTAGATGACGGCGAATGGTGGAGGGAGGGGCGGGGGGATCCGTAGTATGTGCCGGAGATATGTTTTATGTGTTGGCGCCAATAACAGTTTTTTTTTTTTTATGTTGCTGCCGAGCGGCAATCGGAGCCGCGAGAAGAAAAGCTCCTTTCTTATTCTAATTTATGTGTATGCATATAAGTCGTCTCCGGTTTCGGAACAGTCAGTCGAAAGGTAGGTTGGTAGGTAAATGCGGAGGCGAAGATAGAGTAAGAGGCGAGGGAAGAGCAGAAGGCAAAAAAAGCGGTTCGGATCAGGAAGGGGTTGTCCCGAGCAGCAGAAGGAGAACTCGCCGGATGACGCCCATGGTTTTTAGGAGTCGGCGGAGACCGACAGAGCCTGCGGGTCTCTTGCAGCAGGCGGCTCATTAAAGATAGGAACAGATTCTTTTTTTTTTTTTGGTTTTCGAAAGGCTGGCGTGACTCAAGGTTCGTCAAAATTCTGAAGAACGCGAGCGCGGCTGGTTTTTTTTGGGTTGAAGCCGATTGTGATTCGTGGTGGCAATGCTCGTTCTGGCACACCCGAATCGGTACCGCTTATATGATTCCAAATGAGATCAATTGGGCATTTTTCGTCGAGTTGATAGGACTTGCAGTTATCATATTTCTAATTCGTATCAGCTCACGAAAATTCCAGGTGGAAATTAGTATCAACGGCATTCGGGATGAACCTTAAAAATGCCTACTGAATAACTTACTAAATTGTTCTAACACACACAAAATTTAAATTTATTGTTAAAAAAATCCATGAGTAACTCAACCATTTTTTTTCAGTTTTTAAACGGATTTGGAAAACAAAAAGTCAGAGCTTTCGAAATATATACACATTTATGGTGATTTTACTGAAATTCGTTGTGTTGTATATTATTAATTATTAACAAATCGTATTTTTCTTTTTTTCCCTTTGGTTTGTTTTTTCCGTCGATCTTGTTTTCCGTGCTGAGCACCAATGCTACCGACGTGCCAGGAAGGCAGCTCCCACACCTGGACCCTACCTATCGACCCATCAACTCATGAACCGGGGACCAACGGCTTTACTTCCCATCCGAAGGAAGGCGTGATCAGAGATGTTATGCCTCAGAACATCCCGGCGGCGCCGACTGGGATTGAACCCAGGCCTGCTGAAGTGAGAGCTAATCACGCTTACCAATACACCACCGGCGCCGTTAATCGTATTTTTCTTACTTCGATGCCAGGGTGACCAAAACATGATTTTCCCCCTAGCCATACCACCGATTGTTTTCTATGCAATATTGAAGCTTTGTTCAACATTTGAGTCTAATCGATCAACATTTACCTATTTGAAGCTATGTTCCGAGAGGAAGTTTAAAAAGCATAAAAAAAAATTTCAAAGTTGTGTCCCTAGGTGGTGTTGAAAACGTCCTAAACATCACTTAGCCCAATATCATAATAGGAAATTAAATGGTCAACAACTTTGTCGTTGAGGACGAAAAGTTATTACCATTTTAATGAAGCAATGACTGACTGACTTTTATTTTTTTTAAATATTGCGTGAAAAAAAGTTCGAAGTACAAGTTATGTTTTACGATTTTGGCCAATTCGGATGTGCCCATTGTGTCCATTTCAGAAATATTTCGTTTTTATAAGCTTTAAAATAAACACAAGTTAAAAAATCTTTAAACTGCACTTTTCATGCGATTGAAGTTATTAACATTTATTTTTACTTTAAAAAAAAATAGTTTTCTATCAGTGGGTATTTTTTTCTTCTGAAAGGCAATCTAGTTTCCTACAACTTTGTCTCAGACGTTATCTCAATTGAATGACCCATTTTCGTACTATGATTTATTGAAAATATCTAAAACCCCACTATGAAAAATTAGGCGTGGCCTAAGGTTGAACTCCGGCACATACTTCGATCATTGCCCTTAGGCGGCGTCCATTAATCACGCAACGTTACGAATCGAAATTTTCCCTCTTTTGTAACAAAACATGACGCGGAAAGTAACCCCCTCTAAATATTACGTAGCGCTCTTAAATCTCCCTCTCAATTCATTAAAGTCGGACTTTCCATAAAATTTTGATTAAGTTATTACTTGTTAATTTCAAGATAATTTAACGTATGGGTCATTCCACGCCGAGTGACCGAGAAAAAATACAAAAGTGTAATTGACCTCTTCCGATTTGAACAAAATATGGGGGACATGTTTATTTTGGTCTAACAAAAAGACGAGCATGAGCTCTTTTACTTAGAAGACCGGGTGAAAAGACAATTAAAAACAAAAATTTCTCAAAATTTTTAGCATTTAAGGAAATACGCGAACTAATTTTTGTCGATAAGTGTTTCTGATAAGGATGGTGCTATCAAAATGGAAATCTAAATATAGGGGAATTTACGTATTATCGGCAACCTAAGCAGCAACCTTCTTTCTATAGCCTTTTTCTCTAAGGAACGCACACATATGCAGTATTGGTTTGTTTACAATCTTTTGCTGCCAGCTGCTCTAACAAGTTCAGTCGAAAGAATTCAAAAAATGTTTTGAAACGCTTTTACAAAGCTCCAATCTTCTCTAGTGAGAGCGAGTATTGTCGGCAACCAGTTTTTCTTCGGCAACCGTTCCATTTGAACTGCTGTTCTATTATCGGAAACTCGAAATCAGCTACAATTTGTAGTGCGTGTGTTGCATTTCAAGAAAACCTTACTAGATTGCTTTTTCTCAGTGGAAAAATATAGTCAAATTGAAGCTGAAAGCATAAAGAATCGTTTGCATGCATTCAGCGAAGTGTTTTCGTAAGAAAATCCAGTGAGAATAGTGTTTCAATTTGTGTTGCCGAAAATAGTCTGTCATGCCGAAGCCGTCATTTCCCCTACTCATTCTGAAAAAAATCCGTTTTAAAATTTTAAAGCAAATAAAAAAATGGCAACACTGTACAAACATAGTAAATTCATATTTAGATTCCTTCTCTAATTTTCTCATAAAAACACTCTATTATGGTAATTGTAGCTTAAAATGTTTCCAAGATATTGACAAAAGGCAAAAGTGCTTTCTTGAAAATCATGAAAAATAGAAAATGCTCCCCTGGACCGAGGGGTGCTTAGATCGGCACTACAATTTGTATTGGTAAAAGTTAGACCAATGTAAACATCTTCTACAAATTTCATCCAAATCGGAAGAGGTCCATTTCACGAACACTTGGCGGGGAATGACCCATATTAGAAATAAAAACAAAAGGTAGCGGACCTGCATTTCAAAAGTTTGCTGAATGCAAAAAACTCCAGATAGAATATTAAAACACATCCAATTTGCAAGCTTGATGTGATGATAGTGATGAAATTTGTTGACCAAAAAATCGTTATTTTCATGATGCAAAGCTTTAGTGCCCCCTCCCCAATTCGTAACAATATAGCTGACCCACTCTAACCACCTATAAGCGTTACGTAATGCATTGACGCCGCCTTAGCGAACAATTATGCAAAGTTTCATAGAATCCAGAGAGGTAAAATCTAAAATGTGTTTATTTGTTTCGCTATTTGGCCTAGAACTGGTCAATCGCACAAATAGCCGACAAAAACACTCGTTCACTCACAGAGAAGTAACTAACACTGCTTTCCTTCGCTCACCCTTTTGGAAACTTAGCAGGGTTGCCAACATTTTTTTCAAAACCAACTATCTAAATGCGCCCAAATAAACTGGATTGTTGTTCTTTAAAACATGCAAATATTTCAACTATTCAAGATATTTTTAGCAATGGTTTTTGCATTTATTTATTTGGTAATTCTTCACTGTTAGAAAACTAAGACGAAAGTAATTAAATCAATGTTGACCTAAGAAGATACAGCATTATCAGGGAATCAAAAATATCTCAAAATGATACGCGATCAACGAACTGAATGAAAGCGCTTTGTCAGCAATGGAAAGCAATATTAATATAATCTTCTTCCCTTTTTGTCCATGACAAACTGTCGTTGCAATATAGCTCACTCGACGAAATCAAAAATAGTTGTACATAGCTATTTGCGGCGAAACTATTGAGTGTAGCATTTTGATGTCTTTAAGAATGTTTCTTCATTTTTTTAGTACATTAATTGAGTAGTGAACATTTTTGATTAAGGGGGGTAGACACTTAGATAAAAAAAATATGTCTTGCTGAAATTGATGAACATCTATGGAAACATTGTAGATGAAGTCATTTTAAGAAACTTTGTGCAAGACGTAATTTTTTTTATCTCTCAAGTGGATGAAATTCATGTAAAGGATTTAAATCCATATTTATAATTTTCAACAATAACTTTAAAGAAGTGTATCTTCCAGATTAGCCAAAGCCCTAGAGCACTCAAATTTGGCCAATAGATGCTCTGAAACACAATGTATCCACATGCCAAAATTCGTCTCTCAAGAACGTTGTTTACCCCCTGGCGATAATAGGTTAAGGCATTGCCGAAGCCGACATTTCCCCTAATCTTCTTCCCCTGTTTTCCATGACAAACTGTCTGTGCAATATAGCTCACTCGGGCCGGTACACAGTGGGACGAAATCAAAAATAGTGGTACATGGCTATTTGCGACGAAACTTTTGAGTGTAGCTTCATTTTTTGAGTACTTTAATTGAGTAGTGAACATTTTTGTTTAAGAGGGGTATACACTAAGATAATTTTTTTTTTTATGTCTTGTTTAAATTGATGAAGATCTATGAAAACATTGTAGATTAAGTCATTTTAAGAAACTTTGTCCAAGACGTCAATTTTCTATCTCTCAAGTGGATGAAGTTATAGGGTGAAAATGTAGTACCAACGGTAGTACCCCCTTAAAACCCGTTTTTTACCACAACTTTTTAGTTTGAATTTTTAATTTTGTTTCAATGTTCTACAAAGTTGTAAGTGCTCTTAAAATTCACATTTTTGTTGCATGAAGCAAATCACTATCTTTTCATGTAAAGGATTTAAATCCATATTTATAATTTTCAACAATAACTTTTTTTATTATAGTCACTTTAACGCTCTTGGGTCATTCGTGACTAGTCCGGACGTGAGATTTGAACTTGTGACTTTGGCGTGAGAGGTATGAATGCTAACCGCTACGCCGGGATCGCCCCTAACAATAACTTTAAAGAGGCGTATCTTGCAGATTAGCTGGTATTAGCAGCTAAACTCAACGTATTTCCGTTCAACAACTTATACCCTACTGTTACATACACAATTTACAGGGGCATCCAAGGGGATGCCTAATGAATTTTCTAATGAAGTCAGTTTTCCAAGTATGTACATTAGAGTGGGTTGTAACTGCGACAAACTTGTTTGGTATTGTATTCTCTAATCTAAGTCCGAGTTTTGGTGAAATTTGAGCAATATTTGTATTTTTGGTAAGCAAATGAATAGGACTGTTCCGTTACATTTTCCCAAACAAAATTTAAATTTCTACCGCAAATCGAGATTATAACCAAATTCGTTCAAATGTTGCCCAGTTGTTGGGGACCAGAATAAGCATTAAAAATAGCAGTGGGGAACCCTCTCTAATGTAAAAACTTGGAAAAATGGTCATGAAAACAGCAAAACGTAACAAAACAATGAGGTAATTTTTAGAAAATTCATTAGACAAGCCCTTGGATCCCCATATGAATTGTATATGTAACAGTAGAATAAAAGATGCTGAACAAAGCAACGTTGAGATTAGCTGCTAATACTTGCTAATCTGCAAGACACACCCCCTTACAGATAGCGTTAAAAAACTATAAAAAGGGACTAAATCCTTCAAACAAATAGCGGTTTGTTTTTACAACAACACTGTGCAGTTTTAGAGCACTTATAACTTTGTACCACATTGAAAAAAATTAGAAAATTCAAACTAAAAAGTTATGGTAAAAAACAGTTTCAAGGGGTTATTACCGTTAGTACTCCATTTTCACCTTATAACTTCGTCGACTTGAGCGATAGTACATTGACGTCTTGGATAAAATTTCTTAAATGATTTCATCTACAATGTATTCATAGATAATCATCAATTTTAACAAGACAAAAAATTTTTTTTTTATCTTAGGTATACTCCCCTATAACCAAAAATTTCACCACTGCAATAGAGTATTTAAAAATTGAAGAAACATTATAGAACACATCAAAATACTACACTAAATAGTTTCGTCACAAATGGTCATGTCCCTCTTTTTTGATTTCGTCCCACTGTGCGGTAGAAGGAAACATTGGTAAAATTGTTGAGATTTTTTGACGTAGAGCTACGTCTTTATCGACTATCTTCTTCTTCTTCTTCTTCTTCTTCTTCTTCTTCTTCTTCTTCTTCTTCTTCTTCTTCGCATTTCAAGCTTATTGCTTATGGCATATTAGCTTATTGCGTGCTCTCAACTTAGTGTTCTAGATGCACTTCCACAGTTATCTATTGAGAGGTTTCGATGCCTGCCACCATTTTTGCATTAGTAGGGTTAACTATCCCAGTTCCAGCCTATTAAGCACAACCCGCACTTAGTATTTCTTAATCTAGCGCAGTTTAGCACCAAACGGAATGTTATTATTACTGATGGCTTCCAAATGTATTTACCTTTGATAAAGAGAAACCAATCGTTGAGATATTGTCAAAAGTCTAAAACTGCTTCTTGACGCCAAACTCGGCCTATGGATTCTAAACTCGGCCTAACGTATTGGAACGCCCTTGAAACGCCAATGAATTCACTTCGGTCTATCGGATGAAGATAAAAATTGATTCGGTGGGAGCGCTTCTTTTGTTTTTTGGGAATAATGTGTGCAAACCTTCATATCACGCGTTCTCATTGACTTCGTTCCGTAGCTTATTAACTAAAGTATCGTACCAAACGCATAATTGACTTGTTAACTCTGAAATCATGGATTTATTTGAAGTTTTCTGCTCGATAGGCCCAAAATGGGCGATTAGGCCGAAGTAGTTCTCTACCCTATAATTGTATGGCAAGTAAAATCATACTCTATGTCCAGGTAGTCAAGAAATTTTCCAACCCGAAAAATTCCTAGACCGGACCGGGAATCGAACCCAGTCACCTCCAGCATGGTCTTGCTTTGTAGCTGCGCCTTTACCGACTGAGCTAAGGGAGACTATACTGGGGTGCAAATCAAAAAAAATGTGTGGTGAAAGAGTGTTAAGTTTTGAACGCTTGTAACTTTGTCATTTATAAATGAAATTAAAATCTTAATACGCCAATCGATAGCATATTACTTTACAAATCTGCTAAAATAAATACTTTTCCAATTTTCCATTGAAATATTTAGGAAACATGTACAAATGTGACAAAATTCACTGTTTTCATGAAATAAACGTTTTCCTCAAACCCATAATCCAGTACCAGTTGGTTGCACATCGTTCTGCTTGAACCTGAAAATATATAAAACAGCGCTGCTGTCGTGCCTCTGCTTATTACCGCTTCGGACGGTGTGGCACTGGGTCCTGCAGCAGGCAGGAGCAAGTCAGCGATTAATGTTGTATTTAAATGTACTAGCACTGTGCAAAAAAGTAGCCAGCATAACCCAAGTAACAATTTGGGTTTTATGAGGGTTCTGTAGACCATGATTTAGACTTGTAGAGTGCTTTAAACTCAATACAACAAGAAATGTTACTTGTGAATGTAAGCAGGGCATCAGCGTCTACCAGCATGTGTTAGGCGGCTAGTACATTAGCGCTAGCAAATCCGCACATATATAAACACCCCTAGGGGCTGTTCATTAACTACGTAGACAGTTTAGGGGGTGGGGTGTTGGAAATTATCCACGGCCCATACAGAGGGCAAGAATCCCAAAAAACTGTCTATGTAGTTAATGAACAGCCCCCTAGAGGTGGATCACGGCGTGATCACCTTGCCAACTAGCGATGGGGTCGAAGGAGACGGTTCAACTATTTAGTACGAAACGAGGAAATTATTTATACAGAACACAGATCTCCCTGTATATTTTCTCCCACACCACGCTGTATTCAAGGCGGACAGCACCACGTCAAAACTGCGCATGCGTGTGGTGTTCGATTTGTCCTGCAAAACTTTTACGGGCGTTTCTCTGAACGACGCTCTAAAGCTGGGTTTAGACTAGGCAAGTGAAATGATCAACTCAGTTGAATTCAATTGGCTTGAAAAGTTGAGCGTGGTTCAACTTTTTTCAATTCGCGTGAGTTGATCAAGTCAGTTGAATGGCATGGTTTACACGTTAAATTCGCGTTCAAGTCAGTTGTATTCAACTGCCTTGATCCATTGATTTGCCCTGTCTAAAACCCGCTTAATGGTCGGTCCAGCCGTGCAAGACGATCTTCAGTCAATTCAGCTCCGTTTCCACCTCCATCGAATAGCAATTGTTTCAGACGTGGAGCAGATGTACCGAATGATATTGGTGTACCTGTTGGATCAACGACTTCAATGCATCTTGAGCTTGAGCTTGAGCTTGAGCTTGAGCTTGAGCTTGATTGACCGCCCACGGTTGCTACTCTGTTATTGCCAGATCAGCTGTAATTACACAGAGAACCAATAGACGATGCTTGGGACTAGCAATCATCCTCAATGTGTAAAAACTGGTGATCTTAAATTAGGCAATACCAGCGCCGGCCGCGCCCGAACACAGGTCAAGAAAGGAATGGGAAGGATTGTGTTGACATGACACTCGCTTTGACGGAAGCCGAGAACACCTCTGCACTTCCACGAGGAATCACTGGGATGTTGGATAAGAGGGTTGGGTTTGCAGCAGGGTTCGTTTTGGTAAACAATAAGCTGAATTGATGTCCTAACGATCATATAACGCGAAGGAGCTTGGGACTAAACCCACGGTCTTCTGCTCAGTGAGCAAAAACGTTTGCCACTAGGCAGACGAGCACCTTTTTAATCACCGAGTTGCTGTTATTACCATGTAGTCATATTAACAAATAAAACGATTGACGAATCTTGATTGTGGATGGGCCTGAGATTAGACTCATGATGTTCTGCTCAGTAAGCAAAAACGGTTGCTCTAAGGCCACCGAGCCCCTCATATCACATAATACCGTTGCTCAAATTTGTGTATCCATTCAAACCCGGAACCAACGACAACAACGAGTTTCGCAAAATACACGATACACAAGCGATTTTACCATAAATCTCTTTGATATGTAAGGACCTGGGACCGCGTTTTTCTGCTCAGTAAGCAGGCCACTGTAACCGACGATCTTTCAAATCCGAAAACTAAAAACTACGAAAAAGTACTTAGGCCTTCATTAAGTTCCACTTTCACGCGACGTACAATGTTTCAATTTGCTCTTTACGTATTGTTCAGGCTAGGCCCTTTTCAAAATTTACGCGAGAAATACGCACAATCGTCACCTACCTCGCAAAACTGGTTCCAAACGACAACAAAGGCATAAGCAACGATGGATTGTTGAACTTTGCTGGCTCCGGTGGTGTAGTGCACAGCAAAAAAAATGTAATATCGATCAACGCAATTCAAGCTGATGTATGAAATAATGATGTAATTGTAATTTTGTAATTTATCAGCACACACCCTGGTCGACCACTGTAAACCAATCTGCCGTTCAGCGTTTTCGGTTTTTGTTTCTGGATCTTTAGTTGCCTCTGTGATATACTTACTTGCGGCATACTATTTTGGGAGTGTATATGAGCGTGTACCATGTACGGTAGCTCATCTCTCATCGTGATGGTGGGACATAGTAGACAAATTAGAGAGAAAACAAGGAGGTATTAGTATTAGTTATATGTAAACAAACAAAACAAAAGTTAGATAATGCGGCACTGTAACTACTACTTTAGAGGTATGATTCGTCATGTTTAACTCAATGTTTCAATTGAGGCAAACTATCTATCTTACAATTACAAAAGCAAACCTAAACTTACAATTATATGCAAATGCAAAATGAAACTTGACAAATCATCGTCAATTCCCTTATTCCAGGGCAGGGCCTGACGATTTGAATCTAATTTTGATCAGTGAACGGGCACCATATGGTACATTTTCTCACCATGAACCTATCATTTCCAGCCTATCTGAACTATTTAATAAATGGAAGCCATAACATGGATTACGCTCCCCCTAAGCGGGCCCTCCGAATCCTGTCTCTGTCTTATCTCAAATACAAAATGCCAATGGTATGAATGTATCTGTACATCAAATCCTTGTATCTGTATTAAATACAAAATGCCAATGGTATGAATGTATCTATGTAACTTGGAAATGACGTACAATCAAATAAACCCGTAACCCACTCACTTGGTCAGGCTTCAGAATCGTCCAGTGGGCAGTGCGCTCTACACGCCAAGTTACCTTTTTTTCAAATTTAACGCAAATTTGATATTTTACCCATTGAGTGTTGATTAGTCACACTGAAACATTGTGAGAGAAGTTGAGGTTACTAGTGTATTAAATAATCTAGGTCCTATTTAAAATTATATCTGAAAAATCCAAATCTGGCCAACGCCCACCCTAATCCTAAACCTGTTCTAATCCACCTGAAATGACTAACGAATGGAAGACTTTGACTACCCAGTCATTCAATAATCTCATTCCGTGCCTTATGGCAACTTGATGATTCTATTGCGCTCATCTTCTGGCACCACCCAGGGGAGACTTGGTCCTGTACCCAATGCTTAACTTATCTCCATTCCACTCAGCTACTCGCAATTCCTTGTGATATAGTTGGTGGAATATTATTATATGAGACAATTCAATGCAGACGTCTTTCCAAATTTGGCAGATCGACAGGTAATCGGTGAGTTACCACGATAGTTGCTATTCAACAACTCGACAACGTCCCATCGTCAACGCCTGCTATGAGAATTTCCCATAGCAGACGCCAACGAAATGACGTCATCGAGCTATCGATCAACTACCCTGGTTATCGCCTGGTACCTTATAGCACGATGCTAGGAGGCGAACCGGAAGAATCGATGAGCTACCTCCCCCCTTCTGTTAAATCTATCGCTGAGTTGCTGAAAAACTATTTTTCAAACATTGCCCTCAACGACTTCAATGCATCTTGTGGAGAAACCTATTTAGCAAGTTCTCACTTAAATTTCAGTAAATAAATGCACAAGAGAAGATGATTAAGGCATAAGAAGTCCCGATAATTTCAAATAATATTGGTAGAAAAACAACAGAGATCCACCATTAGTTTAAACGACAATGTTTGAGATTATTTCATTAATCTGAAACTTACTGTTTTGTTACAAATACTCAACATCAGTTAGGTTAACTTTGATGCTTAACCGATGCTGCTACACAGCGCGCCTGCTTCGTTGCCATGAAGTGAGCTTGTTCGCAGGATTACAAAGTTTTTTGTCATGTTAGAGGTATAACTGTTAATAAGTATTGTATTTCCAGATTTCAATTCCAATATAAAAGCTTCAAGTGTAAGCATCTTAATCATTCTGTACTGGTAAACATGTTTCGAAATATTTTACTATTAATAATGAAAAACTGGACAAAACTGGATGAATTCTCAATAAACTGGAAGGTTTCAAATTTCAACTGTATAGCTGGATGCGTCCAAAAAGACCGGAAGGATTCAGTTTAAACTGGTCAGTCACACAATTCGTAGTTGGTCGAAATTATTGAACTTTTGATACCCTGATTTGCATTTGTTGCCAGACATGAGAAAGAAGGCTTATTCTCTTTCAATGAAAACAAAGAATCGGTTAAAACTTAGGTGAAAGAACCAGTGGATTGTCTAACTGATTTTATTTTTAATCAATAACTCACGATGGAAATGAATATGGAGACCGGAGGCTGTTGAAATTCGTTACAAGAGAATAATTATTGTCGGTAAAAGAATAATGAATCAATTTAATTGGAGATGTTTAACATCAATGTCAGATTTAAATTGAATATTGTTTAGGATAGATTAGGAAATGCAAGTATAGAATTGATAGTACCGTTATAGTACAGCAGTGTCAAATTTTTTCCATAGAAAGTAAAAAGCGACCAAAGGACAATTTAGAGCAAGGTACGTGTAGGAACTCGTCCACGATCTCGCAAGCAGGACTTACCCATTTGACGGTCGACTAGTGAAAGAGGAAGTGCACAAAAGAGGCCCGAGCAGACGTGATGCAAGACAGTTGGCGTTAGCCCTGTGGCTGATAGTGTTTAACAATAGGAATATACCGAGGGGTTATTCAATAGCATGGTTTCTCATTCCCCACAGTACGAACCGGATCGAGCATTCCCTTTACGAAACTCACCCGTTGAAGAGCGATGGTGGCTACCACTGGCAAAAGAAATGATCGCCAATTCGTTCATGTACCTCCACTCTGTTACATGAGAATTGTCTTTTGCTCGCCTTCTACTTTCTATATATAGTACAGTTGTCACCCTGCCTTACTATAATGCAACTATAACAATCCTGTACTTTCATCGCCTCATCTGTCGTATAAAATGTTCGCTTTAAGTCTGATATTGACGATAAGCATCTCCCACTATGAAAATCGTTAACTTCATGCATGAAGTAATAGAACATGGTTGGTTAAAATGAACTGATGTTATGCAAAATAAAAAAAAAATGGAATTCTTCTACCGTGGACCTTTATTATTTTGAATGACATATCGTACATACTAACGAGAACCATTTTTAATTTGAACTTCTAGAAACAATATGAGCATCAGGTAAGCGTGTTTCTGGTAGCCTTATCTGCTGTTTTGTTTTGATTCTGCGTTCCGTTTCGCAATGTTCCATTTCGCTTTACTCCGTTCCATGTGCTAAATGACGTTTGGGCTGTTTTTTGTTTTGCACGGCGGGCAGATTAAGGGGAAGCAGACCGCTCCGAAAAAAAAATTACGTTTTGATTTTTCTAAAAATATTGAAAAAAAGTATCAAAAATCTAAAAAAATCACATTTTTTCTAATTTTTTAAAGAAAATTCACGTGCAAAAACATGTTTTATAAGTCACTATGGCATAAAGTTGGACTCAAAAAACCACAAAACATCAACTTTTCGGTTTTTCTAAGAATCCAATTTTTTTTCATGATGGGATAGAAAAATTTTTTTTGCATGTAATTTTTGACAAAAATCTAAGGAAGAAACTGATATACTAAACTGAAAAATAAAAACGTACCGAAAATATTTTTTTATTTTTGGGCCGGTGAGCTTCCCCTTAACGGGTTTGAAATAAAAATGTGTTTAGATTAAAAACGGTCAGATTACCACGGTATATATTACCGAAGAACGCCATTAATTTGGATAAATAGCTACAGTTACGATTTTGAATTTGTTTAACTAGTACCGTATCGCTACGTGATTTGCATTATGAAAAATAATGTTGACAAAAAATAATAAAATAGAGCAGACTGAACCAAAGCATGAACGTGGAGATTACGCTTGGGAAAATGAAATGGTCAAAGGCGTATAAGAGCTACCTCATGTTAGACGAAAATCAGTCATAAGTGACGCTTATGAAATTCACATGTCGAGTTTATTTGCCTCAGCGTAGGAGTACCAGTTATACAAATTCTAAATAAGCACCGTTTGCTTGTAACTTAAGCTATTCAAACCAACGGAGTTGTACGGTATCATATTTCTACGACATTTGTGCAAAACAATCAACCTAGTATCATTAGACCACGAGTAGTACGTCTGCAGAAATGACTTGTACCAACAACAACAAAAAAACCACCTCATCATAAGCAAAAGAGTAATGAGACCAATTAGTAAATTTTTCAACCCAACCACCTGCCAAAACTGCAACGCACATTTTGCTTGACGAATGATCTACCCCTCCCTTCCATCCAGCAGCAGGAGCATCACACACGTTGCTTTCGTTCCGCATCCTCAACAATAATCCTTTCCTTTCATTCGGAACTGGAAAACAGAAAAAAAAAACGCATCTGAGGTCACCGGGAAGGATGTTCTTCGCGCTGACCGTATGCTGTTTCATATTTCTTTTTGACGAACTGTTGTTGCAGCGAGCGTCGAGGAAAAAAAAATAACATGATGCCTGATGGCACAAATGTTTCAATTTGAGCGTTGCAAGACTGAAAGGAAATGTGGATCGAAAATAATTCTCCAACAAAAAAGAAAGAGCCATGAAGAGCATAGGCTAGTAAAAATAAAAATGAATAAAAATTTAATTACCAGAAAAGTGTTAATCATTGCAGTTATCGTTCCCATCGGCTGGCTCGTTTGGAGGAAGGTTTCTCCGGTAGCTGCTTTCGATCCGGTACGGGGGAAGATAATCAGCAGTAAAATTGAATTAACTCGCGAGCAGGGTAATTAATTTATTAGGGCCCGAATCGATGCCAATCGATGCCGTAATAAAAGAGAGGAAATTTGTCCACGCTCGTTTCCCTATTGAATTGACGGTAGGGATCGAGAAAGGGTTCCCGCATTCACTTTGGCTAGTGGCCTCCGGCCTATTCATATGACCGTAATAATTGTATCAGCTTGAGTGGCCGCGGCCCGGTCTTGTTGGACGTACAGAAAAGTACGATTCTCTCTTTTTCACAATTGAGTTGTATTAAATTTAATTAGTTTTGTTATGATTTATGATCGTTCATCAAAAACAGTTTAGTTTATGGCTTTTCTCTTCGGGCGGAGGGGCAGTAGAGAGAGATCGAGTGCGTATTGTAAGCGGAGAGCGCGTATTGTACAGAGTCGATGTAACGAAAAGTTGTGCCGGCGTGCTGCATTGGACATTGAATCTCTGCTCCTACTGTTGTTTAGATGCATGGCCTCCGGGGGGGGGGGGTTGAGGTGGAATACAGAGGGAACGAGTGAGCGGCTATTTTAATTGCGAAACCGGAAGCGGTGACATCTTTTTCAATTCTGTGGGCTATTGTGAATGCTTTGAGCGTTGTCGATTTTATTACTAACAGAGCGGCATCGTTATCAACGACAAAATATCTACAAATACAAAATAAATCTTTCTTTTTGTTCATGGTAGGATGATTAACTTTCTGGAAATATGATAGCATTTGTGATCTGAGACTAACATATACACCTAAATCATTCTGAAACCGCACAGAATTCAGGATTTCATCCATATATGTTCTATATGAAATATAAGTCAATAACTGATGGTGCTTAGGGGGCCTGTGAATGCCCAATTAACAACTCTGAAATAATTTGACTTCTACTTTGATTTATGATGGTTTTATAATGGCAATGAACAATCCATTTAGTTTAGAAACAGCATTTCACAGTGTAAAACGTTCCTGCTTAGTAGTTCACCTTTTCGCTGTTTTAAAAACCTTTTACAGTCTGGCGAGAAGTCAAAAACTATCTTGTTTTAAAATTAAATCTAAAGTAGCTCTCAATCCCACCATATAAATCAATCATAAACTTTATTAGCTATTTTTTTATTAATATCTTGATAAAATTCTCAATAAACGTGTTCTATCATTATAAAAGTAACCATTAGGTTTTAAATGATAGCAAAAAGCATTTAGTGTTACCTTTTAGACTTTTTTAAGTGTAATGTCTCCTCTGTTTACAAATTTAACTTTAACTCATAGTGAATAAAAGCCAAATTTATGACAAGGATATCTCAAAGGGTAAACGAAGTATGATGAAAATTTCAAGCGATGCAAACGACCGAAGGGAAGTCGATTTCAGTAAAATTTAGTTCTTTAGGAGAACCAGTACGTCCGGTTGAACGGGTACCAAACCACTGAAACTGTCAGTTAGCGGATACTAGTTGATTTCCGATCCATAGCAGCAATTTTATTCAGCGAAAAGGTCATCTCTTCGAAAAATTTCATTCAACCGGACATTCCTGCATCGTTTGATGGTGCACTTCCAGAACCATCCGGAAGAAGGGGATCTTTTTCGGGAATGATTATTTTGTTTGTTTTTACAATCTTCGATTTTCAATCTTTATTTCCTTGGATATAACTTTATTTGAGTCAATATTTTGAATGCAAAAATCATGAAAAACAAAAATCTAGGTTAGCTTAATAATCGATCTGAAGAATATATTTTATTTTTTTTATGTAAAATAATTAGTCAAATCGATGTTTTCCTTGTGTTTCGATGTTTTCACGCACATTTCACATCAAATTTTATATGGCACCTAAAACTAGACCACTTCATGAGAACTTTCAGAACCTTCTCCAGAGTGGGCCAACTAGACAGATTCTAGCATCAATGAGGTTTTGATGGATGCATCAATGGCAAAGCAGTCTTGACCAGGGTTTTATGAATGCTGTTTTATAGTAGCTTTTAAGTATTTAATAAAACTAAAAATTTGACTTGGGTGGCTGCCTAGAAAAATAAATCGTTTCCAAAATTTAATATGTGTACGATCTTAAAAGGTTGAGATTCCACTAAACTTCTTTTCAAAACTCCACTCTAAAAGGCGAATATGTCAGATCTTCATTAAGGCAGTTTTTTTTTAGATTAAAAATATCGAGTACTATTCAGACCTGAATTTTTCATAATTTTAGAAATAATAAGGATTTGAAATAAAATTTCAGCATTGTGGATTTCGACAAGCTCCTGAACAATGGTGATAAAAATAATTCAGATTTCAATCTTCAAAAATGTTTCTAACATGAGGTTAAGAAAAAAATCACGTTTTCAAAAGCTTCTAAATACTTAACTGAGAAAATAATTTGAATTGATCAATAATCTTGGACACAATTGTTTTATTCAAATTCACAATTCATTTAATTCTTGTTTTTTCTTCTATTGAGCTTGGAATATTCTCTGGACGTCAAACTTGACGAGTTTAAGAATATGAATCTTACTAGGGGTAACTATTTTGACCACGTTTTGACAATATGTTTACGTGTTATTATTTGTTTATTTGTTTATTTATTTACGGATATAGAAATCGATTTAAAATATAAGGACATACATTCTGTTTTTGTAATTGTTTCCCCCGGTGATCGAACTCTTAAAAAACGAGAAAACTTACGGCACGACGTTAAGGAGCAATTCTATGCTAAATGATGAACTGATCAGACGAAATGCTCTCCAATTTGCATGAAACTTTGTATAATTGATTGTTGTGGACATTCATTCACATTAGAGCTGAATTTTGGTCGCTATTGAAAATTTAGTCGATTGATGAATTTATGTATGGGCCCAAATTAGGGCATTTAGCCTTTCCTTTGATAATTTGATCTTTGAAATCGGCCCAGTTGTGCAAAAGTTATGGTGTTTTAAAAAAACCATTTTTGAAAAAAAAAAATGAAAAAGAAAAAGATTTTTGGACCATCCAACATGGAAATGGTCCACTAATGACAAAATAAAACAATGCGGGTCAAATATTTTTCGATAAAGAACCATTGTATCGTGTTGCTTTAATGGCTGAACTATAATATAACACGGAAACGTCACTTTTCAACGAAATAATGTCTGAGACCAAGTTGCAGGAAAATAAATATCTAATCTTGATAAAATATAAATGGTTAAAAAATCAGATATTAAAAAATAAAATTTTAAATTTTCGATTAGTACCTATTTTAAAATATAATGCTAAAAAAATGCTAACCTTGGACTAAATTTAAAAAAAAAATATTAGAGGCAAGTTTTGGTGAAATTTTAAATTCTTAATCATATCGTTCGTATACCATGCAAAAATTGCAAACATTTCGTCTAAAAAATAAGAGTTTTAAAATTTTACAAAAATATGATGAACAACGGTTATTCCTCAGTTCCATTCAAGTAGTGTTGGCGCTGCTCTGCGTAGTATTCGTTTTCGTTTTCTTTCGTTTTGTTTTGATATGGGTCAGTCGCTCGCTCAAAGTGGAAGTCAAGAACACAATTGGATTTGGCTTCCCAATGGAAGTGCGAAGCCCTCCATAGGCGAAATTGCCAGTTTTGTGGGGGAACTGGATGCAGATCGTGTTGAGATGGAAGCAACGTACTGGATAGCGGGAAAAAGGCGATCGTCCCCAAGTTCAAAACGGAAATGATTCAATAAGTTATTCATAAAATCATTATTATAAACCTTAATACACTTAAGCTTCCACCGGTATTATCGTCTGATTAAGTCCCGATTACAAAAATCAGGCTGTGTCAGTGTTATTCAATTCGATCCTAAACAAACATTCGGTGGATCCTCCAATCAGGGCCAGTTTAAAACGTTAATCTGAGTTGGATCTTACCGCCATTAAAGCATACCACAGTGTACACACTTAATCTAGCTCGGTAAAATCTCCAACAGCCGATTACCTCGGCATTTACTTTTGCTGATATCTCTGCAAAATATCTGTTTGTTAGCTGATATCTCAGCAAAATGTTATTTGTTAGCTGAGTCTCGGCAATTGTTTTACTGAATCTCAGCTAAATAAATTGCAGAACTACTCGGCTGTTGGAATCTCGGCGAAAACATTTAAGTATGTAGCATACGAGCATCCCTCAGCTGAGTCGGTAAAGGCGCAGCTACAAAGCAAGACCATGCTAGAGGTTGCTGGGTTCGATTACCGGTCCGGTTTAGGAATTTTTTTGGGTTGAAAAATTTCTCGACTTCCCTGGGCATAGAATATAATGACTTGTCACACAATTATACCAATGCAAATATGGTAAGCTATTGAGAGTACTCAATTAAAAATTGTGGAAGTGCATCTAGAACACTAAGTTGAGAGCACTCAATTAGCTAATATGCGATAAGCAGAAAGCTTGAAATGCATAGAAGAAGAAGAACGATTCAAAAATGAACTTGGGATCAGACAACTATTTCAAACACAACGACACCCAATTAGCCAAGTGACAAATCCAGGGTTGGAAAATGTCATTTTCAATGAAAAATCTCACGTGATATTTACAGAGATACTTCTGTCACTATCATCGGATGAGAAAACGATGACAGAGATTTTCTTCAAAATCTCATCATTTTTTTTTGCCATGACAGAACGTGAAAGTGTTGTGATCATCGTGATTACTAGCTCATTTATTGCCATTAAAGTTACTTGTACCGAGGAAATCTTACAAATATATTCACTCTACCGACTACATACGGTTGCTTGCTTAAATTCATCTAAATCAGTTAGAAATGTTGATGTCAATACCGTAAAAAAAAATTATTC
This sequence comes from Ochlerotatus camptorhynchus, assembly GCF_037179485.1. Classification (NCBI taxonomy): domain Eukaryota; kingdom Metazoa; phylum Arthropoda; class Insecta; order Diptera; family Culicidae; genus Ochlerotatus; species Ochlerotatus camptorhynchus. Next base: position 519,407 of record NW_027040795.1, on the reverse strand, counting down.
TCGTGAATGCTTGATCATTGGAAAATGACAAGAAATCTCATGATAGGTATTTCCATCTCGTGATAGTGAGAGGACCTGTTTTCTTATTGTCACAAGACGGCCGTGATATTTAGCAGCTCTAGACAAGTCTGTTCCGATTTCAACGTGAACGCTTGTCTCATGACACGTTTCTAACCGCACGAACCGAATAATAGATCAACGAATAACCGCGACGATCGAGCTTATCTCAAGTAACAAAAGGGATTCAAATATCGTGGTGATAATAATTGTACAAGGAAAATTGATTGAAATTGATCAAATCAATCCATTATCGTTGTGTGTCCTTAGTATTCGTGTGATCCAGAAAATTCCCGGAAGTGACTGACGCTGCAATCATTTCTGACGAGCACGTTAAAAAACGAACGCACAGCCACACGAATGACGGAACTACGGGCCATCCGGACAACCACAAGTTGATCACTGAAAACTCCATGTACGAAGTCTTAGGTCCCATTTTTTGCGAAGTAAATTCCAAATAATGAGATTTTTGCGATTCTAGGAAACTGGGAAATATGTACTGTGAAATTCCCCACAATATGGGTCTTTTTGGAATCGAGGTGTCGTGTAGGAACTGAAAATCGATTACTAACCCAAGATGGTGGCTTCCGGTTACAGAAAAGATTAGAAATACTGCCAAATACCCCACAATATGGGTATTATTGGAATCGGAGTGACGTGTAGGAACCGGAATGCGATGTCTGACGCCAGTTTTAAATCCAATATGGTAAACACTGTCAAATACCCCACAATAGGGATATTTTTGAAATCGAGGTGACCCACGACTGACGCCATTTTGAAATCCAAGATCGTGGCTTCCAGTTATAGAAAAATTGTAAAATACTGTCAAATACCGCACAATATGGGTATTTTTGAAAACAATGTGACGTGTAGTAAGGACCGCAAATCCATGTCTGATGCCTTTTTGAAATCCAAGATGGTGGCTTCCATTTACATAAAAACTTGGAAATACTTTCAAAGTGTTTTTATGTTACTTCATACGCGAAGTTTGCGATTTTCAGAAGTGGTTGGAAATGCTAACATGAAGCTTTAGTGTGATAATTTATTAGCTAGAGAATGATCTTTAGAAGAGGGTAGGTGGATAGTTCCGTTAGAGTACGGCAGCATGAAAATTGAATAGAAGTTGAAAATGAGCGAAGGGCCATTAATGCGACAGTATAAAGTAAAACGCACACCTTTTGCCTAACCCGTACGATGTAAGCGGAAACTTGAATCTACCCTCTTCTAAAGATCATTCTTTAGCTAATAAATTATCACACTAAAGCTTCATGTTAGCATTTCCAACCAACTTTGGAAATACTGTTAAATACCCCCACAATATGGGTATTTTTGAAATCAAGGTGGCGTATAGTAAGGACCGCAAATCCATGTCTGTAAAAACTTTTAAACCCAAGATTGTGGCTTCCGGAGAAACACTTCCGTATACCCTACAATATGGGTATTTTTGAATCGGGGTGACGTAAAGGGTCTGAAAATTCATGTCTGACGCCATAAGTCCAAGATGGCGGCTTTCGGTTAGAGAAAACCTTGCAAATACTGTCAAATACCTCATAATATGGATGTTTTTGGAATCGACTAAGACATAGACATAAATCGATAAAGACATAGATTTCCGGCCCCTACACGTCACCTCGATTCCAGAAATACATAAAATATATTGTGGAGTATTTGACAATCCCAACAAATCCCAAATAACGTGTGTTTGTTAACGAAGCAGATAAATCCCAAACAACGAGTTTTTTTTTCCTCACAGATTCGATTTATGAACCCCCAGTTTGGTTCGTAAATGCAGTTTCTAGCGAATAGAAATGCAGTGATACACACTTAGAAATAATTAATTTTACACGTGACGGAACCCGTCTTTGACATAAAATATGAGACGTAAACAAACATGTCGTGTCATATTAAGTGCTCCGAGACTGAAAAGTTCGTTGCTCGACGAAAAGTACGTTTGATTGAGCTAAATTTCGCGTCTGTTATGACTTAATTTTAATGTCAAAATAGATACTCGTATATGTCACTCTCAGATTAACATGATTTTACCTAGGTGTGTAGTTAAGATAAGTTTTTATTATTAGGAAGGCTGGTTCACCTCCGTACAATGCAGTGATAGCTTTAGCACTGCAACTGAACAAAATTAAAAGTAATCCCTAAATGTTATGGCAGGTTTGGAAAGAGTGTTAAATTTATTAGAAGAAGAGATCAAGAGTTTCTAGTTGGAGCAGCTTAAAACGTTTTGGTGAGTAGTTGATGAGTAGTGTAGACGAGAAGTGCAAAACGTTGTTACGCACCATAGTCACTCAGCAAATCATTTTGAGCAACTCAAACCATAAACTCTTGATCAATTCATATAGGAAATTTAACGCACTTTTCAAATCTTCAAAACTATTTAAAGGCTACTGTTTATTTTCTAAGTATCAGTGGAAAAACTGCCAGGAGTCAGACAAAAACGTGGATGCATCCCGGTAGAATGTGTCATTACTGCCCCGAAATAAATCCTCATATAAGGACTTTGACTACGAAACAACATCGAGATTTCACATGTAACGACATTTAAAACTGCGGAATGATGAATCCATGGATATTTATTGAAGATTTTTCCTTTCTCGAAACATAGGTACTGCCTATTAGGCAGCCCTTTCGGGCTTCGTCACTTCTAGAAAAGTTCCTTTTTTCTCAGCCAATCGAACAAAGAAAAATATTCGAGATACGATCAAGACAATAGGTTATCCATATTCTGCACTTTTTTTCCTCTATTCGGGACCTAACAACACTGCGACCAGTAATTTGATCTATTGTAGTATATCCCGTGTCCTTAGTTTAGTGCATGTCGTATTACTCCATCACTTTTTCACTGAGAAATGATGAAGTATTCGATTTTTTGTTTACAGTTGTCATTCTTGCATTTATCGCAAGGATACGACTTTAATTGAAAGATCCCGCTATTTATACCCTTCGGGGTGTTGAAACACCCTCCAAAGGCGCGCCCCTTTGTCAGTTAAAATTGGATTCCTTAGCAACAGAAATAAGCAATGACACCGATAATAACCATGCATCAGAGCCCTAGTCTTAACCACTTCAAACTAGGGAACAACGAATAGAAGATTAGGAATCACATAGGTGAAGACTAACTAACTCATTTTCTCCTTGTTTCAAGATCATCCTCGGTGGACAAAGCTGAGTCTTGTCACTATCAACAAGGCATAAAAAGTAACAAGGACTAAGATGTGTTCCTTGGATTACTGAAAAATCCTGTTCACTTATTTGAAGTAGTCAGGACTAGAAATCGGTGGTAAATCTTACATCCCGTAACGTACCACAAAACGGTGATCTACCCACGTTACGGGACATTCTGCACTTAGGATAAGATGAACAGCAAACACTGAATTTGAAAAAAAAAAGCAAGCAAATTACAGTTTAAGATTTCCCCTATTTTGAAACATGAGTGAAGCATTCGTGTCATATTTTGAAAATTAATTTTGATATTTTTGATGAGCTTAACTTAAACTGGAACAACTATTAAAATTTCGGTCTCGCGACCATGAATATAGTCATGCAAAGTAACATTAATTACATTCAATGATGGTCTCAACGTCATTCTTGTATGCACCTTGCAAGCAATCTTCTTCGCAATTTGCTTATTTGTGTCAAAAAATCCAAGACTGCGGAATAACGCCTAGCTAAGCATATAATCGGATAGACTATTTGTCAGAAACAAAACGACCTGGTAAGACACCTTGTTGCCATTTGTGACAACTGCCAAATTTTGCCGCTGCCGCTTCGCTTCCGCCCACATTACATTTCGACCTTAAAGCTCAAAATCCCACAGCTCACAGTATTTCAAACACGTGTCGCATTGCGCCACCAAACCCAAACGGTTCGTTAGATGGTACGTCACAGTTGCCTGATTTGACCTAAACACAAACAATGTGACAACAACATTAAAAAAAAACGATCAAAATCGTACTCTGCCAACCAAAACGTCGTCATTTGGGGGCAATTATCATTCATAAATCACGCGACGCATCCAGACATTTTTACACCCTGCGGCGGCGCCATTTTGATCGCACTGGAAATGAAAACAGTCATTTCCCGTCTGATGTGCCAAATAAAAACAAGTGTCGCCTGTGCAATTGTTATTTTTCGGCAATTATATTTTCATGAAGCGGATCTTGCGTCAAAGATCAACTATTCGGTTGATAATTTTGAATAATAGTCAACGGTGTCGCCATCGGAAAACTGTGTTTGGTAGATGTCAACGTGCTTTTTGTTTCAAACGAGAATGAAAAATTACTTTTTTCAAAATCAACCATTTCCACCCGGAGGCTTCCTTTCCGTCTTGACAAATTGTCGTCCATTGTTCTCAATTAGAAGGGAGCGATCCACGCGCCGCCACCAAGGCGCGACACAGGAAGTCGATCCAATTGATGTCAAGCGTGTGTGTGAGAGAGAGTTACGTTATCGTTTCCTCGGAATTCCACGGACCTAATCAATAATTCATTTTCCCACCGCCACCGCCACCCGTTTAGCTCCTGGCAGCAATGACGACATACAATCGCTCCCCTCGGATGCCGTGAGCTATTGGAGACGTGTATTACGACGCTAACCGAGAGGTGGTGTACCTACACATAGTTCACGTGTCATTTTTTATATTGAACTTTCCATTTTTATATGCGTCGATTTGAATTATGAATGGCCGGAAAAGTGACCCGATTTTTCCGACCACTCTCGCCCCAGTCCCTATTCTTATGTCGAAGCGATCTGAATGGTGGGAAGTAACAATGTTGATGATTTTTTGTGTACTCTCTGATAGCATTGTCGCCGAAGGGAAATGCTACCACCGATGATGATGCCCTGTGTGTGTGTGTGAAAAATCATGATGAGTAACGTTCCCAAAGTGACATTGTTCATGAAAAAGTGCCGGGCAGCAGCGCGTTCATGTTCGGTGCGGAAGTCGAAAGTGTCGAAAAGGTTTTGGGGGGTGCAACAATTGAAGAAAAGCATTAGTGCACAATACGATTGTTACGTGAAAAATGATTTGCTTGTCAGCGAGCGGGTAACAGCCATCATCGGAACAATAGCATTCGGGATGACAACTGAATGAGCATTGTTCTGCGAGGGTGTTCTTGGTGCAGAAATTCCTGACTTGAAAAATGGGCTGGTAAGAGCCTCAACTTATGAAATCTGATTTTAAATGTCCTATCTTATTTAATCCATGAGTCTCGTTTTAATTTTTTTAGACACACAAGAGGGAACGCGGCATCCAGCAAGTGTCATCTTTCAGCAGACTGCAGCAGCTCCAGCTAATGAACCACGAGTTGGTCCCCTCCACTCGGTTCATCAAAAATTGTTGCTAAATCCTGCTAATTGGTTTAGGGTTAAGTCGTAATTAGGTTCACTTGCGTCAGATCCAATTACTCTGTACCACCGCACAGTGCATTTGATCCTTGGCACAGACGCGGGGGTAACTTGACTACTGGACTTAAAAATCGTTCAACCGCCCGCAGTACCACACGGGGCCCGTTCGCTCGTAACATGTAGTAGCCGCATCGGGTTCGGCCCATGTGCTTTTGTCCATTTTTCACGGTCATTAGTTCCAGTATAAGTTAGCTCGCTTCTGCTCTACTACAATGCTGCTGCTTCTCCCGTTCAATAGGGCATTAATAAATATATAACTTGACCGGGCTCTTCTTCTACGGACGTGTCGTGCCGTCGCGTCTTTGGTCGTTCGTCGGAGCGTTTCTTGCTCAATCAACTCCCATCAACAATGGGAGGGTATGCAGCAAGGCAGTGACCTGGGTAAAAGCCTTTTGAGATTTTAGTTAAAATCATTAATGGAAGATAACTTTGCTACCGGGTTGCCCTAATACAAATCACGCTGAAACCCAGCCACTTCTCTCCGCTGTCTTTGGAAACTTTGAAGAAGACGAACGAAAAAGAAAATTTCATCAACACTCCGGCGGCGGGCACGACGGCGGCCAACCATCTTCATGAATGAAGTCTCCCGAAGCACGTTTGAATGATTGAAATTATCCATGGCTATAATTTAAACTTGTCCAGTGGAGAAAGAGCAGCAACTCAATACGTACACAACATTGTTCTTGCTGGTCCCCTTCGGATGATGATGATGTTGATTCGATCCGAAACACAGAAAACGAATCGTTACACCATGAATTATATAGTTGGACATCGAGCGGCAGCAACTTGCATCTCTCCCACTTCATCTTATCCCACCAATAGAGCAGCAGCTAGAATTACTCTTCCCCTGTAGTGCCCATTTCTGAACGCAGAAGCCCTACACGCTGCCTCAAGCCAACCCACAAGAATCTCCTCGGTCAAAAACTTGTTACTTTTCCCCCGGCCGGTGGAGTGGTTCTTCGTCTTCTTCGTAATCGGTGTTTTTACTACAACTTCTTCTCCCCACACGGTCCCCTGTGATAGCAAATAAGAAGCTTCATGTTCGTGTAGGTACGTTCGTTCTTTTTTCCTTGGGTTGCAACCTTGCTACCCTGGCGACAGGGGCGTGCTCGGTTGATCGTACGGCGCCAAATATAACTTGGTTTGGTAAAACCTTTCTAAACACCAAATTTCGATTTTGAGTTTCAGCAAAACAATTTGCTGAAATGGGTAAAGAAAAATAAATCTTTGCTGGAAACCAGTAAGAGCATTTTTAGCATTGCCGAAATCCAGTACAACAGACAAATGTCAAATCATGTGCTGGTAATCAGTAAGCTGAGCTTCCTGTCTACTAAAGTGACAGGTTGCCAAAACCCGTCTACGCTATTTGAAAACTAATGTGAACTTTGTTATTGTCGTTTTCATGTTGCTGTGATTCCGGGCGTGGGTAGTTTTTTTTTTTCTCTAAAATCAATGTTTTGTGGAAACATGGAACCAGAAATAGAAACTGATATCTACAAATTTAAGTCAGACAACAAGGATATAAAGGAACTGTTTGGTAAGTTCATTTATAGAAAAAAAAAACTTATGTGTCTGCTGGTTTGGTTCGTGAAGTAACGTTTCCATTAAAAAAAAATAGACAAAGATTGTCAATTTTTTTATGGGTTTACCTTCACTCGCAATGACAAAACTACCCATGCAGCATCAATCATAGTAACCCATGAGTCAACAGACAAAATTTGACAGCTCTACCAGTCGACTCTAACCGTGATGGCAAAAACAGTGAAGCAACACCGTTCAGAAGTGTGCGCGTTCAAAGAACGGCACCCGGCCGCGTCGAAAACGGACATCGTGCGGTACTTTGTGGACGCCGGATACGCCCGTTCCGGCATCTACAACATATTGGCACTATTAGACAACAATCAGAGCTTCGAAAGAAAGCCCGGTTCCGGACGACCCTGAGCGACAAGAAGCTCCAAAGGATGTTGAAGAGGAAGGTCTAGGGAAAAGTGGCTACATCAAGGGCTACATCGCTGCGTGTGCTTGGCCGGGAAGTCGGTGCAACCGGCCAAACAGTGAAAAAGTACCTGGCGAACATGAACATACATGCCAGGAAGCGGAAGTCACGTCCACTGGTTTCGGAGCTGCAGGCAATGACGCAGCGGCAGCGGCTGAATAAGATGGTCAACTCGTATTTCCCGGCGAATTGCGACGTGGCGGTGGTGATGGACGACGAGACCTATCTCACCCTGGATGGCAACGACTGGCAGGGCACTTCGTATTTTACTTCCCCCACGAAGGAAATGAGCTCCGAGTGAAGTTCATTTCACACACCAAGTTCCCCAAGAAGGTGCTGCTGTGGCTGACAATGAGCGAGAAGGGGATGTCTAAGCCGTTCTTCTTTCGCTCCGGACTGGCCGCGAACGGGGAAATTTATAGTACGAAATGCCTGCCGTAAGTTGCGTCGTTCATCAAGAAGGGCGAAGACGCGGTGTTTTGGCCGGATCTGGCGTCGGTTCACTACTCGAAGCGATCGTTGGAGGAGATGGAGTGGCTGAATATCGATGTGGTACCCAAGTAGGCGAACCCGCCCAACGTCCCCCAGCTGCGTTCCATCGAGAATTTCTGGGCCAACCTGAAGCGTAAGATCTACTCCAACAATTTTGTCGTGAAATCTGATGAGGAATTGATAAATAAAACGAAGAAAGAACTCAAAAACATGCCTACACGCATGTTTTCGTCCGCCATGGCGAATGTTCCGGTTAACTGCCGGAAGGCCGCTCGCGAGGGCGTACATTTTTTTTGCCTTCCATGGGAAATTTATCTAAAGAAATTATCTGTATTGGCGTTTTTTTTTTATCACCATCCAAAAAAAGTCCATTTTTGTAATGCAAACGTTACAAGTTACCAACATTTAATGAGCTAAGAAGGAACGTTTACCGTTTAACGTTTCAAATTTTATGTCAAATTGATGTTTCGAGCATGTGTAATTGAAACCTAAGATAACTTATCAAGAAAAAAAGTGTATAATGCTGTACTTTGATATGTGTTTCAATAATATTGTTGAAAAAAAGGAAATAAAGCAATTTTGCCACTTGCCCATAAATCATCATAGTAACAGAAATTTACATAACTTTGTTTAGCTGTGTGTTATTAAATAAATTTACTGTTATCCCAGTAATACTTCGCTGAAATTATTCTGCTGCTGCAGCTTCAGCAAAAAAAACGATTTACTGAGATTCAGTAAAATGTCTGTCAAATTCGAATAGCAGCAACATTATTTCGCTGGAAAGTTTGTTGATCATTCATCAAGTCCAAACCAGCTAATTTTTTTTATTTTCAATGATTTAAAGTTGGTGTGTTTTTTTTGCCTGGAAACACTGTTTTAATGTTTCCTTATGCATAAGGACGGCTTAACGAATTCATTTAAGGCCAGGAATTCCCCTGAACCATAGAAGGGGATCAATTGAATTATATACAGGAGTCCCATAAATCGCACACGTGATTCTTCGAACTTCAGTAGAATTACTCAAAAAATTCAGAAGAATCTCAGATGGGTAGCAGTTGGATCCCAAAATAGGGATCAATTGAATTTCCCACGAGATCCTGTTGAACCCCAAATGGGATTCAGTTGATACTTAACTGATATTCAGTTGATACTCAAACGGAACTTTATTGAATACTAAATGGGATTCAGAATAATTCCACACGAGGATTCACTTGAATCTCTTGACGAGTATTCACTTGAATCCAAGCCGAGTCTTCACTTGAATCCCAATCGGAATTCATTTGAATCCCAAACGGAGTTAATTTGAATCCCAATTGTAATTCACCTGAGTTCCAAACAAGTTCAGTTGCCCTAGCAGCACACTTGTCGCAAAACGGTTGTAGCAACTCCTATGTGATTTATTCCGGTCACCAACAAGTTGCCGTGACACGGAAGTTGCTCGGGCGAGCCCCAAATGGGATTCATTTGAATAACTAATAGAATTCACAGTGTCATTAGAAATTTCAGACGGGATTTATTTGCATACCAGAGAGGATTCACTTGAATCCCAACCGGTATTCAAATGGAATTCCCTTGAATCCTAAACGGGATCGACTACAATCCAAGAGCATGATTCACTTGCTTCCCAAAAACTCTATTATTGTACTCTCGAACCCCACCCTTTACACGCTCATGCCACACTCTGTGCCACGGCCATAGAGAGCCTCTCGAATGACACAGCAACTGTTTATTACTTTAGATTTTTTTTTCCTGTTTTTACCTCTTTCTACCCAGGTTCTTTTTTACCGAGCTCTTTTCTACTTCTTTGTTATCTTCTTTTCCCAGTACGCTCAGGTTGTCTTTCGTTTCTTTTGACAACTCCCCTTCCGTGACTTGGGATTTGAGTTGTCCGGCCACGCCAGGCCCAACTGTACATAAAGGGGGAGACTCACCTCCTTCACCTCTTCTTCGTCATCCACTCTCCGCAGAGCAACCCTCCGCACACGGGAGATTGGCAGGAAGAGGCACACTGTGCACTGACTTTGAATAAAAATATTGAATTTATAATCGACTGTCAATAATAATTATATTTTTGTTGCTATTATTAAAATCTTTTCTTCTACATGCCTGCTGCCCAATCTCGGCTGTAAGGAGAGAGAGAGGAGAGGAGGGGTGAGGGCAAACAAGATGGGATCGATCCTGGGCCTTTGTTGGTGCTGCTACGTCTCTCTCTCTCTCTCTCTTACGCGCGCTGTTTGACGTTCGTTGTTGGTTTTGCCCGGTTGTGGCCCGGCCCGGCCCGGCTCGGTTGTTGTTCCGATGGACGCGATGACGATGATGATTGTAACTTCTGTTTAATGATCATGCGCAGCAGCACGCGGGGCCGGCCAGATCTCCAAGTTTAATGATGTTTCTTGTGCGCTTCACCTTCGCCTTCCGTTCCCATCGTGGATGTTTCGCGGAGATACGAAACTAGATTTTTATTTTAATGAACCACGTGACCGTGTGGAGATGCAGGCAGCATCCCTCCTGAGTTGGGTTGGTTTCATCTTAGTCGAGATTTCGTGGTTTCACCGTGATAAGAGCTCAGCGAGGAGAACGACGGGGCAGCGGCGGTGGGTCATCATCAGGCATCAGGTGGAGATCTCACCAAAGCGGGCACAAAATTGGAGAAACAGGTTAAAACATCATCCTTCTTGGACTAGTGTTGGGAAGAAGTTGGGGCGAGGGAGGAGACTTGGAGCGAGGAGCAGTTGGAACCGAGTGGAGTTCTTAATGGAACGTCTCCCAGTGGGATACTTCCTTGTCGGTATCTAGGCGCGACTCTTTTGATCTTTCAATAAGCAAAATAGATCATAGACGTACGATAGCAGTTTGAGATGAAAGTGAGCTTGGAGGTGTTTTCATTCAAGTTTGAATGAATTTGGACTCGAAAAAAAGTGGTGAGCTGGTGTAGTGCTCAAATTTGAGTTTCGTAATAATTTAATAAAGGTGGTAATTAGTTTTCCTACTGGATTTTGATTTCAAAATACTTACACAGAACCTCATTAGCTATTTGTAAGTGTTCCAGAAATTTCCATCACTAAAAGAACTCTAAAAATCTTCTTCAAGCACCCAACAACTGTCTGAAGTCCCGAAACTCCATTTTATATTCAAACCGACCGGAACCACCGAGAGATCAATAAATTTTCTGAGTTCTTAGAATGCAACACATTTCAAAATCATCCGGAATGGTGAGAGCTCTTAATTTTTGGAACAGTCGGAACACCGGCACTTTAAGGAGGATAAGCAACTTCAAGAACTCTTGAAAGTTAGTCATCGCCAGGAGCTGCGGGAAGATCTTGGCTCTAAACATGTTTCAGAAACTTACGACAACCAGGCTTTTTGGAACATGCTGATCTTCCAAAATTCCCGACCTTGGTGATTGAGAACTACAAGACAGTATTGAGGCGTTCCGCAAGCTTCGGGTCGAGCTACTTCAAGAGATTTATGGAGTACTTGAAGTTTCCAAAAGTTCTCATTAAAATGATTTAAAATTACTGAATTTGCCGGAGCTTCAGGAGTTTTCCTGAGTTCTCAGGATACAAAAGTTTATACCCAGAACCAAGGGGCAAGACAGCTCCTAATCATGAGCAATTTCAGAGCTACTTTTTAGGTTGAGTAACTCACATTGTTCAGTGAGCAAGATCACTGTCATTTGCTTTCTCACTTTTTGCATCCCAGGAGGTATGAAGCTGAAAAGCTGCTGTCAAGCAAAACAACAATAACAATCGGGGGCTTCCGGCTTGAAACTCCAGGCGAGTATGATTGCGATTCTGAACTTTCGATACCTAAATATCCTTCGGTTTCCAGCTCCCGGAATCACTCCTCCAAAATGTGCGGGGGCTGAGAACTAAAATCGAGTTGTTTTTCTAGGCTGTTGCAGAGGCTGAATATGATTTGATCGTATTGACGGAATTGTGGCTGGATGACCAGATCTATTCATCGCAACTTTTCGGATCATTTTATTCCGTCTTCAGAACTGACCGAACTCCTCTGAGCAGTCAAAAATCGCCTCGGTGGAGGCGTTCTGATTGCTGTCTTAACAAGACTAACCAGCAACCTAGGTACCGCACCCATTTCCAGTCTATTGGTATAGTTCTGGATTGTCGTGGAATTTCGATTGAGTCCCCACTCTCGGACGCTTGCTAGATCATGTCCTGGCAAATGATTCCGCATTACCGGGTACTTCTACTTCTTTGTCAGTCGAGCCACTGATCGGTCTAGATGCTAATCATCCCGCTCTCGTCGTGTCATTCAGGCTACCTGTTCCAATTGTTTATACGCCGCCATCATAGTGCTACTCCCTAGACTTTCACCGGGCCGATTACGCTGCATTGAACAATGTGCTTGCGGACATTGATTGGAAATGTATCGAATCGACCTCTAGTGTCAATGATGCTGTGGATTTTTTCAGAACTGGAAGTCAACGTTCAGCCACCCTCTGAAAGTACTGCAACTCTCGTTCTCCGTACAATTTTGCAAGTTATAGATATCCAAAATATAATTATTTCCATTACAATCGACACGTGAGACGCACGGAAGCGAATCTTCGTACGAACCCGAGAAGTGTTTGGTTTTAACTCAGAACGGAAGGAATCCGGGTTGCCAAAAAGCACTTCTAAATCAGTTACAGCAGCAGCAATCAATCGGCACAGAGAAGCAGATGAAAATCCACGTCAATGCACGGGCAACGAAGGCCCCCTTTGGAAGCTTTTCCAGCACCGTTCGAGCCGTTTTCTGGACAAATTCTGGAATTCACATCGTTTCAATAGCCGATCTGAGCAATTCTAGCGTCACTGTTCAGATAGACCAATCTACATTGATCGATTCTCTTCGTCGTAAATAATTCGGCTACAAAAACGTTTTCTGTCATCCTGTCGTTTTAACACGGCCGTGGCGATCAAAAGAGAAAGTCGATGAAGATAATCGATCTATGTAGATAGGACCTATTGAAAATCGACGCGAGAATTATATTTTGTTTACAAAAAAGGTTCCGAAACTCCTGGCGCTGAAAGAAGGTTCAGGAAATCTGAGAGGTGCCGGTTCTTCTGTAGCATCCTAAACATTTGAAACATCCAAAACTCCCAGAGCTCTACCATTCCTCGAAGCTCAGATAGTTTCGAGCCTTTACGGTAGCTCCCAGAGGTGTTTGTGTTGCTTTGAAAGTACTGGAAGTTTCCGGAGTACTAGGAGTGCTCCAAGTTTTGTTAGTTCTTGTAGTTTCTGGATTTCCTGAAATATCACAAAGTTTACTTGAACTTTTAGAAACTTTAGAATCTCGTGGAATTGTGAGAACTCATGTAATTTCAACAGTACTTGCAACGTCAAGAGCACTTGATACTTCGGCAACGTTTAAAGCTGTCGAGAGTTCTTTCTGAAGTACTAAATGTTTCCAGAGTTTCATGAGTTCTTCGTAAGTTTTTGAAGATTCTGGATCAGTCAGCGTTTCGAGAGTTTTTCTGAATATTTTGAACGCCAAAAGCTTTAAAAAAAATAGGGGAAATGGCTATAATGTTAGCCTAAATATTTGGCCAATCGATAAAAGTCTCCTGTTCTTACACTTTTCGTAGAATAATGCGTCAAATATATAGTAGAAAACGGGTATTTTTAGATGCTAGTAAAACATTGTCAAACAAAGTTTTCCTTCGAAATTAATGTATGTATGAGCCCAATATAAGTGACACCTAGAAATTTAAAAAAAAAAGACACTCAGAAATTTTTAGATATGCCCTCACTACAGGCACATTCAGAACATGTGAAACATCCATTACTCTCGGTACTCAAAGTTTCGATAATCTCGATACATTCCTCAAAGTTTCGTTTATTTAGTGACTTTAAGAAAGCTCCTGATAAAGTTTCTCTTGTTTCGAGAGTTTATATCAGAAATTCTGGAAGTTTCCGAAAATCCATTAATCCTACTATTTCCGTGTGTTCTCGAAGTGTCTTAATTTGTTGATGGAGTTTCTGACGTTTCAGTAGGGAAGTGCTGGAAGTTTCCGGAGATCCAAGACTTTTACAAATTCCGTGAGCTCTTAAAATGTCTTGATTTACTGACGGAGTTTTTGTTGTTTTGAGTGGTCTTATCTGACAAAGGGCCAAAAAATCAAAAAATATCGTTCCCTTCCTTACAACATTCACATTTTAGCAAGAAACACAATTTTAAGCATGTATTCATACCCAAGTAACACAAAGTCCTAGAATTATGTTGAGTAAACTGCTTTACAACCAATACCAGTCACAAAAAGGTTATATTAACTGTTATAGAACATGTGTGTTGCCTGTCCTGTCTGTTCTGTCTGTCCTGTCAGTCCTGTCTGTCCTGTCAGTCCTGTCTGTCCTGTCTGTTCTATCTGTTCTGTCTGTGCTGTCTGTGCTGTCTGTTCTGTCTGTTCTGTCTGTCCTGTCTGTCCTGTCTGTCCTGTCTGTCCTGTCTGTCCTGTCTGTCCTGTTTGTCCTGTCTGTCCTGTCTGTTCTGTCTGTTCTGTCTGTTCTGTCTGTTCTGTCTGTTCTGTCTGTTCTGTCTGTCCTGTCTGTCCTGTCTGTCCTGTCAGTCCTGTCAGTCCTGTCTGTCCTGTCTGTCCTGTCTGTCCTGCCTGTCCTGCCTGTCTTGTTTGTCCTGTCTGTCCTGTTTGTCCTGTCTGTCCTGTCTGTCCTGTCTGTCCTGTCTGTTCTGTCTGTTCTGTCTGTTCTGTCTGTTCTGTCTGTTCTGTATGTCCTGTCTGTCCTGTCTGTCCTGTCTGTCCTGCCTGCCCTGTCTGTCCTGCCTGTCCTGCCTGTCCTGTCTGTCCTGTCTGTTCTGTCAGTCCTGTCTGTCCTGTCTGTCCTGTCTGTTCTGTCTGTTCTGTCTGTTCTGTCTGTCCTGTCTGTCCTGTCTGTCCTGTCTGTCCTGTCTGTCCTGTCTGTCCTGTCTGTCCTGTCTGTCCTGTCTGTCCTGTCTGTCCTGTCTGTCCTGTCTGTCCTGTATGTCCTGTCTGCCCAAGCAACACGGCTTGTCATAAAGAAGTGGCAAATACTTTGTAATGACTAACGCAAAGAATCACTAGTACTTTAATATACATCATTTAATACATTTATACAACCTAAAAAGCGCAAGACGCGGAGCTTATACAACTAAATACTGGTCTTATAACATGTTTTGGAAACATCATAAAAACCAGCGACAAAAAAAAAACAATAAAAAAAACTTGAGCATGGGATTCGATCACTGGTCCTTGGCGTCGTAGACTTGTTTCTACCTAACTAGACCAACACCGCTTGATGAAAGGTTTGTTATAAGAATCTATCATGTTCTTGCCAATGGCATGAAAATTTTTCTCTCGTTCATCACGCCTTCGATCCGTCATGAAGACTTTTTGTTAGTAGCAAAGCGTACATCTAATTGCCAGAATGTTATTTAAACGAATTTTCAACTCCTTATAAGACAACCTGCACATTTTCAGTTTTATTAATTTATGAGATGTTATAACAAAGTATTTTCAACTTTCTTTATAACAAACCTCCGAATACCTCATAAGAAACTGTCAATCACTGCATGAAGAGACAGTCCGGCTCAAAGGCACCGTCAATGTTTACGTCAATCTGGATTGATTTTGTATACGACAAGTTTTATAGTGGTATTAAAACAGTAAGATGCACGTTCAAATAACATTTAAAGATAAAAGCAAAAGAAAACTATTTTGGAAAATGTTGAATCAAAGAAGTATGAAAAAACATATATTACGTGGGATGTTTTCTGCATCTCTTATAATACATTTATACAACAAGCCGTTCTAATTCTTTTTCAAAAAGATGTTTTATGTGTTACTTGGGTGTCTTGTCTACCCTGTCTTCCCTGTCTGCCTGTCTGCCCTGTCTGCCCTGTCTGTCCTGTCTATCCTGTCTGTCATGTCTGTCCTGTCTGTCTGTCCTGTCTGTCTGTCTGTCTGTCTGACCCTTATAGACTCGGAAACTACTGAACCGATTGGTGTGAAAATTTGTATGCAGGAGGAAAGGTTCTTATGATGGTTTGAGACCCCCATCCTCTGTAAGATGAGGGCTCCCATACAAATGAAACAGAAATGTCTGCATAACTCGAGAACTAATCAAACAACTGGAACCAAATTTGGCATGTGCAGGTATAAGGAGATGGTCATAGGGGGTAGTCCCCTATATAAGATGGGGGTGGGGGATACGTGCAATATAGCATGCTTTTTTTTTTTAATCGGCGCATAAACTCAAGCTAATATTGAATCTCGAGCAAGTCCGGGCACACTAAGCTAGTATGATATATTTACGTCTGTCATGGAAGTGGTTGATTGAAAATGATATCTCATCCTACTAAAATTAATTGAAAAATAGACCAATAAAAAACCTTATATGGGGTGTGTTGGGCCAAAACATAAATTTGATTAAAATATCTTAAAATATGTTAATGTATCGTAGCTATTTGGAGCACGCTTGGATATGATCACAATGTACTTCGCATGTATGGCCAAAGATCGTGTGTAACCCTCATCTATCCACATAAAAGTATGTTCAAACTTTTGCTAACATGTGGACAGTTTTAAAAACGTGTTTTTGATACTATTTGACACATAACATTGCAGCACTATTTAAATAAAACAACTGGTTACTTTTTCCTACACTTTACTACAGGAGTTCAAGGAACATGTTCTAGTAATCATTTTCTGTATATTCAAGATAATTGTATCAATACTTTTTTACAATTTTGGCGCAATGTCACACCCTAGACCCAATGTCACCCCGCCTTACGGTACTGGAAGTTTCCGAAGATCCAGGAGTGCTACGTGAGCTCTCAAAGTGTATTGTGAGTTCCCTGGGCTCTCTAAGTGTCTTGATTTGCTGGAGTTTTGAGAATTTTTGAAGGTGCCTGAATTTCTTAAAACTTACAAAGTACCAACTTCTGCACCTTCCTGAGCTGGAAAATAAATCAAAGAAACTCCGTCACTTAAGGACTACTCTAAACATGTGAGACTTGCATGATTTCCGGTACTTCAGTACTACCCAGCAACTCCATGAGGAGTTCTTTTTTTAAATAATGAAATCATCCGGAGCTCCAGATTTTCTGCAAGTTTAGTCAACTGTCTTGATTTGCAGGAGTTTTGAAAGGTTTTGAATTATAGACATGTCTTCAAACCTGACATTTCGTCCACACACATGTTTTCAGTGCGTCAGACACGCACATTCTATTTGTGGACATCAATTATACGAAAGTAAAAATAAAACGAAGTAATTATCCTTAGGTCAAACCATCCTCGGCTAGTTCATCAGGGAGCACTAATTTCACACCCCGTAACACACTTCAGTACTTATGATTCATACGATTCCGCTGCTGTTTAGAGATGGGAGCGCCTGACCACACACCATGGGTAAATAAAAATTACTCGATTATGATTGTTACAATTACCCAATTACCAGACCCCGGCTACCTACTCCTGCCAGAGCAACATAAATTGAACCAGTTCAGCTTCTGGTTTAAGCTGCGTTCGCGCCCGCTCTCATGATGATAGTTTCGTGGTTTCACGGCAGCGGCAAATTATCACCCAATGTGTCTCTCTATTCTCTGCAATGTCTTACCTCAAGCTACTCAAGCCCACAGTCATCAATTTGCTGAATAATAGACACACTGGAATTATGCACACCCGTCGTCGTTGGCTGGTTGGTGAAAATTATAATTCAATTTGCTCGGGCTGCCGTCTACTAGTTGGGAGGAATATACATACCTACTAAAGGTGCTCCGTACAAAACCCGACCACAGCATACCGAACTCTTTTTCGGGTAATTGTCGACCGATGACAACAATGAGCGTCGAGTTGAGTGCGTCTCTGATGTGTGTTCTGACGACGACGACGACGACGACGACGACGACGACGACTACAAAGTGGATGAATGATAAATGCACTGCTATTACACGGGTACTGAAATTAATTGCCCGCGCTATTATCGCTCCAATTAACGAAGCCGCGAGAGCCTGTTGAAGCAGAATACGAAAACGGGCAACCTGCTCGGATCAGCTCCCGAGCGTAAGTATTTTGGGTGCGAAATTATGCGCACTAAATGTGTCCCGTAATGAAGTCTACACTTGTCAACGCACCCAGGATGGGTGCGAGCGCATTAGTAAAGTCATTAATTTTCAATAGGACTTTCTCGTTGCGAAGAGATCAAATTAGCGCACTAACAGGACCTCCTAAAATGATTGAGTAAAAATCGTTCCGATCTGATCGGGTTGACAGCGAGGGAAACGGGAGAATAGCAGACACACATGTCAAGTCACGCTACGCCGTGACGTCACAGCACCAAGCCCAGGCAAGCAGCCCAATATGGTTGTGGGTCTGTTTTTTTTTATCTGCCCCACAATACCCTCATTATTCACAGCGTTCACGAGGCTGTCACTTTGGCTACCGAACTAAGTCGAACCTCGGACAGTTGAAAAATCAATTTATCATCAAATATAATTGCTTCAATTATATAGCTATGCGGTCGTTGTAGGTTGGCTGTAGCTGCTGTTTGGAGTTCTCGCTTTTGCTCAGAGATTCGCACTCTGCATCATCGATATGGACTTGGGAATGCTTGGGAGCGATTGGGTATGTGGCTACTATCCGGGTCATATTTCTGGCTCCAGTTGAGATAGGTTTAATGAAGTGCTCCACGGGACGGGATGGCTTGGGATGCTGCTCCACAGCAGTCAACTGAGTGGATCCATCAGTGCCGGGGGTACGGTTTTGATAAATTGTGTTAAGGTCAGTGGGGGTCCCAGTGTCTTATTGCACACATAGAGCGCTGGTAGGGAGGGAGGAGGCAATTTTTCGGTGGCCCACCATAATTCATTTTTGTTTGCGTTGGAAGCATTAATCATTTGTTGGGGAAGAAATCTGATTTATTTGTGTATATTATTTTGTGTGCATTACAGTCGATTAAAGCCGACTTCCGTGACTAAAAGCTGCAGCAACCTGAAATAAGTCGAAGACAAGTTTCTACAACCGATTTGCAACAAGTGTGCTACTAGGGTTTGAAGCTAGTTCACATCTCAAGAAAAAAAAAATCTAGAACAATGCTCCAGGAGTTCTGAGATCTTTTGTGATTCTTCATGTTCCAGGGGTTTTGTTGGAAATTTTGAAAGTTCTCGGAGGGTCGGAGTTCCCAGAAATTCGAAGGATTACTGAAGTGTTGAAGTCGTAATGTTCCAGAATTGTGTGCAGATCCTTAGAAGTCTAAGGATTTTTGGAGATTGAGATGGTCCTGGAGCCATGATACAGTGGAGGGTGATGGCAAAATTACAACCTAATTGAATTGTGCATAAATTATTGGCCTAATCAAAAAAGGGTTTTCAGGAGAATTTTTCACATCGCCCACAATCCTATAATTTAAAAATGTATCATGGTTTACTATGAAAAAAATAATTAAAACCTATTTTTTCCCGTACAGAGAATAGACGTTCCTTTTTTTTGGGAAAAGTTGTAGAACTATTCAAAACATGAAACTGTGATGAAAACACAAGTTTTATGTGTCTAATAGTTTTGAAGATATGGACCGTTCTCTACGGTTAAAATTTTGTTTTCATGTAACCATAAAAAAAACGGTCCTTATTTCTGAAACTTTTAGACATAGAAAATTGGTGTTTCCAACAAAGTTTCATATTGTGAGCAGTTCTATAAATATGCGGAAAAAGTTAAGTTTTTTTTTTCAAAGTAGAACAAAGTGTTAATTTTTTTTTAATTGTAGTGTTGTGGGCGATTTAAACATTTCCTCTGAACACAGTTTTTTGATCAATTCAATCAAGTTTGTGATTCTGCCATCTCCGCCCACTGTGCATGAGAGTCACTGGATGTTTTGTAAGATCTCGATATTTTTAGGAATTCCTAAACGTCTAATGTTGATTTTCACAAAGACGACAGCTTACGAGTAGGACAAACCGCAATTTGAGCAGATCGTTTTTAAAGTGGCGTGTGCTTTTTATAGCGAATTGAAGAAAAATTATTTCAATATAATCATTCGGGTTCTCAAGTTCCAGAAGTTTTCCGAACATTTGGAACTTGCTGAGTAGCGGATGTTTCACATGTTATCGGTGATCTTGGAATTCCGAAAATATAAATTGGGTAAAATTCCTCGATACTAAGTTCCCGAAGGTGAGGAAGCTTTCAAAGATCTCAGATATTCAGAGTTCTCAGAACTTATAAGAATTGCTGAAGGTTCAGAAATTTCTAGAGGGTTCTAACAGTTCTTGCGGTTCATAATGCTCTGGGGTTTCTATTTCTTTTAGTTGAAGTTTTTTTTTTGTAGTTTTGAGGCCAATGGAATTATTCGGAGTTTCGATTATTTTTTGGGACGATGAGACTCATTGCCGCCCATCATTTGACAGCCAGTTGAACTCCTAATGTAATACTTGGATGGCACTTCTGTTCCATAGCTATTGACAATTCTCGATAAGATCAAAACCCTAGTCCATTTAAGGTCATATTTATTTAAAAAAAAACGAGAAGATCGCTAGGATTTGATCTCATTCGTAGTCAATTTAAATTGAAGAAGATTTTCGAAGTTACAAAATTGAAATCTTGGTTCCCATTGAGCCTTTGAAATAAATTAATGTGAAATATAATCCAAAAAGAATACTAAGTGTTGTTTCAGAAGCACTTGAAGGTCTGATAGTTTAATAGATGTTTTAGAAGATTTCCAATTACCTTAAGGACCATCCATACAGCCCCTTGAGTTCATGTATCTTCATGGGTTTGATAGAATTCCAAGGTTAATTTTTTTTTAAATAACTGTTTTCCTAGATTTTTTTCCGCAAAAAAATTTTTTTTTCAACTACTTTTCATTGAATGATTTAATAGAAAAATATAAAAAACTTCATTTTCAAAAGTTTTTCATAATTAAAAATGGTCTAATTTTAACTCAAACGTGAATGATTATTCATGAAAAATATACTATGCAATTTTTCATGCAAATCGGAGATGGTCGCAACTGATCAATTCTTCACAACTGACGAAATGATCAGTTACGACTACCTCCGATTTGCATGAAAATTTGCATTTGCGTGTAGCTGCTCAGTTTTTACTTCTGGAAGCCAGGGTAAGATCTGCCCTTTTCTCATTTTAAATCATCTAATGGACAAATATATATGCTATGACGGCAGCTATGTAAACGTACCACTGAAACTATGACATGCTACATAAACCGTTGAAAATGGCCCATTTACTGCGACGCTACTCAGATTCACTGCCTGGTCGTTTTTTTAGTAGGGCAAGCAGATTCCTAAAGAAGCTTCTTTTAGAACCTCTTTTAGAAGCTTTCTGTTAAGAAGCTCATTCTAGGAGCTTGTCCGGCGCTCCACTCTCCTGACTAAAAAAACACAAACAGAACAGTAAATCTGAGTACCTACGCGTTTTTAAAAGGAAAACATTGTGCCACTCGATAGCCTAGTTCTAGAAAAGAACTTAAGTGCAAAGCAAGTGCAAGTGATCGGTTAAAATGCATTTCGAAGTGTTTTTTTTTTATCAGCATCCTTTTCGTCAGAACTGTTATTAGGCGGTTGGCAAGCTGGCCCGATGATTCTGATTCGATTGGAGGCGGATTGTGCAAGAGTTTCAATGAAGATCCGAAGGAATGGTTTGAAGTGTTGAGCTAGAACTAGGAGATGCAACGGTCTTCCAAGTTTTTGCTTCAACCGTCGTTCATTTGGTGAGATCGTTCTTGTTTATATATTCACCTGTTTTGGTTTCTACAACTTTGTCTTAGACATCATTTTGAAGAGCCGCTTTCGTACTGTATTTTGATGAGAAATCAAATCTGGATCAACAATAGAAAAGGGCCCATCAGCATTTGTAAACAAACCGTTCCAAAGCCCTTTACTCACAAAGCAAAGACCACCCAAGCAAACCAACACCATCATCGGATAGGGGAAACTTTCACCTACAGTCGAGTGCGCCAATGTCAAAGGTTGGGAACGAGTGGGTATGGCCAAGTTCCAACAAAGATTTGCCAATTGGTTCATTCGGCAAGAGAGTCGTCCTAGTGCTTTTTTCTGGTTTTAGACATTTGATGTTTTGTACTTGAAAGTCATCATTTTAGCGCCCCTTGGTGGGACTTTGTATGGGAGTGAGCTGTCAACGAATAGATTTAGTGTCAACTATCAAAAATTTAAATCTTGATTTAAAAATCGAAATGAATGCCTACAGGATCGTTAAAAATATGGTTGTGTACAGAAAGCGAAGCTCTATCAGATGATGTATAAAAATCGGTATATTTTTTCGAAGTTAAAGAACCCAATTGCATGGAGGACAGCCGAGAAATTGTGGTGGGTGGACCACCGCGGCATTTGGGGACTTCCTGTATTATAATCGTTCCCAGAAAATATCATCCCAAGCGTGGTTTTCGTTTGAGAAAATGGTCCTCCTAAAACATGGAAAAATGCGCCTTTACGTGCTAGTCAGATTTACTGCCCTCCCCGTGTTTTCTTTAGTCAGAGGAGCGGAACGACGTAAATTTGAGTAGCTACGCAGTGAAGGAGCATTTTTACAAGATTTATGGAGCATTCCATCGTTTTAATATTGCGTATTCATAGCTTCCGTTTTCGTTTCAATCGATTGTGAAGTTGTTTACATTTTAATATGCTTTAAACTTCACAGAACTGTATGTATTTGGGCTCACTTCTGCACATCGCACGTCTCTCAAATTTGGTGTTTGGATCTGGGCCCTTGCTCTGAAAAAAATCCAACCAGAAGTCTTCACGGACAATGATAACGGCCAAAATTTGAGTATATTTTACTCATAAATCGAACAAAGTGCAGGAACTCAGCGATGAGTAAATTTGCCTTATGTTTTTCTAGGATTCCCTGGTTTGTTTCAGAAAAAAAAGCAAAAGGTTGTATCCAAGACACGACCGTAGATTTGACGTAAGATTTCATGCTCGGTATCAATATTCGGCGATTGTATTAGGGAAATCGCTTTTTGCTGGCAACCGGTAATAGTTTTGATCACCATTCCCAAGTATCATTTTGGGTTTTATGAGGATTCTGTAGACCATGATTTAAACTTGTAGAGTGCTTTAAAACCTTAATAAAACTTGCAATGTTACTTGGGCTGCAACCGTTGGTCATTAGTGTAATTTTCAATAGTGACCTATTGGAAAATGATAAAGTTTTCATTTTTAGCAGATTTGTAGAAAAATTCTAATCGATTGGCTAGTTTAGAATGAAAATCCATCCGCTATTGACAGAGTTATAAGTAGTCAAAACCTGACCACTTTTTGTAACGCGGTCGATTTAGGTTTTTTTGCCGTCCTACGTCAAAATCCCGAATATGAGAAAAGTAAAGATTGGATTCCTTTAGTCTATTGGTAGTACTCCTAGATTGAGTAAAATTGTAGTCAATCTATCTCATTTTCCGGCAGATTTTTGAGGTTTTCCAATTTACTTATCGCTGATTTCCTACACTTTTGGCTGTTATGAGTAAACCAGACTCAAATGTGGGTTGTTCTCATTGGCCGTGTAAAAGCTCACAGCACAACATTATGTTGTGCTGTAGCCTGTGCATGTGCTTCTTGAAGATACCTGGATGATCCGAGCATTGGATGTCGCATTGCGCACTCTGCCACTTAAGATTACTTTGAAACCTAAACCAAACATGGAAGGGCCATCTTTCCTATAAACGAAAAAAAGTATTAGCTATAACCGTATCTCAAATAGATTTCAATCAAAATTCATGCAATTACATATAGTCAACTGGACTGGTATTGCCCATCCAAACTACATTATGCAGCAAATCTAACCTAGCAACTTTTGCCCTAACCATATACAAATGGCACCACTCTGCTGCTACCACCAATCGTTCCCATATGCAAACATTTATCTTACGTAATTCCGCTGCACCAACGACCCACGATAAACCGGCAGCAGAACCGTTTTAGGCATTTCTTCTTCACCTCCAAATTGCCACCACCACCGCCGCCATGTTCCACATCGGGTCTTTAGGGAGATCCAAAGCTATAGATTTGAACATGGAACTCCTCTACCGCAGCAGGGTCGTGAAAATGAATGTGCTTTTCTCACGCTAAAACAAAAGTTGTTTACGCTTCTGGAAGAAAATGGCGGTCCCATTCTCCTCCTCACGACCTCACCGGCCTGGGTAGCGTATCCGATCCTCCAAGATCTACAGATATGAATACAAAACGGCTGTCATCTCGAGGAAAGAGAGACCGAGCGACGACAATCGTGAACAAAGAGTGCGAGAGTTGTCTTCCCACCGTGCAGCTACGGCTTCTGATTGGTGTAGCGAGCAACGAAGACGACGACGACGGTCGTATCGATCGTTAATTTAAATTAATTTAACCCCACATTCGGTCTGACATGGGCTCATTTTTAACGCTTCCTGAGACACTCGACGCTTTATTGGATTAAATTGAATTAGCTGGTAGCAAAGTAGCTAAGCAGTGTGCAGCCGCTACCGCTCCGAGCACCCCGTGTACGATTGGGAACATGAAACAAACACCTACGCACACTGACTGCGCACTGTGTTTGCATTCGGAGATTGGAACCGAGATTCAACGTCGGCACTAAATTATTCCGGGGTGCAATGCCACAACAGTACATTTATCATCGGGCTAAATGTGAGACGCGACCTGCTTTCGCCATGGCACGGACAAACCAGCCCCTTCGTTAACGACGACGCGTTATCAATTGAAATCCTACCAAATCCTCCAACATCGGCATCATCGGCTTCATCGCGGACTGATGAAGATGATTATTCAAATTTCGAAACGCGTTGCGTCGTCGTCGTCGTCGTCGGTTGAAACTTTCCATCCGTCGTCCCGTCCCTTACTTTAAGCACCATGTAGTCGGAAAGTCGGTACCGGGAGGGGAAGGGGGTTTGCTTTCCTCTTTTGTTTTTAATTTGAATTTATTGACGGTGGGCGGGAGTTTGGTTAATTCAATTTGTTTTGGCTCAAGCGGTTCGTCGGCTGTTTTGGATGCATGGAAGAGGGGAGATCAAATCGGAACCCGATACAGTACACAATCGAGAGAGCAGCGCTTGTGTGCGATGAAAACTGACAGCTTGGTGTTGTGGTGAAATGCGGTACCTACTGCTTAACTGGTTGATTGAGTGTTTGAGTCGGCAGAGGAAAAGATTAACTTGTGATGCAAGTTTTACGACCCGGAATCAAGAAACCAGACGGCTTGGGTCTTCTTGATGACTTCAACGTGAAGTCTTTGAATCCAACAAAAGATAAATTTTAAGAAATAAGATTAAGAACGCTAGGAAACCCATAGCTCAAAATGTTAAACGTACGAAACTTTTCACCCTCGGTATGAAAATGCCATATTCAAACCCCAACTCCCAACCCCATTCAAATATTCTGGAATTGAATTTCCAAAAAAGAACGGAAACACCGAATCATCGCGTGAATAACTGATTTCCCACTCCAATCTGGAACCAAAACAGAGTTCAGCCCGAACACTCACAGACAGCCTTAATGCAACCTAATTGGCTTGGGTTTTTTCGGAGCATTTCCCTCCCGAAAAATCAAACAATGAAAACCCCAAATACCGAGGAACACCAAAATGTGGTATTTAGCAGTAGTGAGGGGAAGGTCCTTCAGTTCTCAACCAACCAACCACACCGATCCAATCGCCCGATGTCATGTTAAATTCATATAAAAGTCAAGTTTTTTGTCTGCCCTGGTTGATTTTTCCTTTCTGCTCTGCTCTGGAATAACATCCTACCCTAAAACCATACTTTCCACCCCGTCCACCCCTGTAGTAGAGAGGGGTGAGAAAAACTCAAGTGTAAGACCTCCAACTGTGTGCCGGCAGCAGTAGAAGCAGTTGTTTACCAACCACTCTCCCCCGCCCCGTCCGCCAGAGCCGCTCATGCCACGTCACAACAGTCACGGCAGGACATTGATTGAGTGATATGGAACTCGGGGGAAGCTCAAGTTTAAAAAGCTAATCGAGAAAAATGCGGTGTCTCTGTTGAAAAGAAAACGACGACTGCTGCTGCTCGGGCGGGAAAATTCACAAATTTTGTGGAACCACAAAATGGGAATGGCACCCCCTATCAACAGCGGGTAGGCAGGGGGTCGACCAAATCAAATTAGTCATATTATGTCGATTTTGATTTGTGCCTTAATAAATCTAATAATGGGAATGCGCTGTTTTTGCATTCCCCCCGAAAATAGAGAGAACAATCAAAATATTTATTCTGCGATTTAATCGAATTACGATCAAGGACACGCTGCAACGGGGATCTCGTACATCTTCTCCCAGGATTATGGTTTTCTCTGCTTCGAATGTCAGGGAAGGGGACGAAACTTACTTGCGTTTGCGTCAGCCCGAGGCTGGCCGCCAGTTCCGCCCGCTCCGGTAATGCTAGGTACTGCGTTCGTTGAAATCTTCGGTTGAGCTGCTGCAGCTGTAGGGAACTGTAGATGGTGCGGGGTTTGCGCATTTTCTTGCCCTTACCGTTTACCCGCAGGCCGGTGTCTTCGATTTTGTCCGAGAGGAAATCTGAAAAATTAGATACAGTGGAATAGAACAATTATTATTTATACATGTGATGTGATGGGGACATGGGGCGAAAAGGTTGGCAGAAGTGCCCCGAAAGGATTTAATTGCACTGCCACTGGTTGTGGTGGTCTATGGGTGCAACAAAGTTGTACAGTTTGCATATGATGCGTGTGCTTTATTGATCAAACGCAGAGGCGTCTGACCTAGTTTTTCGATACAGGAATGGAGAGCTTGAATCCGAAGCCATCAAGGTCTTCATCGTGGTTCTAGTTCCAGTGGTTAACGTCTTGAATATTCATTGAAGAGCGTCAATAGCCAAGCGAAAATTCTATGAACAAAGTTACAAAATTTAACATAAGCAGTATCTTGGGAACAATGACTGCTGTTACTGACTTTTACTAGTCGGGTGTTTGAATATATACCTTTTTAGACTTGAAGAGGGATGTGCGTTGTTGATTGATAGAAATTCAATCGCGTGTCAATCATTTACACCCAACCAGGTCAGTTTCAAGGAAATCTGGTTCAGATGAAATATAAAATCGGGACAAATTTGGAATGCTCTGAAATAAGCAAGACATTCTTTTCTTCTAGACTTTTTACACTTATTTGACGAGCGTTTTGCCGGTTTTCAAATAAGTGTTCTAGATGCGCATCCTCAGTTATTAAGAAAGTGCTTTCTAAGTATGCCAACTAATGCATGAATGTGTATATTTTGTGGCAAGCACAATGATACTCTATGCCCATGGAAGTCGAGGAAATGTCCAACCCGAAAGATTTCCTTGACCGGGTGAATCAAACCGGCTGTCTTCGGCTTGGCAAAAAAGGAGACACCATATCAAGCGTACTGTCTATAGTCCTTAGCTGGGACCATTCTAACTTCAAACCGTTTTTGCTTACAAATGATTTTCTTAGCAAGAGAAAAGGAACATCTAGAAACCTTTAGAAAAAACGTACTAGCGTACTACGAAGACTCAAGCAAGTCCGTGAATCTATCTGATCAGGTTAAGCGGATATCTCAGGAATGTTAAGAGGGCATTATAGATTTCCTTGGTAGAGTTGGAGGGCGTTTCAGCGAATTCGAGTTCAGATGACATTATTAGCATGTTTAGAATACCTACTTCAAAGACAGGATAAATCTACTTCCCGAGCAACTACAGCAAACTTTCAGAGCAACATCAGAGGACTTTCCTTACAAGCTGAAAAGGGTTTTGTAAGTAAGTTGATAGGAAGCTAGAGCACATCCAGTAGAGTAGACCAAAGGAAAGTAAGTAAGGACTCCCAAAGAAAATATCGTGGACTTCTTGTGCAAGCCTAGAGCAGTGGTACTCCATGTTTAGTTAGAGAGCTAGTTTTCTTTATTAACGCTCAGAGTACCAAGCCGGCAGACTTCGTGTCGATGCTGTGAGCTCGCTCTCGGTGCTGTGTCACAGCATTGACACGCAGTTTGCAGCCTTGGTACTCTGACTTTTAAAAAGAGTATTTCAGCCTTGGTATCTAACTTTAGTTGGATGCGACCCACTTTGAGAAAAGTGAGATCGAAATCGTTGGTCACAGTGTTTTGATGTGATGTAAGGATCTTGGTGCTCTAGTAGTGATCGTTTTTGCTTACTGAGCAGAGGCTCGTGGTCTCAATGCCAGCTTATATACCAAACTCCTTTTTGACGTAGGATTACGTCTTTCGGCAACGTATGAGAGGTGCAACTTCAAAAAAACAAAATCGACCGCATTACGAAAAGTGGTCAGGTTTTGACCACTTATAACTCTATCAATAGCGGATGGAATTTAATTCTAAACAAGCCAATCGATTGAAATTTTTTCTACAAATCTTTTAAAGTGAACACTTTATCATTTTTAAATAGGTCACTGTTAAACATTACACAAATGTCCAACTGTTGCAATGGTATCAAAATTATCACCGATTTCCTACAAAAAGCGCTTTTCCTAACTCAGATTCAAATTCAAATTCCATCCGGTATCGCCGAACGGTGCTTATTCAACCACAACGTATGGTGGTGTCCATTATCAGCAGCAGCAGTACACAAAGAAAAACTTCCCGGAAGCAGCTAGCTATGAAGTCTGCCCTCAAGATCCTTCGATTCACCGAAGAAGGAGGATGAAGCCGCACCGCTACTGATCGGATTCAGTAGCTCGTCGTGAGCCACTGTCGGCCATCTATGCCAAGCGCGTCATCCTCGTTCCAAAAAAACATACAGCTCACCAGCCTCATCTGTGTTGAACACCCTAATAGTCATTAATTGGATGTCAGTTTCCATAAGTTTAAATCTAACATACCATTTTTTTAAGGCAACATGAGGGGTGCAATTTAAAAAAAACCAAAGTCGGTCGAGGTCTAATTTTGATCCAGAGATAATATTATTACAAAAAAAGCTTTAGAAAATGACAAACCGTAATAAATTCAACAACTAAAACGTCAATATTGCCCCAAAAATACTAAAAAGAACCTTCGAATCACCAACGTTACAAATAAGCGTCAAAATGCTGTTGAACTTGCTGACATGACGAAACAGTCCTAAAAAGCCAAACTCTAAAATATGAAATCTTTTAAATAGACCATGCAAAACTGAAATTGAAATTTTTTAATAGTTTTGGAGTTTCTTTAGTTGTTCAGCTACTTTATTATAATTCGAAATACGTATTATGTTAATATTCACGAATTCTAATCTATTAAAAATATCCTTTAAAGTGCTCCTGATTTCCTCTCAACGTCCCCTGAAACCTCAAATCACATAAAAGAAAAATCTACGGCACTTCAACATTGTAGAGGGCTTCCTAGAAATTTTCAAAACATCTCCGTGAACTTCTACAATCACAATTCTTGATTGATTGAACTCACTACTGAAATCCCTACACAATTCGAAAAAGTAGTGTAAATTGCTGTTCAATATGATGCACATAAAAGGAGCGTTACATATCATACAAGTTTACATTATAAATCGAGTAACGTTTTGAGATATTGAATGTAATACTGCAAATAGTGTATACGACTGCCCTTTGTAAGCAAAATTTCATGTAATGTACTGATTTATGTGAAATTAAAGTTGTCATCACAAGTAATATTCAAACCGTCTCCAGAAGACTTTCTAACATGACCTAGACCAGACTCGGATCCAGAATCAGAACTTCATCGGATTTTCGATAGTCTAAATTTGCCATTGGCGTATCCAAACATGTTCTCCAAGATCATCAAATAACTGAACCAAATGAGCCGTTTTAAATAACTGCCAGGGATTTTTAGTACAAATGCAGATTAATTCAAAATCAGAATTAATCACGATAGCTAGAGGATTTCTGAATGGTGGAAGATATGTGAACTTTAAAACATAATCTTAGATTGACGGTGACTTCTAAGACAAGAAAAACAAACTTTGTGATGAAATACATAAGTCTTAAGGGGTACGGGAGTTCAGAGAACGTAGGATAATTACACGGAATTAGCAGAACCGCAGGTTTCTCTGAACTTGTTCTGAAATGAATGTTGACTTACTATTGAAGTTCTACGCACCTGCCATATCTTCTGCAGTCCCCAATCAGAGTTACTATAGATATGTTCTAAAAGATTATTAGACAAAGAATTCGTTACCTCGCAGTCCTTTGAACCTTCAAGATCATTTGTCGAAAAAGTTAATTAAACCCGTCTCTAAAAATCCTTATGGCTGATCAAGACATCCTTCAAACCAGTCTGTGAAGCCCTCTGTAACCATCAACAAGGTTCTTCATACTGACCCCCAGAATCCTCGCAACATACCAAGAACAGAACTTATCCGGACTAAGATTAAGTCTTAAGCCCTTAACATTTACATACACCCAAACCACAGACAAACAGACGTAACGCTTTAAATAATTTTTTTTTCTTGAAAACGTTGTACTTAATAAATAGAACCTCAGTAACGACATCTCTCGAGCTTCTCGCGGCAAAAAGCTACCCTGCGAATTCGCAAACAATGTTGCATTCAAGGTACCCAAGTAACCACCAAGACCGCTAACTACCCGATAATCGCCCTTTTTGCGATATAAGGTAAATATAGGGTTTCCGAACTTTATATCAGTTGTATAGCAGCCTTATATAGCAAAAAGGGCGATTAACGGGCTTGTTGGTTACTTAGGTAAACTTAATATATAGAAACGTCAAAGTGATCCAAAGTAGACGAAATAAAACAAAAAGTGGGACATGCAAGGGATAAGTCACTCTGCACAGTGTGCCGAAAGTATATTCGACACAGCTTGGACACATCCATCGGTATACTTTCGGCACTTCTCGGTTCACATTTAAATTCAAAATGTAGGTTTCCGAGGGCGGTCGATTGCTATCGATGCCGGTCACAAGCCTTTCAGCTACTACGCAAATGGAGTGTACTACGAACCAGAATGCAAGAACAATTTGGATGGATTGGATCACGCAGGCGGTTGGATACGGAAAACTCAAAGGAGAAGATTGCTGGTTAATCAAGAAATTCTAGTCCAACTACTGGGGCAGCGATGGATATACTTTGGTGGCGGCGAAGCAACAACTGTACCCTTGCCACCGATGCGACGCCTGTAAATTTGAAGTGAGATTTCTGTTTAGATTAAAAGTAAAGTCATTTTATACAAGATGGGATAAATGGCTTACGAATTTTGTAACATTGAATAAAAAAATCTAAGTTAATTAGGTTGAGCGGAAGTAATAAAAATTCCGTGTGATTGTCCGGGAAAAGTAGTTCGGTTTTGTTCAAAAGAGTTTGGTTTGGTAGATGACCAATTGACCGAGTGCTGGTAATTTGCTGCTAAAAAGTAGGGTCCTTACATCCTGCCACTCCCGAGACGTTGCCTCAACATAAAATTTTAAAACAATCGCACGGAATTGTTATTGCTTCTACTCAACCTAATTAACTTAAAAAATTTAAACCGGATTTCACTGGATGAGGTACTACGATCGAATTCTCCCGGGGCTTCAACCCGAAACCGAGTGTCTTTGCTTGGGATCCTCCTTCTTAGCTTAATTTCTTCCGACGTCGAACACCTCCGAGAGCTTCTTGTCCGGAAATATCACCTTCAGCAGTTCCTCTTCCAGATGTGTAGTGCTTCTGAATCGTTTCCGTCGGATTTTCCAGCAACGTTCGGACTACATTGCAGCAGTAGGACTTGTAACACGCATCCAGAGCACAGATGATCGATCCAAAGTTCAGATAGTTCTTGAATGCACTGAACTTCTAGCTGTAATTGCCACCCGACTGGATAATCGCCAGGTGGCACATGTCCAACTAGTTGGTATACACACCGGAGACGTACCTTTTGTTCGTCAGAGCCTGCTCGACACACTCCGAAAGTTTGGCATGTTTTACTTTCTTATCAGCATCGATAATCTCCATGATGTGATCCTTGAGGTACTTGTTGAATACGTCTACCAGGCAGATCTTCTTGATGGTGATAACCTCGAAGTGCTCTTTGGAGCACATGATGTACCCGATTGGGACGCTGATGTCCACCGTGTCGAAGCTCTTGTCCTTGACCAGAGCGTAAAAATATTGACTGTCTAGGTTGAGTGTGAAAGCACTGCACTATTCAATCCATTGCTCTGTGCAGACCGTTTGTACCAAATGGTGAAGGACGAGGCAACGAAAGAGCCAACAAAAACATTCAGTCACTCACGACATTTTCGGGGCCGTTCAACTATCGCATTCCTCCATGGTTGTCTCTTCTCCTTCTTCTTGTTCTATTCCTTTATTTAACGTCGGTCTCTGTTACGCAATCTAGTGCCAATCACCGCCGGACATCGATTGCCATTCATTGATTATGCAGGAAGGCAGTTTCCACACCTGCGTAGGATATCGCACCCATTCAACAACACACATGGGTCAGGATCAACGGCTTTACTTCCCTTCCGAAGGAAGACGTGACCAGAGATTTTTATGCCTCAGAAAAATCCCACCGACCTCGGCTGGGATTGAGCCCAGACCCATTGGTGAAGGAAAACAGTCACGTTTACCACTACACCACCGACGAAGGCCTCCTTGGTTGTCGGTAGACCGATGTTATCCTTGCGATTGCAAACCAAAACATTGAAGCTGTCAGAAATACCGGGTTGCCAAATATACCATAATATTCGTACTTTACAAAAAAAATCACAACTTGCTCTATGACCGGCACTGCCGGCACAATCGGCACACTGAAAAAATGGTGACCTAAGATTGGTGTGAGGAGTGATCTACCCCCTGGGGACATTACTATTTGCGACGGAACTATTGAATGTAGCATTTTGATGCCTTCTAGAATGTTTCTTAATTTTTTGAGTTATTTATTTGTTAAGTGACAATTTTTGTTTCAAGGGAATATACACTCAGATAAAAAACTTTTTTTTTTGTCTTGTTCAAATTGATGAACATCTATGGAAACAATTGATTTTAAGAAACTATGCCCAACTGGACGAAGTTATAGGGTGAAAATGGAGTACAAACATTTTTTTTAATCTTTATTTAAGAGATTTTTAGCCATAGGCTAGTCCCATTTCTGGTCTATTAACACTCGTAACACGATGCCTCCGATAAAATGTGTAACGGCAAATTGGCAATGTTTGAAAACTCATTGCTTAGCAATTTGTGAATAGATATTATATCTTTTGATACCGACTAAATCTTTAAAGTATGTTGTTTCAATTAGTGCTAATAGATTTGAGATTTGTCAATAAATAGCTGTTCTATGCTTTTTCAAACATTGCAAGTTTGCCGTTACACATTTTATCGGAGGCATCGTGTTCGGAGTGTTAAGCAAAACCCGCACTTAGTCTTTCTTAATCTAGCGCAGCTTAGCACCAAACGAAATGTTATTATTACGAATGGCTTCCAAATTTATTTACCTTTCCGTACGTACCGTAAGATTTGATAAAGAGAATCAAATTTTTGAGATATTGTTAAAGTCTAACACTGCTTCTTGATGCCAAACTCGGCCTAACGCATTGAAACGCCAATGAATTCACTTCGGCCTATCGGATGAAAATAAAGATTGATTCGGTCGGAGCGCTTCATTTGTTTTTGGGAATAATGGGTGCAAACATTCATATCACGCGTTCGTATTGACTTCGTTTGGTAGCATTTAAACTAAAGTATGGTACCAAATGCATAATTTACCTATTTACCTGTTAACGTCGGAATCATTGATTTATTTGATGTTTTCTACTTGATAGGCCCAAAATGGGCGCTTAGGCCGAAGTAGTTCTCTACCCTACCCCCTTAAAAAGTGTTGTTTTTCATAATTTTTTTGCTTGAATTTCACCATATTTCCAAATATGGCCATTAGGGAGGGTTAAATTTGCATGGCGGATCATAGCCCCTGTTAGCTACTGCTCTTCCAATTTGTTTGGTGTCAAACTGAATGAATTTGGATATGATCTGGATTTGCGGGACGATTTTAAATTTTGTTTTGGACACGAAACAATTATTTCTGAAATTTCACCAAATCTCGGAAAAATATTGTGAATGCTATATAGAACAACTTTGTCAAAGAGTGAAAGTATAGAAAAAAAAATTTAATTGTTTATATGTGTGCCGTTTTCCTCGAATAAATCCTTTATCTACAAAAATTGTCTGAGACACTACAGAAAAAAAAAAATTGAAAAAAATACCCGCGTAAAAAAAGAGATGGATGCATTTGAACACTTTGAAATTGATGATGAAGATAACATTTGTGGGGGAAATGTTCCAACAGGTATTTTCATACGAATAAAAATGTACATTCATTTGAAGACTCGATCACGAGACAAACTATTTAGACCTTTTAAAGTGTATCCAGAGAACTTCCAGGTAAGCTCAGAAAGATGTTCAAGAATCTAAGAACAGCTCCAAATGACATTCAAAGAAGTCCTTCCTCAGCATCGCCAGGTGGGTATGAAATTAGAAATAGTATTAAATTTTTATTTGAAAAAAGAGGAATGTCCATGAATCGCATGATGTATCCTCAAACAAAAAATGAGTTCTCAAGGACTTAATTTATCGCCCTGACGATAAAAGCCGAAGCTGTCATTTACCTTAGAAAAATAAATCAAAAATCCAGAATTTTGAACTGTGATGATCTCAATATCTCAATAATCATCCATCTAGCATGCAAGCTTGTAAGAAATTCTCGCAAATCGTAAATCGTAATTTTTCGTAGCTACACAGAAAAAAATTCTGAATATTTTTGGTTATGTAAACATGCGTGTAATCTTGTGTTTTTTTTTCACGCAAACTAACAACTTGCAAGAAATTTTGCATTCAAAAATTGTAATTATCGTACAATATTTGAAATATTCTATGAAATGACTAATGGCTTTACATGATCTAAAATGTAAACTTATATGATATTTGACGCTGCTCTTATGTGCATCATATTGAACAGAAATTTACACTACTTATTCAAACTGTGTATGACAAAACTGTCGCGTACTACAATAATCCTGATCAACCATCATATCATAAACAAGTAGTCCATTTGGATAGTACATTTGCAAGCATTTCTGATCATGAGAGCATTGTAAAGACGATTCGTACTCCCCTCGATTGATTAATCAAGGCCGACATCCTAAACCATCAAGAACCTAATTGACCTTGCATTGCATTTTCTTCCATCATCGCATTTCATTAGCCATCAGCATCTCTCATTGTTCCCTAAACGGATAGAAAAATCTACACTTTCATCCCCACGCAACAACCGTCATTCAAACATCAACTGAAACTGATACGAATCTTTCCTCGTTCCTCCAACCAACCAACACAATGCATAAATTTCAAATAAATCAAACATAAATTACATGGTATTAACACCTCATTAGTTATTAAATTTAGCATGAAGAATTTGTACAAAAACCAAGCTTAATAGCTGATCCCACCGTAAATTGCGGCATCGCCATTTAGCGGCACCGCTAGCCAGCCAGCCACCTTGAGACACGGCGGCGGTGATGCTCCCAAATGGCCTCTCGCGTTACAATGAAGCGTCGAGGCTACCACTACACTCCACTCCGGACGGATAATAAACAGAATCAACAAAACGCTCCCTAGCCGGTGGTGGTGGACCGGGATAGGCGAGAGCAGCTCCAAAGACTAATGATAGACCCCGAAGGGGCGCACAGTAACTAGCTCCGATGCGATTGTGTTGCTTCAAGTACCTAACTACTTTCCTACGGACGGAGGCGCTCCCGCGCCCATTCGTCAAATGTCGACAAATATTTCTTTCTTTAGTTTGTTTTAGAGCTTCTGCAATGGAGCTACTCATTTCCCGAGAGATAGAGAGAGAAATTACAACCAGAACCGGGGATAGTAAATAAGCAATGAAAAATTGCACGTTCACTGACGGGAGGAAGCCCACGGAACGTTGCAGGTGAAACCGAATTTAAGATTTCTTCAATTTTTCAACTAGTCTTCAGTCGAACATCGTGCAAAAGCTTTTGAATCTAGGTTTAAAATAGGAAAATGTTTCAACTGTCTATTTTTTTTTCTGAACACCTTCCTATTCTCGCAACAGCAATTAATTAGGCGTACATATGTGCAGTATTTTTTTTGCACTCTAGTTTGACTAGCGTGGCCAATGCTGTTTATGAAAAAAAAAACGAAGGCACACAAAGAGAGGAAATGTCAGACTTTTCGAACGTACGGGAGACTGCCGCACACGCCGTGCTGAATGATTGAATGACTGACTGACTGGCTGGCTGGCCGGCCGGCTGACCATACGAATGATGAGCACAATAGGTGAGTGTGTAGGGTAAAAATTTACTTCGACCTAATCGCTCATTTTGGGCTTATCGACCAGAAAACATCACATACATCTATGATTTCGGCGTTAACGAGATAAATATATGCTTGGTACGATACTTTAGTTCAACAGCTACAACACACAGTCTTCATCAGCACAAAGTAGGGGAAACGCTCCTATAATTGCGGTACGTTAGAAGGTTCCTATAGTTGTGCATTTAGACTCAATACACAACTATAGGAACCTAACGCTTCTAACGCACCGCAACTATAGCAGCGTTTACCCTATGAATATTTACACCCTTGCTCCCAAAAGACAACAGAAGTAAATATCAGGCGTAGCATTTGATAACGGCACAAAAGAACCAAACTTTGTAGGGTTCTTTGCTGGCGAACCAAAGTACGCCCACACCCAATTTTATTTTTCTGTTTAATTTGTGTCTTCATCCGTAGGACGAATAAAATCCAATGGCGTTTCAATACGTTAGGAAGGTATTGAAACTCGTAGGACGAATCTGGAATCAAGAAGCAGTGACTCTTTATACGTATGCGTAAATAGATGTAGATGTCATGTTAGAAAAAAATCATTTTGTGTTAGAACCCGCTCGAAAAAAGGAGGTAAAGTGCGGGTTGCGCTTAGTTGGCCCAAAACTAGATCTAAACCCTATGTCCTTCTTCTTTCGTTCGTTCTTCAAAGTAGAGCTGGAGAATCAAGTGGCGTAGTGTAGCATATATGGACCATGCTGCACGCGAAAATGAGTTATGGCCACAGTTTGACCGAAGTGACAGACAATCGAGAAAAAAAAACCAACGGTCATTCAGTATTCTGACGCATAATAAATTCCCTTTCTGTGAGAGGTGCCATGCAGAAAAATAGTGGGAAACATTGTTGCTTTGTTCTTGGCAGCTTGATTAACTTAACAAAAAAAATGGATTCAAACAGTTTGATAACAACTTAAATGCTGAATAAAAAAAAACTAAATATGTATGGCGGTTCAAAGAATGCAAATTTTAACTAAATAAAATGTGTTACTATATAGCGTTAAGTTTTTTATTAAAGATAAATGCAAAGTTTGGTTTTTGAGAAGTTTTTGTTTAAAGAGTATTATTAAAATTCAAAATGCAAAGAACACGCACAACAATCGACAAATTACTTGCAAAAATGAGTTTCTCAAGACGATTTGCAACGACCACTGACTGCAACAACTGACTACGAGACAACTCCATAAATTGATCAGCGGTCAGTGCTGTCATGGTAAATTTAGAGCTGATTATTCACTCATTTTCCATAAAAGGGGGCGCTCTAAGGACTGCCCATAATTGTAATTTCAGAATGGACACGCACTTTCGTTTCCTCTAATTGAAACTAGGGTGCGTAAAAAGCTTGTCTACTATTAGCTCGCCATAAAACATAAAAATACCATTTTTTTCGGGTATTGTCGCTACAATAATTTAAGTCCGACGTTTCGTTCTTTGGACTTGACCTTTTTCAGGGAATATAAAGTTGTACGTCTTTCATTTAGCCGAAAAACCTTTACGATCTTAATCTAAAACTAGCCCTGATGAAGAGCTCAACCACTGCACTGGATCGATACGGTGACGATGCACAGTGGCAGGCCTCTATACAATAGTCGGACAAATCCAAAAATGTTTCCGAATCTGACTGAAAAACAAATATTTATTTAATTTTGGAATGTGGATCCCACTTTTGACGTCTCAAAATATGTGAATTAATCCCCCTAAAGACCGATCATATTTTTGAGATACCAATGAACACATTGATTAATTATTTGTTAAGCTATATTAATTCATGGCATTTCTCAGTTTATTTGGCAAACTAAATACCCTATCCAGAACATCATAATATATCTGAGTGAATAATAAATCATCAGTTCTGTTATGTTTTGCCGTTTATTATTTCTGAAATGTTTTATTCTGATATTGAGTACAACACTACAATATTTTAAAACAAATGCTGTTCAATTATCAATGACAATATGGTGGATCTTTGAA
This sequence comes from Ochlerotatus camptorhynchus, assembly GCF_037179485.1. Lineage (NCBI taxonomy): Eukaryota > Metazoa > Arthropoda > Insecta > Diptera > Culicidae > Ochlerotatus > Ochlerotatus camptorhynchus. The sequence goes on along the minus strand of NW_027040795.1, from coordinate 481,191 downwards.
CCACTTCAAAAGTCAAACGAACACTTGCGTAAACACTACAAAGAATTCATGTGACTTTAGGTATTTTAGACCTACAAGATCACGCTTGATTTTGGTAGACAAAAATTAACAAACAAACAACTGTGGTTGATTTTGCATGCTATGATATCGCAGCTCGGAAAATCAAGCTAACAAAACTCACCAGCTGCAAATCTCAACAAACTGTGGTGAAATTGAGTTTCACGATTTTTACTTTACACCCGAACGCAACCGAAACTTCCATAACGGCTGGCAGCAGTCACTTCGTGTCTGCCATCGGTGAAGATTAAAAAGAGATAGCAAATTATGCTTTCTCTTTCTAAGAAAACGGAATCATTTTTGTGTCAAGTCAACTCTTAGCTTGATTTTTGCACGTTGTGAATAATCTCGCAATATCAAAGGAGCTTGTAAAATCAATATCAAGCATGATATTTTGTTCCAATTGAGAGCGTATGAGAGCGGAAAAATATAATTTGATTGAATATTTTGCCAACACTGCAGGTAGCATAATCATTACAATTTAGGAGCAATGGAATATTACTCACCTTTCACAATAACGAATCTCACTCGATCCATTAATGCAATTCAGACAGTCTATATTTAAATGTTGCCACAGAAGAGTTGAAGTCTAAGAGGATGTAGACTTCGTTGAACCTAGCCGACATGAAGCGGACAGGATCATGAAGGCCGTACAAGGGGTTCCGGGGCACAATCAGCAAAAAGTTTCGTTGCCGAAGCAATCGTTCAGGAACGTAAAGGTTAAGTTGATCTAGTATCTCCAGTGCGTCAGTTTCTCCTGTGAGAATTTAAGCAACAAACACCGCTTGGACATCATACTGTCTCTGTTCAAGCGTCTGCAGTCCCAATAATATGCATCGATCTCCATATTGTGGTAAGTTCAACGGATCTCGCCACGGTAGGTGTCGTAGGGCATATCTAAAAAAAATAATCTCTGAATTGCTACGATCTCACCAGTCCAGGTTGACTGGTACGGGCACCATACTACAGGGTTAGATTCCAGAATCGATCGCACCAGAGCGCAGTACAGAGACCGGAGGCAGAGCGGATCGGTAAATTCGCAGGATATTTTGAACATAAATCTCAGCGGTTGGTTGGCTCTACAGATATTATCGTTGTATTGCGATCGGCAAGTTAGCGCCGGGGACCCACCCGAATATATGTGGTCCATTCAATATGGTATATGGTCCTCAAAAAATCAACGTAGTTTGTTAACAGTGAAAATGTGCAGAATGTTTTAATTTATGATGAAGATTAACAGTTTCAGGCCAAATCACGAAAACATAAAAAAATAAATTAAAATTAGATTTTAGCTCTCAAAACTTCATGAAACTTCCCATAATTGTTCGCTGGAAGCCGGCCATTTTGACTCCTATTTATTCAAAATGGTGTATTCAATTTTTTTTTTCATTAAATCTTCGATCGAAAATGGCTCATCTAATTAAAATACCGTCTAACACAAAGTTGTTGAGCCAGCGCCGGTGGTGTAGTGGTAAGCGTGACTGTTTTCTCACCCCAATGGGACTGGGTTCAATCCCAGTCGAGGTCACTGGGATTTTTCTGAGGCATAATAATCTCTGATCACGTCTTCCTTCGGAAGGGAAGTAAAGCCGTTGGTCCCGGCCCATATGTGTTGATGAATGGGTGCGATATCGTACGCAGGTGTGGAAGCTGCCTTCCTGCACATTCGATTGCCGTCAATGGAGATTGGCACTTGATTGCGGAACAGAGCCCGATGTTAAATAAAGGAATGAACAAAGTTGTAGGCAACTGGGTAGCCTTTACAGAAAAAATACTCATTCAACAAAATTCACAAATTTTTGCCAACAAACTTTAAAAAAAAACTGTTAAAATCCTTAACAACAAAGAAGTACATTTTTAAGATTTTTAAACCTATGATTGTTTGAAAGCTTATTAAAAAAAATAAGTTCTTTTAAATAGTTTTTGTTTTGTTTTAATGTTATTCACCAAATACACCGTGTAGCTGTCCAGAAGTCCTATGCAAAATAATGGAGTTCATCCTAAGATTATCTTCGAATTGGTTAAAACTATTGGAAGAGTTTACTGAAGTTTCATTAAATAATTCTAAATAAAATTCTCTTCGTAGAATGTTAATGCAGTTTACCTCCTAATTGTATACAATTTTTCCTATAATTATCTTTAATTTTTTCTTTGAATTCTTGAGAAAATTCCCTTTAGATTCTCCTTAAAATACTCCCCAGAAATTATTCTTGAGATGTCCTTAAATCACCGACAAACCGACATGAATGACGATAGCCAAAACAATAAAGTTTCTGACCAAAGCACACTACTGACATCTGGCTCCATGTTCGCGGGAAATATTTAGCTAAGCCATGAACCCGCATGCAAAATTTATGAATTGGTTAGTGTCTGATCTATTTTGGAAAAAATATTTTTATCTAGATCAAAAAATCCTATGGTTTTGACAGTTCAAATCACTGCACATTTAAATTGGCCGTTTACGATTTTCGGGCATAAATCAGAATTAAGTGTCATGTCGATTTGTCAGTGCTTAAATCACACTTTTCAAGTAGTAAAAAATGACGAAGTTTACCAGTAGAACTTTGTCTGGCAACAATATTTTGGAAATTTACGTTATTAATGTTCTCCCTAAAATATCAGCTATGAGTTGCCTACTTTGATTATAATCTCTATAAGAAGGTCGTTCCAAAACTGCTGGACAATGCGATCAATTATATTACAGTCAAGTATCCATAGCTTGATGTTGAAAGGACCATCGAGATATAGAAAGATCGAGACCGTCTACTAGACCGTCTGAAGGGATCGCAAAAGCCATCGACATATAGAAAAAAGTGTTCACATATCGTGATGTAGAACATCGAGATATGGAGAGTTGACTGTAAAACTCTTCAGAGAATTCCTTTGGAAACGTCCGCTCAAAATTAGATTTTTTTGATATTTCTTGAAATCGCCTTCACAATCGTCATGGAATTTGCCACAGAACCTCTTAACAATTCTAATCTGAGCCCACATAACCCAAGCAACATGTTCTATAACTGTTTATATAACCTTTGTATGACTGCTTTTGGTTGTATAGTAGTTTGATCAACATAATTCTTTACATTTGTAATACTTGGTAATTGTCTTTGACTTCTTCCTAAAACTCCCTTGGAAATTTGCTCCTGAACCACCTCTTGAATTCATTTTGGAATCTTCTCAACATTCCTATGGAATGATAATGAATGAAGGGCTAAAAACAAATCTTTTCGAAGTTCTTCAAAGTGATGTATCCTGAAAATCTAGTTCAGTTTTGGGTCTTCAAACGTTGTCAAGATCCAGAATCTAAATATTCCTGATTTTTCATCGAATTTCACGGCTTATTCCCGATGATTTCTAAATTCCTGCTGTTTACCACTTTCCCGTTTTACTGACCTCCATGTAGTATCAGTTATTCTACAATGACTATCAGCCTTTAAATCGACCACACTAAATAACAAGCGTATTTGTTTAAAAGACAGGTCAGAAAGGAAGAGGAATGGATAAAGTATCCCGTGAAAATTGTTTTGAAATAATCCTTTCGATGATATTTTGGCTAAAAATATAAAAAAAAAAAAATCATTTTGGGAATTTGTGAAAACGTGACCTGGAATTGTGACAATAACGGATAGAAGGGGGAGAGGGGCTAATTTTGGGCACATTTTGCGTGACATAATTAAAGAACGCTCCCTCTGGGACGAACGCTTCGGAATGTTTAAAGAAAATATACATTATTGACTGCTTTCGAGAAAGTAATTTCATTTGAATAGGTTGCTTAACCAGGGCTTACGCAATCGTCACGTCGGTCATAGCTTGTTATGATACCCTGAACAATGCGTAAAGAGCAAATTAAAACATTGAACGTCGCGAGAAAGTGGAACATAATGAAGGTTTAAGTGCTTTTTCATAGCATTTAGTTTTCGGATTTGCAAGATCGTCGGTTGCAGTGGCTTGCGGTCCTTACACATTAAAAAGATTTATGGTAAAATCGCTTGTTTATCGTGTATTTTGCGTCGTATTTTGCATTTTGCGTAGTCGGGGCCGGGTTTGAATAGTTACTACAACTCGAGTAACGGTATGATGTGATATGAGGGGCTCGGTGGCCGTAGAGTGACCGTTTTTTTTCTTACTGAGCAGAACATCAAGAGTCTAATATCAAGCCCATCTACATTCAAGATTCGTCAATCCTTTAATTGGTTCATATGGCTACATGGTAATAGCTGAAAAAAAGAAGCTCGTTTGCCTAGTGGCAAACGTGTTTACTTACTGAGCAGAAGACCATGGGTTCAATTCAAAGTTCCTTTACGTTATATGATCGTTAGGACATCCATTCAGTTTGTCGTGCACCAAAACAGACCCTGCTAGAAACCCAACTCTCTAACCCAATATCCCAGTGATTCCTCGAGGAAGTGCAGAGGATTCCTCGGCATCCATCACCACCATTCCATTATTGACCTGCGTTCGAGCTCGGCCGGCGTTTGTAGTGCCTAGTTTATGATCACCAGTTTTTACACGTTGAGGATGAATGCTAGTCCCAAGCATCGTCTTTTGGTCTCTGTGTAATTACAGCTGATTTGGCAATAACAGAAAAGCAACCGTGGGCGGTCAATCATGCTTATGCTCATGCTCATAATTAATGAACGCTCCTTTAGCTACTAATTTTATGAAAACCCTTTCTACATCTTTAACTAAATAACTGTATTCGTTTCAAACATTCTTTTCTAATTCCTTGGTGCAACGATGGGCACACTGGAACCCATAAATTTGAAAAGTAGATATTAATTCCCATAGAATCCATAGCAGGTGATCTTTTCGAACTGATTCATTATGTTGTACAGTATGCATTTACAAAAACAATAATGATTTTTCATACCACTAACCATACATCATAAACCTTGTATCATAGTTTATCCAAATTAAAAATAAGTTTATGTATTCCCCTTCCAAATAAAACCCGTTGTGCTCAAAACGGTTCAAAATTTGATCAGTAACAGGTATATTAAGGGAGTTTTTGGTTTTTGGACATACAAATTATCAAAATCAACTGACTCAGCAACGTTCAAAGTGCTGAAAAAAATCAACAGCTCATTGAACAATCACGAAACGTTGAGAAAACGTTATTGAATGTTTGAGAAAGCTAGGAAAAATATAAAATAACAAAAAAAAATACTTTTATGGGTTTTGTTCGGCCTCCAGCCACTGTGCAATGATAAAACTGCAATCAACCCTTGTCTTGAAGATTGAAAAGACGAAACAAAATTACTAATTCTTCAAGAGTTTTAAACTTAAAGAACGTTAAACGAAAATCTATACTTGTCTGAAGTTTTCGGTGCTTGCATGAAGTAAGTGGAACTGTCCTGAAAAACTTCAATAATGTTCTCTACACATTATGAAATTATTGCCGACTTCGGTAGTCTTTACCGAACACTCAACAGCTGAACTGTTCGGTAAGAATCAGGCAGCATCAGGTAATGCAGTGGTTTTAGGGCTTCAAAACAAGGAAAACTTCACTCCAACGGCAAGACTTGATTATTCGAACAAGTCTTACAGTGTTTTGAAATTAAAATTAAGTAAAACAGCATTAGAAATGAGGATCAAAGCTTTAGCGAACGTTCAGTTGTTGTATTACCGAAGTCGGTAATAATTTCTAAGTGTGTAGACTTCCTCGAACTCCTCGAATTTTTAAAAAAGATCCCACAATATTCCTGATGTTAATTGAACTGCTTCGAAGATCTTTGATCTATCCTGAAGCTCCCGCCATTTTCCTGAAATTAACGATGCTTCCGTTAAAATCTCCAAACTTTCCAGAAGTTCCCTAAATGTTCAAGAAGTTCTTGAATTTTCTTCCACGATCACTAAATTTTCAAGAAGTTCCTGAGTCATCTCTTAAGATGTCTGATGTGAAACTTCCCTTTATGTATTAACTAAAAAATAGGAACATTTCTGAAATACTTGGAATATTCCATAACACCATGAAACTTCTTGAAAGTTCCTGCAATTATTCAATGGAACTGCTCCAAAGTTCTCTGATCTTCAAAGAAATTTAAACATGCCTGAAAGTCTGGACGTTCCTAAGGTTATTGGGACTGGCCTTAAGATCTCTGAGCATCCCTGAAGATCTCTAGATCTAGCTTCTCTGCGATTCTTGGAACTTCTTTAAAGTTCCCGCGATTTTCTCAAGTTCCCTGCCAAAGTTTTCTTGACTATTCTGAAGTTCTCTGGATATCCCTGATGTTCCTTGAACTTCTTTAAAAGTTCAAGCAGTTCTCGAAGGTTCCATGAAGTGCTCGATATTTTACAGAAGTTTCCTTGATATCTCATAGTTTGATCATCTCTGAAATCCTCGGCATTTCTGTTAATTCTTTGGAACTTCTTTAAAGTTCCTTAAATTGTTGTGGACCACCATGAAGTGGATAGCTACTCTTCCCGAGCAAGTTAAAATAACTTATGAATACCTAATTCCGACCTGATACTAGTATTTGGTGTTGATCAGCATAAAAGGTAAAATACCAAAAGAATAAAACTAACAAATAGCATGCAAAATTCTGTGTAAATAACAAAAAAATATATTTTGAAACTAAAAGAATACCTGTGTGGCATTGTTTTGGAATTGAATTTGCATATTTTGGTATTGGAATGGTGTTGTGGGTACATTTGTTTGGTATTATATTTTGTATAAGGGGATATTCTCTAGACCACCGGCGGTTCTCAAACTTTTGTCGATTGCGACCCACTTTGATAAATTTCTTAAGCTCGCCACCCACCAATATTGAGTGATGGTGCAGTCAACACTTTAAAACCACAGGCCTAGACTTTCCAAGCTGCACACTTAGAAATAACTAATATTAAACGTGACGGAATTAATCTTTGATATAAATGATGAAACGGAAACAAACTTAGGGTCTGCCTTAGCTCAGTCGGGAGAGGCCATACTGGAGGAGGCTGGGTTCGATTCCTGGTCCAGTCTAGGAATTTGTCGGGTTGGAAAATTTCCCAACTTCCCTGAACAAAAGAGTATAGTTGTACTTGTCACACAATAAATACAAATGTTAAAATGGTACGGGATTTTTTTTTTATTGAAAAGCTCGCTACTTGACGAAAAGTATGTTTGGTTGAACTGAATTTCGCATCTGTTGTCAGTCTCATTGTACCTAAATATGGTGTGGTATTGAAATTGTGAAAATAGTCTTGATACTAATAGTCTTTAAAACGCAAAAACAATCTTGAAAACGCCCAAATATTCAATTCATTACAAAAATAGCATTGAAAATGCCAAATGATTTTGAAACAGGCTGTAATTGTAAATCAATTTGGATTATGTCAACATGAAAGCGAAAGCGTTCCACAAACCACACCCTTCGAAAACATTAGATGTCCTCGTCCCAAATAGTCTTTGAAAGTTGAGTCTGCTCAAGCCAAAGCTTGAAAATCCTGACATTTTTTGAAAATAGCAGCCACTATTCCAGATTAAAATTGCAGAAATATTTAATATTTTGATTTATTTTAAGGCAAAAGCCTTTTATTGCATTCAACAATTGCATTGTTTTGAAAAGCACAATAAAAAAGCAAACTCAGCATTGCAAAACTGCCCGTATTTTTAGCAATGATTTTATGCATAATATAAATTACTTTCAAAAGTACACCATAAAACACAACAAACCTAACCATTAATTTAAGGATTAGTTTCAACTATTTGATGGATGCCATATTTCCAGTCACCCCCTGTACCGTTTAATCCACAAAACACATCCCACAATTCTCTAAACAAAAGATCCATTTTCATAAAACGCGTGCCCTAGCACACATTCACTCTCTCACACACGCACACAATATGCACAATCCGTTCCTCTAATCACCGGAGCATATGCTCCGACTTTCGAATAAGGGAGGATAACCATTCTAATAACAGCCTTCTGCCCGAATATAGTGCCTGGTGACGGCAGCCGCGGTGGTGGTGACATTCTCCCTTTTGTACCTACCTCTCACCCCAACACATCCTAGATCTCGCCAACCATCGATCTGATATTGCTTTTAGTCCCGTCCCGCCAGGGATTCCCTCTCGGAATATTTCTGTTCAAATTTTCGCTGTTTGAGGGTGAAAATCGACAAAAGAACGCTTTTCGTGTATTTTCTGTATCTCCAACCAACCGACGGCGGCGCGGAGGCGTCCCAATGCAAACGGGGCGTTTCTCGCTATCGGTTCAGTTCCTGCTGCTTGTTATATAGCAGTCAGTTGAACGCATGAACGCAACTTTTCACAGTCGTAGCCATCGCCGACTGCCGCCACCACCCGTTGCCGAGGTTGGCGTTGAAATGGAAAATTGAATTTACATTTGAATCATCGCACTGCAACGACGGCGTCGTCGTGATCGTCGTAGAAGGGGGCGCACTAAAGCGACTTTTTCGGGAATGCCGTTGGTAGGGGTGGGTTGGAAAAGAAGCGTCCATTAGCAGTGACGCCGGCTGCCACAGCCGCCACTCGGGGGACAAAGTGGCCGGAAGCGACAGCGCGACCCTTTTTGTGATCGGAAAAGCGCGAATCGGCCGTTCTCTGAAAGTGCCTCGCCATTTTATACAACAAAGATTGTCACGCGGCGTTGTTGGCTGATGGGTATAGGTACCTACGATTGAAGCGGTTTCGATTGTTAGCGAATCAAAAGCGGTCTCGTGCTTGGACTCCAAGTTCGAAGCCGGAAAGCGATTTGAACCGTAGAAGCAGTTTCTTTTTTCTATGACTTGGGGATTTGTCGTTTTGCTTGTAGTAGGACAGACTTGAAAAGGGTACTTCAATCGTGGACCGTTGCTTAGTCACAATTGCTGGTGGAGAATGATCGTGGCAATTCCAAGGGTCCGAATTTCATGATATGGCAATCGTGGCCTGGAATTGAGCTGCGACTGAGCTCTGGCAGCATCAGACAACTTTGGGCTTCGTCGGAAGGGTGGAAATAAAATATTGATTGATTCGTGTGGCGGTTTTCGAGTTGTTTAGGAAGTAGAGAATATCGTTTATTATATGCTTTAGTTCGAATCAGAAGCAGAATAGTCATTTTCGATGTTTAAGGTGCAGTTTTCTTTGGAACGATTTATGTAATTGAATCCTAGTTTTTTCGGCGCATCATTTCAAACTGCATAAAGCTGTCGTCATCTTATGTAAAATTGTAAGAGGAATAAAATGACTACTTCTTTTTGCAATCTGAAATAATGATTTTTCGATTCAGGCCCTGACTTTGAGTTTTTGAAAAACGTATCAAAGGCAATTGCACCTGAATATATTAGTGAACGAATTTAAATTCCACATAGCAAGTGACTCTGCACGTAGACATGAAACATGGTAGAAACTTTAAGAATGTGAAAAAAAATACCTGCTGAGTGCAAGGTTGATTGAATGGTAAAGATCTAGAATAAAATTAGAGATTGTATGGCCAAAAAATTATTTGGTTCGTTTGCATTTTTGGTTGACATGTTTGTAATAAATTTTCCATAACATTTCAATCAAGTTGAGTTGTCTTTCGACTGTTTTCAGTAAAAGTCAGAAATTCGACACTTCCCCGAGGCCAATGATTGAACCATTGATTGGAATACCATTGCAACCCCCTAAGTAACAATTGGTACTCAATTTTACTCTGTTCACTTTAAAAAAAACTGAGAAAGAGCCAAACCAGTATTCGTAATTTCGGATAAAGCAAGAATAAGGGTCACTTATTTGGATTATTGTTTACTTGGGTCTTAGGCAAGTCAAAACAATCCTAGAAACGTCGAACGACTTTTTGAATAGAAGTTGAAAATGAGCGAAAGGCCATCGACTGGAAATGCTTTCGGAAAAGTGGTGCAAATGTGGTGAACTATTCCACAGCCACAGACAGTATATGAGCAAGTCAAACGCGCACCTTTTTGCCTGTAGATTTGAAGAAATACCTCAAATCTTCTCATACATTGTATGATCTGGGTAAAGAAGTGTACGTTTAACTAGTACTGTCGCATCGCTCATTTTAAACTTCCATTCAATTTTCATACTACGTTACTATACCCAAGTAACAATTTAGCAGCCTTTTGGCTTTCACACTGATTGATTGTTGTTTTAAATGGTAATAAGCAATCTGTTTAGTTTAAATACAGCATTTTAAAAGTGCAACACATTCATGGTCAGTATTTCAGTATTTTGCTGTTATAAAAACCTTTCAAAATCTGACGGTAATGTCAAAACGGGTCAAGTTTTAAAAATGAATTTAATGTAGCACTCTATCCCTGTATAAAACTGTTCAGTTAGTCAATCATAAACCTGCTCGGTATTTTTTTTTATGCCAAGACAAAATACTCCATAAAGGTGTTTTATCATTATAAAAGCAATTATAAAACCGTTCGGTTTAAAACGGGTACAAAAAGCATTTATTGCTGCTTTTGGAGTCGATAAAGTGTATCACAAAACTCCCTACTGTTCATAAATTAAACTAAAAATATGGATCTGCCTAGAGGCAGAGTAAAAAATAAATCGATTGGAGCTTTTAAACGAAGAATCGCAAGGAAATGCCAAAGGATAGTCGAATAATAATACTAACGATAGTAGGAGGAGTAATTGTAGCGATGCTGTCGATGGAAAGGATAAGGACTCCAATTTCAGAACTTCCTGGGAGGCCCAGCAGCTCCGACTGGCCGGTCAACAATGACAGAACACCCGACTGAGAAGAGTAAGTGAATGTGGTTCACGGAGCACTGGAAGCCGTAAAATTAAACGCTTTAAATTGATGGGAATACCCAAAATATTGTCAATGGCGCTTGCGTCACGATCTAACTACACACATACCAACCTCTCCAGAAATCGCGTTTCAATGATGATTCGAATAACATGCATAAGTACCAAACTGGGACTTCAGAAAACTGCCGACAGGAAACTTCAGAAGCTGTCAGTCAGCTGGAAACTGACTGCCTTCCGAACCATAGCAGTGGCTTCATTCGGCGAAAGGATCAACTGTCCAAAAAATCCAAGCAAGCGCACATTAACTTCCTCGCATCATCCGGGAGAAGAGACACTTTTTGGGAACGATTGAGGTTCCACCTGTTCCAAGTTATGCAGATACACTTTCTGATTAACTGCAATGGATGATAATCGCCCTTATCGAGGATGCCACGCAGGAGTAGAAGCTCGGTGCAATATTCGCGCAACAAAACGATCGAAATGTAAACAAATTTTGACGTTTAACTTTTTCCAGGCACCATTAATGCCGTCATAAAACTAAACGGACAAGCAAAATGGCCTCAGATAAATACAATTCAGTCTGGAAATTATCTTCATTAATGCCAAATTAAAACGTTTTGTATTTGATAGCGATTTCATGAAAGCAAAATAGCTTTTTCACAATTGGCATATGGAACATCAATTTTTATGGCACCGCCATATTGTTATTATTTGTTTTTTAACTATCTTCGTTTTTCAACATGTTTTTCCATGAAAATAACTTTAATCTCATAAATTCATCAATGAGCAGTAATAGGGATTCCGAAAATCATTAAATTATCTCGGCTGGCCGCAATGATTAATATTAAACATAACTATTCGTTGTTTCCTAAATTAAAAATAATAAGTAAAATCAATGATTTCTCAAGGCGGACTTATTTTTTTTTTCGAAGCATATTTCAAATTATATTTAATCTGTCTCCTAAAAATAGACCCCAACATGAGAACTGCTTTGATAATTTTGGTAGGGTGAGGTGAGGAAATTTAAGAAGATTTATGAAAGATTCATTTTTGAACAATGAATTTTGAAAGATCTGATGATATTTATGTATCCTTTATGATGCTTTATTTTCAGTGCAAATGGCACTAGTATTGATGCTAAATGGCTTTTATTGTAGTTTTGATATGGATTTCAAATGGTTTTCAATGTTTTCGTCATATAACCTTTTTTGCAAATCCATCTTGAAGTGCCTTGAAAATATGCCCTTCAAAACCTTCTTCGGGGTGGGCCAGCTAGACAGATTCTAGTCTTAATGAGGTTTTGGTGGATGTAATAAAGGCAAAGCCGTCTTGACCAGGGTTTTATGAATGCTGTTTTATAGTAGCCTTGTAGTATTTCATAAAATGTAAAATGTTACTTGGGAAGCGGAACTATCTGCTTACCCTTTTAAGACCTTTCTCGCGAGCTAATAAATTATGACACTCAAGCTTCATGTTAGAAAGCATTTTCCACTAAATCTGATGAAAATCGTAAACTTCACGTATGAAGTAACAAAAAAAATACCTTGAATGAAATACAATATATTGTTTGGTGCAAATCCTTGAGATATTTGGACACATCTCAATATACCACTGAGATATTTTTTAGGAATCAAGTCTATTTGATCTAAATTTTGAATAATTGATAACATTTTGCGATCAATTGCGATTTTTTTTTTAGAATATGCATTCAGAAAATCATGTATTTTTTTTTCAAATTTCATGTGGTTTACATCTTTCATAACTCTAAAAATATAAGCATTGATCTGGAAAAGATTGAATTAATCACTACCAATCGACGAAAAATGATAAAAGAATTATTTTGAACGAATTGTCAAACTTTAATACTAAAAACGTGTATTTCAGTCTAATTTTACATAACTTCGTGTATCTCAGTTGATTGAATATGAACAGCTTCTATGTCTTTGGCAACTTTTAATAAAATTATAAATTCTGCAACATTACCCAACACAGCAAATCTATATCTTTCGAAATAAAAAAGTTTGTATCGCTGCGCCATATTTACGGCCACAACATAAATGATTTTTATCCACCAAATTGTAGTCCTAATTAATCCAAGAAACTTCACTGGGGACGTCAACTCAATTGGATACAATACCAGAGCGTTAGTTACGAGTATTCCGTCATCCACTCAAGAGATAAAACAGGATTTGACCCCTTACTAGCCTCCTTTACTCAATGATCATGAAATCTTAGTTGGTAATCAACTTCCTTGCGGTTGACGTTTACACACTACCATCATAGAGGTAACTCTAAGACTAGAAGGTCCCGAAATAACGTGCTCAACTTTTTTGCTCAGCTCTGGTACTCTCTTCGGTCCCAAGCTAATCGATTCACCCCTCGAAACATAGGAAAATCCACTAACCCCTCATTTTATCTGTCAAACTTTCATAGCGAATCAAAACAAACGTTGTGTAGTACTAGAATTTTGACTAGAATGGGGTACGTTAATCGATTTGCTTGGGACCAATAGGCAGGTCCAGTAGTGAGCCAATTTTAAATCGTCAGTTTCGTACCATCACCTGCTGAGCGTACTGCCCATGATAGTGCACTCTACAGATGGCAGTAGTGTTTGAGCGACGATGTTTACCGTGACAAATATTCAATGCGTTATGTCTGTGCGCACATAGCTCATACTATTTCTAGACGAACAATTGAAATAGCCGGAACAACCAAACGTAAACAATGGCTTTAAGCGCGAATTTCTCAAGAATCAAAATTCATCCACGCAAACTAACAGTGCCATTCGATAAAGGAAGTTTGCTCTATCAGATGCTGGTGTTAGATTACGTGGATGTGATTAGATTCTCGAGAAATTTTCGTTGATAGCCATTGTTTACGTTTGGGTGTTCCACCTATTTCAATTGTTGGTCTAGATTTCACTGTACATTTATAAATTGTTAAATTTGTATTGTAGCATGGAGCAGCTTCGTGTAAAAACATTCATTAACCAAACCAAATACAAATATGACTCACCTAATCATAATATAATGCAACAAACGGTAATACAACGTAATGCCATTCATCAGAGAAAGCACAATTGTTTGAATCGAACATTTCATCAACGATCCAAAACAGGAACCAAATCGCACAGCCTACTCACCATCAATCCGAGCGAGCAGACTTCATAGCGAAAAAAAAACTAATTTATTCCAGGGGTTCGCGCGCACTCACTCACCTCACATACCTACATGCTAAATCTCAACCTCAGAATGGATGAAAAAAGTGATCCAATGCGGTCTACAACGACGACGACGACGACGAGCGCATCACTCATATCGTCAACATCGGCAATGCCACATGCTCTCCGCACATAAATACGCAAGGTTTCGATCATCGCCAGCACCGCCGCACTTGGTCGGGTTTTTGTAGGCTTATTCTGTGCGCATCATTGTTGTTATTGTCCCCAGCCAGAACTGACAGATCCAAACAACCAAAACATCACGTTTCTGATCTCCCATGATCGGAGCGGGGGGTTGCTGAGTGCGGTAGGTAGGTACACCGAAGAGATTATGCGTTTACTCATGTTGGCGTTGTTGCCTTATGTATGCGAAAAACTGCGAACCGGTAGCCCAGTGCACGCACGTTTCCACCGCCGCAGCCGCCACCATGGAGCTGCAAAACAGCACAGCAGCGCCTGTACGTTGCACATAAATTAACATTTTTGATTAAATACGCAGCGTTTATGCATTTTATTCATTAAGACAATCGACCACAGAAAGTTGGTGATTTTTTTTTCTTCGTTGCTGCCGCTAGCTACACAGACTAGCCGTCCTCAACGACGTGGTCGTCGTCGTTGTGCTTGTTTGGCTACTGTTTTGCGAGATTTTTATCTGTGGACTTTCATCAAGTGAGCCCCTAGACGGGAACCTCGCGCTCTATGTACAACCCGTAGCGTTTACGTTTTTACCATGTAGGACGTTGTATGTGTGTACCATCAACCTACTGCCGGCTTATACATTGTGCAGCACAGTTCTGCTACAAAGTGCGTTCAGTATCATACTAGCGAGGCGAAATGACGTCGTCATCGTCATCGACTTGATCATCATAAAACATCATCAGGTGAATATAATTAGCCTTGACGGGAGGTGATACAACCCAGTAGTGCGTGTTTGTACAACAAGCTTCCGAGTGGGTAGCTGCTGCACGCTAAGACTGACCTTGAAATTCGTTCCAATACACCGTCTTGATGACAAACTGACGTTTGCTGGAGACAAGAACTTGGTCTATATTTTGAGCAGTGGTATCAAGCTACGCTTCTTCGGTTGTAAGACGTTACAGCAGAATTAAATGGTAAAACATTATTGATACAGAATGGAAGCTAATGTTGTAAGCACCATTAAATTCTTCGTTTTTATATAAAGCATGGACCGTACAAATCAGAAGACTCGGAAATTGAACTTATGGAAAGGCTACCCGCAAGCAGCTGACAAAGAAAGTTGTCGAAGAAGTGAAGACACCACATCTACTATCCTAGAAGAACTGGTAGTGAGCGCCATACCATTCAATTTATCTCCCTATCCACACCGTTTGTATCCCACGGTAAATGACATGGCAATGAAAGAGCAAAAAATCATCCAGTAACCCACGGAGAGGCAACCCACAGAAATTGTCAACAAGCTCGTAACAAGCCAAACATATAGACTTCTCTGGCGTTTGTGAATAGCACAAGTATCAGTGCAGAACTTTGCGTTAATTCAAAGGTTTTCTTGCACTAATACTTATAATTTACCCCAAGTTCTGCACTAATACTTGTGCATTTCACAAACGTCAGAGAAGTCTATAGAACATTGGATACGTCGATTTGCATTTCACCTTCAAACCTTCAGGCAGTGCTGCAAAATTTCGACAATACACGGTGATACTAAAAAATCTGCTTATGTGACTCAGAATGCAGTTACCTAGTGAATCTTTCTTTTTTTTTTGAGGATCAAGTCTATCATTAACTATATGAAAAACAATTTTGTCAATATCGCGTAAAAGTCTGTCAATGACAATGACAAATCTTAGCACTGCCTTCAGGTGATTGCATAAAACACAAAAAGGGGTTGCTTTGGAATCAAACAAAAACCCGCGCATGCCTCACGTTTTACATATTTGATTTAAAAAATATTTATTTAAAGATCATGTTAGTTGGAAGGAATTGCGTTAATTGTATACCAGTGGCTTTCAAACTTTTGTCGATTGCGAAACACTTTGAAAAAATCCATTAGCTCGCGACCGACCAAAATTGGATACAAATCTCGATTATGGACGTATCAGCTTTTGTAAACAATGCATTTTATTGCCGGGAAAACTTTTTACTCGTTGATGTGCCCTAGGTAGTGACTTGAAAAGCCATGTGCGTCCGTTTCCTTGATCCCTGTTGAGTAAAGTTAAATTCCGTTGTTTGTAGATCTCGAGGCTCTCTGCAACATCCAATTTCCATGGTGTAGATACGGTTCGTAAAATCGTGATGTCCTCCGTCGATAGTTGGTGGTCCTTTGTGAAGATGTGTTCTGCAACCTTTGATTTGAAATCATATGTTACGCCTTTTTCCTCTTGCTTTTGGCCTTGTTAACCTCCACTATATGCCCTTTAAATCTAGTTGCTAAAGCTCTCTTGATTTGTCCTACGTATAGGGGAGATGGATGTAGTGTCAGCCTAAATGCCCCTAATTTGGGCCCACCATTCAGCAATCGACTAAATTTTCAATAGCGACCAAAACTATCCATTAGTACCGTCCCAAGGACGCGTTTATGTAGATGAAATTGATAAATAGCAGATTTTTAGCGATGGGCCCAATCTTACACCGTTCGAAAAATTCATGTAAATTTCTGCGCACATAAAATTAACGCTAGATTTGGCATAAATTTACGCGATATTTCGTGTAAATTTAAGCACAATATTGCATAAATTAGCAATATTGTACACCAGCTTGTAAACGATTTCACTGTTTATGCCAAGTATAGCACAAAATTGAACGAAGGGAGATTTTACGCGATAGTTAAAATTCAGAATTTTTATCTGTGTAGATCCATAGGCCAACATTAGAGCCATTTTCCCTATTTTGTTACAATGATTACAGCTTTTATATACACCTGCTTTACCTAAAACTTAAGTGGATCTTAACAATGATTTTAACTGGTTATGTCTACCGAATGTTTTTAACTGTGGTCTAAGCTTACAATTTCTAAGCCCCTAAGCATCTCTAAGACTGTACGGCCAATGAGAGCAACTCAGCGACTGAGTCGAATTCATCTCAAAAGTGCAAATAGGGGGGGTACTCAACGAGAGAGTAAAATTTTCCAAGATTTTCCAGGGAAAACTGCTTGAATTTGAGGAAAATCGTCGAAAACTTTACTCACTCTAGGAGTAAACTAATGGACTGAGTGAAATGTCTGTTCATAAAGTCTGTTCCAGTTAGTATTTGGCCGCTTATTTTTAATTACTGTAGCGCCTCTAGTTGTCGTAGCAAGAAACTATTGACAGCGTTTTGATCCGGAGGGGTTTTTTTATTTAGTAGTGAAAATTTCATCAGGATTTATATACTTGTTCAAAAGTCATCGAAGATGGAACGTGACAGACGTCAACAAATTCTGCACACTCACGTGCAAAATCCAGCGTGGCCAGGAGGAATGATTGCAAACCCAACAAACAATTTTAGCTACCGACTATCTTATACAGGCAAAAATTAGCTGCATAAGCCATCTTTTGCCTGTATAAGCTTATCTACAGCTAAAATTGTTAGTTGGGAAGGCTCACAAATTTCCAAAATCGACTGTAAACCCGAGCAAAGTCCAGCATCAAAATTACAGCAAATTGAAGTCAAGTTTTGATATCAACATCAAACTGAAATCATAATTTGATTTCAGTTTCGCAATTCACAAATTTGATACCAAATTTTGTTTTCATTTTGCTGTACATTTGCTCTTCAAAAATCTGTTGTTGCGGGTTTGTTTTCATTGCCTTAGCATAACATCAAATTGAATACTTGTTTTGTTATCAACAGGAAAAATGGATATCAAATTGAGTTTTCAGTTTGCTCTCACTGATGGCAGAAATAGTTTTGAATGTGATGTCACAGGGAGATTTTTTTTTGCAATTTTGATATTTTAACCGTTAAAACGACCAAAACGACAGCAACCTGAGTAATCATTATCAGCGAAATCACAACATCAAATTTAGATTTCCATTTGATCTCAGACTTTGCTCGGGAATACCTTGCTTAAACGTTACCGGGAAACACTAACGTTGGATCGTGCAAAACGAAACAAACGTAGAAGTGGAACATATGACCGAAAACTACTAGTGAAGGTCATTAGGGCAGTCCAAAAGAATCCTAGGATCTCCGGTCGTGATTTGGCGAAAAGATTAAATGCGGCACACAGTACAGTTCGGCGAATCTGTATGCGAGAAGGTTTCCGGTCGTACCATGCCAGCAAACATCCCAACAGGACGCTGAAACAAAACCTGGTTGCCAAAAACCGTGCAAGGAAGGTGTACGAGCAAGTTCTGACCAAGTATAACGGATGTATTTTGATGGACAATGAAACTTACGTAAAAATGGACTTTGGACAAAAAATTTACTATGCTAAACGTAAGGGGGATGCTCCGGTTAAATTCAAATTTGTCTTTGCAGATAAATTTGCTCGCAAGTTGATGATTTGGCAAGGCATCTGCAGTTGCGGAAATAAAACAAAGGTTTTCATCACTGGAGCGACTATGAACGACCAACTTTAAAAGGAGGAGTGTCTCCAGAACATAATTTAACCGTTCATTCAATCACACGAAGGTCCCGTAAAGTTCTGGCCTGACTTAGCCAGCTACCATTACAGCCGCGATGTCATAGAATGGTATAAGCAGAATAATGTCGATTTGATTGAGAAAAGTATCAATCCACCAAATTGTCCAGATTTTCGTCCCATTGAAAAAATTTGGGCAATTAACAAAGCGCAAATTTAAGAAATGTGGCAAAACATTCAAAACACCATCTGATTTGGAGAAGTGGTGAAAAGGGATGGTAGATGAGGTTGACAGTACTACTGTGCAAGACATGATGAGAGGTATTCCGCGAAAAGTTCGAAAATATATCCGAAAAGCAGACGAATAATTTTTGTTGTATTCTTCTTAAGCTAAATAAACATCATAAAAAATGATACCTTTAAGCTGGATTTAGACTAACCAAGTCAAATGATCAACTCAGTTGAATTCAATTGGCTTGAACAGTTGAGCCTGGTTCAACATTTTTCAATTCAAGTGAGTTGTTCAAGTCAGTTGAATGGCATGGTTTACACGTTCAATTCGCGTTCAAGTCAGCTGAATTCGACTGATTGACTTGCGCTGTCTAAATCCAGCTTTAGCATTTTTGTACTTTATGTCCCCTTGGAGAGATGACCTATTTTGTGCGGCCAAATTCTAAATGGAACAGATTTTATTCAAGATGTTGTTCCTTGGAAATTCAAGAAAAATTCTACTCTTTCACTGAGTAACCCCACTTTCTGCACTTTTGATTTCAACTCAGTCACTGAATTACGCTCATTGAACGTGTGTCACAGGAAAGAAATTATTTGATAATGAAGCAAAGATGATGATCAGGATTTCACTGCACCGCAATTCTCGCTGAAATCAGCCACTTTTTTGTTCGAGGCTCTAAAAGCCATTAAGTTTGTATTTATTCGATAGCTCTAGCTATGAGCATAGACAAATAGTTCTGTTCTAATGTTGAATCTAAAGACCCTTCGTTATCTAGGGGCTCGAACAGTTTAAGATAAAGATCATTTTTTGCAAATTATTGGATAATTTAAATCATTATACAAGTGGGAAGTGGGATTGTACCCATGACCTTCTGCTCAGTAAGCAAGCACTCAGGGTACTGAAAAATGCAATACATCTGGTACAAATATTTGTGGTGTATTATCCAAAAATAGAATCCTGCTTTTCGCGACGCATCATTTCATACTGCAAAAAGTAGTCGTCATTACATTGCTCCTACCATTTACACATGGACGGGGAGAAGGCTATACTGCAAACGCTTTATTTCCTCGGTCGGAACGGAGTTCAGTTCAGTTTTCTTTATTAATCAATCGGAAAGGAAACATTTTCTATGACGGGATTAGGAACAAGTGTTTCTTGTGCAAGATGGAGGGCCAGCATATGAATTCCTGCCTCAAGCGGTCGGATAAGCCCCAATAAAACAGAATGAAGATCGCATCGGTTGCAGTACGTACGCTTGTGTGGTGGCAGGAAGTGTATTGTTGTCCAATAACGGGAAGAAATGGTAGACTTGAACGTGACGACAAGCGATGCGCTATTCATGGTGACCAGCATTTTGGAAATTTTCCCGGTTGCGCTATTCTGGAAAGACTCGAAATCCGGACGCCTAGACCATAAATAATAATAATATTATATGAATAATGTAAAGATCGGAACCACATACCGGCTAGGTTTGAAAATGGGTAATTGGGGTGCGAGTCAATTGGTTTTAAGCAAAATAATAATATTATTAACGTCTTCAATGAATACTCAACCACCTTTCGGAAGCTTCAGGAACCTTTTTCCGTTTATGGTGCTGAGCTAGCAGCAATCAACTTCGCATTGGGGATGATTTCCGACATGCCCATCAGTGATGGAAAAGTTCGCAAAAACTCACTATGACTCGCCAACTTTTCCCTTGGTGAACTTCGTGAAATATCGCGAACTTTTCCAACACTGATGCCCATAGACCACTACTTCATCTTCTCGGATAGTCTCAGTTCGATTGAGGCTATTCGGTCGATGATACAAGGTAAGCACTCATCTTACTTCCTTTCAAAGGTAAGGGAACAGATGAGTTTGCTGGTCGAAAGATCATATAGGATTACCTTTGTATGGGTCCCCTCACATTGCTTAATCCCAGGCAGTGAGAAGGCAGACTCTCTCGCAAGATGGGTGCACAACAAGGCGATTTTCATGATAGAAGTATTTCACATAATGCATTTTTCCCGTACTAATGGGAAGAGTTCTATTTTATGTTAGCAAAACGATTGGACAAGTAATTCTCTTGGGTGGTGGTTATATTCTATTATTCCAAATTTTACATCGAGAGCGTGGTTCAAAGGTCTGGATGTAAGTCGGGGCTTCATTCGCGTGATGTCAAGTCCTATGTCCAAACACTACTCGCTAGACGCACATCTCTACAGAATAAACCTCGTTGACAGCAATATATGTAGGTGGTATTACCCTGGTAATGACGCCTCCAGAGCACGACTGTTGGATACCCTAGTGGCCCGAGGTAGACAACCCTTCCGTGAAGTAAGAGATGTATTGGGAACCCGTGATCTTCGCTACATGCATGCGATCTACGAATTCCTTTGTTTGTCTGATGTTAGAGTTCGATGTGACTATCCCCTCCTTTGCAAACAATTTCCAGCCATTGTGTCCAAGTCTTATTATCCTCTTGTTTTTGTGCTACTTGCCTATACCCAGCCAGGATTTGATCAGCCGTCCGGGAGTAGTATCTGAAGGAGGCTTCAGAAACCAGTTTCCTACCTAACTCCTTCCAATCGAAATTGTTATCCATTAACCTCGAGCCCGCCACGAGTAATTGGTACCCAATACAAACCTAGAACTACTGCTGTTTAAAATGTAAATTCAAACATTACTGATTTTTGGCTCCGCAAAGTGTCACACACGACTGAGCCTAGTAAGTAAACGAACTAGTTAAAACAAAATTATTATTTATTATTATTATAATTATCTATTTTTTATCTTATTTTTTTTTTTGGCTTTCATCTTCTCGCTAATCTGAGTTGTAAGCTTCTACTCTGCTAGGTGCTTAAGAGCTCCAAGGAACAAGTCTCTTATAGTTCAAATAGGTGTCTTTGAGAAGAAATATTACTTTTTTGTTCTTTTTATAAGATAAATTCTTATTCATACAAGAGGTACGGAATATTTATAAAGCATAGTTATGCAACAATGACATGTTTTTAGGGCTTAAGTTCGATGTACAGAATGAGTTCGGATTTTGCAACATAACTTCTCAGTCGTAAATAAGAAACGTACTGTAGGAGCGACTGAGAAAGTTTAATTCTTCAAACAGCTCCAATTCTACTACTAATGCTGATAAATCAATACACATTAAAACCTGCCTTTAGAAATACTTTTCATAAAAGTGCGAACTAAATATAAAATTGGTGTAGAGGACAAAAACCTTTTTAATTTATGTTCTAAAAGTTCCGTTCAAGTTCCGCTAGAAGCTGCTTAGAACGCTATTCAATTATGGTACCGGAATTTTCAAGTTCTTATAACGACTTAAAAATGAGGCTGCTTAGAATTCTATAGACCCCCTTTAACCAAGCTGCTTAAGCCACAAATAGCCTTTTATCAGAACTTTTGGTTACTTGGGAACGTTACCCGCTGTAATGATTCATCTTGAAAACTGTTAGCAATGATTAAAAGCAGTATTTCACGAAAAGATTCAAGTTCTAACGATATGCATTACAATTAAAGCATTAAGTTCAAAAGCTCGAAACGATTGGATTACCATCAGTCAAGTTTTTCACTGAGATCCAGCAAAATAAAATGCCAAGCTGCTCGGTGGTGGCCATCTCAGCAAAAAATCTAAGTGTGTGTGTGTGTTTGCTACCTTGATAATCCATTCAGAGCTTTTCACAGGTTATCTTTGTAGTGTTCTCAAGAATTATCATGGAACCATTCGTCATTACAGTACTCTTTTCAGAATGCCTCTGAAATGAACAGGAGATTTTCTCTGATATTTCTTTGCCATTCTCTTTATAACAGTCCCTACATTCTTTGCATAACACTCCAAAAAATATTCGAATTCTCCCGAACATTCGCTTAGAATTTTTGATCAAAGAATTTACTGTTGCTTCCGTTCCTACTCTGAATACAACTAGTATGAACTCAAAATAGAATTCCCATGCAATGCACCAAAGCTTTGAAGAATTTCGTGAACAATGTCCTCCTCCATGAGAGTTTTATGAACTTTAAGATGTTCTTCAAGCTGAACTTTAAATGTGCCAGTTATATTGAAATACGTATGCATAGTAACGAAGACATCATATCAACAAGACTGGCAACTTTGCCAGAATCCAAGGGACAGGTACAGTAGTGCTGCGCTTGAGTGAAGGTGGAAGCAAAGCATAGAAGAATGAGCAAATACACAAACCTTTCTTCTGAGGATGTAATCTTTGCTATCAAAATCGGTCGAAGCATTTACCTTTGAGCGGCAGATGACACGATTGTACCTATCTCATAGCGTTCGCATGAGAAAAGTGACAGTCTTCTTGATTTGTTGTCTTCGATATTAATCAGATACGTAAATATATTCAACGTGTACTCATTTTCTGTTGAGAAGCCCTGAAGACTGCCTTCAGTAAGTCCTATTCCAAAATATAAGCTACTTTTCGATGCATTCTGAAAATGTTATTTCCAGCTACATAACAGTTGAATACATTTCTATAACTTTAGACAAATCTCGGTTGATAGAAATCCCAACCAGTACTCCACATCTGAGAAATTACCAAATCCAACAGAGCAATAGACCTGGCTTATTTTTCTATAAGTGGTATATTTCGAATCAGGTGGGGTGTGAATTGAGGGTATTAAATATAAAACATGCGATTCAACTGTAAATTAGAAAGCATTCTTGACGACAAATAAAAATGCATCCTTAAAAAGAAGAAAAAAAACTGTACTTCACCAGCAAACCAATAGAAAGCATCATTTGCCATTCAGGCACCAATAGATGTACTATGATACTCTCACCAAACCATAAGCCGAAGAAAAAAACCTTTTACCCACAACCGGTCAGCCGTCAGTCATTTGCCAGTAGCTTTTTCGAGCCATGGCCAACTGTTGTTGTCACCCGGTCAGCCTGGTCCGGTGCACTTTGGTACTTTTCGGTAAGTAAGTGCCTGCCTGTGCATATATATGTATACAGACCAAGAGAACCGCATACCCTGAACGTGCAGCGACACAACAACAAAGGATTTGCGTCTGTTTTGGATTGCAAAAACTGCTCCGGATGGAAAACACCCAAAATAGTAATCAGGCGAGCGAAGCGAACCATGCCCAAAGCTTTCCCATCCATCCATCCTTCGCCAGCCATCACGACCGACGAAGACGACAACGTTTCTCATCCTCAAAGCAAGAAATGAGCAACGACGCGACACGACGGGTGCCTGAATTGAATTTTGTCATTTTTGTCGTGTTGCATTAAAAATTTAAATTTGGCTGCATATTTTAATTCGATTGAGAGATTTTCCACACGTTCTACAGGGCCATCCTCGAGGTGGTGGCGGCTGCGGCAGCGCGGGTAGTTTGCTTTTGCAGTACACTTTTGGAACGTTTTTTGCCTGCCTTCCAAAAAGGAGACCGTGAAATTGTCAACCGGAGATGGGTAAGCATTAACCTTGGTGTCGCTTCCCAGGAGAGCTTGAACGCTTCGGACGAAGGTCGGTTTGAGCAAGCTCTTTCTTGAAGTACATTTTCGGAATACGGCAATATGTTTAAGTGGATTCGATCGATTTTCCACCCAAAACACTAGAAAATCAATAAAACCTCATTAAATTGATTCAATCATCAGTTAAGTGCCCAGGGAGCCCGTTTAGCAACAGATGGTCGCAGCACTAATAATATACCAAACCATGCAGACACAAAAACAAAACAACACTGACACTCTGGGGCACACATAAGGGTCAGCTGTTTATCAACCGAGAGGGCACACGACTACCTACTAGTCAATCGATTTTAATGAAAATCAATCAACTTTAATTTGCTGGCACCGCAGTTTTCCGTGCTGGCGGCGTTCCCCCCTAGAGAAGTGGCGTGGCCACCAGGTTTCGGTCAGTAGAAACCCCCTGTCCTCCCTTTCCCATGTTCAATCCTTTAGGGCACACCGGATGATTTATCGAGGCCCGCAACTTGTGCGGAAAGGTGCGAAATATAATTGCAAAATGGAATTGTTTTTCATTCATATGCATTTGGTAACCTTTTCCGAAGGCCTGCCAATAACGGTAAGGTTTATGTTTTGCCGTTCAGCTTGACAGCATTCGGACGTTGGTGGAATGTCACGGGAAATCGAAATTGATTTTCTTTTTTTTTTTTGCACTTGGATGAGAAACCACAATTCAATTAGGGGTCAATTGATTGGTTGGAAACACGTGGAGGGCCGTCAGAGACTCCCAACCTGCTGACAAAGACCACCGAGATGGTTCATCAAGGTCCCCCAGAGAAATATTCGAAGCAAAATGGATTACAAAACGTGTGCAACTTACCGTCTTTTGGTGGACTAGCGCAGGGAGGTGCGTAACTGCCTAAGTGATAACCAGAATAGGAATTCTGGTGCATGGGCGGGAAGGGATAACCTAGTGCACTTCGCGGACTCGGAAAGCCGGAGTCCTGTCCGCCCTGTGCACTGAAATGCTGGTACCCACTCCGGATGCCACCGTAGCTGAAATTCAAGAGAGAGAGAAAAGAAAAATATGAAAAACACGTCACAAATTAGCTTGAAATTAAGGTTATGTTTTTGGCTGGTTTGTTCAAGACGCACGATCGTCAAAAAAATCCAAATTAGAAGTAATTTCCTAGCGAAATAATTTCCCAACCAACAGCCGAAAAATGAATAATTTCCCCGCCGTAATAATTTAATTTCGGAGTAAAATGGCCTCCAATTTTCGAAGCCAAATCTTTGCATCTTTTCTGGTGGCATGCAGCAGCCAGAGAAAAACAACCACCCCCTAGCTTTGCCTGGAGACCACCAACCGCCATCTTCCTAGCCGAAAATCCAACAACGGAGAAACTGGGCCTTGTGCGATCGGGGTCTCACTATTTTTGCTGAATTTTGGGGAACGGGAGGGGATTTTTGGGGAAAATGCAACAAGCCAAGCAAAACAACTGCGTAGTAAATCAATCAACCGCTCCAGCTCCCCACCAGTCAGCCAGCGGTGGCAAAACCAAACAAATATGCATCCACACGTACGTGGGCAACAATTATTGGAAATAATTTCATCCGTTCCGAATCCGCGTGCAAATTGGAAAATCGATCGATGATTTGGCGCGCCTGGGAGGCGCGAGATTTGCGGTCGAACACACTTTTTTTTTTGGTTTCCACGGCTCACGGCGGATGCTGTTTTGGGGTCCATGGGAAATTGTTGCTGATCGAAGCAGGAAGTAGGAAAAACCGAAGGAAAACTTTCAGATTGGAGACGGCGGGCTTGCGTAGGAAACAGCTTAATAGTCAACCATTATCGGAGGTTGCGGGGAGGTCGTCGTAATTGGGACGATCTTTGAATAGTGTAGTGGGTTTTTTTATGCGCTTGTTAGATGTCGATCTAGCATGCGGTTTTCGACGTCATATATTGTAGTGGCTTGTCTGACTTTTTTCGATAAAAAAAACATTGAAGGATTTTTTAAGCTAAACCATATAAAAATAAACAACACCCAGTATTGGTGAGTCCTTTTGTTGCGATACATTAGAAGCGTTAAGAGCTTATTGTTGTGTATGGAGACCTCATACACAAAAATAGGCTTCTAACATAGAGGTAACTTTAAGACCAGAAGGTCCCGAAGAAACGTGCTCAACTTTTTGGCTCAGCTCTGGTACTATCTTCGGTCCCAAGCTAATAGATGCACCCCTCGAAACATAGGAAAATCCACGAACCCCTCATTTTAGCCGTCAAACTTTCAAAGCGTATCAAAACAAACATAGTGTAGTACTAGAATTTAGACTCGAATGGGCTATGTTAATCGATTTGCTTGGGACCAATAGGCTAGTCAAGTAGTGAGCCAATTTAAAATCATTAGTTTCCACCGGTTGCTTCTAATGCTTCTGCCCCGTAACGTGGGTAGATCACCTTTTCGTGGTACGTTACGGGATTTAAGATCTACCACCGATTCCTAGTCTTGATACTTCAAATTAGGGGAACAGGATTTTTCAGAAATCAAAGGAACACATCTTAGTCCTTGTTACTTTTTATGCTTTGTTGATAGTGACAATTCTCGGTTTTGTCCACCGATGATGAACTTGAAACATGGAAAAAAAATAGTTACACACTTAGAAATAACTACACCCTACGAAAATGCCATGTAAATTTAAGTTCCTGGAGACCGACACATGTAAGCGGCACTTTTGACATAAAAATCAGTTGAAAGAAACGAGAAAACCAATCCAATAAAACGATCTCTTCGTCGAGTTGCTTATGTTTTGGTTTGAGAATACTTAATTTTACATTAAATGTTTGTTTACGTTCCATGGTGTACGTCCAATATGGATTAAGTTTCGCGT
Organism: Ochlerotatus camptorhynchus; assembly: GCF_037179485.1. NCBI lineage: Eukaryota > Metazoa > Arthropoda > Insecta > Diptera > Culicidae > Ochlerotatus > Ochlerotatus camptorhynchus. Next base: position 454,138 of record NW_027040795.1, on the reverse strand, counting down.
AAAAGTAGTTATTTCTAAGTGTGTAGCTTAACACGTGACGGAGTCCATCTTTGACATAAAGGATCAGACGTAAACAAATATTTCGTAGCTCGACGAAAAACACCTTTGATTGAGTTGAATGAAGTGTCTGTTATGACTCAATTTTATGTCAAAATTGACGCTCGTATATGTCAGTATCAGAGCACCTAAATTTTCATGATTTTTTTCTAAGTGTGAAGTCTATGTGATTCCTAATCTTCTATTTGTTGTTCCTTAGTTTGAAGCGGCTTAGACTAGGGTTCTGAACTGATTATTTTTTTTATGTTATCGATTCACCGATTTAATCAATCACTTTGAATCGATCTTCTTGAATCGATCTTTTGAATCGATAGATTTTTCAAAATGGCACAACAATATTTCAAATATAACGGATCATAGGAAAGTTGGTGCAAATTAAGCCAAGTTCAAGTGATACTCTAAGGAAGCCTTAGCGTGAAACTTCAAAGGAACAAATGTCAGCTTCCACAAGACACACAAATTTGAAATTGCTACTCTCTGTTTGTAGTAGCACAGCAAACAAGGAGTAGCAATTTCAAATTTGTATGTTTTGTGGAATCCAATTTCTCATTTATTTTGCCTACACAAATTTTAATGAACAGCAGTGATGTATGTTACTCTCACAACATTCACTGCGTACGTACTACACAATTTATTTCTAAATGATATCAATCATCATCAATAGTCATTTAACAGGTGAAATGTGATAACAAGATAGCTTATGTAACGTAATATCAACTCTAGACTGAAGGTGATACTCTAAGGAAGCCTTAGCATGAAACTTTAAAGGCACAAATGTCAGTTTCCACAAAACATACAAATTTGAAATTGCTACTCCTTGTTTGCTGTGCTACTACAAACAGAGAGTAGCAATTTCAAATTTGTATGTTTTGTGGAAGCTGAAATTTGTGCCTTTGAAGTTTCACGCGAAGGCTTCCTTAGAGTATCTTAGGGTATTGATGTAAATGCATATTCGTAATCTGCATTAAAAGTGGAGCCTAAGCCCAAAGTTTTGGTACACTGGAACTATTTTAAATAAGTACGATTACATTTGCAAAAATCACCTCACTAGCGCCCCTCGGTGTCACTTTATATGGGAGCGAGCAGTCAGTTTGTTAGTTTAGTGTCAAACAGTGAAGTTAAATTTTTTTTTTTCAATCTTGATTTAAAAATCAAGATGAAAGCGTGTGGGTTCGAAAAAAAATATCACTGTACCCACACAGCAAAAAAATAATTTTAATATCACATCAAAGTGGATGCACTTCAATCGTGTCGAAAATATGGTGTAATATTACTTACCAAAAAGGACAAAATTATTATTAAAACAGTGCATGAACTGACATTACGCTGCTTTTACTGCATTTGTTTATTTTTGTGGCCATGAAAATAACATGAGATTTTCGACATGACTGAAGTGCATTTTATCCGACTTTAAGCATTTGATAGTGTAATAAAAATTAAGTAATTGCACGAGAAAACTCAAAATTAAAACATTATATGACTCACTCATTAGAATCATATATAAAATATGCCTGTTCAGTGAAATAGGTGTGCTGCATAAAACTATTGTATAGAATGCTTGAAAATAATCGTATAAATTTTATTAGACAAATAACGCTTAGTAACCGCTAGGCCCTCCATTGTTAAGTAGAACTTTGCTCAATCTTCTTGGCATTGACTCAACCAAGCACTGAAAAGATTCCTTTGGCATAGCATACCTCTCCTTTTAAACTGTGGCTCATAGTTGATCCTTATTGGAAAATGCTTGACCAGATAACTTCTTTTAAGCTCATTCCATAAATTTTCAATGTGGTTGATGTCAGGAGTTTGACTATGCCATGAAATAACCGACACTTTGTTTGCACGAAACCATTCCTTTACATACTTAAAAGTGTGTTTCGAATCGTTGTCTTGCTGAAAATGCCATATAAAAGGCATGTTCTCTTTTGCATAAGGGAGCATAACCTCCTCCATGATTTCTTTGTATTCAAATTTATATGGAAAATGGGACCTACTCCATACCAAGAAAAACAGCCCCAAACCATGATGCTACCACCTCCATGCTTTACGGTCTTTACCGTGAACCGCGGATCGAGCTCTTTACCGGATGGTCTGCGTGGGAATATAGTAAATGACAATTTTAATTTCATTTGACATGTGGAAGTTTTTTCTCAGGATTCTTGATAAGGTTAGAGATTTAACAGATTATAACATTCGTTTTATTGGTATTAAATAAACGATTTAAAAAACGAAAGATTAACATACGAAACAAAACAATTAGATGGTCGGAGTGTAAACGCAGGTAAGAACCGAAAATAACTTAATTCAGATATTCCAAAACTCAACACTTGTTACCATTCTTGATAAATAGTCTCGAGCAATGAGGATATACACTACGGATTTTCTCCCATCTTCGAAAAAGATCAACAGAACGTGGGAAAACAGGCTGATGCAAGAAATTTTGTAATTCTGCCGATATGCCCCCATGGCGATCCAGTTCTGACATAGCAGAGGACTGATGAACCTGAAATATGTCATAAGAAGTGAATGTTTGTACATATGTAGATTAATAATTTTCTTTACCATATCGTCATGAATATCCCACAGGCCGCCGGTTGGTTTTTGTGGCGGGACAGATGTATGCAATCATCGTATACACTGTCAGTACTATAGATCTGTTCAGACACAATTTCAACTGCCCGAGCGTGAGCAGAAGACTCTACTTCAGTGTTGGGAAAGTATCAAAAAATAAAATCTCACCAATGCCCAAGACCACGCTTGATTTTCGTAGACAAAAATCAACAAACAAGCAGCTGTGGTTGATTTTGCACGCTGTGATATCGCAGCTCGGAAAAGCAAGCTAACAAAACATACCAGCTGCAAATCTCAACAAACTGTGTTGAGATTGAGTTTCTTGATTTTTGCTGTACACCCGAACCCAATCGAAACTTCTATAATGGCTGTCAACAGTCCATTCGTGTCTGCCATCGGTGAATAGTAAAAAGAGATATCATACTACACTGGAGTCGCTTTTTACGCGGGTGATACGTCCCGCGTAAAAAAAAACCGCGTAAAAAAAAAACCGCGTAAATTCCGGAATCCGCGTAAAAAAAAACCGCGTAAATTCCGAAATCCGCGTAAAAAAAACCGAGTCAAAAAAGCCCGTGTAAGAAAAAACCGCGTAAAAAGCGATATACCGCGTAAATTCTGAAATCCGCGTAAAAAAAAAACCAAAATCCGCGTAAAAAAAAACCGCGTAAATTCCGGAATCCGCGTAAAAAAAACCGCGTAAATTCCGAAATCCACGTAAAAAAAAACCGCGTAAAAAAAACCGTGTAAAAAAAAACCGCGTAAAAAGCGACTCCAGTGTATACTTTCTCTTTCTAAGAAACGATGTGCAACGGAATGAGTTTTGTGTCGAGTAAACTATTAGCTTGAATTTTACACGTTATGATTAGTCAAGCATGATATTTTGTTCTTATATCACGCGTGATATTGAAAGCGTATGAGAGCCGAAAAATATCATTTAGTTGATGATTTTGCCAACACTGCTCCAGGTAGAGGTCAATATTAAATTGCAAATGCAAATGCTCTGAAATTGTTTTGTTGTTGGATCGAAACAAAAATCGAATGAAAAGGATCGATCCAGTCAATGTTTGTCGGGTTTAAGATCGATTAAAAAAATCGATTAATCGAACCAAAATAATAGATATTTCGTGTTTCGATCCAAGATCGCCCATTTCTAGTTCCAACACTCCGAATGGTGTAAATAGCGGAACCTTTCAATTAGAATCGAATCCTTGCTATGAAGGCAAGAATGACAACTTTATCAAAACCGAATACTTCATCATTTCTCAAAAGTGATGGAATAATACGACATGCAATAAATTAAGGACACGGGATATACTAACATAAATCAAATTACTGGTCGCAACCCAAGTAACATTGCAAGTTTTATTGCGGTTTTAAATCACTCTACAAGTCTAAATCATGGTCTACAGAACATGTTACTTGGGAGTGGTATTATGTCCCAACAAGAGGAAAAACAAATGCTTCTAACGTACCGCAAAAATATCCCCTAGTGAACCCTACTTGAGTCGATAGTGAAGGGACCAAAATCGAGATCAAGATCGAGATGTCCAACAGAAAGAAAAACTATTATAATATTATAGTGATTTTCTGTGTTTCAAAATGTGTCAATATTGAAATGGCCGTAGTGTAAAACGGGGTACCCCTGGGGCAAAATGACTTTATGACGTTTAAAATGCCCTTTTTACCTCTATTTCGAGGATCTGTTAAGAAACATTGCTGGTTCAATGTCTGAACTTGCTACATGACAAATCATTGAAAATGTATTCAAAATTTAGAAAAACTCGTCGGAGGTGCATCTCACCCCATCTTACCCTATTACTTTTGCGTGCAAATTTGATTGAAATGACACTGAGCCAAGGCAACCCAAAAGTCCAGTTTAGACGATTCAATTCGATGTTGAGCTCCAAATTGAAGGACTAGAAAGTTGATCGATGCACAACTTTTTCCATTCAATTTTAAGTCGGGGTTGAAATTAATCATCACACTTGAACTGTGTATTTGCCCCATAAAAGATGACTATAAACTACCTGAATGAGCTGAGCAAGCTGTGTGATGCAGCTTTTTTAGTCTATTTATGGGCATATATAGCACGGGAAAAAGTAGTACAGTTAATGGCTTTGTTTGTAAACATTCACGAGTTCCGTTATTTTCCGTGTTTTTGCGTACGGATCTAGGAACAGTTATAAAAAAATGAATGAACTTAATAATAAGTTCAGTAAAAATTACAAATCCGAGCACAGGGTTATCGCTCAAAGTCCTAGTATATTTGTAAACAAACACTTCTGACTGTAGTTCAACAGGGAAGTGTACGACCTCACTTTTTTTCCTTCGAAATTTGACAGATTGAGGTGGTCTTATCACGGGTTTCCGTAAGCAAACCAGCTGCAACTGTCAAACTACTTACATTTTTCCAGTCGATCTTCATCATCCACCGCTTGTTGTCTGCTTACCATCTCTAAATGACAATAGTATACAGCTGCATGATGCAAATGACAGTGATGGAATTGCGTTAGACTACAACAAGATTGATTTCGATGCTCTATTGGATTTCCTGTCGAGTATCGACTGGGATATTCTTTTACATGGAATGAATGCTGATCAAATGGGTGAAACCTTGAGTGTTATTCTAAATGATTGGATCGATGCAAATGTACCGATTCGTCGACTTGCTGTTTTTCCTGCCTGGAGCACTGCATTGATACGAGAACTAAAACGCAAACGAAATGCTTCGCAACGTAGAGGCGATATCGTTATCTGGCTTTCACTTGGCGTGTTACGAGTACCGTAAGCTTAACTCTTGACTCTACAAATCGTACGCTTTTAGTGTGCAAACTAACCTAAGACGCTGTCTGGAAGGAGTCATTTAAGGTTGCCGGAACACAAGAAAGGATATAAACTTGATGTTAAAAACTACAAAGGAATCATCAACCTTTCAGCTGCCTCAAAACTGTTTGAGATAATTGTGAGAGGGGTAATTCTTGAACGTACCAAATGTTACATCTCCTGCGACCAACATGGTTTCATGCCTGGACGTTCGGTTACAACAAATCTCCTGGATTTTACCACGACCTGTTTCGAACAACTGGAGAATGGGGCGCAAGTAGACGTCATCTATACGGACCTAAAAGCACCGTTTATTACGATCAACCATGATATTCTGTTGGCTAAGCTATCCATACTCGGCACATCAGATCGGTTAATATTGTGGTTTTGCTCTTACCTGACTTGCAAGTCTTTGCGGGTTAAGCTTAATTCCAGTACTCGTATTTTTCGACCTCGTCGGGCGTACCAGAGGGTAGCAATTTTGGGCCGTTATTGTTTCTTTAATTCTTCAACGACGTATTGCTTGCAGGCTTTCGTATGTCGATGACCTAAAGCTGTATTTCGAAGTGCGATAAATTGAGGATTGTATTCGTCTTTAATCGCCATTGAATCTATTCATTGGTTGGTGCAATCGGAATAGGCTTACCGTGAGCATACAGAAATGCATGGTTATGTCGTTTTCCGCATCAAGCAGCCGATTATTTTCGATTATGCCATCAACGGTGTTATACTGCAAAGAACCGACCAGTTCAGAGATCTAGGCATTCTACTAGATTATAAATTAACGCTGTGATCACAAAAGGCAAACCGTCAGTTAGGATTCGTGACGAAAATATCAAAATACTTCTCTGGCCCACACTGCTTGAAAGGTTTTCATTGCTCCCTTGTTCGAACTATCCTGGAAAACTTGACTTGGAACTTGGGTATTGAGCGTGTTCAGCGAAAGTTTATCCGAATGGCAAAATCTCCCGCCGTTCTGATCGCTGCAATTTTCTGAGTTTGGAATCCCTGGAACGTCGACGGAAGAATCAACAGGCAGCATTTGTTGCCAAGTTATTGAACGGGGATGTTGACTGCGAGAGTCTTCTTTCGCTGTTGGATATCCGAGTGCCACCGAGAACATTACGAACTGGTACCCTACTCCAACCACGATACCATCGAACAGCATTCGGTTACAACGAACCTCTTACAACTAATATGCGTACGTTCACGGCTGTTAAAGAATTGTTTGAATTTGGGGAGCTTTCTGCTCGCTTTTTTACTCGAATTAGAAATGCATGAATGGTATAATTTTAAGACATTTCATGTAGATAACAGTCAGATGAATAATTAAATAAATAAATCAATTTTTAAAAAATTGCAACAATTGGATGTCACTCAGTTTGTGGGTGAACCTATTTTACTTATTTATGAGGAAGTGAAAAAAATAGTGGTGGGCGTGTAAGTTTGACTCACTGTTTCAAGGCGTACAGCGGGAAAAGAGCTCGAATCATGAGTTTGTTATAATCACTATGGTTTACATTTCGTTTACTCACGCGGTAAGTCAGAGCTACTCACTGTCATAAAGTAAAGTACCTTAGTTATGCCATTTCTCTCTATTATTGACAAGTGCGTAGAAGTGCCTCACAAATTGAGTTTCTTCTGGCTGGCCGTGTAGGTGAGATTAAAACACCACATCCCAGCTATAGCAATAATTTGAAAGTAACATACGGTGGGAATGAATTCGTGATTTATGCAACCGTTAATTATCGACCCAACATGATGTGTTCAGAACAAAATTGCAACAAAACTGAACGAGATAGAAAGTTGCTGTCAAAAGCATAATTGTAGAACGTTTTAAGAGGCATCTTTTGGATCGATAAAACATAATTAGAACTTGATTACTTACTTTGAACCTAATGCATAGTTCAGCTTGATAGTTTTTCAATGGGCCTACACGGTAAATAAATCTGACTCATAATTCAATCCCGTTTATTAAAATTCGCAAAAACGTTTAATGCAAAAACTTTTACTCAAATATGAGAAAATGCCACTAATTTATAACATTTGCTCATATTTGATAAAAGTTTACTCATTCTATGAGTGCTACGCTTTTATGAATTTGAGAGAACGATTCTCAAATATGAGAAAAAAACATCATGTTCATGTAAAGTGATTTTCTGCTGAATTTGCACTACTTGCCAAACATTGCAAATCGATGTGCAAATCCCTTGGAAGAGATCATATCGAAGCACGATGAAATCAACAGCAAATCACTTCATTTTAGATTGTATTGCACATCGTTGTTGATGTGCTGTGCTTTGAACTCGAAATATCAAGCATATTGATATTAAAAATCTATCACTTTAAATTTAACTAATTTATCCTTGGATTTCATGTTGGCTGAATATGGATTTAAATAAATATATTGCCTTGTTCATACTGCAAGCCTTGTTATATGTTATTCAGAATACGGCCAAAGAACATTTTTCATATTGCTCACATGTTTCCAAGTGATATTGAACAACATTACAAGGCTTGTAGTAGAAGTAACATTGAGCAATCAATTTTAAAGTTTGACAATGTTTTGTAATAGAACTTATCTGAATAATACACTATTATTGAATACAGCAAAAATTTCGTAATACTCGCGCACTAGAATGCAAATTATTTCGGGTGGGAAGCAAAACTAATCAAATTCAATGGATGAAAACAGTGGTACCGTCAATTCAAATGATAATCATATTTTTCAACGACAAATCATTTTGTTTCAAAACGCACATGACTTGAAAACCAATGATAAATCACTTCGATTTGTAGTGCCGCATGATAGACTGAGTCAAGTGCAAAATCATTTGGATTAGATGCGACAACTTGCTACCGTGTAGGATCTACTAAAGTCCTCTACACGGAGAAAAAATACTACCCAAAATTTGAGTTATTTTTACTTAATGTTCAATAAAGTCTCTCACTTGCACTCGTTGTGCTATTGTTGTCAAAAAAGGAACGAGAGATTCGACCCAAGGATATAGTTCAGCTAATAAGTTACTTTTGAGTAAATTGCATATTCTCAAATTTACGTGAATTTAACTTAATTGTTGGTGGAATATACTTAAGAGTAAGTATTTTTTTTCTGCTGTTAAATGGAAACTTCTATATGCGATTTACTCAAATCTGGGTTAATGGGCGGAACCCAGGAATTGAGGGAGAAGTACTTAATTTTGGGTAGTTTTTCATCTCCGTGTTAGCAAAAGTATGGACGTCTGTTAAAAGTTGTTCAAATTCAACTGTCAAAACGCACTGCTTTACTCGTTTGAACAATTTTTTTCAGTTTTGTGGTGACAGTCGTCTATACTTTTACTAGAGTGCTTTAGGATCTACTCATATCCGTCAAAACGAAGGCTACCCTAAATTGAGCAAACAAAGTTGGAACTGACAGATTTTTCAGTGGAGTGAAAGAATAAGAAACGATCCGCAATGTTTCACGAAATTCGACTTTTCCTAATGGGGTTTCCCTAAAGGAGTGAACAGTTGCAGTCACCGTCAACGCGAATGGTGAACCAACACAAAGTTATCAAATAAATGTCTTAGACCATAATTAGGAAAACGTTTCAAAACTGCATCCCTAATGTTCGGCCTACAGTTATAAAGCGCAAGTCTTCTAAATTTACAATAAGAGTGAAAAGTGTGCATACTACAAAAAGGTAAGTGCTTTCAATTCATGAAATCATCTAGTTTTAAGATGACCATCGCAGTGTAGATTTTCATTAGTGCAATAATAAGACAAGGACCTAAAAATCGAAAAATATGAAAACTTCACTAAACTGTTTTTTTTTTTTAATTTATCCCAAAAATGGGCAATTAATTTACGGATTACAATTTCACAGCAGATGTGGTATTAGCTTTTCATTACTTTTGTGTATTATTGCTGAATGAATGAGTTATTTCCTTGATAAGCCGAAGTGAGGGGCTAGGCTGACATTACATTCAGTAACCCTAGTCCACTTTTGTATTACATTTCTCCTCGTGATTCATGGGGTTTTCAAGGGGGGAGGGGTGTCGCCTAGCTCGCATTACTGGTCCCAAACGACAACAACCCATAAGCAACCATGGTGTATTGGTGTTTGGAGCCAAATTCACATATGGAAAATCAATTAGCGTAAACAGGTGAAGGGCCTAGTGAATTTGTCATCCCTTTCATCATCATCCCGGTTGTTTAAATGGATGACGGAGTTTGACGTCACAGTCACGCAACCATTTAAACAGTGGGATAACGAGGGAGACGACAAATTCACTGGGCCTTACCTATTTACATATCGTTGATAAGTCACGAATGACCCAAGAGCGTTAAAGTGACTATAATAAAAAAAAAAAAAAAAAAAAATATCGTTGATGGATGATCAGTAGTCAGATTTGAGAGCACAGCCCACCCCTGATGTTTTGCACTATTGAAATGTGGTGTTTCGAACTGCTTCTGACACTCCCCACCAGATTGTGAGCCAATTGAATCGTATAAGCTGGTGAACATTAACGCCGGAATTCACTTTTAATTCAAAATATCAATAATGGCGTGATTTGTTCGATACCGTGGGGGACCAAAATACGAAAAACCATTTGAAATGAATAAAAATCCGTACATTTTATATAAACCACCTACTTTTTGTATGAGGTGTACAGATTTCAATGCGGTATGAATTTCGGTCCCCCACAGCATATTATTTCAACACAATGTCACAATTACAAAAAAAAAAACAAAATGTTTAAATTTTCTTACGCAAGAAGCAATGTTTGAATAGAAATCGAAGGTTTTGTCTATCCAATAATGGCACGGTGACATCTATCAGGTTTGAGAGTAGAAAGTCAAACTCAATTTATTAATTTATTTATTTATTGCCGTCAATTATATGTAGACTGCTTTGTCACTTTTTGTCACCATTTCTAGCTTATTAATAATATGTATGATGTACTATTTTCACGTATTAAAATCACACATAGCGTTAATACAGGGGTTTAATTTTGTTTTTCTCATTGTAAAGTAAACAGTTTAGTAATTGGTCATAATTTGAATTAGTGGTTGTTAATTTTTTATAAATTGAATAAGAAACTGTAACTCATAGTTACTCATACAGTTATAAAAATTAGTATAAATTTCTGTTCAATACGATGCACATAAATGGAGCCACATTTATCATACAAATTTACATTACAAATCTTGTAAAGCTATGAGGCTTTTAATGAAATTTTACAAATGTTGTACGCAACCGGCCACCATTCAAAGCAATATATCGTGCAAGTTGTTGGTTGTGTGGGAAGAAATACAAATTTTCACGAAATACAAGTTTACATCACAAGTAATGTTTTACTGTGTATTTTTAGCTAACAGTTACTCATTAAATCGGCAAAATGATACCCATGTAAACTGAGTTAACCTGTTTTTAATTAAAATGGGTGGAATTTTATTTATCAACGAGTGTTTTCATTCAAGTTTGTAACAAGCAGATCGATGATAAATTAGAAGTTCTAGACGCCAACAATAATATATTCATGTAGGGGAAGATGGGGATAGTTGATCAACCCTTTTGATTTTTTTTAAGTATCTCAGCCAGTAATGTGTAAATTCAATCTTTTCTGCCTGTTAATATTGCTGATTGCATATGCAACTGGACAACCCCACAAATGCAAAAAAGTGTTATAAATGTGCACGAATCTGTTAAATCGTTTTGGTGTCTTCGGAGCACTTATTGCTTGTATCATAAGGGATGAGTGCACCGGAAACACCAAGACGATTAGACGAAAACGTATTTTTAGCACCCTTTTTAATAAGTGAAAACGTGCTTATGTCTGCAGTTTGGTGTGAAGTGCGCAATAAAACTGTACGCAATACTTCTGTTTGTTTCCAGCAAAATTTATTTTGATTTTTTAGCAAAACACAATTGCGTGTGTTTGAAGTGGTACGTCAGCGATGATAATAATACAAAAATCAGTGCGGTTTTTTGTTATGATTGCTACGCCGAAACACGCATACAAACTGACAGTCATCCAAAATCGCTAATGGCAATTAAACAAAGCTACAATATTTTCAAGTGGGCAGGCCTGAGATTGCATCCATGACCTTTTGATTCCTGAGCAGACACTCGGATCAAATGATCTACATTAACATTTCTCAATGAAGTACTTAGCTACGAAATTTTCAAAACATACAACAGTTGTCTATATTCACTAATAAGAAATTCAAGTTCGGTTTTTCCTATCATCAACACATACTGCCTTGCTATCTATGCTTGCTTAAAATACAGCTGAACACAAAATTTCACCATGATGTGCCCACCCAATCCATCTGGTGTCGACCCAAGCCCAAGTTAACCACCCGATAGATCGCGACCCAAAAGGAAAGACCATCGCGCACAGGGCAAGACGGCTGCTGCTGCTGCTGCCATAAAAAAAATCCTCCCATATATGTGAACCACGACGCCGGCCGCCACCGTCGACGACGACGATGGGCCACACATAGCTGGTGGCCAAACGGCAGCAAAACGATCCACCAGCGGCAAATAGCAATAACACTAATAGTGGCGGTGCTAATAATTATCATTAGTTGTATTAATTACTGTAAGAAGCGAAAAATGAGTATGAATAAGTAATGAACCCCGGACCGTTTCGAAGACACACACACACATAAACACGATCGGTTGGATTTGAACTGTCTTAGGTCAGTAAGAAACGTTAACTAGCGTCGGTAGGCAGGTGATTCACATCGAAATTGTGTATCCAAGTAGCTCCAACGAATTCCGTTGCTCGTACAGGCAGTGGAGGCAATTGATTGTCATTTTAGAATTTCAGGAATGTTGGTTCCATGAGGTATCGAACGGTGTTCTAATCATGCCATGTCGCACCGTCGGTCGCGTCGTCGTCAACAAATTGCTACTGGTTTTCAAATGAAATCATTTTTCATCATTCCCTGTCATCGTGAAGGAATCTCTGACGGCTACGGAGGAATTGATTCGTCATCTTTGCCATCGGCCATACCACCACCACCATAATCGCATGCCACATACATTGTCATTGTGCGCATGAAGCGAATCAACAAAAAATAGTAGTGTCTGATGCCCTTTTTTGCTCTCATCTAACAAATCACCGGGCGTTCCATCCGTCGTCGCTCTCGGTTGTTGCAAGATTGGCCGAACCGTACACCTATGTGGTAAACACTATGAGTAGTGTAGATACGAGTGTACCTATCTAGCTGAAATCGGATTTCATTACACCTTTAATTTTCAAGCATAGCTGATATATAATTTGTAGCCGTCGCGCGCTTTGGATCGCGATAGCCAATATGGTTGAGCACGGTACCAGTAGCTAGGCAACCAGCCAGCCAGCACCCCCTCTAGGAATGCGCGTCTGATATGCTGCTGCTGCTGTTGAGTGGCGAAAAGTTTGCCGATTGAAGCATAGAGAGTCTTAGCGCTGCTGTCCAACAACGAGCGTCGTCGTCGTCGTCGTCGTCGTCGTCGTCAGAGTCGTTAGCGTCGCCGTCGTCGTCGTAGATGCCGGGGGAAGCAGAAGACGCGGTTTTGCACACATGAATAAATCAAAATGCCGATGATGCGTCCAATGATTTGGTGTTAATTATCCCCCAAACTGTATAATTAATTGCTTAATTGGACGGGCATCGATTTTTCAATGAACGATACAATTGCACATCCGACGGGGTCGTCAGGCGTGTGGGGCATTTGAAGAGCCAGGAATAATGTCAAAGGTTGTGAGATACTTTTGAGGGACGTTCTTTAAAAAAAAAGTTTACGTTTGAAGTATTTGAAAACTTGATGAAATATACAATGAGTTTCAATTAAAATAGTTCATATTTTCTGCAGTACAGTTGTGAGATTGAGTACGAATCATTCTCATCGTAGAAAGGAATGGAGCCTCTATCCAGATTTTAGCTGCAAGTTTGAAAACCTTTATACCTTAATAGGGTAGAGCGTAGGGTAGGAGTAATACGTTTAATTCGATACTTTATTTCAAAACCTCCCCTTCTATGTTCTATAAGACCACATGGTATGCATATTTAAACCTACTTTTCCACCTGTAGCTGTACGACGAAGGAAATTCAATGGCATTTTAATGCGTTAGGACGGAATTTAATATTAAAGGACGAATTTTGAATAACAAGAACAATTTGTAACTTTTTTTTGTAAAATAAATGGTAAACAAGGTAAGGGAAGGGATTTAAAATTCATTCTTAGAAGACAAAATTTGAATTTTATAGAGCAAAACCTTTCATTAAAGTGAGACGGAGTGCGGGTTGTGCTTAGTAGGATGAAAATTAGACCAAACACCCTATTATTTACTAATTAGGATCGAAAGTACATTCATATAGTATTCTGTCTACTTTAGCTCCCTTTAAAGAATTAATGTAACAGTCCATGCTTTAAAACATCAGTGGCTCTCAATTTGCTATTGATTCCAACCCACTTTGAAAAGATCCATGAGCTCGTGACCCACCAATATTGAAGTAAGATCGAATAAGGTCACAAAAACTGTAAAAAATTTAAGATGGCCAAAAAACGTCAAAACAAAGCAAAACGTTACTCTCGATACAAACGTTACAAATTCAGGTTGGGTAAGATACTACTAATCACCTTTATTCGACCTAACGAGAAACAAAAACATTAAATATATCCATGATTTCGGCATAAACGAGTAATTTATACGTTTATGCGGCCGTACACCAAAATATTATTAAAACGAAAAAACCGCCTAAGTGGATCCAAAAACGCCAAACTGCCTTTAAAACTAATTTCGCAGAAGGTCATTTCACCGCACGACATTTTCCTGAAAGGGTCATTTCACCGAATAAAATTTCATCGCCAATTATCTTTCTTGCTCAATCATTCCAAGATTTACAATTCACGTAAACATTTTTGAGAACCAGGATTTGGAAGATTCATGAGATTTATGCTTCCTTCATTTAAATGCCACTTAAATTTAAGGAAAACACATTCCAATGTTGTATGAAATTTTGCCATACTTTAATTTTTTTTATTTTTGCTTATTAATTTATTTCATAAAGTTCAACCGAATAAACTTTACAGAGCCGAGGATTCTTGTTCTGGATAGGATACATCTTAAAACTATAGTCAAAAGGTACAACACAATAAACACTTTATCTATCGCTATCCAATAAGCCTCCTCCACCAAAACGGGAGCCGCTTCCAATGGTTTCATTGTATGGCAGATTCGCCAACGGGGGTCAGAAGGCTTCCATTGCAGCAATGGACGCAAAACGTGGTCAGCACTCACACATTCATCACAAAACGGTTGCTTTCCAAAGTCGACGACGCACACAATGGTTGCTGCCGAGTAAACAGACGATCGCGTGACACACATTGAAAGTAGTCTGCTTCTGTCGATAGCCGAGTGAACACTCCATTTTCCTTACTTTAAACATGAGCAGGTTTTTGAAGATTTAGTACTCTTGATTTGAAAACAGCTTATACCGGCATGCAGAACTTCTCTGATTTTATTTTTTTCTGACGTTTAAAAGCTTCTCAGTTATGGCATAAAATTAATCACATACAGGCAGGAATTATGGAATCATTGGATGCTATAATTATATTTTGTGTATGTAAGCTGCAAGAAGAGCTACAAAAGTCACATTTTATGACTCATAAGCGTTCACTCAAACTGGATTTGTTTCCTCTTTTAAACATGAGTAGTCCTTCCAAACTTTTGCTAATCTAATGAAAACTTATGAAAACTAAAACAGCAAAAAAGGTTATTTCCATTTAATCCCCCATGATTAATTTTGGTTTCCAGCAGTTACGTATTTCAACTACCATGTGCTGTCTTCATCAGTGTCGATCCCACTCGACTTATCAAAATCTCCGTTTTTTCGTTTTTTGATTTAAAGAAATGATTCTTTCTAACATGAGCATTTTTTCAAGATATAAAGTTCATCTTATAAATTAAATTGTGGATGAAATCTGGAGTGATTTGAGATTTGGGCGTAATTTCATTTGTAAACAAACATTTCAACCACCGATTTCTTGCGAATAAAAGCTCAATCTCGAAAACTTATAAAACTGTGAGGTAGAGAAGAGTGATTCCTCTATCATTTGGTATAGTTTGTGTACGAGATTGAGCTTTTATTCATGAAAAATCGACGATTGACGTGTTTGTTTACAAATGCTATTACGCCCAAATCTCAAATCACTCCGGAAATGTTGCCACACTATTTAGAAAGGTTGAGTATTTTTGTATTGCTGCATGATTCATGTGGGCGGAAAGTTGAAATATTCCTAGTTCGTTGAATTATTTATTAGTTATATATCTATACACGGGAACTGGCTTTAATATTAGCCTGCGGATGTACCGTTTGAATCCATCGATAAAAATTTACCGTTCTTGGATTATTTTTAGAACAATGCGTCATCTGGACAATACAAATGGCTTTTATTGATTGCTAATGAAATATTTATCCTAAATACTTTATTTTTGAATTTATGCATGGGTCCAATGTAACGGACACCAACCCTTGTCTCTGAAGTTCCCGAAGATGTTGTAATTTATTAAATATTTTCCGTGCATAATTCATAATGGAAATTTTTGCTTTGGCAGAATGCCATCCGGGTGTTTGCTGTGTTCATGCACATCATGCACATTCATGCATGATCTCAGTGCTAGCTGCACACTTAGAAATAACAATATTTACACGAGACGTAATCCATCTTTGACGTATTATGATACGTAAACAATCATGTCATGTAAAATTAAGTGTTCCGAAACCGAAATATACGCAGTTCAATGAAAAGTGTGTTTGATTAAATTGGATTTCTCCTTTCTTTGAACTGATTCTAATATCATATGAGTCGCATACATGTGTCGGTTTCAGGACACCGAAATGTACATGCCTTTTTCGTAGTGTGTGGCATTGCTAACACGTTGGTTATCTTTCCTCTTACTGTTTCTCAACAACCACTGGACCGAGATGGAAGCAACAACCGCCAAATGAAAGGTCCCATAGAACTCTATTGAATATTTTTGGAATCGTTCAGCTGGTTCCGGCGATATGGCCGGAACATGTTCCAGTGAATATGGGTCGTGAGAAGTCATGGAAAATTTTCCGAATAATCACTATGACATGCGATCTTTCCCCTTGGTGAGTTTTGTAAAATATCGCAACTTTTCTAATGATGGTCGTAAGTTTAGGAACGGCCTGATTCATGTTTAACCAGTGGCGTCCCGTAACCTCACTTTTTATCTGTACACCAACTTTCAAAGCCAGATTTAATGCCATATTCATACTCAAATTGGTCGAAAAGTACACTTAATCTTCTAGTTTACTCGATATATATCCATTGCAAGTAATATTTTGATAATTGAATATGTTTTGAGAGTTTGAGCACAGGTAGATTGAGGTTAAGTAAACCCCACTGTGTTAAACCCATGAGAACGCAAAAACAAGATCAATGGTTGATGAGCGTCTAGGAAGAAATTGGTTATATCCGGACATGTTTCGGCTGCTCCATGAGAAGTGGCCAGTTTGTAACTTGAACAATCCATACGACACCTCAAATCACATGAAAAAAAAACAAGTGCTATGGTTGTCATATTTAGTGCCCAGGATCACAATAGACACATCTGGACATGTTCCAGGTACATCTCGGGTAGTTTGCAGTTCATTTAAAGGGCCAAGACACATCATTTGAGACGGCACGACACGAATTAAAAACGTAAGAAAGGTCAGATCTCAACAAAGGTGGATAAATTCATGCTTTTCTTCTAAGTTACACAATCTAGAGGTGTTTTTGAAAGCTACTAGGTTGACCAAAGTTGGACATTAGGTCGAAAGCCATTGGGCCACATTTTGAAAATGATTAATGTCATTTTTTTTAAAACCCAAGACTTGAACCAAATCAGACATCGAGGAAAATATTTGAGATTTCGTGTAAAGACAGTTTTCCAATTCTGAAGATTCTGAAGGGTCATTAATACGATAATACCAATAAAACGCACACTCCTTTACCTAACTCATACATTGATGGATGATGGGATTTGAGGTATGTCCTTAAATCCACCAGCAAAAGAGTGCGCGTTTGACTTGCTCATAAACTGTCTGCGGCAGTGGAATAGATCTACACTCAAAAAATAAATCACATTTCCAATGGAAAATATCCATAAGAATTTCACATAACTTTCATGTGATCTCATAATTGGGAATCGCACCACGAAATCACATAAACCTAATGTGTACAATGAAGTTTATGTGATTTATCACATAGAATTCATGTGATCATATGAATGTTATGTGAATTTCAGGTAAAAATAATTAATTTTGTTATTGGAAAAATATCATGTGCGTTCCCAATGGAAACTATATGAAAACTTTTTTCAGTGTAGCGACGTTTATCACTACGGGAGTAACCGTCAACAATGTAAAACCACCCTACTGCTTCTCTCTAAGATGGCTACACTGAGAAAAGCTTTCACATAGTTTCTTTATCCAATAACAACATTGACGATTTTTGTCTGAACATCACATAATATAATAAATTCAATGTGAGTTATCATATTGATTTCATTGGACACATAAGGTTTATGTGACTTAGTGGTACATTTTCACATTATGGGATCACATAAAAGCTATGTTAAAAACATGGATATTTTACACTGATTATGTGATTTATTTTATGAGTGCACGTTGGTCATGACGAGAGAACCAAAACAATAGTTGGCTAAAGAAGAGTTGCATTATAACACACCATCGCCAGGACATACTTTTGGCAACGCGGACTTTAGGTAGTGATTCCACAGCCTCAGACAGTATATGAGCATGTCAAACGCCTCCAGGCATGGAAAATCATTTACATTCATTTCTTGCATTCATTCACATTGATTTGCCAATAGATTTTTTTATCGACAGCATTCCGTAAAATAATGTATGAGAATTTTTTAGGTTTTGATATTGACTACAACTTTTGGCAGTAACTCAAATCTGTATCTCTTGTGCATGACGAACTAGGGAAAGCAGAATTTGTAATTAGTTTTCAGTGAATGTAATTTACACTCAATTAAAAACACTGGTGTGTTCTGTTCGCTCTGGTTCATCATGTATAAGAGATACAGATTTGAATTACTGACAAACTTTGTAGCTTATACTAATATCAATGAAAGGTTCATACATCATTTAAAGGAACTCTGTTGATGAAGAAAGTTACAGGCAAATGAATGTTAATGAATGCACAAAATGAATGCAAATGATTTTACATGCCTGAACGCCTCTTTTGCCTTTGCATTTGAGGAGATACCCTAAATCCCCTGATCCATAAATGTATGAGTTATGTAAAAGATTGCGCGTTAGTATTGTATTAGTATTGAACTTTCGCTCAATATTTCCACTGCCGTACTCTAGCGGAACTATCAATCTACCCTCTTCAGAACTTTATCTAGCTAATAAATGACCGCACTAAAGCTTCATGTTGATATTAGAATAGCATTTCCTCCCATCTCTTATATCTATGATTTCACTGTGAACAAGTCAATAATACGTTTGTTCCGATACTTTACTTAGTTTAGCTAACTTGCTTTATCCATCACTCTCACTAACTTTAAATCACATTTGGATTCATTCACAATGTTTTTATGTTACTTCATAAACGAAGTTTGCGATTTTCAATTGCAATTATAACACACCATCGACTGGAAATGCTTTCGGCAACGAGGGGCTTTAGGTAGAGATGAAACGTCGCTAGAACTATTCCACAGCCGCAGACAGTTATGAGCAAAGGCGGGCGCACACTTTTTGCCTGTCTTTGTACCGTCGCATTAATGGCCCTTCGCTCATTTTCAACTTCTATTCAATTTCTATACTGCCGTACTCTAACGGAACAACTTTCTACCTACCCTCTCCTAAAGAGCATTCTCTAGCTAATAAAAGCTTCATGTTAGATAGTATTTCCAACCAACTCCACATTTGAATGTTTTAGGCTAAACTAAAGCCCTACAGTAAAAGTATGGACGTCTGTAAAAAGTTGTTACAATCGAACCGTCAAATTCCACCGCTTTGCTCGATTGGAACAGCTTTTTTTCAGTTCTGTGGTGACAGTCGTCAATACATAAGCTGGAGGACTTTAATTGAAACGCCATTGGTTTTTCTAGGTTTTTCTTCGTTCTACGAATGATGACAGCAAAATTAATTCGCTAGGAGCGCTTCTTTTGTTTTGAAAACAATGAGTTTCTACGCACTCGTTTAGGCTTTGTGTTGTTGGCTATGAGCTAACGCATCGAAACAAACGTATTATTGATTTGTGTACGGTAAATCATAGATATTATTGATGATTTCTGTTCGATAGAACGGAAATAGGCGATTACGACGAAGTAGCGCTCTACCCTATCATCACCCCATTATATTTTTTTTGGTAATTTTGCTGCTCTGACTTAACGCCGACCGATCAAAATCTGCGAAAATCAATATTTAGGTTAGAAGACTTTTGTGTACAGCTACAGAGCACTCTCTATCGGTCTGAGCTGGGGACAATTAGGTGGGTTGAGTTCTTTCGGAATAAACTGAATCCCGTTGGTTTCATACCACTATAGTGCAGTTTTACTGTAAAGACAGCTTGCAAGATCTGGCCAAAACATGACAGGTTGCTTGTGAGATCGGATGAATGGCAATATTCGCTTTTGGAGACATTACATCCTGTAAAGCTCTGCTACAGATGCCCTGCCAGATCATGTAAGTGTGTGCAAATGTATCTGCAAATACAAACTTAAATTTGGAAGGAACATCTAAGCGAGCCGTAGCCAAGTAAATAGATTGTACCGGTAGCTTTAAAATCGGCCTTCACGTAGGTTTCATCATCGATGAGAAGACAGCCCTTGAATTTGGTCAACAACTGAGCTTTATGGCACTCATTCTGGCCACATTGTTCTGTTTTTGATCCGAGGGGGGCGACACATCTAAATCTCAATTTTAGATGCTCAATAAATCTCACACTAACGAATAAATATTCGAAAAATCTTCTTTCATTTCTCGCATCTACTTGCATCGCGCATCATCTTTTTGCAGGAAATCTTCAAAATCGTGATAAATCTTCTTTCTATCTACTCAGCGTACGCGCAGCTAGCCACAGCAAAACACAATATTTCCTGCATCGTAGATAGAGTCGTCCCCCTTGTTTTGAACCCTTTTTGGTTGTCTTCAGGCACGGCATGACTTGAAGCGTTCCCGGAGACGAATCCATTGCACGGTACTGCCTGCGGAACTGAACTTTTTGACCAAATCGCGGTCCGGGATGTTTGGGTTAGACTTAATGGTCTTGATGGCATTATTCCGCAGTGTACGGTTGACAATACCCAGCCAACGCTTCCTTTGTGGCTTGCGATCCGTCGAAATGGTTTCTCTGTACTTTGTCAGTACACGCCACATGGTATTTCTGGGAAATTCTAACACTTTTCCAAGCTTAGGTCCTGACCACGAAGGGTTTTCCAAATGACTGCGCACAATGATTTTCCTTATTTCTTCTTCCATGTTGACTTTCTTTGAAGCACGTTCGAATGTTTTCGATAAAAATTGCTAAAGATCTTTTTAACGGTACAATATCCCAAAAAGCTAGAAGACAATGAACAAAAAGTTTGGTTTTCCCATAGTAATATCCATATAAACTTCAAATGAGTTGTGCCAAGTAAGATTCTTACCAAATGCGCTTTAATTTTGGGACCCGATTTGGAATCGATTGAGCACTGTGGAGCAACAATTTCAAATTTTGAATCAGTCTATTACTAATGAAAGACCACAAATCGAGTTAAATAAAAATTTCAACGAGTGACTTGTTTATTCACCTTAACAAGCGACGAACCCCTAAAAAATCCTAATATCTCGCTAAATCTGAGCAAAAAGGACCGATTATCAATGTATGGCTATTTTTTCAGTTCAAGTCGACAGATGATGTTTTTTAGATTGTGTTACGCGAGATATGTAACGATTAAGTGAAGATTATCTTGCAGAAGTTGTTACAAGGTGGTTTGAGATTGTTCATCGCATGATATTTGAATCCCTAAAAACCTGTGCAAGATCAAAGTGGAGAAACACTACTTACGCTACACATCATGATCTTTCCTTTTAGTTGACTGTTGAGTGTAATCTCTAGAGTTTGGTGTAAGTAGCACTTATCGATAGATATAGTGATCATAAAGTCCAACCAGATAAAATTGATATGATCCATATCAGTTCTTTTCTGTAGAGCAAGACTACCGATACTGATGCTTAAAATAAAGCCGAATTTCGAACATAAACTTTATCTGGAAGGCCCGGCATACACGTCAAGTCCCTCAACTCTGCTTTCAGCCGTACTAATTGATTTATATGACTTCAAATTCTATCATTGACTTCAACACGAACGGCATAAACCGAAAGGTAACTACTAGCAATCATTCATTGCCAGTATGGATCAGCAACAGAAAAATTTACAATCTTCCTTCCTGAAACACGCACAGCCAGTACAACAACGGTAGCCAGCAACCCTCGGAGGCGGCAGGTTTTTATTGCCTGTGCGCATTAATATTTTCAAGATCAAGATGAAACACTTTTACTACCATCATAGAGAGAACCCCGGCTCCTCTATTTATTGACGTGCGCGTGTAGTGATTATATTTACTTTTTCACTTTGCTTTCAATTTATTCCCCTCGAGCTGCGCAGCACCTTGGTGTGTGCTACGACGTGATCTCCTGCTCGACGGCGGTGGCGGTGGTGGATTGCTCCAGTAGCATCATTATGATTTTACGATGCCTAATTCGAATCTCGAAGGTAAAAAGCAAACATGAAACCCGATCCTCACACACACACATTGCA
This sequence comes from Ochlerotatus camptorhynchus, assembly GCF_037179485.1. NCBI lineage: Eukaryota > Metazoa > Arthropoda > Insecta > Diptera > Culicidae > Ochlerotatus > Ochlerotatus camptorhynchus. The sequence goes on along the minus strand of NW_027040795.1, from coordinate 431,861 downwards.
CCAGAGAGCCCATAGGGAAGCAAATAAAACTTGTGCGATGGTAAATATTTGCTGGGCTTCTTGTCGTGGCGGATAAGTGTCTTAATAAGTGTTTCTGAATTTTGTTTGATTGCTGTTCGTTCTCTCTGTCTCTCACTGTGTTCTCTGTCAAACTATCATTGTTATTATCCATTTGTTTGTCAGGGGCAAATAAATCCGATACCTTTATGCATTCGAATGCGTTGAATGGCGCTGGTGAGCAACATTGTAGCAAATTTTGCGATTATCGTTGTCTTTTTATGGTACAAAGTGGCCGCACGCACAATTCTGACGCATCAAACCGGGCAAACAATTTCACTTTACGACATCTCGTGATTGATTTATAAACGCTTTCGTTGCAAGCCGCCCTGACGGGACATGTTTCGTGAAATTTGTTCCGTTTTCTAATCACACAATCACATTCTGCTGCTTGCATTTCACTATTTTATCCAGGGTGGATCAACGTGCCCCGTACAAAGTTCAGTCCTATTCAGCTTGATTTATTTATTTGTGCTTTTATTATGCTGCCACTGCTAGCTGCTGCTACTGGAGAATAAGTAGCACCATTGCCGATAGAAATGCTCCAGGAAGGGTTGGTTCAATTGATGGGTTAAATGTCTATGAATAAGAGTGGCCCGTGTGTGAGTGGGAACAGTTCCCGCTCGATTTCCAGGAATAACATCAGGAGTTGAATTAATCAATTACACCTGTTCTACAATTTGTTTTCCGCACAGCGATGGAGTGTTTCAATGGGTCGAGCGTCCTTAGGTGCTGCTGGTGAAATTGTCGGTGATATTTAAGCACATTGTACAAAGCCATGGATGTTATTAAACATCCATGAATTGATGCAAATAAGCACAGCAATCAGCCTTTGGTGAGATCCGATCTAATGAAGCCATTAGTAAAAGTTGCATTCTATAAACGGCATTTGAAATGATTCAAATCATGATCCCGTTTGATGAAACCTCGATCCAAATCAAGCAATCACAAATATCGAATTGGTTTATGAATTAGAGCATCGCAAGCGATTAGATTTGCATTTTTAGGAAACCAAAAAATGTAACATTCCAATGATGTTGAACTTTCCGCAAATACGAAGTGTATACTTTAGTCGATGCTTGTTCACATGACAAATTATCGACAATGTGAGAATCAATCTACAAGATTTTGCCATAATGTTATAGCTAATGAGTCTCTTTTATCAAATTAAATTAGTAGAATACCTGTAGTTGTCCAGTCTGAACGACATTTTTTCGTTCAGACTGGACAACCACAGGTATTCTACTAGTTTCATTTGAATGTAGATACTCATAAGCTTTAAAATGATGTCAAAATCTTGTAGGTTGATTCTCCAAATTGTTGAGAATTTGTCATATAAACAACTCTCGCCCTAAGTTCTTCCTGTAGACGGTTATGTGCCTATGTATTGAGATTGGAAACAAGAAAAGCTCCTGGCCAAGGTTCTGCTGCATGGTCTAATATCAGTATCATAGCTTGTTTTTGTCGCTAAGTAGATCTATTATGATTGGTGGGAAGACGCGTATTTGGAGAGGACCCAGCATTTTTCAAATGATATGGAACAATTGAGGATGCGGATTCATGTAAAACCTAAACTGTGTTTTGATTGATGAAAGGCCCTAGCAAAGTAAAATAACAACCCGATACCACCTTGAAAACAAGTCTTGTTATTCCAGATATCATTTTGTTTTCACTTGGTATAGCATAACTAATTTTGTTATCAACCTCGACTAATTTTGCTATCCATATTTATCATGAAAGAATATGAAATGATGCAAGGTTAGTTCATAACTTCAAATATAATCCGCATTGGAAACAAAAGTCCTGCCAATCATATTTCAGTAATCAGTGTAAGCCCTTAATACCAAATCGATAAAATAATTTGAAATTTGTTGAAGACATTTGCATGGATCACAGGATTTGTTATCAAGATGTTTTCAATGATAGCTAAGTCAGTTATTCTTTTGTTACTAAGTAAAGAGTATTCTTTCGTTATAATTGTTGCTATGTTGGCTGTTTATTCAACCACAATAATAACATGTTCAGTTATCAAATCTTGATACCCGGGTATCAGATCTTGTTATCAATTTGATATAATCCTTTGCTCGGGGGGCGTGTCTTTGTCAAGATCCAGGAACGAATCGAATAATTCGGAACATTACAATTGAATGAGCCTTCTTGTGAGAAGAGCAAGTATGTATGGTTTAACTGTATCGAAAACGAATACCTCATTATTTTTTCCATAGTAATGAGGTACTACAACATGCAATAAACAAAGAACATGCACATATCACAAACGATCAATGTATTGGACACAGTGATTATGACCCGGTCAAAGGACAACACAATTTCAGTTCAAAGAGGTCATATAAGTCTCTTATGATCGCAAAATGACTCTTCGGAAATCCCTTCCCATGGCTAGTTTTTACAATTTGACGTTGATGGGAGGGCTTAATCTCATGTCATGATGGAGCGTTGGAGACGATGGGTTTATAGTACACATCTCTAGCTCATGTCGTGGCAGTGTGCAGAGTACTACGCGGATGTATCCTTTGACTCGTAAATACGTTTATTCTATTTTATCAAGTGTATTTTAAACTTTTCGTTGCTGTCAGATTTAACGTGGTCTAAGGAGCATACGGGATTCACAATTCAATACTGATTAAATCAGATCGGATCTTCAGATCGTTAAAAAACTATCTTGAAACAATACACAAGAACCAGTGTTTAAACTGCCAACATAGGCTAGTCCTTATGTAGTATTGTTGAAAGATAGTAGCAAAACTTACTCACATGGGTCATGTTTTGAAAACTAAGCTGTCACGCATCTCTAGCTTGATACCATAAAAAAAAAAAAATTAAAAATTGCTTTTCGAAAATCCGGATTATCCAGGAATAAGGCGATTCTGCAAATAGTCAAACAGCTTTAGGTTTACTGTCTGAGATATTTTTGATAATAAGTTGCTATAGCAGCGCCGGTGGTGTAGTGGTAAACGTGATTGCCTCTCACCCCAAAGGGCCTGGGCTGTTCTGAGGCACAACATCTCTGATCACGCGGGAAGTAAAGCCGTTGGTCCCCGGTCCATGAGTTGATGGGTCGATAGGTAGGGTCCAGGTGTGGAAGCTGCCTCCCTGGCGTCAGTAGCATTGATACTCAGTACGGAAAACAAGATCGACAGAAAACAAACCAAGGAAAAAAAAATAAGTTACCAAGAGTTGTTGCATATAAGCTGGAGAATATATGAAGAGCTTTTTGAGTGTGTTGATTAATTGCCTTTCGTTATAATTGCTTATCTTTTGACAAAAAGATCTAAAACGTACAGACTTCATCAGTACCAAGTACTCAACACCACCGTACTTAGACGGAATACGCCTATCTGTCATAAGGTAAGCATTTTTAACGGAATTAAAAGGAAATAAATCCACGCACTCAAAAAGCTCTCCATAAAGGGATTTCGTCAACCTCTACAAAATTAAAAAATTGAGGAGAATGTTCAAATGTTCAAATCTTATCCCTGGGCAACTAAAAAAAATCTAATAGGGGAAACGGCTCTAATGTTGGGTCCACCGCTGAAAATCTTCTATTAATCAATTGTATCTTGATGAACGCATCATTGTGGTGGTCCCAATGCATATTTTTGGTTGCTAAGTTTACTTACTACTACATTTATGCCAGGGCCAAAATCAGGCACATTTAGGTCAAAATTAGAGCCATTTCCCCTATGTGGAAAGTTGCAAAAGTCAGAAAACCGCCGTTATACTGGGTGTCTCAATAAAGGTTTCAACAAGACAAGAGATCAAGACACATCAACCAAATTTAACTACCGGTGGGGTCACCATCCACCGCTCGCGTATTCTCTATTCACTTTTTTTAGCACATTATAGCAAAGGATGATCAATGATACTACTGGTATTAATTATAATTATACTATTCGTATTTGTTGTAATTGTTCGTAAATAATGATAAAACGTATACAGTGACCGGTGAATGGCGACGTTACGTTATATATTTTCCGATTGAAAGCTACATGTTACACAATCAAATAATATTAATACAAATCAAATCTCACACCCTTATATTTAATAACATTACGGGCAATGCTTCATATTCTATGCTTTCTAGCATATAGTCCTTAGCATAGAGGTGGTTCAAATCCGGTGATGGTGCTCCCCTAGTTACGAAATCAGCCAAATTTGTCAAGCACTATATTAATTTCCTTTAAGCTGGGTTTAGACAGGGCAAGTCAATTGATCAAGTCAGTTGAATTCAACTGACTTGAACGCGAATTGAACGGGTAAACTATGCCATTAAACTGACTTGATCAACTCACTTGAATTGAAGAAAATTGAACCAGGCTCAACTTTTCAAGCCAATTGAATTCAACTGAGTTGATCATTTGACTTGCCTAGTCTAAACCCAGCTTTATGCACTTTAAAGACTGTATTCGATAAAAAAAATGAGACACACTCATTTGTTTGTAAATTTTTAGTGTGTTGGTAAAACATGCTGGAAATTAGCCTGAAACTAGCTAACAGTGTAATTTACACGTTGCCAAATCCAGGTTGACCGTTACTGAGGCCGTCCGGAGGAAGAAGCTGTTCAAATTTAGCAAAAATTTCTTTGTCTGGCAGGCGATCTGTGGATGTGGTAAAATGAGTCAGCCCTTCATCACAGCTGGCACCATTAACGGGCAAATTAACAAAGTTGAATGCCTCCTGCCCTTTCTGAAGTCCTAAGGAGGTCAGACGCTGTTTTGGCTGGATTTTGCATCTTGCCATTACGCCCGACAAGTCTAAAGAGGCCAACCCTCCGAACCCGCCGCAACTTCGCCCAATCGAGAAATATTGGGCTACCATGCAGCCAAAACTTCGCCAAATCCCTACGATGTTCGAAAATGAACTGGATTTGAAGAAACAATTGTTGAAACAGTCTAAAAAAGTTGGCTCCACCATTACCCAAAATCTAATGAGCAGGGTTGCTTCCACTCACTTGCTATAAAACTATTTTTTTTTAAATTATGTAATCATTAGATGATATAATGGTATAGTGTACTTGTAAGTAACAAGTAGAGGGTGTAAAGTATGTGTTTGACTCATAAAACCTATCAACTTCGCTTTCAGAGCGTCACAATCAGCGATCTTATGATTCGCGAGCGTTCACTCAGAGTGAGCGCTCACGAATAGTTAAATCGCTGATTGTGACGCACTGAAAGCAATATTGACAGGTTTTATGTGTCAAACACATACTTCACAACCTCTTCTTGTAACTTACAAGTGCTAATTATCATTATAACATCTAATGTTTTCATAATTCGGAAAAACAATTTTTATAGCAAGTGAATGGAAGTAACCCTGCTACTGAGCAGTGTCAAGGCAAAGATGCGGGCATTTGTCATATAAACAACTATCGCAGTAAATTTCACCTTAGATTTTATTAATCTATTTATCACCATCGCTTATTTATTTTCATTAGAGCTTCCATCCCGGGATTGAGACAAATTTAAATTTTAAATTTATTAATCCCAGGATTGCGTGAATCCCGGATTTTTTTTTAAATTTGAGACACTTTTACCCCTTTAAATCCAGAACTTTCACATCTTATGAAATATATCTCTTCCCTTCGTTTGCATTCATTCTGATTTATCGAAAGTATTGCACACAGGCATCACTTTTTGTATATGATCGTTGCACAAGAAGCACTCGTGAAAAATGCGATCTAGCAGTCAAACAAACCGTGAACATTTTGATTAAATTTTATAATCGTGTATCTAGATGCTACATAGACGAAAATCAGGTTGAGCGTTGTAAGATGTCCATCGTTCATAGTTGATCGAAAAACCATTGAAATGCATTGTTAAGATAGTTGGAAGTACATAGTACTATTCTCAACTCATGAAAAAACTCAGTATTTGCAGTTTGCAGAGTCCTTCCTTAGATTAGCGAGCTGAATCTTGTAAAATGCTTACTCCTTCTAGAGAAACTTCTATATGTCACCGTTTTCTATTTGGGCTTCCATAGCTTTCCCTCGCTGTCATTTGTTACGTTCAAAGGTATGCATTACCTTTACCCGTTAGAATGCAATCTATGTAATTCTAAAGCACGGCAAAATAGTTTTTACAAATACATTCATGAGAGAAATTATCCACCATAATCATCATAATCTGCACGGACTATTGTGAAATTCTGCGGACAAACATTCTATCACGTCACGTTAGGAAACTTCTTAGATGTCAAGAGACATTCATTTGATTTCAGAGAGCTTCGTTAAACTTCAGGAATAATCATAGATCTTCAGGATACTTCGTAGAATGTTAAACAACTTCGTGGACAATCATTACGGAACATCGCATGAATTATTTGAAATTCGTACAAGTTCAGCAAGCTGGGCAGTAATTCAGTTGTACCTATTGCAAAATTAAAAGATGTAAGCTATGGAAAAATCTTTGAAGTACTGGGAACTTCGAAGAAGTTGATGGAAAATCCCAGGATTTCGTCAAATATTCTACATATTCAGGGAACATTATAAAGCCTTTCAGTTCATGCAACTGAGTTTAAGTTCAAGAAACTTCTTAAAAGTACAGGAATCTTCGTATAACTAATATTCACGGATTTGCGATGATATTTCTGGATATTATTCAAGACTTTCCAACTTAATCAAGTAATGTTCTGAAGATCGGCAAGTGTTCATAAATTCAAAAAAACGTTTTTTAGATATCCTTCCAAGACGAAAGCTTGATAAGAGAGTATTTAAATGATATACAGCTGGTAGGAGATTTAAAGACCTCTGGATAGTTTTCAAGACTTCAGGTTGATCAATTACACTGGAGTCGCTTTTTACGCGGGTGATACGTCCCGCGTAAAAAAAAACCGCGTAAAAAAAACCGCGTAAATTCCGGAATCCGCGTAAAAAAAACCGCGTAAATTCCGAAATCCGCGTAAAAAAAACCGCGTAAAAAAACCGTGTAAAAAAAACCGCGTAAAAAGCGACTCCAGTGTATTATTCTTAAGACATTCAACTGTTCATAAAATTAAAAAAAAACATCTCTAGATAGTCTCTCAATATTACTGGTTGGTCAGATATTAGTGAATTCAGGTTGATCAGGAAATCAGAAGATCATAGACTGGTCAAACATTCAATTGGCTCTCTCAAGATTTTATAGATCGGTTAGGAAGTACTTAAAAGATCTTCAGCTGATCGAAGATTTTAATAAAGTCCTCTGGATATTTTTCAAAGCTTCAGGTTGATCAAGTATTATTGTGTAGATATTCTCCCAAAACTGAACGTTGATCAGGAAGTATTCAAAACATCTCCAGCTAATCGAATATTTCCGTGAAGTCCTGTGAATATTCAATTGGATCAAGTTGTATTCTAAAATATCCGATTTTGGTTACATTATTTATATTCAGCACATTCAGGAAGAAGCTTAAAATATGATGTCAGAAACTTCATTTATTTGACAAAAATCTTCATATGCCAGGTTAAAGTTTAAAAATCCATCGGAAGTCTTCTTCAGCTTCCGCATGTCTTGAAACAACTTCACAAATCATGTCATGTCTTCAAAATGTCTGCATGAAAAAAATACCTTCACAGAATTTTAAATGTCTTCAAAATCAAAATGAAGATATGTCTTTAAATGTGGTGTCCCTACTATTGAAGAAATCTCTTTTTTTATCTTTCTTCGAAAGAGGTGAAACATATATTTAAATAATTTACTATCTTTATTCGCTTCCCGTCATGTAACATTAAGTGCTCCGAGACTGAAAAAATCGGAAGTATGTTTGATTGAACTGAATTTTGCGTCTATTATGACTCAATTTTGTGTCAAAATTGACGCTCTTATTTGTCAGTCTCAGAGCATCTAAATTTACACATTTTTTTCTAAGTGCGTAGATAAGAGGATTGCCAAAAAAAATGAATTAATGAAATGAATAAAAATTTTGCATAGTAGGAATTTAAAAAATGATTTGCCAATGATTCTGCAGCACATGCCTTGCACCTTTTAGAATAAATTGATGGGATAAGTCGGTTTTCTGGAGCCAAATTTGATTCAATTATTCTCTAAGGACCGACTTCATCACCTCCGCTTAAATCTTATACCAAGTTTATCCTCATAGTTAAACTTGGTTTACAGCTATAGGAGATCAGCCCTTGCTGGAATTTATTGGTACCTATAATGATGAACCAAGAAGCGTTGCATTATTGTAAAAATGTTTCAAGATTCTAATGGAGATGGTGTGCAGATCTTTGTAAATGACCTGTTCATCAAGTTTTCCCGTCAAACTTGACAAAACATGATATATCACACGGTTATAAAAATTACATCTATAAGGATGAACTATTGTGAAACTGTTTGGTGAATCGAATCAAATTTTATATTGAGAAGTAAATGACCTATTTGGCCCGCTATATCAATGCACAGTGGGGCAAAGCCGGTCAAAATTGATTATCAGATTATCAGATAGATTTAAGCCTCAAATGCAAAATTTCAGGATTATCAAGAATTGAATTTTTTTGCATAGCGGTATTGAAGAAAATTCGTTGAAAAACAATAAATTTTCGACCAAGGTATGATACATTGATCTTTCAATAAACTCAATTAATATGATTGGTTCATTGTCATTGTCAACATTGTTTTTCATCCTTAACGAGAAAAAATAACACTTTGGACATTATATTAATTTAAATCTGTTAGAAGTTTTGTTTACCTAAGCTATTGTATTACTAAATCATTATTCAACATTGAAAATATTACAGATATGTAAGACATCTATTACTAAAATGTACGCAATTGCGTCAATATAGTGTTAACCCTGTCCTAATTATCTGGACCTAAGCGGCGCCCGTGGTGTAGTGGTAAGCGTGATTACCTCTCACCCCAGCAGGCCTGGGTTCAATCCCAGTCTGCGTCGTCGGGATGTTCTGAGGCATAATGTCTCTTATCACGTTGGTCCCCGGTTCATGAGCTGATGGGTCAATAGGTAGGGTCCAGGTGTGGGAGCTGCCTCCCTGGCGGCAATAGCATTGATACTCAGTACGGAAAACAAGATCAACGGAAAACAAACCAAAGGAAAAACAAATACCTGGACCATATTTTGCTCAAGTTTGTGCTTCTATTTTAAAATTGATAATTTAAAAATAAAAAATAAACTTAATGGTTCTAAAATAAATCTAAACAGCTACCCAGAAATAGATGCCATTTGAGCTGTCTATTTTTGTTGTATTCATCTCCGCCCAAGAAACATTTTTACAGCAAGAAAATTGAAAGATTTGGAAAGCCTATAAAGTGTGTTGGCTACGATTTTAAACAAAAAAAATCATTACGACCGCTTTTTCTACGGGGTCACCCCACTGTGCGTTGGCGTCAGTAATGTTGAACGCTCGGATGAACTGTTTGTTCTATTTTAGAAAAAAAATGTCTAGAACATCTAATTGTGATGGCCTCATCTTGCGTAGATTTCTGGGGAAGGCCCATTTTTTCCAATTTTCCTCTCGTACTGGACAATCTGGATATATTTAACGGCCATGAAAATTGACGCCAGCAATTTAGAATAATATGTGCTTCTCTATTTCAAAAATGTCACGCGAATTGAGTGAGGAGGTACCGTCAGAACCGGGGAGAAGTTGATTACATTTTAACGGTACACCTGAATACTTTCCCAACGATATTTTTGGTACACACACAAATACCTCTCAAACCTTTTCTCCGTGCTGAGCACCAATGCTACCGACGCCAGGGAGGCAGCTCCCACACCTGGACTCTACCTATCGACCCATCAACTCATGAACCGGGGACCAACGGCTTTACTTCCCTTCCCGAAGGAAGGCGTAATCAGAGATGTTATGCCTCAGAATATCCCGGTGGTGCCGACTGGGATTGAACCCAGGCCTGCTGGGGTGAGTGGTAATCACGCTTTGATTAGTAAGGCGTACTTGATCACTTACGTTTTTCATATTTTGAATTTCAAATGCGATAGTTTCACTGTATCAAGATATCAAAATGCATCCTATTTTTACAGCAGTCGGTATGGAAAATATCATAAATGAAAAAAAAAACATTATGTTAAACTTCGGTTGTCAAGAAGTCCCCGCTTTTCCATGATCGGAGTCACAATGTTTTCATAGTCCAAGGTTTTAAACAAATTAATAGCCGAAAATTGAGTTTTCACCTGCAAGTATTGACCAGACGGTGACAGTTCAAGAGAAGTAAAAAATTGTCTATGGAATAAGGAAGAGTGCTACTTCGTCACAATCGCCCATTTCCGTTCTATCGAGCAGAAAACATCTATATCATCAATGATTTCACCGTGCTCAAATCAAGAATACGTTTGGTTCGATGCGTTAGCTCATAAGCTTCAAAAAAATCCTATACGAGCCCGCTGTATGAATATTAACACTCATTGTTCTCAAAACAAAAGAAGCGCTAATAGCAATTTATTTTTTTCTGCGTTGAAAACCTAGAAAAATCAATGCTGATTCAATACGTTAGGACGGAATTGAAACTTTTATAGTAGAACGAATTTGGAATCAACAAGCAGTGTTAGATGTTTAACAATATCTCAATAATTTGTGACTCTGTATCAAATCCAATGGTACGTATAGAAAGGTAAATAAATTTGAAAGTCAAAGTAGGATCACTCTTTTTTTGGGTTCATATCCGTGCGAAAAAGAGAGGTTAAGTGCGGGTTGCTCAGTTTAGAATAATGTTACATAAACTTCAATAGTTGAAGAAAATATAAGAAAATTTCTAGGAAGCTCCATTCGGAGAATTCAAGACCAATAATTGAAAAGGCCTCAACTCCATTTTTTAAACAAACCTTGTAAGGCCATTTTCTCGCGAACCGAAACCTACATTCTCGAACCTTAAACACACTCGGAAAGAGGAGAATTTCCGCTACCTGTTCGTTTTGTTGGTTTGCGTTGGCGGACTTCGTTCGCGAGAAAATGGCCTTACAAGGTTTGTTTGCAAAAATGGAGTTGAGGCCTTTTCTATTGTTGATCTTGAATTGTTGATGTTTATTTTCAATAGCAGCCTAAACAAATGGTTAGTGCCAGTGAATTTCCGATAAGCTACAATTCTATCTTCTTTTTCTCATTCGATTCTCAACTGAAGTTGTAGGGCTGCCCTGAACATAGCACTTTAAAAGTCGTCAATTGAAAGCTGTCAGGGCGCGTTTAGCAAAATAACCATACAAATTTTATTAGGAAAGCGGGCTTCTATAGAGGAGATTTAGTGAATTTTTTTTTTTAATTCGGCTTTTGAAATATGTATGCATATACACACAGAGATTATTTTACTGGCATTTTAAACAGATGAATAAGTCAGTAAATCAAAAATAAGCATCAAACTTTTAACATAATATATTTTTTATCATTAAGAGTAAATTAATCACTCCGAAAAAAATAATTACGATTTGATTTTTCTAAAGAAAATTCATGTGTAAAAACATTTTTAGCAAGTCATCATGGCATAAAGTTGGACTCCAAAAACCACAAAAATCAACCTTTCGGTTTTGTAGAGGGTCCAATTTTGTTTCACGATGAAGACAAAATATTTTTACACGTACATTCTTTCAGAAATCTAACGATGAAACTGTTTTTCATGGATTTTTCACATCGTTTCCAAATATTTTTCGAAAAATCAAAACGTGACGAAAAAACAAACCCGATGTTTTCAACTGTTAGAAGAACATCGTGTGTTTGAATTTACAGAAAAATACAGATTTTTTCCTATTTTATACAACTCTTAAAAGTTTATTGACTTTTCCAGTTGTTCAAATACCCAGTAAAAATGATTAAACAGAGAGGCAGCGATTTTATGTGTAAACTCTTTCTGGATCTACTTAAGGCAACTATTGTAGAACGGTTACCACTGCACAATGGGCCAGGAATTAAATCTGGCAGGAAAAAATATTAACGCACTGGGATTGCATCTGATTGAGTTGACATCACAAGTGAAGTTTCTTGGATTAATTAGGACTATAATTTGGTGGATAAAAATAGTTCAAGTTTAGGCCGCAATGATGGCGCAGCAAAACAATATATTTTATTGCACAAGATAGAGGTTTGCTATCTCGGGCAAAGTTGTAAAACGTTAAATTTCAAAAAAGTAGTCGAAAACATAAACGCTGTACATCTTTAAACAACTGAGATACACGAAATTTTTTAGAATTTTTGCCTGAAATTCATGTTCTAAGTAATATGTTTTGAACAATCGTTCAAAAGAGTACTTTAATCATTTTTCCTCAATCGGTACGGTTCAATCCAATATTTTCTAGACCAATGCTGTTATTTTAAGAGTACTAAAAATATATATCACATGGAATAAAAATTTAAAAAACATGATTTTCTGTATGGATTTTCTAAAAAATTCGTAAGCGAATGCAAAATATCATCAATTATTCAAAATGTACACCAAACACACTTTAATTCCTCAAAATATCTCAAAGGTGTATTGAGATATATTAGAGATATTTGGATTTGATTCAAACAATTCAAACAAAACGTTCTACTGTTTTGCCAAACACAGCAAACCTCTATCTTGTGAAATAATAAAAACTGTATCGCTGCACCATCTTTGCGGCCAAAACTTGAACTATTTTTATCCACCATTGTAGTTCTGTAGATGTTTTGGAACGTTTTTTTTTTTAATTAGAAAAAAATATTTTGTTTTTAGATTTCCAATATTTTTAGAATAATCTAAACGTTACTTATTGTTTTGGAGTGGCAATCTTCCCTTCAATGCAGGAAAACACAATATAAGCGCTGTATTTGAGTGCGTAGCTAGTTTTATGTACATGATGTATCTTTTATTATTCTTAAAAACCTCAAGATCTTAATTAACGCAGACGAAACTCTATACGAAATAAAAGAATCTGATGACATAGATACTTTACAAAATGAATTATTGATCTTTTACAATTAGTGCAACAAAAATTTTTGCAATTGAATGTAAAAAAAATGTGATTCAATCGCGTTCAGTAGAAAACGGTTGGTAATCAGCAAATAGAAAATTGCAGAAGAGTTAAAGATTTAGGAATTGTGTTGGATTCAAAATTAACTTTTATTGACCATTATAATTAAATTATAAACAGAACTAATAACATGCTTGGTTTCATCGAACGTTTCTGTTATAACTTTCCTGATCCTTATACCATAAAAACATTGTACGCTGGATATGTTAGGTCAATACTAGCATATTGTAGTATAGTTTTGGAACCTTTTTCCAGTATACATGAAGTAAGGATTAAATCGGCCTACGAGGCCCGCTGTATGCTTATAAACGTCTAAACGCTTAAAGAGCGTCGTTAATGTCCAAATTATTTTGAAAACCTTCCGGCGACCACATTAAAGAATCTGTTCATGTCGCGAAGCATTGCAAATTCGGCATACTTTTCATGCAAATCTGTAATAGAATAATACATTCCTCTGTAGGGTGTAGTGTTAATTTGATCATTTCTAGATAGAGCCTGAATTAGGGCGTAACAGCTTTTGCAATGACTTCTCTCGTTGATTTCTAGGAACTCAAGGCACTTAAACCAACATATCCATCGGGTAGACGAAGTCTTCCTTTACTTGATGGTGATGTCGATTTGCCAGGGAGAGACATGACTTTCGAGAAATCATCGAAAGCTGTTACGCCCTAATTTCTTTAATTTTTCATGCGACATAAAACACCTTCTTCTTCTTGTTTGCCTTCATTACGTCCCTACTGGGACTTCACACCGGCACTCAACTTATTGTTTTTTTAACACGTCCACAGTTGCTAATTTTCGACCAACAATTGAAAACGGCCTATCAGCTTCTGTAAACCGAACTTTGTAAGCCCTTTTTCCTCGCAAAGCGTAGGCCACCCACGCAAACCAACCGTAGCACCTTGTAGGGTAAAGTTTCTCCTACCCGATAATGCAGTTGGTTTTTGTGTATGACCTACGCTTTGCAGGAAAATGGCTTACAGGTCGTTTTCAATTGTTGGTCAAGAATTGACAGCTTTCTAAGCCAGTATTTGAATTTGTATTATATTTGAATTTGTATAATACTCTATTCCCAGGACAGTCGAGAAATTATAGCTGCGCCTTTACCGACTGAGGGAGGCCTCAAATTTCAAACATAAGAAATTCAAATAGATTCACCATTTTGCACTTAGTTTCTTAGAAATTTGATTTCTCCAGCTTCTACCATTGCACACATAAAATAGCTTTGCACAGCTTTGCTTAGACCACTCACGAACTGAAGTAAAATGCCATTTTTTTTTTTTTGTATTTGCACAAGATATTCAAATGAAAATAAGATAATAAACTATTGAGGATTAACTGGCGCTGCCATCGATGTAAACCTCTTGCATATCTTGTAAAGTAACACCTATCAAATGCGCAAAAAATAACAACCCAATACGCTACCGAACCCGAACAACGTGACCTATTCTTCCTCCAAAGTTCATTAGCTCTATTGAATAATAAAGCTAATAAAGAAAACTAGACTAAACTATTGAATAAAAGCAATAAATAAGTTTCAAAATGATCGGTGCGATCTTCACTTCAGCACATAGAACGAATTTTCTAGACCTTAACTAACTGAAAAAAAAAAGTTTAAGCAATCCACTAACCCATGCTGCTGCAGCTCGACAAAGGCCGATTTTCCGGGTGCCGACGCTGCCGTCGCTCCGCCATCGATGTACTTTGGCGTATGCGGGGCATCCGGGGCGTCCATCCCGGACTGCGGCGTACTAGGGGGGCCCTCGTAAGGGCTCCCCAGATCCGTAAAGTTGAGCGTGTTGCCGCCGATGGAGGCCACTTTTTCGAAATGAATCGTAATGCCGTTGGGAAAAGAGCTCCGCTCACTCACTCGCTAGTAGTTCACAGGTTCCGGTACGCGGTGTGCTCCGGAACACTGTGATCGCGCGGTACCCGCGGCACTAAGCTTCAACGCGCACTGCTCCGAACACGACTTATTTCACTTGTTTACCAATGTTGCTGTTGTTGTTGTTGTCACACGCGCGGGGAAATCACAGACTCACACTGACTGTCGCACACTTTGATACGGATTCGGAAGTTGCTCACTTGGGTGATCACTTTCGATTTGATCGAATTTCTTTCAGGGATTCAACGATCCTTTCCGCTGCTACGACACAAGGATCCTTTTGTATGATGATACGTGTTTCTCGGTTTCTTTCCTTTCACTCACTAATCTACCCAGACTACCGCTGAGTTCTTCTATCCCTGTTTTTATTTTCCGATGCGTATTTTTTGGGTTCTTCTCTTCTACCAGATTCTGTTGATGTTTTCACACACTTCCTGGGGTTTTCGAATGGGGACTCCCTGCTGAGATATTATGTTCTGTTCCTGCTCTCTTTATCGCACTGCCGTCGCTTCTCGCCACCAATGATGATGCTCTCGACGTGGAAGGTGATGATTTGATTTCGTACACCGAAATGAAAAGGCGCTAATGTGTCAACAGGATGATCTTCTTTGCAGATGGATGCAGACACCCGGCGGTGGAAATTATGATTAATGTATCACAAAGTAACTAATTGATAAGGAACACAACGATGATTAGTGTTAGGACATTAGCCGCGATTCCACACTCCGATGATCACGATCCTCGGCTCAGTCGCTCATAATTGATTCTTCCACAAATGGAGTAATTCACTTGACTGGCTCGCGGCAAGAGACGGGGGTTGATTCTGTTGTTATAATTAAAATCAATTTTCATTCACGGGTGCCGGTTTCATTCATAAGCTCCGGATCGAAAGTGGAGGCCCAGGGTCCGTCGTCTGGAGGAATAATTACACTAATCCTAATTTTCGGTAATGATAGGTCACAATCACAATCACGTGGTCAACTGTTTCAGCAGGTCCACGACGGGCCTCCGGACTAGAGAGTAGAGTACCGGGTTAATAGTAGACGGGCACCACCACCACCATCAACTCGTGCGATGAGGTAAAAACTGCACATAAACATCACTAATTTATCGCTTCAATTTAAACTAATTACTGTTTTGACACTGTCTTCACGTAATCGTGAAAATTATCGCTTTGCACTCATACAGCCACACACACAAAACGAAAAAAAAAAACTAGAGCCGGGCGCGCGCGTAAACGATCACTACTAATCGCAGCTATCACACAATTGATTATTATGATTATTATTATGTGCGCGATTGAGTGTGGCAGCTTTCTTCCTCCAGCACTGAATCTCCTCCGACAGAGGAAAAACAATTGTCACTAATTGTCGCGCCCGGGTAAAACCGATGATCCCCCGAAAACTTGGCGAGTGTCCAAATTACATATCTTCCGTGCCCGTAATGATATAATCGAAAACAATTCCGAAGTGAATCGCCAAGATTTTTAATGGCATATAATATTAGTTTTCCAAATTGTATGTAATCTAGAAGCGAAGATGTATGTATTTATGTTTCTGCTATTTTATGTTTTCTGCACTCCTCTCGCCACGTTGGACCGTGAATCCGTTGCGTACTTTTTATTATGCTTAATGTTTAATACTATTTTCATTAATAACATGAAAAATGGTATACAAGCTGATTCTTTCCTTTTTGTGATTAGTGGGGTCTCTTCATCCACTCACTCTCGTTCTCTTTTTCTCGCTTGCTCAAAAAAAACCGCCGACGATATGATTATTATTACTCGTTATCTTCCTCTCTTCAACCGTCGTCGTCGTCGTCCCTTTTGGTGCGTTACGTCGACGTCCGATTTGCGCCAAGGGAATTATTAAAAAAGCAACGCTCGTTGCGCGACCAACCACGAACAAAGTGCGTTAAAGACTAGTGACTGTGAGCACACTTGGGAACGACCCGAACACAGTTGGGCTCGATCGTTAAACACACAGCGTAGCACTATTATTATGTACGCCCGACGCTTCTGATTGGTTGTGCGGCTGTGTGCAGACACCGCCTTCTTTTCCGTCATCCGCTTTGCACGAAATTTATTCAACATGAAGCCCATCAGAGGCGTAGCACCAAGCCCCTTTCCATACCACCACATCCCAATCCATCGCAAGATCCCTCAATTCCCAATTCGCAACCAGCTCAAATCTGCCGAATTCAAAATTCACCACCTCAAAACCCCTTATAAATCACATCAAAAACCATCCAATCCCTTTGCTACACCCCTGACGCTTGCAACACACGCGCTCTCTCGTAGGCGTTGTTTACCCGAACCTACAGCACCACCTCACCGAGCAGGCCATGCACCGCAAAAGCGAAGCCCCTTGGCAAAGCATAAACCCCACAGAAAACAAGTTTTGCAACACAACGCATACACTCACTCATACACACACTCACACACACGCATACAGCCCAGCTTGGGTTGAAACAGTCAAGCCAAAAGCCATCACAACCACCACCACCCCAAACAGTTGCATAGCTTCCTCTTTTGCTAGCATGGTTGGCACAATGGTATGGGTGACACCACACAACCCGAAGGCAGCTTGTGCAAACAGATGCACGTTCGCCTCCTTCTCTTTTCCACAACATCTTCTTTGTGCTGTTCACCACCCACTTCTGCACTGGTATTGATTCCATCGCCGGCTACACCACCACAGTCAGCGAAACTACTGGCTTATGCTCTGAGTGGTGCGAAGTGAAATTTTCTTCATGTTGGTAGTGTTGAAATAAACGTTTCATCACCGTCGGTTGGTAGAGAGAAGTGTCAAACGGCTTTTTGTGCAGAGCCGATTCGTGACTTTGTGATTGTTTGTTGACATTGTTCATAGCTGGAGTTTTTACGGAGTGGAATAAAATTCAGAATGAAGTGTTTTGCTCACTTTTGCAATTATAAAGATGGACACGACGAAAAGCGAAGCCTATTCAGTGGAAGTGCTGTCGAAATTCCCTGGGACCTCCAATGGCAACGATTTGACTTCCCTCCAAATCGTGTGAAACTCGAACATGAAAACTCTATAGAACCCCCGTAGAACCTCGCTGGCAGCAACTAAAATATCCACTGAAACCTCTTCTGTCGCGGGAAAAATCTGTTGAAATTTCCTGGAACTTTTGTACTATCATCACAAATCTCCTTAGAACGTTCTCCGAAGTCACAGTCGTTCCTGAGCGAAAAAAAAATCGGAGGGGTTTTTTTCAGCGCAGGAGTCTACTTTGGTCCAAAATACGCAATAATACTGTTATTTTTAATTGTTTGAGTCGTTTCGAATCACGTTTTTAAAAAGATCAAAAACATTACTGAAAAATATTTATGTTCTATTTTGGACGATAACAATACTTCTATCTATTTCAACGAACCACAATGATAAAAAAGTGGTTCGATTTGACAGCTCGAAAGTGGTTCGATTTTGAGGTCCGTCTTCGCACCACTCAGCTTATGCTGCTACACTGGCAAAGGGACAAACATTGGAAAGAGCTTTGTTTACGAATTGTTGTTTCGTTGCTTCGTTGCGAGCTTTCCTGAACTCAAACGTGTGTGCATCTATCTACAGGCACAGGGACTTGGACGGAGCAAATCCGGTTTCCACCTAGGGCGAGCGCCAAAACTTGCTGCTGCTGTTGCTACATCATCATAGAACGATTGGGCCTTGTTGCCGAGTGGAAAAAGCGCGAAATGGAGCTGTGGGTTGGGATTTTTTCGCGGGAAAACAGATTCGATCGGGATTCATATGATTTCAATAACAATTGACTTAGTAAACAGATCAGTGATCGCGTAAGAACAGTGTTTTAACATGACGATTTGTTATCCGCTCTGTTAGCATAGAACTTGGGGTTCACAGATTGTGCTTTTCGTGCAGTTAGTGCTCGGCCATGCTGCTATTAGGGTTCCATGGAGGTACCTATTTACCGATAAATTAATATTACAGTGTCCGGCAATTGAAGAGCAACATGTTTGGAATTTTGTTAATGAAAATAACGAAAACTATCGGAATTCACCCAATTCATGCACCAAATTTTTATTTAAAATAAGGTAACTGATGATGGTTGGACCTATTTATGAATTTTATGAATTCAACATATAATTATGAAAAATGCATGATTAGGGGAAAGATCTACTTTTCTTGTTTCTAATAATAACATACAAAGTTAAATATTATGAACAAATTATTTTATAAAACGTTTTTATTCAGCAAAGAATTATGATGTTGGTTGGACCTATACTGATCTTGGTTGGACCTAAAAATGATGATGGTTGGACCTATTTTTGCAAATGCTAGTTTAGCCCATATTTGTTCAAAAACTTTGTTTAGAGCTTATTGGTATCATGAAAAAACTCTTATTATACAGTTTTTATGAAAAAAATCAAGAAATTTGAGTTTAACTTCGTTTTTAAAAAAGTTCACTTTCCACGCATTAGCTATTCATCAGGGCTCATTTTCTCGGGAATCATTGACCCGATTTGGATTTTTTTTTTTAACGTCAAACTATAGGTATTGTGGTCCCATTGTAAGCTATCGAATATTTCGGTCAACTGGTTCCAGAGATATGGCCGGAACAAGTTCCAGGGTATATGGAACATGGACCTAATTTTGACATGGAAGGAATAAAACCTATCATGCGACACTTTACATTACTTCCAAATTCGATAACAAGATCAATAACAAAATTGAGTGCCTTGGACCACATTGGCCACTTCCGGGCCTGTTCTGGGTGCCCCCGGGGAATTTAGGGGCTTAAAATGACAGAATATCAGAACTTAAATCCGGTTTTATAGTTTTTTTTTTTCTACTAGGAGTTTTTTTTTCGGAAATAAGTTTCAGTTAGCAATTTTTAGTTTGTTAACATTTTATTTCAAGTTAATTCACACACAGAAGGTGTATGTGAAGTGCTTAATGTAAATTCATATTAACAGATTCTTTCGGCGCTTCCGTGGTAGTTCGGAAATCGGTGTTAACCCTTTCAACCAACCTGACGATGGAATTCCTCCTTTAAATTTACGCTCACTAGTGACGCAAGGTCTTTAGCAGCTTCCAAGATCTTTTTGGCCGTCTGGAGACTGCCAGAAGCAGCGCACATACAAACCCAATCCGCTAGCTGGTTCTCCAAATCAACACGCAACACTATTTCCCTTCCATATTTCTTGCCGTGGCTTCCCTTAATTTTTGCGTGAAGTGTGGTTTTCGGAATATTGTACCTTTTCTGTGCCTGATACGCGGAAAGTGATTTATTTTTTACTAAAAGAAAAGCCTCTTGAAGATTTTCGACCGTATAACTCTTTTCTTTAGCCATTTTTTCAATCGAAGAAACTGATCACTCGGAAAAAACGAAATCGAATTTCAAATCAGCTGCGCATGAAGGATGTAGACAAACCGAAGCGCACCTAGCGGCCGTCTTAGGAAACACATAGGTCCAACCATCATCATGCGTAGGTCCAACCATGATCATATTTATCTATTCGAATTTCGTCAATTATTCAAACATTTTAGTGAAACCAATAGATAAATGGCGTACTAACGTGCTGTTTACACCTTAAAGCAGTATTTTACTGCATGAAAATAAAAATAAATGTGAAAAATATTCCCTTTTTGTATGTTTGAAAGTAAAGCATGATGACGAGCAAATGCGTGAAAAGTGAACTGTTTTGAAAACACATTGAAACTCAATTGTTTTGAAGTTTTTTCAATAAAACACCCATGCAAATTGAAGAAAAAGAGTGTTTTATGATAGTAAAGTGAAAGCGAAGATTGACTAAACTAGCGATTGAAAAATAGGTCCAAACATCATCAGTTTTTGGATAGGTCCAACCAGAATCAATTACCCTATAGTAAGACTGGTCTTATACTATGATTTCAGGATTATCAATAAATTTAGCAATTTCAATAATTTTTTTGTATTCTTGAAAGATGCCGGAGAAGAAGAGACAGAAAAACTTTAAATTGTTAGTAAGTGGCCCCGTAACGTGGGTAGATCACCTTTCCGTAGTACGTTACGGGATGTAAGATCTACCACCGATTCCTAGTCCTGACTACTCCAAACTAAGGGAACAGGATTTTTCAGTAATCCAAGGAACACATCTTAGTCCTTGTTACTTTTTATGCCATGTTGATAGTGACAAAACTCGGCATTGTCCACCGAGGATGATCTTGAAACAAGGGAAAAATGAGTTAGTTAGTCTTTATCTATGTATGTGATTCCTAATCTTCTATTCGTTGTTCCCTAGTTTGAAGTGGTTAATACTAGGGTTCTGATGCATGGTCATTATCGGTGTCATATCTTAATTTTATTGCTAAGGAATCAAATTTTGACTGACAAAAGGGCGCGCCTTTGGAGGGTGTTTCAACACTTCAAAGCGTAATAGCGGGACCTTTCAATAAGAGTCGGATCCTTGCGATAAATGCAAGAGTGGCAACTGTAAAAAAAATCGAATACTTCATCATTTCTCAATAGTGATGGAGTAATACGACATTCACTAAACTAAGGACACACAATAGATCAAATTACTGGTCACAGTGGTGTTAGACCCCGAACAGAGAGAAAAAAAAGTAAGTGGTCTTCAAATTTTAAAATGTATGGCAAAAATCAGTGGCTTCTATTGGGTTTGAACTGATAAATAAAATATGTTGTAAGACCTTGCTATGCAATTTATAATCTTCAAAAATGTTAATATGAGAGTTTTCACATAAAAGTCATAGTAAATAGCAAACAAATTATAAATAGTTTTATGACAGCTCCTTCATGATCCTATCTTCGGAATAGCAAAAGTTTATGACAAATTATATCCATCTTCCAGTCAGTGATGGAAAAGTTCGCGAAAACTCACTATGATTTTGATAAGTTCTTTAGTGGGAATGACACTGATGAAGACTGCACATTGTAGTCGAAATACGTATCTGTCATGGATACCAAAATCAATTAAGTGGAATTAAATGGAAGATAACCTTTTTTGCTGTTTTATTTAGCATTCCGCTAACAACCCAATTTCATTACTTCATAAAGATGAAATTAATTATGCTCTTGAATCTCTGACTACTTCTATAGTTGAAGCAAGAGCTGCCTCAGTACCAAAATGCGAGGTTAAATTCGATTCAATTATAATAGACGACGATCTTCAGCTCTTGATCCGTCTTAAAAATGTCCGTAGGAGACAATATTAAAGAATACGCGATCCTGCCATGAAAGTTATCTGGCGGGATTTGCAAAAACAAATTAAAAAGCGATTCTCTGCCCTGAGGAACAAAACTTTTGAAAATCATGTTTCTAAATTAGACCCGAGTTCCAAACCCTTTTGGAAACTCACAAAAATTTTGAAAAAACCTTAAAAGCCTATACCAGCGCTTAAAGAAGGTGGTAAAATTTTGATCACAAATTTGGAAAAAGCTCAGAAACTTGCTAAGCAATTCGAGAGTTCCCATAATTTTAGTTTGGATCTTACTAGTCTATTGAGAATCAGGTTGCTCGGGATAATCTGAATATTTTCTCTCGGGAAAATATTTTCGATGATTCCCGGGGGATTAATTTGGACGAAGTAAGGTCTATAACTAAAAAGTTTTAAAATATGAAAGCTCCAGGTGATGATGGAATTTTCTATATCCTCATCAAAAAACTCCCAGAAAGTGCCTTTCTAGGTAAAATTAATTAACAGATGTTTCCATTTGGCATACTTTCCAGATAAATGGAAAAATGCAAAAGTTGTTCCAATTTTGAAGCCGGATAAAAATCCAGCTAAAGCTTCTAGCTACCATCCAATAAGTTTGCTTTCTTAAATAAGTAAACTTTTTGAAAAGATAATTTTAAATAGAATGATGCTTCACATCAATTTGAATGCAATTTTTGCATATGAGCAGCTTGAATTTCGCCATGGGCATTCAACTACTCATCAACTCTTAAGAGTTACTAATTTCATTCGTTCAAACAAATCTGAAGGCTGCTCAACTGGAGTTGCTCTTCTAGACATAGAAAAAGCATTCGACGGTGTTTGGCATGAAGGTTTGATTGCTAAATTAAAAAAGTTTAATTTTCCACAGAAAAATGAAAAACAATGCCAAGTCAAATTGCCCCACAGCGAAAAGTAACCGCAAGTCAGTTCCATTAGAAAAAATATATTAGAAATGTTAGACAACACATCGCATCATGAGATTTGTCTCAAGACAGATTTTGTCCACTTCCCCTAGGGTATCTGGAACATGTCCGGATGTGGCGAATATAGTTCTTACGGTACTCAGTTTGACCGCCAATGGATGGGCAGTATATTGTGGAACATTCTCACTTCGGACCTCCCTGATTTGCCCAAGGGTTACCACAAATCTTTGTTCACTAATGACACAGGCATTTCCGCTAAAGGAAGAAGTCTTCGTGTTATTTGCAGCAGACTGCAGAAAAGTTTAGATATTTTCTCTTTTTATTTACAAAAAATGGAAGATTTCTCCCAACGCTTCCAAAACTCAACTTATAACTTAGTAGTAGTCACATAGTCACTATTAACGGAGTTCCAATTTCCTAGTCAAACCAAGTGAAATATCTTGGATTAGTACTTGACTAAAAATTAACTTTTAAAGATCAAATTGAAGGCATTCAAGCCAAATGTAATAAATATATAAAATGTGTGTATCCTCTTATAAACAGGAAATCCAAACTTTTCTGACGAATAAACTTCTAATATTTAAGCAAGTTGTTAGACCGGCCATGCTTTACGCTGTGAAAATATGGTCTAGTTGTGCACTCCTAGGAAAAAAGCACTCCAAAGGAATCAGAACAAAGTTCTGAAGATGATTTTAAAGTTGCCTCCCTGGTACAGTACTACCGAGGCACATCGAATTTCAAATGTTTAGACTTTAGAACAAATGTTCAACAAAATAATTAATAATTTCAGGCAAAAATCGTTCAATCCTCAATTGCAACGATTAATTCCCTTTATACTTAGATAAGATTTAATTTTAGTTTGTAGTTTTAAGATTTCAATTGTTATACTGACATGCAGGTTTAAAAAACCTGTTTAAAATACTGAATTGCCAAGGCAGGAACAATGTAAAACACTTAGATATATATCACAACAATTAAGGCTGGTAAGTTACTGTAGTAACTGTAGAACCTAGGTTAAAATGAAATGTAATTTATTTTGAATTTGGAACAAATAAAGAGTTAAAAAGGAAAATTACTGAGCACCAAATTCACCTGTAGATCCTTGTTGAGCTCTGGACCAGCGATCGCGAGTTTCTCAAACAAATTTTCCATCTAGCTGACAGATGCTCCAATAACTTATCCATCGACATACTCCATGCGCATCACCTTTTTCAGGATCGTCCTTTTTTTTCGTGGACCCTCTGGATAGATTCCCAACCTTTCTTCGCAGACTTCGTTTTCTTGATCAAACAGTACTGAGTTGGTTCTACAAGAAGCCCAATCGTGGCTCTCGCTCGCTTGTCACCTTCGTCCCAATCTGTTAACACCGCTACGTTACCTGGAGCCCTTTCGGTTTATGCTTGTGCCGCTGGTCGTACTTCGGGATCAACGAACTTCTAACCACACACTTAGAAAAAATGATTTGATTGACACTCTTGCTGAATAACATAAACATCAAACACGCTTTTTTAACAACTAAACAACCTGTACTCAGTTAATAAACTGTGTTAGCGCTACTTTGGAAGCATTTTTACAGTCATCTAGGTTTATTTTTAGACATGTGCAGTTTTACATCTTTTACTCTGCTCCTTTACAAAGCTGAAGTAACTAGTCGAGAGTCGAGAAAAGTGATTCATGTGCACTATTATAAAGCCTCTACTCAGCGATCTTGTTGTAGAAGGGCATGTATTTTTGTTTACGTCAGTTCAACGAAGTTAGTAGTGTCATGGTTTTCCAATACGGTCGTCTCGAGTTCGATTCCAGGTTCCGGTGCAGGGTAATTAATTTGGTTATGTGCTTATAACTAAGTGATAGAAAACAGAAATGTTTTCTATCACTTCGGAAAATACTGAATCACTTCAGATTCAGAACAGTTTGGTACCACTTCAAAAAGTACTGAATCACTTTAGAAAAGATAGGATACACTTCAGACAAATTTTAAATCACTTTGGACAGTACTGAATCAATGTCTAAGGCAATAAATGAATCGCTTAGCAATGCATTGAAGCTCTTCAGAAGTGTTCAGAATCACTTCGGAAAATACTGAATATCTTCTAGAATGTTCAGAATCACTTTGGAAAAATTCATGATCACTTTGGAAAGTACTGAATCATTTCCGAAAGTACTGAATCACTTCAAAAAGCACTAAATCACTTCAAAAAGCACTAAATCACTTCAGAAATGTTTAGAACCACTCAGAAAAGCACTGAATCATTCCAGAATCTTCAAATTTACTTCCGCAAGTACAGAATCACTTTGAAAATAGCTAGTTAGTAAAGTATTATTGACCGGTTGGAGCAGAAATCGTTAAGTTTAGTTGACAGTTTAACGTTTTTTATGCATTTTTAAAACATTTACTGTTAAGAATAATTAGCTTTCTGACGATGTTCCGGTCATATTTCTGAAATCGGTTGGTTAATTCCGAAAATATTCAATAGCGATCTTTTAAATTTGTCGAACCTCTTAACCGAATCCCTTTATGAAGAGCTTTGAGTGTGTTGGTTTATTTCCTTTAAATTCCGTTATAATTGCCTATATTTTGACAGATACGCGTATTTCGTCTACTACTTGGAGACTTCATCAGTGCCAAGTACCACGTACCTATACCAACGCCACTGAAGAATCCATCTTTTATCTACGAGTTATATACTAATCAATAGGTACTAAACAATCACCCGGTATCCACTGCTATGTCACAATTTACCTAACAGGTACCTAAATTCAGTCTCCAACAGGTAGAGGCATGCGACGATGTGTGGTTTTAGGTAGCATGCTAAAGAGTCTCGAGTATCCGTTTCCTTGATCTCTATTAAGCAATGTTGATGGATTCTGTTTTATTATTTCTAAACTTTTAGCTACGTCTAGTTTCCAAGGCGAAGATACAGTCCGCAGGATATTAATGTTATCCTTTGTCAAATTGTTTTTTTTTTTCTTTATTTATAATTTTGGCTGTAAAGTTTATACAAACTGTGGCCAGCCAATTAGCTGGAAAAATCTTCTGGTGAGCAAGCACCTTAAAACTAATTATATTACATATATTTTCTTAAAACTAAGTTGAATTCAAACATTTGCTCTATAAACAAATTCACGCAATTTTTTCTTATATGTAATAATGTTGGTTTCTAATTTGAGTTCAGAGGGTAACGCATTAAATTTCACAATTCCAGAAAAAAATACATTCCTAGCAGCTAATTCAGTTCTAGCTCTTCCTACTATATAATTTTCTCTATTTCTTGTATCAAAAGAGTGTATACTCTGTGCCTGTATAAGAGGAATATTGCATCTTATGTGACCATTTTTTATTTTATAAATTAATAGAAGTACGTTACATTTACACAAATCATTTAGCGAAAGCAGGGATTCAGAGTATAAATTTATAGTTGGAAACAATGTGGGAAGTTTTTTAAAAGCTTTAATTGCTTTATTTTGAAGTACTCTTAGTCCATTTAATTGCAATACGCCAGCTGTACCCCATATACAATTCATATAATTTAAATGTGGAACAATAAATGAATTATAGAGGTTCCAACAACATTTAATGTTTAGGCATTTTCTGGCTTTTTTCAGAGCAAAAATGACTGGTGTAATTTTATTTTTTGAATGTGCAGTTTCCATTTCAGATTATTATCGATTCTAAGTCCCAAATAATCAACTTCCAAAACTTGTTTTAATTCTCTTTGATCAATTGACAAATTAAATCTAGGGGTTACGTTCCCTCTTGAAAAAATAATAAAGTTTGATTTTTCGGTATTGATTTTCATCATATTTACAGAAAACCATTTGGGAATAATTCCAAGTCTTTTTGCATCATGATTCGCAATGCAGGGATATTGTTTGCTCTATATTTCCAGACTGCATCATCTGCATAACATTGAAGCTCACCTTTGAGTGGCAGGTTAAAAATATCATTTAGAAAAATATTAAACAAAAGAGGTCCCAAAATTGATCCTTGTGGTACACCAGCACGTATGACAGCTGAATCACTTAATATTTCACCAATATTGCACGACTGCTGACGATTAGACAAGTACGATTTTATTAAATTTACTGCTGAAGCTGAAATACCGTAAAAACTCAACTTTTTCTGAAGAATTTCATGTGGAATACAATCGAAAGCCTTAGACAGGTCAATAAAGATACAAGCCACATAATCACCTTCATCTAGACCTCTTATAACGTAGTTTACAAGCTCTAATGATGCTGATTCTGTACTACATTTTGGCATGAAACCAAATTGTCTATTGCTTATTAATTGGTTTTGGATCATGAACGATTTCAATTGTTGGTTGAGTATTTTTTTTCTGGAATTTTTGATAATGCAGAATTGAAATAGGTCTATAGTTATTTTTTGACAACTTATCTCCTGACTTATACAAGGGTATAATTTTTGTTGCTTTTAAACAATCATCAAAAGTGGACGTTTCAATAATACAGTTAGTTAATTCTGACAATTTTGGAGCTATCACATCTCTATAATTCTTTAAAAACCTTACAGATATTTTATCAATTCCAACGGCAGCAGACGAGTTCAAAGAGTTGAGTACAACCTTTACCACACCATCATCAATAGGTGAAAATGAAAATGAATGTGCTGAATAGTGAGACATATATCTTTCGAAATAATTCACAGAACCAAGAATAGGGAGACTAGTTAAATCAACATTTACAAAATAATTATTCAAACAATTTGCCACATCTTTATCATTTGATTATACTACACCATTTTCCTTTAATGAGATTTTCTGAACTCTTTTTTCGTTGGATGGTTTTTGAAAAATTATTTCTCTTAAAATACTCCATGTTTTTTTGTAATTAGCTTGATTTTCATTGATTTTGTCCGAGTAGTATTTTTCTTTAGCCAAATTTATTCGATTACTTAATCTGTTTCTTTCCGTTACATAATCTCTGAACGCATTACTTTTAAGTATTGACCCATTTGGGGCGCTCTTATATTTTTTGAACAATTCATTTTTATGATTAATGGCAATTAAAAGTTGAGGAGAAATATACGGCTTACGAATATCAGTTTTCCTTTTATAACTAACTGTATGTTTATTATCATCAATTACACTTTTTAGTTTCATACTTAAATCATTAAAGCTTTCCGATGTATCCAAAAGCATTGCTAATACTGAGTTTTGTATATTATCATACCTAATTATTGTTCTTTGGAAATTTCTATCGACCTTTGCCGGCCGCAGTTTAAACGACAACACACTAGTTTTATGATCTGATAAATGACATTCTGTATCCATTACCACTAGTTCCATTTTGTAATTAAACATATTTGTAAGAAAATGATCTATAGTTGTTGCAATAGTGTTTGACCGCCTAGTAGCATAAAGTGGGTCCAACCTATTTAGTATTATAAATCCAATGCTTTGGATACTTTCAATATAGTTTTCATCGATTGGATTAAAAGTGTCTAATAGGTTAATATTAAAATCACCACAAATGCATAACTTTTTATGATTTGATATAATGTGCTCTAATTCATTAATAAATAATAAGGGATTCCTTCCCGGAGTATAAATTCCAAGAATTTTAACATTATAATCGATTAACTCTACCATTAAGTAGTTGCATTCATTTTTACATCTAGTTAGAACTAATTGGCTTCTCAAGCCAGATGATACAAATATGGATACGCCTCCACCACGACCACTTCTGCAACAATGAAAAGCATCGTAACCAGGCATATTACAAATTTATTTTCATATAACCAAGTCTCAGATAAAACAACGACATGTACTCCTCGTAGATCATGTATTAATAGACTTAATTCTTCCATTTTATGTCTACAACTTCTTGTATTCAAGTGTAATATATTCAAACAGTTATTTGATAAATTACATTCTGTTGCGTATTTGATAGTAAGTTCTTTATTTAAATTTTCACTTTCAGCCATTCTAACTAGAAAAAAAAAGAAATAACAAACATTGTCTTAAACTGTTGGCAGATCTTGAATATCGTTCACTCTGATTATCTTTGAGTTTTCATCTTTCCGAATAAATACAGATCCATGCGAAAACCACACAAAGCGATAATTATGATCCTTCCGAAACTTCCTCGCAGTACCCAAAATACGCTGGTTGATTGGTGTTAGATGGTGATTAAAATAGATCTGTTGCTTCAGGCCTAGGCCTATCTCTTCGCAGGTGAATGGACGCTCCTTAATAGCATTCATTAACTGTTCCTTAACACTAACGTTGATACAGCGTACCAGAATAGGTTGAACACCTTTTTGATTTTTCGATGTAAGACGAGAAACGCCTAGAAAATTTGTCGCATTGTAGGTAATGTTTAGCTGATTATAAATACGCTCGATCAAAACCAGAGTTACATGTTCCTCGTGTGTGCAAAAATGTGCTGCCGAGACTCTCAACAAACCGTCTCCCGTCGCAACGAAAACAACATGTGACGAGCGAGAAAGAGACACGCGAGAATAAGATACGAGCGAGAAAGAAATGCGACACTCAAAAATCCTGGCGTGCGTGAGGCTCGCGCTGATCTCATGTGCCTCATCTCATGTGCTACGATTAATGCTAGAACTGCAGAGCTCGAAGTTCTGGAAGGTGTAGGTAAGTGAAATACAGGCTGTTGAAACTTGGTTGCTTTGAACGACATTTCATTTGCGTTTGCACAAACCATTCCTATTTTAGAGGAAAGGTAGCATATATTTGCAGTGCTTAAATTCTTGAAATCCTCTAATAGCAAAAGCCACTAATTTGCCGGTCAATTAGAATATTCTTTGTTAATTTTTTCGGTTCAACACTTAACTGCACTTGCATGACTATTTTATTTTCAAAATATAGAATGGACAAAAATTCTACAAAAAGTGTATCGGTATTGTTTAGTACGGGGATTTGACCGTTGCAAGACGTTCACACATTGTCAACGTAATTTAACCATTCGTCGGCAACACAACTGGTATACATTGTTAGATGGGATGTTACGTATTTTGAATAGTTTATATCGGAAGCTACGAATGCAGCAACGTTATGATAATTCAATGGGTGGAAGAATTTTTTGCAGAACATTTTTTTTCTTGGCTTTTTTTTTAAATTCTTTATTAAAGAGATTTTTAGCCTTAGGCTAGTTCATCTCTAATATTTTTTTTTCTTGGCGTATTACCAATACGCTTTCACTTGTACTTTGTTACCATTGCTTTAAAAATGTTCAATTTTTTTTTAATGTGCCTCGTGTGATCGAGCATTCAGATTAATTCTATAACAGAAGCGGTGACCCACTGGGTGATAACGCGATCTGTGCTAAATCTTTTTTTTAAATTTTTTTTTATATCTTTATTAAGGAGACTTTCAGCCCTGGGCTGCTAAATGAGCTAAATCTCGATGAACATTTCAAATGATCCTATCTGCTTTGATCGATTCTCTTCATCGACTTTCTCTTTTGATAACCACGCTACGTAAATGCATTTGGTGCTAATTTTACCACACAGTTTGATAGCAGCAGTTCATATATTGTGCTTAGAACGTTGAACACAGCAGGGAATGCTTTTGAAGTTGAGTTATTAATGGAAGAGAAAGTCGATGAAGAGAATCGTTCAATGCAAATAGGACCTTTTGAAATGTTTATCTAGAAATATCTGCAGCAAAATAATGACATGAGCGGGCATCGTTGGCTTTAACTCAGATGAGCGTGTAGACCAGTGTAGTGATATATTTACCATTCCAATTATTAATATCACCAAGTCTACCGACCTTCTGTTCCGTTCCTTCAAATCGCTTACTGGTTGGCACGGTACGATCTAGGTGGCTTCTGCTGACCATTGCTCTGCGGGTTTCGATGGCATCGTTTTCGCGGCGATGTCCGTAATCGCTAAGAAGAAATAACCTTGCCTTTGTATATCAACAGTGTCAGAAGAAAGCGCCTGAGTATCGGCACCAATTCTACAAAGTGACCACCAAGCGCCACCATCTCGCTACAAAAAACCAGAAAGTGGTAGTCATTGCTACAACCTGCAACAGATCAACCAACCAAATCACCATGTTGCCACCATGTTGCTAGAGTGTATGGATTTTGGAGGCGAACCAGCCCCAGGCTGAAAGCCTCCCTAATAAAGATAAATTAATTAATTAATTAGAGTGTATGGTTTAAATTTGGAAAATACCGTGTTGAAAGTTGATCCAAAGCTGCTGTAGAAAGGTTAATAACACCATGAAATCAGCTGAAATGTTCAGTAAATCATTGTGTGCATTTGTGCATTTTTATTGAACATTTCAGCTGATTTCATGGTACTTATTAACCTTTCTACAGCAGCTTTTCCGATGATATATGGTACAATTACACTTCAAAATGGTGCAAAGCGGTTCATAGTAAGGAACATTTTCAAATGCTTAATGTACAGTTTTCTTTATTTTAGGGAGCGTACTTTAAATATTTACTGAGCATTTTAAGATTTTTAACGTATTTTGATCAATCGTTTAAGGAGCAACCCGATCTATTTAACGGAGATTTTTTTTACTTATTAAGGAACATCGTCATTGTTTAATGATTCATTTACCTTTTTACCGGCATAAAGGGTTTGCGGATCTGTAGAGATTCGATTCGTTGCAAGCACAAAAAAAAATATAGGAAATTGATTTAGATCTCCATTGTAATATTTGTTTAGTTCTTCGGCTCCACAGAGCTTTCAACGATATTGAGCCTACTAAATAAACATTTTGGAAAACATGGTTTTCGATTCAGATACTGACCGTTGAGTGTGATAAATATGTTGGATTCATCCCAAAATTTACAATCCAGTTTTTTTTTTTTTTTTTTCATCATATTTTCAGGTTGACTACTACTTGGGACGAACACACCATGCTTTTTGTCTAAATGTATTTGAACAGTTATCAAATTTAAGTACATGTTTGAATTAACTAGTGATGTCGGCTATTTACAGCTTGAAAGGCTGAAAATGCTGATGGATGAAGTCACACGAATCAATTTCAACAACGAAGTTTTTTTAAAGGGCCCTCCGAACTATTGGTTCTCTGCCAGCTGCAAAATACCTATCAATTTGATCCACCAAGATCAATCGAATCCTAATCAGGCTGATCAATATCCCAAAATTTGAGCTAATTTGATGGCGAACAGATTCGGCACTGGCTCTTTGAAGTTTATATAGGAATTACTATAAGACAAGTGTATTTTTTGTCGTTCTAGCCCTACACCATAATGATTTATGGAAAAGTAGTCCATCAGAGACCCCCCCCCCCCTCTTACGTGAAAATTTCCCAGCTACAACTTTGTTGAAAACCACTTTTTAATTGAATGTCAAAGAAATTTGTTATAAATTAATTTCCAAGTTGATAACTTGCTGGTAGGATTAATCGGCTGTTTTCAGGGCAACACTGCATCTTGCCCTTATGACATAATAGCCTCGATTTTTTGTCCTATTATTCCAATGTTGTCTGCTGAGTAGTAAATGAACCATGTCAGAAGAACATCATCTTCCTAATCAATTAATAACGAATTATCCTAACGTTCAATTTTTCAATTCCCACATAAACTTCAAAGGGCCAAGTGCAGTATGAGTTCGCATCCTAATGAGAAAAAAATTTGTGAGAATGATCAGGAGCTGATTTGAAATCGTTTGAACTTGGTGGAGCTAAACCAATATTTTGAACCATGAAAATTCCATGCGCATGGATCGGTAACAAATAACCCCGCCGGTAATTGGTTCGTAATCGTTTAACTCATCTTCCGCTTGAAATACTTCTATAAAATCACAATCTTTTAACCCTCAAAAACTGAATACCAACTGACTGAAATCAATCAGTTGTACCAGCAACACGAGAATGTGACAGGACTACTCGATCAACAGTTCTCTGTTGTTTTCTTTAGCACCAACCAGCCACTTTTAGCATGCACGCAGAACGTAGGTATGCTGCCGATCTCCTTGGAGCTCGCCGAGCTTAGCTCATGAGACACAGCACATGTGACACGCATGAGGCACATAGGAACAAAAAAGAAACGCGAAATAATACGTCTCGAAATGTACCAGGCACCTACGATCTTATAGAAAGCGTGTCTCTATCACGCGGGATGGATGCACGTGTACATTAACTCTGAATAAAAACATTCAAGTGTTCACCGTTTGCTTTGATCACATTAGAGATGAGCAAGTGACTCTCTAGACTTTTCTGTTTGAGAGCATTTACCTCATAGTTTACCTCTTCTAAGTGATTACGTAATGTGCTATTATCTGTCTTCAGAGCGTGAATTTCCTCTGACATGGAGCGGATAGTGTTGTCATGTCCAGAGAGTGTATTTTTAATGGATTCAAATTCATCCGAGATGAACTGCTGAGAACTTTTCATCTCTTCGACATCGGACTGCAACTTACTGATAGCTACATCGATACGGCTCGCCACGCCATCAATACGTTCCATAGTTTGATGGTTTGCCTGAGTGATATCTTGCTGAATTAATTTTCGCAGGTCATTTAAGGACAACACTGCTGCATCAGTGCTATCCCTCTCACATTCTTCATCCATTAGGACACCGGGTTCGGACTGCTTTGTAGTGCGCTGCTGCTTTATTGTATTAAGCCTTGTATTGCTAGAAACAACAATGGCCTCAAGAGAGCTACTGGCTTGTCTTTTAGTTTTGTTACGCTTGGTCATTCGAGGTAAGTGATATCGAACCATTCTCAGCCAAAACAGCTGACAGAAAATACCGGAGCGGAACTCTCAACTTATTTACTCCGACAATATGCCCATAGAGCAATGATTCAAAGTCAGATCAGTTCATGAAATCACAATACAGCAGTTTCACCAAAGCAGCAGCAGCAACAAACCAACACACTTGAAGTCTTTTTCCAATAGCAGGCTTGTATGAGTTTCACTATTTACAGAAGTGGCTGGCTATTATTGAAAATTAGATCACTTTCACGTAATGTTCGTCCATTTGTTCGGAAATTATTCCGCAAATTAAATATCACTTTGCGATAATTCTCATCTAACTAGAATCAATATTCCACGTTCCTTCGATGAAGATCGATAGTAGTAATGTTTTTGAAATTTCAAGCAGAATAAACGGTCCTTATTTCACGATAAAAAACTTTAATTTTTATACACACGATTGTTCTCGGTACCAAATTGTTTATATGCTTGCTATATTGCCTCTTTTTTACGATATGTTCTGCAACCTTGCATTTAAATTCATAATGAAGTCCTTTATCTATCTCTTTGTTAGCCTTTTTTACCTCTGCGATGTGTCCCTTAAACCTTGTTTTCAAAGTCCTTTTTGTATGACCAATGTAGATTTTATTGCAATCTGGACAAGAGATTTTGTAGAATCCGGCTTTCCCTAAGACAATTATTGAATCTTATGTTTATCCTAACAGTGACTTCAGCTGGTTTGTCCTGCTGCTGAATACTGAATCTAGGCCACTTCTAAACTTCAAAATCAATGGTTTGGTAATGTTTTTGTCGAAATTCACCGCTGCCCATTTTAAATTCTCAGCTACTGGTGTATGAGTTGTCGAAATACGCCTAAAGTGATCTCTTGTTCTTTTATCAATTACTACTTGAATTGTTTTTTTTTTCTTGATACCCAGTCTAGCAATTTGAGCTATTTATTTTGATTTGCCTGTATCGCAAAGAGGAAGAGATTGCATCATGTGAACCATGTGGTGAAAAGCGGTCATTTTGTGTTGATGGGAATAGTTTGAAGTGCTTGGTATTACTCTCTTTGTATTTGTATTTGGTTTCCTATAGATTTCGAAATTGAACGAAGACGGTTTCCTGATGATGAGAAGATCTAAGAAGGGGAGTTTGCCGTCTTTACCTATACCAACACTTGGGCAACAAATTCCTGTCCTCCAAAGTATTTTCTAGGTTTGCCATGAACAATTCTCATAAAAATGGAGAAAGTGGATTGCCCATAGTAGCGCCTTTAGTTTGTTTATAAATGTTCCCTCTGAAAATGAAATAATTTTCCTCCATACAAAGACGAGTAAGCTTGAGATATGACCGAACTTTGTTTTTCCAAGTAGAATACTCACGTTGCTTCAGAAGCTAGTCCTCTAATAGGCTGATGGCTTCCTTTACTGGTACAATCAGAAAAAAGTGCTGTGGCATCAAATGAAACCATGACTTCATCTTCCCGAATCTCTCCTGATGCCTGAAGTTGATTTACAAATTCCTATGTGCTGTTAACTGAGCGAGTGGTAAAGGGTTTAGGTATATTTTGAAATTCCTTTACTAGCCGTTTGGCAAGCTTATGAGTGGGAGATCCTTCAGCCGAGCTAATCACCCTCATTTCGTTTCCTGGTTTGTGAATCTTTGGTAAACCTTTGATCATATGTAGAATAGGGTTTGAAACTTTCAATTGATTCGTAGTGTTGCCAATAAACGCCTTGCACTCTTTCAACGGTTTATCGACATGTTTAACCATAGATGGGAGGACGTCAATCCTCAACTGTCTGTATGGGCCATTAGTTATTTTTTCCGTCATTCGATTGTCATAGTCCTCTTTGTCCACTTTTGTATAGAATACCGGCTTTGTTTTTAGTTCTTTGAGAATTCGAATATCCTCTTCTTCGGTTTTACTAAGTGAATGTTCCTTTCCGTTTTGTATTGTCTCTGAAATAATATTCCTGGCAGTCTCGTGTAATTGAATAGGAACTGTGTGAGTGATTGCAGTCTCCATGTCAACGATGGCCTCTTCCACATCAGATTTTGAGGAGATCGCGTTTCAGGTTTGAGGTGTGTCCGTTTCATTTGATGCATGCGTTGTGGAGAAACCGATATCGCAATTTTTTGTCACACAAAAATGCATCTAAATGCGGAAATATAGCCCTTATGTAAGAAAAGTCAACTGATTAAGACATAGTTTACTCTATATTAACCAAAAAAACAATATTTTTGATACATTTTGATCAATTTAAAAATATTGCCATTTTCACGGTAATCGCATTTTCGTAACACGACACAATTTACAAAACCCTATTGGAAGGTAAGCTGATGATGTCACGTTACGATTTTTTTTTAAACTTGCACTTATACCATTGATTTTTGAAAAAGTGGATTTGAGCGATGGTGTCACGTTACGAAATTTAACGCGTTATATTTACAATTTTAAACATGCAACGTTTAAAATTAATATCACATGAGAAAGTACGATTACATAGAAGGCATAATTTAAAACCTTTAAATCACTTGGTCAAAAACCTCATTTCACGTCGGCTCCTCGGGGTTTCGCGTTACGCTGTAATAACAAGTATCATTACCAACATGCGGAACCTATAAATGTATGTTTTGTTGGTTGCAACTGAAACTAGACTACGTCCAAAATACAAAAAGTGAGATATAAGTACCCTTCGGTACACTTGTTTCTAGTCTCATGTGTAATAAATGTACCGAAGAAGACACCAAGACGATTGGCCGGAAACTCGCCCTTTTGATAAATTTGTTCAACGCGCTTAATTATGCAGTTTGGTGGAAAATGCGCAGTACGAAACCGAATTGTCATGGCGGCATTACTACATATATGATTGTGTTCTATCTCAAAACACGAACATTTTCAAACCCTCCACAGGCGACAGGTGGGTTTATTAAAGACCTTTTGGCTTTCGAAAACAAAAAACACAAGGAATCCTTTAAAATGAGAATGCCTTGCCGACCAAATTTTCTCGTACCGCAATGTCCTATCGATTCGCGTTTGACACATTTTCATTCAACTCGTCACTCTAGAATAACTGATCCTAATTGACTAATCTCTTGTTAGCATCTATCTACACAAATGTACAACGTCGGGCAAGTGCAATCTTCACCCCTGCAGAAACCCATCGAATCGACGGAACGGGTTCACCGCCAGCTAGACGGTCGACACAATAAAACAAAACAAAAAAAGGAACCTATAAACCGAAAAGCTCACCGTTTGTCCCTGGGAGATGCTAACAGCCTCATTTCATGAGGCACGCAAATTCTGGTAGCCAGCAATGGGGCAATTATGTGAAATTATGTATTAGCATAATTTGCATTTTACGATTCGCCTTTTGCGCGAGTCGATTTCTGTTCTGTTACTGACTGACTCTCCTCCCAGGTTGCATTGGCAAGTGCAACAAGCAAACAGCAACAACACCAACAACAACCTAATGCAGTTTTTCCATCGCTTTCTGACAGAACTCAATCGCATCGGCTGCCAGCCATACCTAGCCGTTTGCGGCACGCTGACACTTGTCGGCCAAATAGGTTTTGACATTTCGATCCCACCGGCTGCCTGCCTGGCTGGGTTGACTTGCTTCGTGCTCGTTAGCCTAGGTGCCGTTCTCCACGAAAACCACGAACTGTTGGGTTCTGTTGCATTTACGAGGTTGAATTTATTAAATATGAGAAGCTGTCATAAGGCTGTCCCGGGTGGAACATCCGACGAGCTACTGTTGGCTTGTGAAAACATGCATGGACGAGCGGTTGTCTGCTTAACGTTTTCTTATCTGCAACAATTAGGGGCAGGCTTTTCTACGAAACACTTAACACCTTTTCTCAGTTTGGTCAGGTTTCGGTTGAGCTTCTGCCGTAATCATCGGGAAGATTATTGTTTGTGGAGTTGTGTACATTTCGGGACAAAGATGCTATCTGAAATTTTATTTACGAAGGGATATTTTAAAATTGATTGAAAAATAATAACGAAACAGTGTACCTGATAGGTGGGGGGTCCAAATTTTAGACCCATACGATATCTTTTGTTGTTTTCGTTTTTCCGGTGTAGCTACACCGGTGCTACACCGCCAAACACCGAAAAAATTCAGTGAGTAGCTTTACTTACAAACAAATGATAATGTGCTGTCAATGACTCGCGCCTATTGCTGCTTACACTACACCGATGTTGTAACTAGTGTAACTCTACTAGTGTAACGAGCTGGGTCTCAAGGTCGGCTTACTACTGGGCAATCGGAGGGGCTACGCGACCAAACGTGCAAAATACTGTCACCTGGCTAACGTTATGGAAAAAATGCAACTCCCTAGTAGCACACTGGTCACAAACCGGTGGAGGTTACCTCTCTGTGACTTATTTTGGTTACAATCAAATTGCTGCAACCTTCTGTAACGGATGTGTGCTACTTGGGCTGTGGATCAAGATGGAAACATTGTATTGAGGACAACTATTGTTTGAGAGGGTTGGTTTATACTACTAATATTGTAGATGTGGGTGTAAAGTGGGTGGTTTATTCTTGAAAAACGTACCAGTACTGCTGATGATGATGACTGATGCTGAAGATGGACGGCTTCGGCGACTTTGGGCGAGCGCTCGCTGGACTCACTGTGCTAAGAATTCTGCCGGACTCGGTGTGGCGATCGTGGTCAAAGTTGGCTGAGTGGCGGTGTGAGAAAGCGGTTTCGTTGGCGCGTGAAACTACTATAGGTCCTCCCAGGCGTCTACCCTCATAGACTTACATCGACAGAGCCCACTCAAGGCCGGAATGACTCTACCGAGGGGGGAACGTCTCCTTGGCGGTTAGGGAGGGTTCCCGAGAGAAATTCCTTCCAGCCGATTATTTTTGGTGTGGCTTAAGGAAGACTAGTTCCTTTGCTTTTAGATCTAGCGGCCCCTAGAGACTGCTAAGCCGGATCACGTGCGCGTCGGTTGATCTTGTCAACGGACAAAATGGCGGTGTGTACCAAACAGTAATACAAAAGGTCCAGTGAGGGTATCGAATGGACGTTAGTTCAGCCGTTAGCTATAGTTTAGGCAGAGAACTATTTACCTGAATTGAGCTGTGGTGCAGCAAATTGTCACACTCGAATATTACCACTCACTACTGGTTGAAATAGCACTTTAACAGTTCAACACCTTTCACACGTGAACGCCTGGATAGTTTTGAGGAATTGTGGGTCGTTCGTGGGCTATCTGACCTCTGCATCTTCACATTTCCATCCCTCCATCCTATATCCCAATCCGAAAAATCCTTTCTCCATTTTCCCGCCTGCATCTCCTTGTAGTAGTTGCACCCACTGTACTGTAACCTATCCTCACTTTACTGTTATACAATTTAATGTTAAACAATTCCCTACTAAAAAATTGACAATATTTTAATACATAATCTTTTAATAATCCTACTCACCAACACCAAATAACTTGAGTGTTCACTCGGCTGTCGACAAAAGCAGGCCACTCTCGATGTGTGCCACGCGATCGTCTGTTTTCTCGGCAGCAACCATTGTGTGGTCCTCCTCATTGTTCTTCATCAGCAGTTCTTTCGGTCGATGTGTCGTCGACTTTGGAAATCAACCGTTTCGTGATGAGTGTGAGAGTGCTGACCACGTTTTGCGTCCATTGCTGCAATGGACGCGCTCTGACCCTCGTTGGCGTACAACAATTTGCCATACAATGAAACAACTAGAAGCGGCTCCAGTTCTGATGGAGGAGGCTTTTTGGATAGCGGAAGATAAAGTGTTTATTGTGTTGTACCTTTTGACTATAGTTTTAAGATGTATTGTATAGTGACCAAGAATCCTCGGCTCTGTAAAGTTAATTCGGTTGAGCCTTATCAAATAAATTAATAAACAAAACAAAAAATACCAAATAACTTATAAAAACGTGACAGTACATTAAACAATTATGCACAAATTAAAAATCATGCATATCTTGTAACAAACGGTTACAATGTAGTGTAGCAAAATCGAAAACGGCATTGGCTTATGTCGTTTTTGTTTTTACTACACTACACCGGTGTAGTGTAAGCAGCAATAGGCGCGAGTCTTTGACAGCTCATCATCATTTGTTTGTAAACAAAGGTGCAACCGATAGCTATATCCTGAAATTTTTCGGTGTTCGGCGGTGTAGCACCGGTGTAGCTACACCGCAAAAACGAAAACGACATTAGACTGACTGCACATATCAATGGTTGCTAGGGTAGAGCGCTACTTCGTCGTAATCGCCCATTTCCGTTCTATCGATCAGAAAAGATCAATAATATCAATGATTTCACCGTGCACCAATTAATAATAGGTTTGTTCCGATGCGTTAGTTCATTAGCTACAACATAAATCCTGTTAGAGCGCATTGTATGAATATTTACGCTCATTGTTCTCAAAACAAAAGAAGCGCTCCTAGCGAATCCCCTTTTTCTACGTTTATCCGTAAGACGAAGTAAATCTAATGGCGTTTCAATGCGTTAGGACGGAATTGAAACTCGTAGAACGAATTTAGAATCAAGAAGCAGTGTTAGATTTAAGACAATATCTCAACAATGTGTGACTTTTTATCAAATCCTACGGTACGTATGGATAGGTGAATAAATTTGCAAGACATCTTTGACAGAAATATTCCATTTTTTGTTAAAACTCGTTCAGAAAAGAGAGGTAAAGCGTGGGTTGTGCTTAGTAGGACGGAAATTAGATCAAAAACCCTACTCCGTGATTGATCAGATTCAGTAAAATTGTACGACAAATCAACTGAATAGGGCTGGGAGTGACTGTTCATTTCTAATGTACAAACTTCAGTACTCCCATATTTTAAAGATCAATTATAGCACCGGCCACGTCCTTGCAATCAAGTCCGAGTAGGGAAGGAACATTAGAGTGGCCTTTGTTGTTTTGAGAACTCTGGCTACGTCTGCGTCACCACAAAGGTCATAGGAGAGAAGATTTCGCTAGTAGGTTGGTTCGTTGGATCAGGATTCATTGATATAATGAATTGATTTTTTAGAAATCTAGAAAATATTGATCTTTTGATGAGCAAATAATGCAACCCTTTCAAATCAGTAATGTAAATGAGCCTGGGTTAAAACCCACCGTATTCTATTCCGTAAGCAAAAATGGTTGGACTAGACAACAGGGCCCCTTATTTAACACTCTAAGCCACATCTCCCCCGATTGAAAAGTGCTAGCACCGTGCACTATTCGATTGTGCTATACGCAAGTAGCACCTGAGCTGTCCAACTACTCTATCCTAGGTTTGAAATATTTCTCTCCTTTGTCTGTTTCTCCTTCCAAATATAAGAGACGCGCTCCCGTATTTGAGAGTAGCACCAGTGTTTTTGCACCACTCTGAATTTTTAGTCAATCCTTGGTCTAGGGTAATCCAAACGGTCAGTTATGCATTGCCCTATTTCAAGGGTGAAACAGTCTACCATTTCTCGATCAATAGTTTTTGTTGCCATGATAAGCGTGTTTAGCATGGAGGAGCTTCTTCTATAGTTTATTGAGATTGATTTCAATGAACATGGGGCACTATACGACACTACACTATACAACGGTTATTTTCAGGATTTTCTCAAATGTTTGCTTTTAAGTATAAAGAAAAAGTATTCACAAAAGAGATCATTACTGAGCCTGTCTGTAGAAGCGACTATCTCAAAATAAAATTTTAATCCAACCATCAATTCAAATTCAATTGAGAAAATTTTGTCTAACAGGGTGGCCACTGAACCAGGATAACCGGATGAACAACCCGGAATTTTATATACATCCTTAACATATTTTGTACCTAGCTATTTAAGCCCTAATTATTTTTGAAAATTTATCGAAGCCTAGGATTTTATATATGGGTCATTCCGCGCCAAGTGTACACATCACATGAAATTGACCTCTTCCGATTTGCACCAAATTTGTAGGGAATGTTTATTTAAGTTCAAATTTTAAAAATCCAAAGTTGTATGCTAATCGGAGCACCCCTCGGTCAAGGGGCGCATTTTCCATTTTTCGTGATTCTTTGGAAAGCACTACCTTCTTGTGTTCATATCTCCGGAACAAATAAAGCTACAAATTGCATTAGGTATTGTTTTAATAAGGAAATTAGACATGAAATCTAAATCTGTAACTTTTGTTCTGTACAGTGTTGCCAAATATTTTTTTTTTTTTTGAAAACTTTTAATGAAGTTTTCTCATAATACATGTCGTTTAATTTTCATTTTAAGGACACCATCGTGTTCTTCATCCTTTTTACATAAGAAACACTTAACGACAAAAAGAAATTTGCGTAGTTTCTGAGATATTGCATTTTGAATGAATGAAAGTCATAACTTATGAGGGTAAAACTTTTTTTTTATTTTTTTTCCATTTCCTCGATTACATTACCAAGAACAGTGTTGTCAAACTTTAATATTATTTAGCGACTAAAAACTTTAAACGTAATTTTTTTAAGTTGACGCATCTAAATATTTGGTTTGATTGCACCATCGTCCCCACAGCATTTTTACATAAGATAGACTATCTAAAACAAAGTTCAACGCAATGTAATATTTTCGGAAAACAAATTAAAGAAAAGTGTTTTTTTATTTTTGTGATGCTTTTTCTAAAGCAATGGAATTAATATCAACATTGAAAAACAGACAATTTCAACCTCTAACAAGCTAGAATATCTGTAACTGTATATGAATGAAGCGGATAATAATTATCATATCAATTATTGATCGATAGCTGAAGACAGATATTTCTTTCTAATGTGGTTGATGCCCTTTCGTCGTGGATTTCATATACACAATACCAAATCAGAGAGATCCATGCTACTAGCTGCCGCTTACAAATAGGTTC
Organism: Ochlerotatus camptorhynchus; assembly: GCF_037179485.1. Lineage (NCBI taxonomy): Eukaryota > Metazoa > Arthropoda > Insecta > Diptera > Culicidae > Ochlerotatus > Ochlerotatus camptorhynchus. The sequence goes on along the minus strand of NW_027040795.1, from coordinate 389,321 downwards.
GTTTTTTTTTTTGCGAAATTTAGATCCAGAGATTGCTTAGAAAGGGGCGTGCTCGGTTTGGTTATCTGGGCTTGATTGCGACTGGAATTCGGTTGAGATGGATTCGAGAGGACTTTACTGGTTTGAGCCAGGATGTCAAGCATCATGACATAAGAATGCGACGGCTGAGGGAGTACTTTTTGAGATCGTAGTGGAACTCCAGACATACATACACAGCACATTCTTTTAGATAGGTGTTGCGGATGACGATCAGGGATGCGAATTTGAATTCCTGTAAGTTGTTTACATAGACGTGTGCATTATTTCTGGAATTCCGAGCTTTCACTGTGCATGATTAAATTGGTAAATTTTTGGAGAGCAAAAAAAAGAATTCTGATTATAAACAAAAGTGGATGTAATGCTAGCCAGTAAGCATTAATTTTCAATAAACGTTTTGACAGCTAGGTCGACATGCAGACACACCCATAAATACCTTCCGACACCCTAAAACACACAAGAAACAGAATTTCCCCCCGTTACGTGGGTAGATCACCTTTTCGTGGTACGTTAAGGGATGTAAGATCTACCACCGATTCCTAGTCTTGACTACTTCAAACTAGGGGAACAGGATTTTTCAGTAATCAAAGGAACACATCTTAGTCCTTGTTACTTTTTATGCCTTGTTGATAGTGACAAGACTTGGATTTGTCCACCGAGAATGATCTTGAAACAAGGAAAAAATGAGTTAGTTAGTCTTCATATATGTGATTCCCAATCTTCTATTCGTTGTTCCGTGGTTAAGTGGTGAAGACTAGGGTTCTGATGCATGGTCAATATCGGTGTCATTCCTTAATTTTGTTGCTAAGGAATCCAATTTTGACCGACAAAGGGGCGTGCCTTTGGAGGGTGTTTCAACACTCCGAAGGGTATAAATAGCGGGACCTTTCAATTAGAGTCGGATCCTTGAGATAAATGCAAGAATGACAACTGTAAAAAAAATCGAATACTTCATCATTTCTCAATAGTTATGGAGTAATGCGACATGCACTAAACTAAGGACACGGGAAATACTACAATAGATCAAATTACTGGTCGCAGTGGTGTTAGGTCCCGAACAGTGGAACACAATTACAAGCTTCGTTCTGGTGTTACGGAACTGAAAAGTGTTTGTGATGGCCATGCTAAGCAATATGGAGACCTGTATGCGACAATGCAACGACAGTGCTGCAACCCATTGAATCTGCATACAGTTATTCGTCGCAAGAGTTTGAAACCAATTTCTGCACGGTTTCATGACGAGTACAATAAGAACTTTGCCAAAAATTATCGAAGGTCGGAAAGTATGCGTGGAATGTCATCTGGCGGTTAAAAAAAACATGGATAATGACCAGCCATCTGCAGGTAAAATTCATCTTGAATTATTCATTTCAATCCCAGCCGTACGAAAGCACGTCTATATTGTAGCGAAACAATCCGAGTTTTTCAAATTCACTCGTCATAGCTTACGTGAAGGTGAAGTCTTTGTAGTGGCAGATTTCTCTGAAAAATATTCTTTTGTTTTTTTAAGTGTACAGGGAATTCATTATAATAATTTGCTGGCAACCGTTCACACTTTTGATGCCTACACTGTACACCAGAAAGTTGTACCATTGAACTGCGTCATAATGTCCGATACTCTAGAGCACAGCACAACAATATTTCATGCTTTCCAGCGCCATTTCATAGAGTATCTCAAATCCTAGGTATCACAGTTGTCCAAAATCTCGTTCTTCTCCGATGGTGCGATAGCCTGGTTTTCCACGAAAGCAAATTTGGGGTGCCCACTGAGTGGCACTACTTTGTTACGGCACATGGCAAAGAACCAAGCGACGGATTGGGATGAACTTTGAAGAGATTGGCAACGCGAGCTAGTTTACAAGGAGCCACTATTCACACGCCAAAGGAGCTCTAGACTGGGCAATGAAGAATTGCAATACAAACGTTAGATTTGTGTCATCTGAGATCTGTTCCGAAGAAAAACAAATACTGTTCCACCGTTTTGCATCAGCTGCATCTATTCCCGGTATTCGTTCAATACATGCAGCAGCTCCTTCTGGTATTGATACCATTATTATGAAAACTGTTTCTGTGGCACCAACTAGTTCAGCTTTTAGAGTTGTGGCAACGAAACGTGCAAAGCAAGTGGATTCGAATAATAATGGGAAGAAATCATCACGAAGTGCTAGCCTTGAGAAGAAAAATAAGTAAATTGTAATTTATGTTTTACATTGTTATAATAAAATGTAAGAAACAAATCGATCAGTGTTTGATACAATATTTTATGTATTGGAATGTCTTAATTTATAATGCAATTCGTTTAGATTTTTACTAGTGTAAAGTTTTCAGCCACTAAATAATATTTAAATTTGTCAACACTGCATAAAAACTATTATTGGTTTTATCATACCTATTTTGTTTCCATCAAGTATTATTTAACAAAGTAAGTCATGAGAATGAATCTTATTACGAGGAAACGTTAAAAAAATAACCCTCATAATTTATGACTTTCGTTCATTCAAAATGCAATTTCTCAGGAACTACGCAAATTACTTTTTGTCGTTAAGTGTTTCTTATGTAAAAAAGGATGAAGAACACGATGGTGTCCTTAAAATGGAAACTAAACGACACGTATTGTAAGAAAACTGCATTTAAAGTTTTCAAACAAAAATAAAAAATATTTGGCAACACTGTACAGAAATAAAAATTACAGATTTAGATTTTTTGTCTAATTTCCTTATTAAAACAATACCTGATCGAGCACCGAACATTGTTTCCCTACTTTGTGATATATTTAATATAAAAAAACAGACCGATTGTTGGGCCATCCTGCCATGGCGGAGGCATACGAACTATTGGCTTTTTATTTGTTATCGTCTATCATTCAATACAATATTAAACAGTACAGGACAAGACTATAGACACTATATATACAAGTAATGACATCTGTGTGTGGATGGATACATCTTTAGTGTGTAGGGTAGTTTCACATATGTTCGACGTGTGCCCAAACAATACCTTATGCAATTTGAAGCTTTATTTTTTCCGGAGATATGAACAAAAGAAAGTAGTGGTTTCTAAAAAATAATGAGAAATGAAAATTGTGCCCCTTGATCGAGGGGTGCTACGATCAGCATACAACTTTGGAATTTCAGAATACGAACTTAAATGAACATTCCCTCCAAATTTGGTCAAAATCGGAAGAGGTCAATTTCAATTTTGCAATTTTGTGTGACCACTTGGCGCGGAATGACCCATATTTGTTTCCAGAGTTCAAAGAATGATTTTTTTAAGTGGTAGACTTTTGAAATATTTTGATCAGTCCATGATTATTAAAATTTGTCCAAGTCTGAGATTTCGAAGTTCCAGGACCTGAAAATATCAACTTTTGAGGTCCTACCCAACAAACAATTCAGAGTCAGAAATAAGCATATATATTGAATAAATGCTTTATAACAGTGTACAATGCTGAATAAAACGGGTTGTCAAATTATGTGCTGAAAAAACCTCATTAAGATCGATAGATTCGCCTTTATTCCGCTGTTTTCTCTGATTTGATTAATTTACTTATTAAAAGCTATGCAAACGATGACTGACTTCCTGATTCAACACCAGAAGTTTGATCTAATAACATACTGAATACATGTAATTTGCACATATATTGACGCTTTAATTCGTCGGTTTTCAATTGATTTCATAACATGCTTTATTATACGGCGAATAATTGTTTTCTAGCTCCATTATTAGATTCCATTGCATTGCTTAACAATATTGCTAAATAAATGTGAATACAAATACTAAGATTTTGTTTCCGTGTTCGGTAAATTTTACCGAAATCAGAACAGCTGAACGTTCGGCCTTCATTTTAAAGGCTATTGAATTTGAAAATAATATCAAAACATGTTCAACTTTGTTGAAATGATCAAATCTTGTCATTTAAGTGGAGATTTAGTTTCAAAGTAGCTGAAAAGCAATTGAATTGAATTGCATAAATTTGACCGAAAAGTTCAGCTGTTCAGATTTCGGTAAAAATTACCGAAGTCGGCGATAATTTCTAAGTGTGCAGTCAGCATAATAGCTCTTAAACCACTAGGCGCCCATGTTTTAATTGCATGCTTTGTAAATGCTTTACAAACGGCGTATTCATTCATTATTCCACAACACTGACTGTTTCAGGCTCACAACAAAACGAAATTTGTAGCATAGTGGTTACCGTTTCCGCTTTCCAAGTAGAAGGTTGCGAGTTCAATCCCCAACCTCAACCTTTTTTTAATTATTTTCTACGCTTAATTAATTTTAATCGTAATCATAGATCGTATCACTCACGACAGCCAATTCATCGATCTATCGAAAAGAATAGCCCAGAATCCTTTCCATCGAAATTAGAGAGATGGAGAGGTAACTTTGGTCTCATGTAAAACACTCTCTCTCTCCTTCGCATTTCAAGCTTATTGCATATAGCATATTAGCTTATTGCGTGCTCTCAACTTAGTGTTCTAGATGCACTTCCACAGTTATTAATTGAGAGCTTTCGATGCCTGGTACCATTTTTGCATTAGTATTATTGTGTGGCAAGTTCAATCATACTTCTATGCCCAGGGAAGTCGAGAAATTTTCCAACCCGAAAAATTCCTAGACCGAACCGGGAATCGAACCCAGCCACCTCCAGCATGGTCTTGCTTTGTAGCTGCGCCTTTACCGACTGAGCTAAGGGAGGCCCCTCTGGCTGGGAGTGCTGATAGGTATTCAGATTCAAGTATGTATGTATGTAATAAATTTTCAAGTATCTGTGTGGTGGGTGCGTGCTTCGACAGAAATAATGACGCAACAATCACTAACGAGAAACAACCCTGCTCTGTGCCGTTCTTATTTTCGGATTAATTATCCCGTAGTTGAATAATCGTTTAATAAATGTATAATAGTGTATAATTAAACATTATTTCACATGATAATCAAGCGTCTATATACACCTTTATACCATCGCTGTTTAAGCAAGTAATGATGTCTAATAAATGAATAATCAAATAATTTATCGAATAAACTCTGTTACAACTCTTGTAAGTCGAATAAAAGCTTCTCGACATACCTTATTCAACACCATTTATTTCGATGTAATGGTTGATAAATTCCCCAGATTTGTGTGAACAAAGCCTGAACAGAAGTTATTATTCAAAATAGTGCAAGTATTACTAAGCATGCAGTTGAATAAAATCGTCAAGAAGTCGTTTCTACAATAGGCAAATGTTTGTTGGGTAGAATCTTGAAAAATAAAGTCTATATCTAGGATCATTTTTAAGGATCATTTTTCTAAGTTCGAAACCTACATATACTTGATTATATTCTAGGGTTTTCAATGTTTTACTAACGGGTGTTCAATAAAAAATTAGAATGATTTCAGTGCCGTCCAGCGCATCGTGACTAAGTTGCGTCGTACGGCTGAGTAGGGCTTCTTCTCCAATATTCATTGACGTTTTTTTGAAGAATAAACATTATGATTTTAATAAAAAATACAGAATTCGTTGAAAAAAAAATTTTTTACTAGCTATATGACTGAAAAAATTTTCATTTTTTAATTAACACCCGTTAAATCCCAAAATCCTCAAACTTTTGTTAAGTCCGAAATGTTTTTTTTTTCTTCAGTGATCTTGCAATTGTTTATAAATTCAGAATCTGCAATTCAAGTCATAATTGGGGACATTTAAATTTTGCCTAAATCCAATAATATTCCATATTCTCGAAAAGATTTCCATACTCAAAAAGTTATAAGAATGGCTGAAGTTTAAAATCTTTAAAAAAAATCCAAATTGTAGAATCTTTAAAATGTTACGATGTCCAAAGTAAGTAATTTTCTATGGTTGAAGTCTTTTCAATGTTCAGTTGTCACAATATCTTGATTTCTTAAATGCCCAGGATTGTAGAAAAAAGCTCGTGTCGGGATGTAATTTTATTTTTGTAATCATAAAAAAAACCCAGAGTTTTCCAATATTTTCATGGTTATTTTTTTAGAAGCTAGATCTCAGAAAATCAGTTTATTTTATGCTGTAGTTTTTACATGCAATTTTACAAGCATACATTTCATAATTGTATTCATAATAACACATGTCTATTCATCACTTCATAATACCCTAGGGGTACCCCACTCTAAACATTATTTCTTATATCATATAAATATTGTTAAATCTGTCATGAGTATTCTTAAGTATTTTTAAGTATTTTCTATTCTGGCTAATTTTCATCGTAGTGACCGGTTGCTAGTATAGTTGTTTGTTTGTTGTAACTTGTACAAAGTGGAATTTATATTAACTTTGATGTGTATCCGTTTGGAGAGAGATTCTTCTTTTATAGAAAGATAAGTGTTGACTCCAGTATGTATCAAGTCCTACTGACCAACTCAGCACAGTGTTTACATATTTCATTTATTAATTCTTCTGAACATAACTTATCACCTTACTCTGGCGTTTTCTCTCTTTCCGTTATTGTAAATTGTATTCCCGTTCAGATTGTTAAAAAACTTCGCCTTCCCATTGATGATTTCCGTGATGCTCTGATTCTCGATTACAGTTCGAATAAAATAAAAATACATGGAAAGGTAGAGCTGGTCTGCGTTGATTCTTCCAGTAATCGTTCGTATGGTGCTTCGTTCCTCGTCGTCGATCATACGTTTGAACCTTTGCTTGGTTTACAGTCTTGTATTGAGTTTGCGTTGATCAAGCGTCTTAGTGCGGTAGAAGGTCGTTCGGAGTTTCCTAATGAAAGTCAACCATTCGTAGAATGTTTTCGTGACATTTTTGAGGGATTGGGTAAATTTCCTGGAAAATCTTCAATCGTTTTGAAAGAGAACTCTGTTCCGTCGTTGCATTATCGAAAGCGTATCCCGTTAGCACTTCATGATCGATTGAAGTTGGAACTAAGCCGTTTGAAAGAGGAAGGTGTGATTTCTCCTGTTGATTACCCAACTGATTGGGTAAGTAATATGCAGTTGGTTGAAAAATCAAACGGTAAATTACGCATTTGCATAGACCCAAAACCTCTAAACAAATGTATTAAACGTGAACATTTTCTCATCCCTACTCAAGAAGATTTGTTTAGTCGTTTATCCGGGAAACAAGTCTTTTCTGTTGTTGACTTGAGTAGTGGGTTCTGGCAAATGGAATTGGATCGCAAAAGTTCGGATTTGACAACATTCATGACGCCATTTGGGCGATACCGATGGAATCGTGTTCCATTTGGTTTGAATAATGCGCCTGAAATGTTTCAGCGAAGGATGGTGCAAATTTTTGGCGATATTCCAGGTGTTGTAGTTTATTTCGACGATGTGTTGATTGCAGGTAAGGATGAAAACGAGCATGACAGAGCCTTAGCTCAGGTAATTGAGCGAGCTCGTGGCAATAACATTAAGTTCAATGCTGATAAGTTACAATATCGTCAAAATAAGGTAACGTTTATGGGAAGTATTATTGGCTGTGGGGAAATGCATCCTGTAGATAAGGATATTAGGGCAATTACACTTATGCCTAAACCTTCGTGTATTGCAGATGTTGCCAGGTTGTTGGGCCTTTTCAAGTATCTTGCCAAATACATCCCTAACTTATCGAAACGAACAATCAACTTGCGTAAACTAACTCACCATGGTGCTAAATGGGAGTGGAATACCGAACATGAGATAGAGCTGAAAGATTTGCTCTCGTCCATCAGTTCTACACCAACGCTAGCAATCTATGATCCAAGTAAGCCTTGCATTGTACAGACAGATAGTTCAAAGGATGGGCTTGGATGTGTTTTGTTGCAAGATCACGGGCCTGTAGCATATGCCTCACGAACTCTGACCAATTGTGAGCAAAAATGGGCCCAGATTGAAAAAGAGCTCCTTGCTGTCGTTTTCGCTTGTCAACGGTTCCACCATTTCTTGTATGGGCGAGAGTTTACAGTTCAGTCGGATCATAAACCTCTCGAAACGCTTATTAAGCGAGATATTGACGATGTTACTCCTCGATTGCAGCGTATGTTTTTGATTCTGCTGAAATATCCTGGACTGTCGATCTTGTATACCCCCGGGAAAAGCGTGCCTGTCGCTGATTGTCTTTCTCGAGCTCCATTACCCGAAGTCGATGAGTCAAATGCAGAACTTGAAAGTGTTGTACATTTTTTGACTAGGAATGCCTGTATGTCCAAGGAAAATTATGATCGATATTTGCAAACTCTTGCTTCAGATGAACGTTACATGCGTATTGTGAAGTATGTTGAACATGGTTGGCCTTTATTTCACAAGCTCGATGATCTTAGTCAGCTTTTCTACAAGTATCGTGAGGAGCTTCATTACGAAAATCGTTTGTTATTCAAAAATCATCGTTTGGTTGTTCCAACCGCATTGCAAGAGCTGATTTGTAAATGGCTACACGCCCCACACCTGGGGATCGAAAAAACGCTCGCCAAGGCTAGAATTCACTTTTTCTGGCCTGGAATGACAAATGACATGACGGAAATTGTTTCATCGTGTACGACATGTGAAAAATTTCGGCGTAACAACTGCAAAGAGCCATTGACACAAGACAAATTCCCAGAATATCCTTTCCAAAGAGTTTCGACCGATATCTACGAGTATGGCGGCCATGACTAGTTGGTGGTAATAGATGATTATTCTGGGTTTATTTGCTCTGATCGGTTGCAAGACAAGACCATGTCCAGTGTGTGTAAGTTGTTCGAAAAATTCTTTAACTGTTATGGATATCCGACCGTGGTTCGTAGTGACAATGTGCCGTTTAACTCCCTTGAATGCGAAAGGTATGCCAACAGGAATAACATTAGATTTGAGTTCTCTAGTCCTCGTTATCCGCAAAGCAATGGTCTTGCTGAGAAGGCAGTCGCTATAGCTAAAAACTTACTGAAGAGATGTTATGAAGTTGGGGAAGTTGATCAGTTCCAGTATCGTCTGCTTGAGTATAACACCACACCCGTCGCTAGCATGAAACTTTCACCCAGTCAGTTGTTTTTTGGAAGGCAGATCAAAACACGTTTGCCAATGGATGAATCGCTTCTTATTCGCGATTCACTTGATGAACGTATTGTTCGTGATAGAATAGATAAGAAGCGAAATTCTCAAAAGCAATATTATGATCGGTCCGCCAAGCAACTCCCACTAGTGAAAGTTGGTGATCGAGTTCTTTTTAAGAAAAGTTCCAACGAATGGCACTATGGACAGATTGTACGTGATGTTAATGGTGGATCTTATGTGGTTAAAGATAACTTTGGAAACCACTTCCGTCGAAATCGTAGATTTTTGACCCAAACTACGAATAACGGATTCAATAGCAGTGATTTACTTGTAGAAGACGATTCACTGAAACATCAACACATCATTGTTCCGAGACCATCAGATCATCTCCAGAATCTCAGTTCAAAAGAAAGTTCCTCTCAAGGTTCTTCGGTTGAGGGAATGGATAGTTGTCATTCTTCTAATGGTTCCGGTGTGATGAATGGAACGGCACTCGCACGTGAAGACTTAGATGGCTCATTGGACTCCCCTCAACAAGCTCTCCAAGATTCTCTACCTTGTCATCATTCTTCTCAAGGTGCTTCGTCCCCTGTTGTATGTCCTCGTGTAACGCGTAGTGGTCGTTCAGTGGTTCCTCCAAAACGTTATGGTGAATGGGTAGTTTAGTAGCTCACTAACCCCAAGTAGACCACGGGTAAACGGTCCATAAATTCTAACAATAGGCTAAGACTCAACAAAACAAAAAGAAAGCGTGTAATAATATGATACTTTTATATAAACCTTGACACCGCCATGCATTTGTCTTAGGGGCAGCATAATAAACATCAGATAGCTAGCATAGGTAGACAGCGTCATTCTTGTTCAGCCGCGCAGTTACTTTTAACAACCGCAAAATCTCTCAGAGGGTTTAGATATTTGACCGCTCATTACAATCCTTCCTCCTTTAGTACAAACATTAATTCATAAACAAACAAAAAACTATTTAATTTCGAACTCATGAATTAACATGAACTGATTTAACTAATCTAACTCGTAACAGAATTCAAAATAAAGCATTTCAATAAATCGTCACTACTTTACATAATCGAATTGAATCTAAACATATTCTCATTCATTTCCATGCATTTTCTTAAAGTTTTGAACCTGATGTTTTTCTTCTTCATTTTCTTGTAGCAAATCCCAGGACTCATTGATAATTCACTACTGTACACAATGCTACTGGTCTTGCCACTGCTCTTTCATAGTTGATTCAGCATTTTTCTTCGACCGCGTAAAGCTTCGCGTTGCAATGGAGCTACGTCTCGCTTGTTTTAATCCTCTGCTTCCAGAATCGGTATCTATTGGTACATCCGGAAATCCGAGAAACTCCTCGTCGGAATCATCGAGTTCTCTAAACCGTTTCTTCCGCTGTATTGGCACTTGAAATGCCGTAGCTGATTCCGATGAGCGATACAATTGTGCCTGCCAAAATAGATTTCAAAAACATTTGTTGAGACTCTTTTGACATACATATTTCACCTCGACCCATCTCTCAATTGCATGCTTGTCATTGTTTTTGTATAATAGTCTATCCCCTAGCGCTAGATTGAGAAATGGATCTTGGGAGGGCGTACTAGCATAATATTGGGTTTCTTCTTTTGCAGCAGGAGGAGCCGAGAAAGAAGCGTCAAGATAGTCTCTTTTATTAACGTTTAAGATGCGGAAGATCAAGTAAGGTCTTGGGCTTGAAACTCAATAATTTTTCAGATGGAAACCTTTCGTCAGACGCGGAGCAAGTATTTCTATAGTTAGCCAAAAAGAAAGTGATTCAATCATCAAGTTTTCTCGGCTTAGGATGCAAGAGAAACCTTTTAAGAACATCTTTTGCTATCTTCACCATTCTTTCTGCCTGTCCGTTGCTGCTGTAGTAACGTGCATAACGATTTCGATCAAGTGATCTTTCGACCAAGGAGAAGAATCCTATGTAGAATAGGAGATCCGATGGAGAAAGAGATGAATATACAAAAAGGGAAATTGAGCTAGGTTGGAGATGTGTATAAAGGGAATAGGCAGAATAAATGATGTTTACTTTTGTGATAACTAACGAAGCAAGTGGTTTTAATCTCTGTCCGATAGGAAGCCGAAGGAAAAAGTGTTAATTATTTCAGTGACGACTAGGATGAAACAAATAGTTAAAACTAAGTGAAAATTTTTAATCGCGTGTGAAATTCACAAAGCCGCAACGGGCGAATTACTGGTTCGGTCACCGCTGTTGAAATTTGGAGATTTTCTCTGCGTTCCCGCCGAAAGTGAACGTAGATATTGTTTTTTGCAGAAGAAAACGGCGTGGTTGAGTCTTTTGTTCTGCTAGAGGTATAGTTTTCGTACCTTTCAGCAGAACGTTTTGTTGCCTTTTTTATCGGTGAGATAAATGTTGGTGGCAATTGTAGGCTCAGGAATCGATTGGAAAAAAAAGTGAAAATTTTTGAAAAGAAGCTAATCTAAATAGTTACAGAAAAGAATTTTTTTTACGGGAATGCCATTTTGCGACTGGCCATTTTGTTTGCAAGGAAGAGTGCATATAGTGGGGTGAATGACCGGGTGAACGACTGGGTGTCACTGGATATTTATTCAATTGCATGCCTGAGTATCGAAGATTTTCAACATCAACCATTGCTGCTGCTGTAGGTGGTGGAATTTTTTGTGGTTCTCGTCGAAGGTATTGCTGTTACTGCTGCTGCTGCTGCTGGGGTTGTGCTGTGCTGATCATCAATTTGTTGCTGGTTTGTTGACCTCTTTGCATTCTTCCTGGTGGTTATACACCGGCTGCTTTTGAAAAGGCTTTAAGGATGCCGTTGTCTACCAATACAGAACCTTTCCTTCCGGGTACTATACCATTTACCCAATATTTAGAACAACTTGAGTGGATGTTTATACATAATAATTTTGCAACGGATGATTATAAATCGTCGTTTTTAGCCGTATTTGGAACGGAAGTTTACTCACAGTTAAAACTTATATTCCCTGGCCGCGATTTTTAAGATCTTATTTACAACTTACTTACTGAAGAACTAAAAAACAGTATGATAACGCGGACTCTGACGTAATTCATAGTTACAAATTCTGGACACGTAGGCAAGGTCAATACGAGAAGGCTGTAAATTTTGTTCTCGACGCGAAGAATTTAGCTGTACAATGCGATTTTGGTGCTTTTAAGGAAAGGGCAATACGCAATGTGCTTGTCATTGGAACTTATGACCGTAATTTGCTAGTGAAGCGGAGAGAATTATCGTTAATAAAGAGATAGCTTCAGATAGGACAAATTTAGTAAAGAGAGCAGGGGTGATTGCAAGACTTGGACGTAGGAAAAATCGATCCCCAATTAGATCGGGTTTTTGAAGAAGAAGCAGAAGTGATAGCAGGAACTATTCGTTTCGTTTCAGCAATAGGAGTCGTAATAGCTATAGCCCTACAACAACAACAACAACAACAACAACAACAACAACAACAACAACAACAACAACAACAACAACAACCACAACAACAACAACCACAACAACAACAACAACAATATTGGCAACAACAACAACAATAACATATCTAACAATCATCGAAACAACAACACTAACCGTAACAGTTTCCGCAGCAGTGTTAGTCAGAATAGAAACAACCTACTGCCACCTGATCGAGAGCTTCTTGCGGCAGCAAAATATCGGTTTTCCAGACCGCCGCAGGCTAACTATCGACCCACGATGCAATTCCAACGAGGGGAAATCTTAAACCCCTACCCGGCGTGCGATGTATACCCACGTACCGTTCCAGCGCACTTGCATAACGGGATGGCTGCAACTGCATCATGCGAGGCGTGTGTATGCAGGAATTCGTGTTTTGTACGAAATTGACGCACCCCTTGGAGGAAGACAATGATCCGGCAGACCCCGACATTATCCAGGACTTGACGACTTCTCTACATCAAGGAGAGGCACTCGTTTTTTCTACAAAACTGACACACTCCATAGAGGAAGAAAATAACGAAGATCACGACACTTTGCAGAACGAAACAAATTCGGAACATGGATCAGGGGTAAATAATTTTGATAATAGTTTTATGAATGACAGGTTACCATCAACTTCTTCACCTAATCTTCAGACCAGTACAGAAATTTTGGTATATTGTCAAAATGTTAACCGCATGAGAAGCGCCGGTAAAATGAATGAAATTAACAAAAATATATTAAGTTCTACTTACTCTGTCATAATCGCTAATGAAACAAGTTGGGATGATAGTGTAAGAAGTGAAGAAGTTTTTGGTAACAATTATAACGTTTATAGAGACGACCGCAATTTTCAATGTTCTGGAAAAAAATCGGGAGGAGGAGTATTAATAGCGATTTCGACCCAATTGAATTCAGAAATTATTATGGCTACTAAATTTAAAGAATTCGAACATATATGGGTAAAAGCGCAAGTAGCAGACGAAACACATGTCTTTGCTTCGGTATACTTTCCTCCAAACAATGCTCATAAGGACACGTATGATAAGTTTTTTGGAAAAGCGGAAGAAATTTTGTCTAGTTTACCCCCTGAAGTAAAAGTTCATATATATGGGGACTTTAACCAACGCAATGTTGACTTTATTTCTGATATGGACAATGAAAGCATCTTACTTCCAGTCGTTGGGGAAAATGAAACACTCCATTTCATTTTTGACAAAATTGCAAATTTAGGACTCTATCAAATTAACCATGTGAAAAATCAACAAAATTGTTATTTAGACCTTTTATTAACAAATACTTATGAAGATTTCTGTGTGACTGAATCGTTAAGTCCCATATGGAGAAATGAAATGTTTCACACAGCAATAGAGTATTCTCTATTCGTTCACATAAATGAAAGAACCAACGACTGCGAATTTGATGAAATCTTTGATTACAATTCAGCAAATTATGATAACATTAGAAATAGATTGAACATTGTCGATTGGCAAGCAATATTAAGAACTGCAGGAAATGTTGAATGTGCAGTTGACGTATTCTACAATGTGTTGCTTGAAATAATTCTTGAAGAAGTGCCAACTAAAAGAAGAAGACGTCAGAGTCATTCAAAACATCCTTTTTGGTACAACAGGGAACTGAAAAATTTAATAAATCAAAAGCAAAAAGCGCACAAATTTTATAAAAAATATAATAGTGAAGAAACTTTGGCATACTATTTAGACATTTGCGATCAGTTAAATTTGGCCGTGAATATGGCATTTGAGGAGTATAATTTAAAAACTGAACTTGAAATAAAATCTTGTCCTAGAAACTTCTTCAATTATGTGAAAACAAAATTAAAATCTGATAATTTTCCCTCAAAGATGCATTTGGACGATAGGATAGGTGAGAACTCGGATGATATATGCAATTTGTTTGCAAATTTCTTCCAAGAAATATATACTACGTTTTCAGAAGAGGACCGTGACCGTGAATATTTTGAATCATATCCAGAATTTTCAAGTGACATCAGCGTAAGTCAAATCAAGGTTCATGATATCTTAAAGGGTTTAAACAATTTAGATGCATCTAAAGGTCATGGCCCTGACGGAGTTCCGCCAGTTTTTATGAAAGCTTTAGCAACTGAACTTACTGCTCCATTATTTTGGATTTTCAATATGTCACTGGAATCCGGAAACTTCCCTAAGATATGGAAAAACTCGTTTTTAGTGCCTATCTTTAAATCGGGTAAAAAATCCGACATACGTAATTATCGTGGTATAGCTATTATCTCTTGCATTCCGAAACTTTTCGAGGCGATTGTAAATGAAAAACTCTTTCTTCAAATTAAAAACAGAATAACTACTATGCAACATGGCTTCTTTAAAGGCCGTTCAACAACTACGAATTTGCTCGAATTAATTAATTATTCCTTGAATGCAATGGATAACGGAAACCATGTAGAAGTGTTGTATACAGATTTTAAGCAAAGCGTTTGATCGAATTGACATACCCATGCTTCTTTTTAAACTTCAAAAAATGGGAATTCATTACGCACTCCTCAAGTGGCTTGAATCATATTTAACTGACCGTCATCAAATAGTAAAATACAAAGGAAAGATATCAAATCCCGTTGATGTCACTTCAGGAGTTCCTCAAGGCTCCCATTTAGGACCACTTTTATTTATTCTCTTCGTCAATGACATATCTTTCATTATTAAGAAATTGAAAGTTTTAATATATGCTGACGACATTAAACTTTTTTTGGAAATAAAAGATGCCAAAGACATCATCACATTCAAAGAGGAAATTCAAATATTCCATACTTGGTGTCAAAAAAGCCAGCTACAATTAAATATAAAAAAATGTAACTCCATTACCATTAGTAGAAAACAAAAGCTACCCGATATAACAGTCACTTTAGGAAACCAGATCGTAGAAAAATGTGATAGAGTCAGGGATCTAGGTGTTATTTTGGACTCAAAACTTACTTTCACCGATCATTATAACACAATTATTAACAGAGCTAACAACATGCTTGGTTTCATAAAACGTTTCTGCTATAACTTTCACGATCCGTATACGATAAAAACATTGTACATTGCTTATGTAAGATCGATATTAGAATATTGCAGCATAGTTTGGTCACCTTTTTCAATCACACACGAAGAAAGAATAGAGTCCGTTCAAAAGCAGTTTCTATTGTATGCACTCCGCAAGTTAGGTTGGACTGTATTTCCTCTGCCATCTTACACAGCTCGGTGTATGCTCCAAACATTAAAAGAACGTCGTGAATTTACTATGATTTCTTTCGTAAACGATATCGTATCACATCGAATTGATTCAATAGAACTATTGTCATCCTTAAATTTATATACACCATCTAGGCATTTACGAAACAGAAATATATTTGCTACAAATTGTCATCGTACGAATTATGCCAAATTTGGACCCTTGAACCAAATGATGGATACATATAATAAGCACTGCGATAACATTGACTGTACAATTACAAAAACTAAATTAAAGCAATATTTTAATTCGTCGCATAACGTCAACTAGAAGTAATGTTTTAACTTTTTCTTAAGACATATTATAAAAAAAATATAGACAAAGACAAAATTGTAAAAATAGCACTTAAGACAACAATTGTAAAACGGTCTACACTGATTGACGACAAATAAATAAATAAAATAAACCATCTTATGGTCTTTCCTCCTATAGTTTTGATGTGTTTAAAATGCTTTCTGTAGGTCTCCAAGCTGATAAGCGTGACTGCTGCACCACAGTCTATTTCCATAATCAGATTAATTATTTCTACTTGTACCTCTACAAGACACGGTTTGCTAAAACGGCTGCTCGCTATCATCATACATGGATAACCATCTTCTTCCTCCGAATCTTTTATCTGTAACCTTTTAAAACCATAGCTATCTATTTCTACCGGCGTTTCTTCTACAAAGTTGACCGATTTACGATTATTTAATCTGTAGCAATTACGCTTTACGTGACCTTTTTTTTGCAAAGATTACAAATAACGTTTACGTGAGGGGTTCTCATTTTTATAACTATAAGATTCGAATAACTGGTTCCCGGTTGGTCCTCATAATAATGTTGACGATCATATCGATTACTACCGAAATGTACACGCTTACGATGCCTGCTTGTGCTCCTGCTTCTGCTGCAATATCGCCTATCGTAACCACGCGATACCTCTTCTGTCCATACCGCTCCACTGCCTTTCATTTCCTAATCTCTATTTAACCGGCTCTTCATTTCGCTTCATCAACTCCTTTGCACGGAACTGAGCCAACTCTCTCTAATTTGATTTATGAAATAGTAGAAGGAACACAGTAAACAATTTTCCAGTAAACTATTTGGAGCAGTTAGAATATTCGTTGGACTTTACAATTCATCCGATTTATAGGAAACCGGATCTACGCTGCTCCTTTGCTAGTGAGCCACGGGTGGATCTACAGCTGCAACAGAAACTGTTCGTTGGGTTGGTGGACCTGACCATCGTGCCACTTTTTATGAGGAGCATATATTGGTGGACTGCGCTGTACTGGCGAAATACTTCAGGGAGTACCCTGCTAGTAGTTAATGATTTTTTTTATTTAATTCTACATATATTTCGTGATTTTAGGATTCGGAATCGACAATTACAAGCTAATTATTAACGATTGCAACACATTTGCTTCATTACCTTTCTGTTAGAGGCAACCAGATGACTCGTGTAAGAACACGATAAAATGAAGGAGAGGTCCACCAAGTTTGGCAGGAGGGAAATTACATGTTAACATTGTGAAATAATAATTTATTTCAAAGTTTTTATGCAATTCTCACATAAAAAGAACATCAATTACTTGTTTTTACTATGCAAAAAGAAATCCAAAGCTAATTTGAATTATTTGATTTTAGAACAGTCAATTTAATATACCAAAATCGTTTCGGATACCTCACAGCACTGCTTTTCCTAGGGTGAAAACTTAGGGCTTATTGAGGGGATTGCAGTGATTAAACTGTTCCAACATTAACAAAAAAGGAATATGCATTTCGATCTTATCCAGCCTTGATTATCTTTTAGAACATCGATTCTCAATGTTGCCCCACCAATCAAACTCACTCTACATCGCTTCTTTTAGTTTAGTGGGGGCTTGCGCGAACCCCAGGTTGAAAATCGATGGTTTAGAAGAAGAGCGGCGAAGGTTCCAAATAAGAAAAATTATTGTTCACTTTTAGATAAACACATGCGGCGGGAGGCTATGAGATATGGTTTTCCGAAAGCTAAAATAAAGTTGCGAATGTTGTGGAAACTCTCCACAACTTCTGACTCAGCATCGATCAACCTAAATTACTCCAGTCCCTGTGACACTGTCAATATCCTAATTTTCACCTTCAAATTAACGATGAACAGGTGGAAGATTCCCACGACTCTCATCTAGACCATAGCGTGAAATGTTTGAGTGCTAGCAGAATGCTTCATGGCATCATTTAATTGGTTCTCAAAATAGAAACCATTACCGGGATAATATTCCGTCACTTTAAATGCAAGGCATATAAATGAGGATTGTTTTTCTGGCAAAGAAAGGGTACTTTAAAAATATTTGCAAAAAAAAATTCCAGATGACATTGGATAAACAAACAAATTAAATGTGTATGGCAACGGTGGTTTCAAACTAACTCTAAGTATTTTTAAGTATTTCTGCATACAACGCGCGAAATACTAAATTTAGAGTGGGATGCCCCTAGATATTACCCGTACATTGATAACCAAAACCAGCAAAACTAGAAATTGAACTACTCATTTTTTTTTGCTAATCGAAGTCTTATCGTTGTCTACTGGTTCGGATGTTGAGCAGAACCGCAATCCCTCAGGTAAAAGGAAATCGGCTCCAGTCAAACTACAAACCCTGCAAGACAAAAAAAAATGAAATAAACATTTCAGGAGGCGTTCCTAGAGGAAGAACCCCAATGGAGACGCACTGTCGGGCACGTAAACCGATCCAAATCTCTGGCAAACGAAATGAAATCGAAGAACCCACAGGGCCGCGCTTTTATCTCACAATATTAATCAAATTAGAGCACCTCTTTTTGGCTTCTCCGGCTCTTTCTCTCTCTCTCACACACACACACACACACTCTGGAAGCAGCGAGATGCGCACGAGGTGTATGCTTCATTCATATTGGGATCTCTGATATAATTTTTCGAAGGGTCAATATCGCCGAAAGTGATTTCTATTTTTTACCATTCGTCTGATTTGGGTTCCACTACTGTTTCGGTTGTCTGCCGGTTGATTCAAGGCTATTTACGTAGACACCGTCTTCGTCTTCGATCCGGTGTGGAGGTTTTCTTTTTTCGATTTATTTTGAGATTTGTCTATAAGAGCATGGAGGAAAAATATCGAGGCTAGATTTTTCGATCTCTGTCCGTGCAGATGAAACATTGTTATTATACCTTCCGGGTTCATTCATGATTTTTATTTCGGCAAAGATCTCTCCTTCAGATTCCGTCCGTTCCGAACCGCAGAAACCGGCTCCAATTGGTGTTTTGAACTGGCGCGATGAATCGTAAAGGTGAATGTGGAATCAAGGTTATCCGAATCGAAGCATGCTTACACAATCTCCACGCAACGCCAAACACACGCATTCGACTCAATTGATCGCGGGGGCCAAAGCTACGACTGGGGCCTATTTTGCCCAGCCGAAAACAGGTTTCTCCCCATCATCCGTGAAGATGAGCACTAAATTCGGTAGCATCCGAAGAAGGAATTTACTACTTGTCCTAAAATGGGTAATGGCCTTTTGAGGGCTTATGTCGTAAAAACAATAAATGATTTTCGCGTGTGCACAGGTTGCAACAGTCATTCTTCAAACTAACATCAAAGGGCTCCAGCAGCAGCAGCAGCAGACCTTGAAGTTCACCGGAGGCATCAATCATTTCGGATGGCATGGCTGTTCTACGGTGCCATAAAGCAAAACTTTCCGAATTCTGCAGAAAGAAAACAGAGATGCAGGACACCAAGAAAACGAACCATAAAAGCCGAACGAATAATTATAACTTTATCTTGTTAAATAGAGAAACGCCACCGAGAATTAGTGTAGTCAGTGGGACCAAAGAGCAGCCTAAATTCGGAGGAACAAATGAGAGGACCCATCCGATCGTGCTATCGCCCAAGGGCACAATTTTACTTTTGTTTTACAGTTTCGGTTCTGTGGTGCTCGGGTTCGGTGTTTTGGTTTTATTTTTTCAACCAAATATATTCAAAAATTTGCCATGCATAGTCATGACTAAAACCAATGCGATGTGGAAAAACAAAGACTGTCCCAACCGAGGGGAAGCCCATACCGTTGCGAGTTAGTCAGGCCCACTGATAATCGGCACTTTAAGTTAAAAAACAACAATGCAAGTCCTCCAATGAATCTGCTTTCAACAACAACTCAGTAGAAATAAACAAGTTCGAAATTGATTACCCTGCAATTAGTCAGTGCAAACAAGTTTAATCAAAATTCCAGATCATTTCAACAACAAAAATCAATCTCTTCACACTTGTTCGTTAGAATTGATCTGTCTCCCAGCCTCAATAACCAACCAACGAGAATTCTATTAATTTGAACCACGCACCTAACGGTAGGCTGCAGTCGGGTAATGTTGGCTTCTGGGCTGTTCAGCTGGCAGTAATCTTGGAACTGACGTTGCAAATCGCAGTTCATTTGCAGCAGCTGGTACCGTTCGTTGTCGAAGAAAAACGCATATCCAGGTGAACTGCCAGCCGTATGACCTTGCACGATTCGATTCTTGAAATACTTGACATCGCCCTGACACTCGCACTTGGAGCAGGTCTGCGCTGGGCTCAGAATTGACTTTCCCCTTTGACCTGGATGAGCTGGAATCGATGTTGTAATTTTAAAATGAAGATCAAACTTACTTATATTGGAAAATATATACCTCATCGACGTTTTCGTCGGTCGTCTTCAGGAAGGCAACTCGATCGTCCAGTGATTTCAATGAACCGTCCATCAGCTGCAATTTGTTGGTGACAAAGTATTGATAAATTTCTGAAACAAGAAGATCAACATGTAGAGATTGTAAGACTTTAATCATTCCGATGAACATCCGGAAACCCATTAACATTTTTCGGCGAGAAAATTAATAAAAACCACATCACCGTTAAATAATCTTATTTATGGATCGAAATGAGATACAAACGACATAGTATTTTGAATGTATTATCTAACTTTGTGACCGTAAATGTTCTACAGTACTGCCAACTTTGCGATTTTCTCGTTAGGAAACTTTCAATGCAAATACAGTGATTTCTCTACATCCATCGAGCAACAGAATTATTGGGCCATAGAATTATTGTTTTATGGAATAACAATCCCTTACAAAATAGTTTTTCAGCTGCATTCAGTCGGGAATTTTCCAATAATTAACCAAAGCGCACCAACATCCGAAATGAACACGACTCCATCCTAACACCTCCAGCAAGCACACTCCTAGCAAAAGTACCACCTGACTTTATCGCACACTCAGAATCTCAAGCGTCCTACTACCGTGCATTTCAAAATTCGATAAATTGCGTCGTGAAAAAAAAATGACATTCAACGAAGAAGAAAACATGCACGCCTACGTTGATCAAAAAGTCCGATTTTCACCCACTGCGCATCATCTTCCAGGCGCTACCATAGCAACACCATCGTTATCAAATTTTCACATGCGAGAGCCTATATAAGTAAGCCTGCTGCTAACAATCGTCAAGAGGCTTCCTAGGTAGTTTCCAAGCAGACGTGTTTTACATCGCTCTCCTCATTTTCCAGATTTTCAACATGTTTGCAAGAAATGTGAAAAACGGCCGCAATGCTAGGCAGACCCGGTCCGGTCGGAATGCTAGACCGGTGTCTTTGCCCATTTTTATGCGTGATGACCCTGATGGCAAACTCACGGCCATTTACCAACGTATCAAGGCGGCTTCTTCCAAGCCCAACCTGCCAAAAGGGCGGGATCGTTGGGAAATGCTGAAAAAATTACCGGTGACCGATGAGTACGACAACGTAAGGTCACCGGTAGGTGAGTACATCAGACGGCCGTTTAAAGCATTACCTAGCAAACAGTTACTTGGTGAGGGATTAGGGAGAGAAGTTTTAGAAAACCGGTATGAAACTACCCAGGTTGCCTCAAACGCGGATTTAGGTAAGGAAGTTGTAGATTGTGAGGGTGTAGATTTAGATAATAATATGAATTTAGGAGATATTGTATGTTTTCAAGGGAATGAACTAAATGAATGTGAGGTATTTAGGTGTAGCATAGCCGATATAGATTCGCTTTTGGCAGAAGGGATAGTCAAGGTACAGCAATGTACGTCTACGTTAGCAGTATTTGAAGCGTACGCCAAGACACATCATGAAATCTTGGAACGTGTGACGTACGTACCGAGCACTGCTAACGCTGCCACACAGACTACTATTCCCAAAATGCAGCGATCAGAGATGAATTTCGTGTATGCTGGATTTTGGGAGCACAGTACCTTGAGAAAAAATCAAGGTATGCAAACCGAAAACCAAAATTTGACGTTTTTGAAGCAGCCTACTGCGATGCTTCAAAAATGTCCCAGTGACCCAAATTCAAATTTGGTAAACAAACTGTTTGGATGGAAATCTTTTGGATTGACCTTCTTGTTTTCGGCCGTGGTACTCGGTTTGATGGAAATTCCAAATTTCATCTAGCAGTTTGGCGTTGTTTTTTGTTATTGGATCGAGCTCACTGGTGGTCCAACGAATTTTATCAAAATTACTTAGCTTCTCCGAGGTCTTCTGACTAGTAAAGGTGTTGTAGCCGGGTACGAACGAATACTTCGAGCTACCATCTTTGCTACGAGGATTCCTCGGAACCCATTAACACCAAATAGGGACCTTTTGGTAAACAAAATTCGTTTAGGGACCTGCTTCCGAGCAAACCAATCGATGTGGCAGAGTGCTTTCATCGAAGATCTTACTATTTATGAAGTTCGATGGACCACTATCGTGAGCTCGATCGTTACATACCAGAGTAGCAGTGTTAGGTTTTAGATGTAGAAAAATAGTCAGGTAGGATTTATAGGAGCTAGGGTAGGAGCACATATGTGATTGGCAGGGAATGTGGTGGGAGTTTAAAGGTACTGAAAAGATACCCCTTTTTATGATTTTGATCGAAACTGATAGGTTTTGATCAAAATTAGGAATAGAGGTGACTTTTCAGTACATTTAACGGGGCTTATCACATATGTGCTTCTTTTATCCAAATTAATAGTTCAATTATAGTAGCTAGATAGTTAATAGGGTGTGATCACAATTCCCAGAGTTTAGTTTCAGAATGGGCCATTTATTAGCATATCGTTTTCGGCACAATTTTCGTTCTCAAATTAAAAAAAAATGTTTTAAAAAAATCTATTAAAATGGGAATATTTCCTTCTTTGAGTGTTCATTGTTCTGTTATGTTGAATGTTATCTTTTATTTTCGTTTGCTTGTTGTTATTTATTTAATTTGATGATTCAATAAAGAAGGAAATAATCCCACTAGCAAAATTATTAATAAAGAAATTAATTTTTTTCCGGTTTGAGTGCACATGATTTTAAACAACCTTGTAAATGGTCCATTTTGGAAAATGAAACTCCGGGAAATGTGATACCACCCTGAGAAATATTTTTGATCAGATAGGAGCTAGGGCAGGAACACATATGTGATTGGCAGGGTATGTGGCGGGAGTTTAAGGGTACTGAATTCTTTATTCAGTACTTTTAACGGGGCTTATCGCATATGTGCTCCTTCATTATCAAAACACAGGATAGAGTCGACTTCAAGTCAGAGAAAGTTGGTAGTTTGAGTGAAACAGTATTTAGTAGAAAAGAACTAGGAACAAGAATTTAGTCCCACTTTTGAGATGTTCTGCCACTTTATTCGTTGTCAATTAATATAATATAAGCAAGTTAAAAAATAATCCCATCCCCTCTTTTGTGTAAATTAAAGTGTTGAATTCAGTGTATCAATTAAGTGGTGTAGCTTAATTTAGTTGAATTACGTGTTTAAGGCTTCAAAAGATCCTGCTGATAAATGAATAATTTAAATAGTATTGCCTTACTAAAGCTAACCAAGACACCATTGTGGAATGCTCTTCGGCAGGGGAACTATGCCATTAGCGCGAAGCATTTTTAAACCACTGATGCTGGCGCCAACTAGTATTGTTTTTACTATTTTGATCATCACTTGATTCAAAAGGATCAGATCCACCGTTAGTACAAAATGGGTAAATGTGTCAATGTTCGATCTTTGGGTTCCTCTAATTGACCCTGTCTTGTTGAGGAGGTACGTTCGATCCATTGTTTGATATTCTTCCTGGATGAAATTATTAACATGGATTGTCGCTATATCCAGTTCACACGCTGTACATCAGTTTCAGATAGTCCATAAAAATTTAAAGTTTATTAAAAGGTGCACAAATAAATTTCAGAGGAGGACCATTCGTTTGAGCTTATTGTCAAAACCGTCAGCCCAATCACGAAAGTTTAAACTGTTGTATCAGCACTGCATGTGTGTGTATAGCAGAGAAGCTGCTATCGGCTCGATAAGAGCAATCAATTAACGAAAGCTCAGTTTCAGTTTGAGCGTGCAATAGAGTATATCCTCGGTGTAGTACCTCTGCCATCCGAAGCCTCTTATAACATAAGTTATTTCAAAAACATGGTGCACAAAGGCAATGAACTAATCTGCGAGTACATAACGTAGCTCTTACGTAAAGAAAAGGAAGGACGAAGGTCTAAGGTCGCCCCTTTGAAACATTTAACTAAACCCAGATTGGAGCTTTTCGTAGCATTAGAGAGAGTCTAGGATAAGTGAGTAGCGGACTGGTTGATTTTTAGTCAACCGAACTGTTAAAGCCATAGCAAATCGAGCAACGCACATTTTGATTGAAATGGCAGTGTTGCCAAGGTCGTTTGTTTTGAATACGCTTTTCTCTTATCCTAAAAACACGCTCTACGTAGCACCTTTGGCTGTTGCGCTATAATCTCGACTATAATAGTAAAGAAAGACGTACCTTCATTAGTCAAGATGCTGTTTTCAAGAGTGGTGCTCTGGTTCGACAGTTAACATTGTCCTGGAGGCTTGAATGTCCATGTTCTGGATCAGCTTCCAAGAACTTCGTAAGATCTTGTGTCGACGATGGTTTTCATTGGAGGTTTGAGAATTCAGAGTGCAATGGACCAGGGCAATGGAACCTCACTCCTGGATGTCTTAAAAATTGGGGGAATTCACAATCATTTAACAGGTCCACTCAGCATCCGGAAAGAGCACTCGGTCCGTCATATATTTGATGTGGTTTGTAATATGACTAGAAAACGAAAAGAGATAAAACCGGGATTAATTTTGCGAGGTATGATCCTTAGAAATTATTATCATATTTTAAGAGTTTTTAAAACTGCGCAGGTGATTTAACTCCAGGTTCTTGAAAATTTCTTGAAGTATAACTACTTTTAAACCAGAATTTCCAAAACTTCTTCAAGATTAAAAATTTATAAAAAATATATATTTATTCCAAAACAAAACAAAAACATTTCAATGCCTCTAAATTTTTAAAATATTTGTTGCTGAAACTTTTTTCGCTATGGCTCTATTAGGCTCTATTGAATGAAAATAATGAAGATAAACTTAAATTTTTGCATTATAAAATGCATTGCATTCATAAAATATCCTTAGTAAGAGAATTTGGTGTTGCTTTCAGTTCAAAGCAAAACGAACATCAATCAAGGTGATTTATTTAATCAAAATGCAAGCGAGTTTTCAAATGCACTTCTGGTCGGCATTACCACTGATCTGGCAAAACACGTGTGAGCATTTTTCCAAAGAGGTGAAGATCCAGTTCAACCCTGAGACCTGGTAGTAAACAACTTACTTCAAGCTTTTGCTAATGCCCAAGGCTGAACCTTTCGTCTTTTAATATAATCGAATGCTAATATAATGTTTTTTTCTAAATAAATAAATTTATATAAATCTATATATATAAAAATGAATTTCTGTCTGTCTGTCTGTCTGTCTGACCCTTATAGACTCGGAAACTACTGAACCGATTGGCGTGAAAATTTGTATACAGGGGTTTTTGGGGCCGTGGAAGGTTCTTATGATGGTTCGAGACCCCTCCCCCTTCTGTAAGGGGGGGCTCCCATACAAATAAAACAGAAATTTCTGCATAACTCGAGAACTAATCAAGCAAATGGAACCAAACTAGGCATGTGGGGGGCGAGTGTGGGGGTATAAGGAGATAATCATAGGGGGTAGCCCCTTAAATAATAGGGGGGGGGGGCTACGTACAATATAGCATGCTTTTTTTTTTTAATCGGCGCATAAACTCAAGCTAATATTGAACCCCGAGCAAGACCGGGCACACTCAGCTAGTAATTAATAAGAATGCATCCAGAAATCATAAAATGTCCAGCCCAAAAAAAAACCCTTACCATGCCAGACAGGCTAAGGGCCTAGGTGTCATTTTCCATCAATAATCGTTGTCGGTTGTCCAAAGCGGTGTGATGTTGGCTGAGTTTGTTGCCGTTCCGGTACCGCTTCGGGACCGCTGCCTCCATTACATCGAGAAAATCCTGGAATCCAACATATGAAGACATACACCTTATACACGATCTCAACACGTCATTCATTGCACCACTCGTTTAATCGCACGATGTTCTTCAGCTGCATTCAGTTGGAAACTTTCGAAGAATCAACCGAAACGCACCCGGATGAACACGACTACATCCTAACATCTCCAGCAAGCACACTCCGAGCAAAAGTACCACCTGACTTTATCGCACACTCAGGACCTCAAGCGTCCTTCTACCGTGCGTTTCAAAATTCGATAAATTACGTCCAGAAAAAAAATGACATTCAACGAAGAAGAAAACATGCACGCCTACGTTGATCAAAAAGTCCGATTTTCACCCACTGTGCATCATCTTCCAGGCGCTACCATAGCAACACCATCGTTATCAAATTTTCACATGCGAGAGCCTATATAAGTAAGCCTGCTGCTAACAATCGTCAAGAGGCTTCCTAGGTAGTTTCCAAGCAGACGTGTTTTACATCGCTCTCCTCATTTTCCAGATTTTCAACATGTTTGCAAGAAATGTGAAAAACGGCCGCGATGCTAGGCAGACCCGGTCCGGTCGGAATGCTAGACCGGTGTCTTTGCCCATTTTTATGCGTGATGACCCTGATGGAAAACTCACGGCCATTTACCAACGTATCAAGGCGGCTTCTTCGAAGCCCAACCTGCTAAAAGGGCGGGATCGTTGGGAAATGCTAAAAAAATTACCGGTGACCGATGAGTACGACAACGTAAGGTCGCCGGTAGGTGAGTACATCAGACGGCCGTTTAAAGCATTATCTAGCAAACAGTTACTTGGTGAGGGATTCGGGAGAGAAGTTTTAGAAAACCGGTATGGAACTACCCAGGTTGCCTCAAACGCGGATTTAGGTAAGGAAGTTGTAGATTGTGAGGGTGTAGATTTAGATAATAATATGAATTTAGAAGATAGGGTATGTTTTCAAGGGAATGAACTAAATGAATGTGAGGTATTTAGGTGTAGCATAGCCGATATAGATTTGCTTTTGGCAGAAGGGATTGCCAAGGTACAGCAATGTACGTCTACGTTAGCAGTATTTGAAGCGTACGCCAAGACACACCATGAAATCTTGGAACGTGTGACGTACGTACCGAGCACTGCTAACGCTGCCACACAGACTACTATTCCCAAAATGCAGCGATCAGAGATGAATTTCGTGTATGCTGGATTTTGGGAGCACAGTACCTTGAGAAAAAATCAAGGTATGCAAACCGAGTACCAAAATTTGACGTTTTTGAAGCAGCCTACTGCGATGCTTCAGAAAAATCCTAGTGACTCAATTTCAAATTTGGTAAACAAACTGTTTGGATGGAAATCTTTTGGATTGACCTTCTTGTTTTCGGCCGTGGTACTCGGTTTGATGGAAATTCCAAATTTCATCTAGCAGTTTGGCGTGTTTTTTGTTATTGGATCGAGCTCACTGGTGGTCCAACGAATTTTATCAAAATTACTTAGCTTCTCCGAGGTCTTCTGACTAGTAAAGGTGTTGTAGCCGGGTACGAACGAATACTTCGAGCTACCATCTTTGCTACGAGAATTCCTCGGAACCCATTAACACCAAATAGGGACCTTTTGGTAAACAAAATTCGTTTAGGGACCTGCTTCCGAGCAAACCAATCGATGTGGCAGAGTGCTTTCATCGAAGATCTTACTATTTATGAAGTTCGATGGACCACTATCGTGAGCTCGATCGTTACATACCAGAGTAGCAGTGTTAGGTTTTAGATGTAGAAAAATAGTCAGGTAGGATTTATAGGAGCTAGGGTAGGAGCACATATGTGATTGGCAGGGAATGTGGTGGGAGTTTAAAGGTACTGAAAAGATACCCCTTTTTATGATTTTGATCGAAACTGATAGGTTTTGATCAAAATTAGGAATAGAGGTGACTTTTCAGTACATTTAACGGGGCTTATCACATATGTGCTCCTTTTATCCAAATTAATAGTTCAATTATAGTAGCTAGATAGTTAATAGGGTGTGATCACAATTCCCAGAGTTTAGTTTCAGAATGGGCCATTTATTAGCATATCGTTTTCGGCAATATTTTCGTTCTCAAATTAAAAAAAAAGTTTAAAAAAATCTATTAAAATGGGAATATTTCCTTCTTTGAGTGTTCATTGTTCTGTTATGTTGAATGTTATCTTTTATTTTCGTTTGCTTGTTGTTATTTATTTAATTTGATGATTCAATAAAGAAGGAAATAATCCCACTAGCAAAATTATTAATAAAGAAATTAATTTTTTTCCGGTTTGAGTGCACATGATTTTAAACAACCTTGTAAATGGTCCATTTTGGAAAATGAAACTCCGGGAAATGTGATACCACCCTGAGAAATATTTTTGATCAGATAGGAGCTAGGGCAGGAACACATATGTGATTGGCAGGGTATGTGGCGGGAGTTTAAGGGTACTGAATTCTTTATTCAGTACTTTTAACGGGGCTTATCGCATATGTGCTCCTTCATTATCAAAACACAGGATAGAGTCGACTTCAAGTCAGAGAAAGTTGGTAGTTTGAATGAAACAGTATTTAGAAGAAAAGAACTAGGAACAAGAATTTAGTCCCACTTTTGAGATGTTTTGCAACTTTATTCGTTGTCATTTAATATAATATTAGCAAGTTAAAAATCAATCCCATCCCCTCTTTTGTATAAATTAAAGTATTCGATTTAGTGTATCAATTAAGTGGTGTAGCTTAATTTAGTTGAATTACGTGTTTAAGGCTTCAAAAGATCCTGCTGATAAATGAATAATTTAAATAGTATTGCCTTACTAAAGCTAACCAAGACACCATTGTGGAATGCTCTTCGGCAGGGGAACTATGCCATTAGCGCGAAGCATTTTTAAACCACTGATGCTGGCGCCAACTAGTATTGTTTTTACTATTTTGATCATCACTTGATTCAAAAGGATCAGATCCACCGTTAGCACAAAATGGGTAAGTGTGTAAGTGTTCGATCTTAGTGTTCCTCTAATTGACCCTGACTTGTTGAGGAGGTACGTTCGGTTCATTGTTTGATCTCATTCTTCCTGGATAAAATTATAAACATGGATTGCCCTATTTCTAGTGCACACGCTATACATCAGTTTCAGATAATCCAATAAATTTCAAAGTTTATTCGAAGGTTCAAAAATAAATTTCAAAGGAGGACCATTCCTTTGATCTTATTGTCAAACGTTAAAATATGGTGCACAATAGGATGGGTCATCGTGATCATTTTTTCAGAACGATGTTTTTCTGGTGCCATTTGGGGTCCCAAACAACTGTACAAAATTTGGGGACGATTGGTTGTAACCCTGCTTTCCGCATTGCGTTTGAAATTTGTATGGAAATTAGTATGGGAAAACCTACCTTGTTGTATTTTTATTACTAGGGACCACAATTTTGCACAAACCACGCATCTAAATACGTTAAAGTATAGCCCAGGAAGTGCCTAACAACTTTGTTCAAGAATGTTTTGTGCTAGAATGCCTAAAAAAAAAGCTATAGCTGTTCAAAGATCAATGTTTCGAATTAAATACCAAAAATCCCTTTTACTGCCAACACAGCGACTCCAAACTGAAATAATTTCGAAGTTAATTATTTTATCGGTTTGGTATGTTCAGATGAAATATTCAAAAACAATAGATCTATCTCATATGCGTAGTCAGAGGGGGGATGGGGGAAGGGGGTCACTCATAGCAATAGAAGTAAAGTTTAAAACAGAAATAACTTCGGAGTTTCTTATCTTATCGATTAGGTATGTTCAGATGAAGTATTCAAAAACAATTTTTCAATCTCATAGACATATAAAGAGATGAGAGGGTAATTATACCCCGCCCCCCTCACTCATATAAATGGAAGTAAAGCTTCAAACTGCAATAGCTGCGGTTTTTCTGAACTTGTCAAGTTGGTATGTTCAGATGTATTCAAAACATGTGCTCCATTTAATAGGCGTAGTTAGATATGGGGGAGGGGGGCTTACTGTATGCTTTCTGGCCTTCACTTATATCAATGAAAGTAAAGATAAAGACTATAATAACTTCGGAGTTTCCCATCTCTCAAGTTGTTGGGATGGGTTATATAAAAACATTTGCTAACAGTTGTAAAGCGAGTACTCCCATTCTCTTCCCTACTCATTTGGTGCAATATACAATGTCAGATATATTAACACAAATGTCATTGGATTGTAATAATTATATTTCATTTTAATATATATTCTACAATTTCTCAGGGTACTTTTCTCGATGCTGTTCTATCCCTTGAGGCAAATATTGCTGTTGAACTAGGTCTCGGGTGGATTTCTTGATAATTCAGAAATTAGCTTCACCGCTCATTCAGCCATATCGTTGACAACCATGAAGGAAGCAACTCGTTGAATCGCATTGAAATAATCTGTTTCATTACTCCACTCGTTTGCCGGTTTTTGCATGAAGTCGGTCGAAATTTCGAAAAGGAATCAGCTATGTTAACAGTTACGTTTGGCTTGGGAGCCCAACTGAAACTTAGCCCAATTAAAATTAGCCCAACAAGCAAAATCCAACTGTACCTGTGTCTGATACGAAACTGGTGAAGACAGTTTACGTTTTCTCTTGTTTTTGGTTCTTAACGTACGACTACATCTGTGTTTTCTATATGCGGGTGGCCCGAATGGCAGTTTAATATTTCAAATAAAAGCTTTGTATAGAAATTTAAAATTTTCCAACTGCTAATAATTCAAACAAGTTCTCCTCACTAACAAATGAACGGACAAGTGGATATTAAATATTTAAACTACAACAATTTTCAACAACGCTTATGAGATTGAACGAATGTTTTGAATGAATATACCAAATCGGTAAGATAAGAAACTTTGATATTATTTCAGTTTGGAATCTGATTGCGCAAAATTGCTAATCATTTTCTGTACAATAGGTGTACATACTTAGTTGCACGCACGGTTAAAGCAAAATTGTAGTCTTTAGAGATAAAATACAAAAAAAAAAGTTGGTTTTCCCATACTAATTTTCATTCCAATTTCAACGCAATGCGGAAAGCAGGGTTACTACGAATCGTCCCCAAATTTTGCACAGTTGTTTGGGACTACAAATGGAACCAAAAAAAGGTTGTTCTCGATTGGTGAGGTAAAGTTTGCGTTTTTCCATATAACGATGACCCACTCTAGTGCAAAAAGGCAATGCATTAATCTGCGAGTGCATTACGTAGCTCTTACTTAAAGAAAAGGAAGGACGAAGGTCTTAGGTCGCCCATTTGAAACATTTAACTAAACCCAGATTGGAGCTTCTCGTAGCATTAGAGAGAGTCTAGGATAAGACAGTAGCGGACTGGTTGATTTTAAGTCAACCGAACTGTTAAAGCCATATCAAATCGAGCAACGCACATTTTGATTGAAATGGCAGTGTCGCTAGAAACCACCTAGGCATAGGTTGCCAAGGTCGTTTGTTTTGAATACGCTTTTCTCTTATCCTAAAAACACGCTCTACGTAGCACCTTTGGCTGTTGCGCTATAATCTCGACTATAATAGTAAAGAAAGACGTACCTTCATTAGTCAAGATGCTGTTTAAAAGAGTGGTTCTCTGGTTCGACAGTTAAAATTGTCCTGGAGGCTTGAATGCCCATGTTCTGGATCAGCTTTCAACAGGAACACTCAGCATCCGGAAAGAGCACTTGGTCCATCATATATTTGATGTGGTTGTAATATGTCTAGAAAACGAAAAGAGAGAAAACTGGGATTAGTTTTACGAGGAATGATCCTTAGAAATTATTATCATATTTCAAGAGCTTTTAAAAATGTGCAGGTGATTTTACTCCAGGTTCTTGAAAATTTCTTGAAGTAAAATAACTTTTTAACCAAAATTTCTAAAACTTCTTCAAGATTTATGAAAAATATGTTTATTCCAAAACAAAACAAAAACATTTCAATGCCTCTAAATTTTTAAAATATTTGGTGCTGAAACTTTTTTCGCTATGGCTCTATTAGGCTCTATTGAATGAAAATAATGAAGATAAACTTAAATTTTTGCATTATAAAATGCATTGCATTCATAAAATATCCTTAGTTAGAGAATTTGGTGTTGCTTTCAGTTCAAAGCAAAAAGAACATCACTCAAGGTGATTTATTTAATCAATATGCAAGCGTGTTTTCAAACACACTTCTGGTGGTCGGCATTACCACTGATCTGGCAAACTGTTGAACCCCCCGGTTCGACTTGCAACGACTGAACGAAAGCCCTTCAGGCAACACTGCTTAAACGTCATATCAAATGTTAAAGAACACCAATAAATTCACTCTTGTCTGTAGCGTACTAGCGTCCACACGTGTTGCCTTATTTCCTCTACTGAGTCCTCGTTTTAACAATTCTCTTAACCTCAACAGGTTATGGGCTCGGCTTTGGGGCCAGTGATTACGGGAAAGTGCGTGACGCGATTCGAAAAATAGGGATTTTTTTTTTTTCGGTACGGGAGAAGAAAAGTTTTGTCCGGAAAGAAAAGAAAGTACGCGGTGCGGTTGAGAAATCGTTTTTTTTTGTTGCAAAAGTGGTTTTGTCCGGAAAACTTTTGCTGGAGCGAAAATGGATTTTTCTAAGGTGGGCGTCATCCGGCTGAACAATAGGAACTATCGTTCATGGGCTTTCAAGGTGCAGATGCTGATGATGAGAGAGGGCACGTGGAATTATGTTGACCCTGGACGGAAGGCGATTCAAAAGCGCGAGCCACCATTGCTTTGTTGGTGGAAGATAACCAACATAACCTCATCATGTCAAAAACCACAGCGAAAGCCACATGGAATGCGCTCAAATCTCACCATCAGAAAGCTACTCTCACCGGAAAGGTTTCGTTACTAAAAGAAATTTGTAGTACAAACTATCGCGAAGGTGAGAATATGGAGGAGTTTTTGTATGGCATGGAGGAGCTCTATTCTCGGTTGGAGAATTCGGGCGAGAAGATGTCCGCGTACATGCAAGTGGCCATGATTTTGCGGAGCCTCCCGAAGGCATTCGATGCTCTTACCACCGCATTGGAGAGCCGTTCAGATCAGGAGCTGACGATGGAGCTTGTGCGAGCAAAGCTCATCGATGAAAGCCAAAAGCTGTACGGCGGGAATGTTCAGGAAGAGCGTGTGCTGAAGGCGAAAAACGAAGCAAAACCGGCAGGTGTTTGTTTCTTTTGCGGTCAAACCGGACATAAGAAGCGTGACTGCAAGGAGTTCCTGTCCCGGAAGAACACCGGGGAAAGCAACGATAAGAAGAAAAAGAAGAATAAGTGGAAGCAGGAAGAAAAAGTGAAACAAGTGCGCGAAAACGACACGAGATCGTTCACGTTTATGGTTCGTGGCCATAAAAGTCGTAACGTTGCAAATTCCTGGTTGATCGACTCAGGTGCCACCTCGCACATGTGTAGCGACAAAAGTGCGTTCACTGAAATGGAACACGGTTCGCGTTCGAGTGTCATCGTCGCGGATGGCAGTGAAAATCGCGTAGAAGGCATCGGCGATTGCATGATTAAGTGCGCGGGTGACAGTGGAGAGACAGTTGAACTCACACTGCGGGGTGTGCTGTATGTCCCCACTCTAGAGGGAGGAGGCAACTCCAGGAGGATGCCGCTATTACATGACCCTGATAGACGATCATAGCCGTTATGCTTACGTATATTTTTTGAAAAAGAAATCGGAGGTCGAGGATAGAATTCGTGAGTACGTAAGATTGGTGGAAAATCGCCTTGGGCGCAAACCGCGAATTATCCGCTCCGATCAGGGCGGAGAGTATTCCAGCAAGGCTCTACGAAAATTCTACGCGAAGGAAGGGATAAAAGCGGAGTACACCGCAGCATACTCACCTCAACAGAACGGGGTTTCTGAGCGAAAAAACCGGTCGTTAAGTGAAATGAGCCGGTGTATGCTTTTGGATGCAGGTATGCACAAACGATTTTGGGCTGAGGCAATAAACACCGCTTGCTACCTGCAGAACCGTTTGCCATCTGCGACCGTCGGTCGTACGCCATACGAGATTTGGTTTGGCAGAAAACCAGATTTGAATTACCTGTGATTATTCGGATGCGTTGGCTACGTATTGATTCCGTCAGCGAAACGAAAGAAATTGGACGTCAAAGCTGTGAAAATGACATTCGTTGGTTACTCGGCCGAGCATAAAGCGTATAGGATGCTGAATACACGGACGGGAGAAATCCAAATCAGCCGGGATATCCGCTTTCTAGAGCTTGGTGATGGATCCAAGGATCAACTCCTCATTGATCAAAGGCTGGAGGAAAATTCGGAACGTAGCGAGGAAATCGAGTGGACTCTTGATAAAGTGGCGAAACAAGAAGAACAACCCCACGAGGTGGATGATACAAACTCCGAAGGTGATTTCTATGGCTGGGACGATGAAGATGACGGCTGGCCACGAGGGTTTTGGCACGATAACGACAACGACTGGCTTCGCGGACTGTGGAACGATGATGACGTAAGTGATCCGGTGCATGTGAATGTGGAGCAAGTCGCACCTCCACCCGCTCGTCGTTCACAGAGGGCAACGGCAGGTGTTCCACCGATAAGGTATTCTGAAGGAGTGAATTCGGTGAAACAAAGTTTCGTTGAACCAAGGTCGTATAAAGAAGCTGTGTCCGGTCCGCAGTGTGCCGAGTGGAAATCGGCGATGGAAGATGAAATGCAGTCTCATCGTGAAAACGGAACATGGGAGCTTGCGGAATTGCCAGCAGAGCGGAAAGCTATCGGATCAAAATGGATATATAAATGTAAGGCAGATGAGGATGGCAATCTCATCCGATTCAAAGCGCGGCTGGTGGCGCAGGGCTTCTGCCAAAAATATGGGACAGATTACGATCTGGTTTTCGCTCCCGTAGTAAAGCAGATAACGTTCCGGACGATGCTGATTGTGGCAAGCAAGCGGAAGATGTTGACGAAACATGTGGACATTAAGACTGCGTATCTTCATGGGCAGCTACAGGAGGAGATCTTCATGCGCCAGCCTCCGGGGTATGAGAGTGGTAAGCCGAATGAAGTCTGCCGGCTGAGACGCAGTATTTACGGGCTTAAGCAGGCAGCCCGTGTCTGGAACACGAAGATCGACGAGGTGCTGAAACACATGGGTTTTGTCCAATCAACGGCGGACCAGTGTCTTTATATACGCCAAAGGGTGGGTAAGTGCGTCTTTGTGCTTATTTATGTTGACGATGTCATTGTTATCTGTTACACTGAGGAGGAGTTCGCTGAGGTGGTCCAAGGACTGAAACAGAACTTCATGATAAGCGTCATGGGTAACCTACGATTTTTCCTCGGAATACGTGTTCGCATTGATGATGGACAGTACTGTATTGACCAGCAAGCCTATTTGGAACGAGTTCTGGAGCGATTCGGCGTGCAAGATGCAAAGCCGTCTAAATACCCGATGGATCCCGGCTTCCTGAAACAAAAGGAGGAGAATGGTAGAAGATTGGATTCGCCGGAAGCATATCAAAGTCTAATTGAGGCTTTGTTATACGTCACCGTTACCACCAGACCAGATGTTTCAATTGCCACGTCAATACTGGGGAGAAGAGTGAAGGAACCATCTGAGGCGGATTGGAATGAGGCCAAGCGAATACTACGTTACCTCAAAGGTACGCTGGGTACGGTATTGTACCTAAGGGGTGATGAACAGAAGCTTGAGTGTTTTGTGGACGCTGACTGGGCAGGCGATGCCAGTGACCGCAAATCAAACTCTGGGTACTTGTTTAAGTTCGGCGGTGGACTCATCGGATGGGGCTGTCATAAGCAGAAGTGCGTGGCCTTATCTAGCACCGAGGCTGAATATGTGGCGCTTGCGGAATGTCTGCAAGAGATAAAATGGATCCAGAAGTTAATGTTCGACGTTGGTGAGCACCTAGTTCTCCCGATTCTGGTGAATGAGGACAACCAGAGTTGCATTGCATTGACTCGAGGAGACCGAGCTGAACGCAAGGCGAAACACATCGACACGAAATACAACTTCGTCAAAGATATGGTTCGAGACGGCATCGTACAACTGACATATTGCCCGACCGAGCACATGGAAGCTGATTTGCTGACGAAGCCGTTACAAGCTGTGAAACTGCGACGACTACGGGAGGCGATCGGCCTCAAGCCACTCAGCGTTGAGGAGGAGTGTTGAACCCCCCGGTTCGACTTGCAACGACTGAACGAAAGCCCTTCAGGCAACACTGCTTAAACGTCATATCAAATTTTAAAGAACACCAATAAATTCACTCTTGTCTGTAGCGTACTAGCGTCCACACGTGTTGCCTTATTTCCTCTACTGAGTCCTCGTTTTAACAATTCTCTTAACCTCAACACAAACACCTGTGAGCATTTTTACAAAGAGGTGACGATCCAGATCAACCCTGAGACCTGGTAGTAAACAACCTACCACAAGCTTTTGCTTATGCCCAGGGCTGAACCTTTCATCTTTTATTATAATCGAATACTGATATAAAGTTGTTTTTTCCTAATAAATAAATTATTAATTATAATGCATCCAGAAATCCGAAAATGTTCAGCCAAAAATAAAACAGTACCATACCAGACAGGCTAAGGGCCTAGATGTCATTTGCCATCAATACTCGTTGTCGGTTGTCCACATCAGTGTGATGTTGGCTGAGTTTGTTCCCAATCCGGTACCGCTTCGGGACCGCTGCCTCCATTACATATCGAGGAAATCCTGGAATCCAACATATGAAGACAAACACCTTACACACGATCTCGACACGTCATTCATTGCACCACTCGTTTAAACGGCACGATGTTGTTCAGCTGCATTCAGTCGGGAACTTTCGAAGAATCAACAGAAACGCACCCGGATGAACACGACTCCAACATAACATCTCCAACAAGCACACTCCGAGCAAAAGCACCACCTGACTTTATCGCACACTCAGGACCTCAAGCGTCCTACTACCGTGCATTTCAAAATTCGATAAATTGCGTCGTGAAAAAAAAATGACATTGAACGAAGAAGAAAACATGCACGCCTACGTTGATCAAAAAGTCCGATTTTCACCCACTGTGCATCATCTTCCAGGCGCTACCATAGCAACACCATCGTTATCAAATTTTCACATGCGAGAGCCTATATAAGTAAGTCTGCTGCTAACAATCGTCAAGAGGCTTCCTAGGTAGTTTCCAAGCAGACGTGTTTTACATCGCTCTCCTCATTTTCCAGATTTTCAACATGTTTGCAAGAAATGTGAAAAACGGCCGCGATGCTAGGCAGACTCGGTCCGGTCGGAATGATAGACCGGTGTCTTTGCCCATTTTTATGCGTGATGACCCTGATGGCAAACTCACGGCCATTTACCAACGTATCAAGGCGGCTTCTTCGAAGCCCAACCTGCCAAAAGGGTGGGATCGTTGGGAAATGCTGAAAAAATTACCGGTGACCGATGAG
This sequence comes from Ochlerotatus camptorhynchus, assembly GCF_037179485.1. Taxonomy (NCBI): domain Eukaryota; kingdom Metazoa; phylum Arthropoda; class Insecta; order Diptera; family Culicidae; genus Ochlerotatus; species Ochlerotatus camptorhynchus. Next base: position 351,812 of record NW_027040795.1, on the reverse strand, counting down.
TACGACAACGTAAGGTCACCGGTAGGTGAGTACATCAGACGGCCGTTTAAAGCATTATCTAGCAAACAGTTACTTGGTGAGGGATCCGGGAGAGAAGTTTTAGAAAACCGGTATGGAACTACCCAGGTTGCCTCAAACGCGGATTTAGGTAAGGAAGTTGTAGATTGTGAGGGTGTAGATTTAGATAATAATATGAATTTAGGAGATAGGGTATGTTTTCAAGGGAATGAACTAAATGAATGTGAGGTATTTAGGTGTAACATAGCCGATATAGATTCGCTTTTGGCAGAAGGAATAGTCAAGGTACAGCAATGTACGTCTACGTTAGCAGTATTTGAAGCGTACGCCAAGACACATCATGAAATCTTGGAACGTGTGACGTACGTACCGAGCACTGCTAACGCTGCCACACAGACTACTATTCCCAAAATGCAGCGATCAGAGATGAATTTCGTGTATGCTGGATTTTGGGAGCACAGTACCTTGAGAAAAAATCAAGGTATGCAAACCGAAAACCAAAATTTGACGTTTTTGAAGCAGCCTACTGCGATGCTTCAAAAATGTCCCAGTGACCCAAATTCAAATTTGGTAAACAAACTGTTTGGATGGAAATCTTTTGGATTGACCTTCTTGTTTTCGGCCGTGGTACTCGGTTTGATGGAAATTCCAAATTTCATCTAGCAGTTTGGCGTTGTTTTTTGTTATTGGATCGAGCTCACTGGTGGTCCAACGAATTTTATCAAAATTACTTAGCTTCTCCGAGGTCTTCTGACTAGTAAAGGTGTTGTAGCCGGGTACGAACGAATACTTCGAGCTACCATCTTTGCTACGAGGATTCCTCGGAACCCATTAACACCAAATAGGGACCTTTTGGTAAACAAAATTCGTTTAGGGACCTGCTTCCGAGCAAACCAATCGATGTGGCAGAGTGCTTTCATCGAAGATCTTACTATTTATGAAGTTCGATGGACCACTATCGTGAGCTCGATCGTTACATACCAGAGTAGCAGTGTTAGGTTTTAGATGTAGAAAAATAGTCAGGTAGGATTTATAGGAGCTAGGGTAGGAGCACATATGTGATTGGCAGGGAATGTGGTGGGAGTTTAAAGGTACTGAAAAGATACCCCTTTTGATGATTTTGATCGAAACTGATAAGTTTTGATCAAAATTAGGAATAGAGGTGACTTTTCAGTACATTTAACGGGGCTTATCACATATGTGCTCCTTTTATCCAAATTAATAGTTCAATTATAGTAGCTAGATAGTTAATAGGGAGGTATCACATTTCCCAGAGTTTATTTTCAGAATGGGCCATTTATTAGCATATCGTTTTCGGCACAATTTTCGTTCTCAAATTAAAAAAAATGTTTAAAAAAATCTATAAAAATGGGAATATTTCCTTCTTTGAGTGTTCATTGTTCTGTTATGTTGAATGTTATGTTTTATTTTCGTTTGCTTGTTGTTATTTCTTTAATTTGATGTTTCAATAAAGAAGGAAATAATCTCATTAGCAAAATTTTTAATAAAGAAATAAGTTTTTACCGTTTTGAGTGCACATGATTTTAAACAACCATGTAAATGGTCCATTTTGGCAAATGAAACTCCGGGAAATGTGATACCACCATGAGAAATATTTTTGATCAGATAGGAGCTAGGGTAGGAGCACATATGTGATTGGCAGGGTATGTGGCGGGAGTTTAAGGGTACTGAATTCTGTGTTCAGTACTTTTAACGGGGCTTATCGCATATGTGCTCCTTTATTATCATAACACAGGATAAAGACGACTTCAGGTCAAAACAAGTTGGAAGTTTGAGTAAAATAGTATTCAGTAGAAAAGAGCAAGGGCCGGGACATGAATTTAGTTTCACATTAAATGAGATGTTCTGCAACTTTATTCTTTGTCAATTAAAGTAGCAATAGAGTAATATTTGCATGTTAAAAAAATAATCCCATCCCATCTTTTGTATAAATTAAAGTATTCAATTAAGTGGTGTAGCTTAATTTTGTTGAATTACGTGTTTAAGGCTTCAAATGATCCTGTTGATAAATGAATAATTTAAATAGTATTGCATAACTAAAGCTAACCAAGACACCATTGTGGAATGCTCTTCGGCAGGGGAACTATGCCATTAGTGCGAAGCATTTTTAAACCACTGATGCTGGCGCCAACTAGTATTGTTTTTTACTATTTTGATCATCACTTGATTCAATAGGATCAGATCCACCGTTAGCACAAGATGGGTAAGTGTGTCAGTATTCGATCTTAGTGTTCCTCTACGGTACGTTCGATTCATTGTTTGATCTCATTCTTCCTGGATGAAATTATAAACATGGATTGTCGTTATATCTAGTTCACACACTATACATCAGTTTCAATTAATTTGAATGTTTTTTAAGTTTCAAGCATAAATTTCCGAACAGAGGGAGGAAAAAAATGTCTTAAATGAACCACATGCCCCAAACGACCCCTAGAACGTTTTCAAACACTCTCCATGCTGAATCATGAGTCTCCCATTTTCTCAAATTATTGCATGCAAAATAATAACTCAAATCAAGTTAATTGAATATTCCTAAATGAATTCGTTGCAATGATAGTATAAACTAAATCAAATATGTCGAGATTGGTGAAAAGTAAGGGACGCTGTTAGTTGTAGGTTGATTTTATCGATAATGCTATCGTATGAAAATCAAAAAAAAATCTTTTGATTGAAATCCATAAGCATTTCGTATGAAACTCGAACGATAGCATTTGCATTAGCTACTTTTCACGAAAATAGACTACAATAAAGCGGAGCACACTTACCGTTTTCCAGGATCCCATGTACTGCTGTATCTTCATCACCAGTCCTCTGACCCAGGGCAATGAAACTTCACTCCTGGATGTCTTCAAAACAGGTCCACTCAGTATCCGGAGAGCTCACTCGGTCCGTCATATATTTGATATGGTTTGTAATATGACTAGAAAACGAAACGAGATACAACCGGGATTAGTTTACCGTGGTGACAGCTTTATTGGAATACTCAGCTAACCATATCGCATCTTATCGTGTCTCAATGTTATTTTATTACTATAAACCTGCAGTTTAAGTTATTTTGCGACTATATGGGTACTTCGGTACTCACGCAAAGTACCGTGCAAGTGCCAGCAGATCAACAATGGCCTACTATGGACAGCTTAATTAATTTCGCTTTATTTAGGAGGCTTTCAGCCTTAGGCTGGTTCGCCTAATTACTATGGACAGCCCAACGTCTATCATATGTATTCCTTGAATCGAGTACACACATTATTATCTCTTAGAAACCGCCAAGTAAAATACGAAGAAAACCTACGGCACCTGCACGATAATGTGGACCATCAGAATGGTTCATCGTTCATCGCAAGTTTTTTTTTTCAAAATAGAGCAATAAATTCCTGAATCTTAATTAGTTTTTTCATACGTAATCCTAATTTAATACGTAATCCTAATTCCATACCTCTCAAAACGCCAATCTCCATACATAAAAACTAAGTAAAAATGATCATGCATGGAAAACACGCCCCGGAAATGCAAAAAAAAACACGAGAACATGGGTACATATGGGTAGTTGCCGTTAACTCAGGCACTTTTGAGCAAACTGCAATCATTCTCGCAATGTGCCTTGATCAATTAGCTCTATATGCTCTCTGGTCAAAGCGCAGGGTAGGGTATGACAAAGTTAAAGTTTAACTTAGGTTTACCAAGTCTAAGATCTCGTTTAAAATCAAAACTTCAAAGTATCGAACTCTAAGTCCAAGATTTTGTCAAGAAATTTTCAAAATTCCAGAAAATATTAAATTCCAGTAATTTGCATAATTTAAAATTCACAATCTAAAACAAATTTCACCGTTCAAATACGTTTGATAATTTTGGAACTTGAAAACTTCTGATGGTCCCGAATCAACATGTCCAGAATATTAAATTTTATTAATATTCCCTCATTTTTATAGATTTTTTAAACAATTTTCTAAGCACTTGGAATTTCTTTTTTGACGTAGAACTACGTCTTTGTCGACTATACTGGGGGTGCAAATCAAAAAATATATGTGGGGTGAAGGAGTGTTAGGTTTGGAACGCTTGTAACTTTGTCATTTATAGATGATTTGTTTTTCTCCAATCCTGAATCAAGTTTTAAAATTTGTGTCCAGGATCTAGATTATTTTATAAGAAAAGGGAAACCTCTGCTATATGCATTATGATACTCTTGAAAATCTTCTACAGAACACTCTCTGAATTCGCTATGCAATGCTCTAAATATTATTAATTATTCTTGTAGTGTGCTTAACTAGCAATTCTCTGAAAAATACTTCTGAAAGAAAATCACAATCCTAAGCACTCTCTTAACAGTCTCCTGATATTCCTATAGAAATACCATAAGTATTCCGTTTTAGTTGTGCTCAGAACTCCCATTAAATTTTTTGCAATGCTCTTCATGATTTTCTTGGAACTCTCTATTAATTTTCTAAAAACTACCATCGGAATATCTATGGAATATTCCTAGGAATTCATTTTTATCCTCAAAATTACGTTGGAACTATAGTCGGAATTAAATTCCTTTGGAAAACTCTTTACACAGTGAAATAATTTTCAGAACTTTTGATGAGTTACCTTTTGAATTCCATTTGAAATTCTTCTAAGAATTCACTTGTAGGTCTCTTCACATTTGTTTTAAGATTTCTCCTTAAAATTCAAGTTAGTGCCTCTTTGGGATTCCTTTGAAGTTCTCCTATAATTATTATCAGATTTAATTGAAATCTTACTTTAAGCATACTACTGATGTAGTTACCAAAACTTCCCATGGAATTATGATATGGATTATGTTTTTCTCTTTGAAACTTCTTGAGATTATCCTTAGAATTCCCATGCATTTCTCTTTTGAATAACCTTGAAATTTTCTACAGAAATATCCTGAAGTAATCCTCAAAATCCTCTTCCGAATGTTGTCATTGAAGTTTCCTTTGAATCCTATTTATAATTTCCACTCAGTTCTACTCAGAACTACCGTCTTGGGTTTCGCATGGAATCTTGAGTTCTTCAGGACTACCTAGAAAGCAGATTTCATTGGATGTTTTTCTCACGTTCTTTTCAGAACCTCCTTGCAATGAGTTGCTTTGAGATTCAAATCAAATTGCACGAACCATATTTGGATTGGTTGATTGAATTTTTATTTCCTAATCTGTGATCTTGGTAAATGTTCAGTGCCCAATATCATGATTATTTATCTTCGTTCCAGATTCATGCAATTTTATTTATAAATATTTGTTGGATCAGAATTAAAAATATTAATTGTTCAAGTATAAAATTTGTGAAAAATATTCATCTTGACAAACCAACAACCAACAATTCAAGCTTCGGAACATTAAAATGGATCCCGCTCAAACGCAAACGGTTCGGATTCATTTATCCGTCGAAACCCCTTTCCAATTTTCACGCTCTAGAATTAAGTACACGGCTCTAGAAAGATCAACATTGCTTTCTAGTGTCGTTTACTGAACTCCAATGCGTTAAAATTGGAAAGGGTTTTCGACGGATAAATGAATCCAAACCGTTTTCATTTGAGCGGAAAAAACTCTGACCTTGGGACATTTTCAGGCTCCACAGAAAACACTGAAGAAGGTCCCAAACGGACCCGATACGTTGGACAAAATAAAAAATAAGAGTATTTTGAGTTTGTTGAAACTGAAAAGCCATTCACAACACACATCAATTCCCAGTCGAACCGTACCAAACATATAATAAATTATGAGCACATCCATGGTCACACTTGCATAGTTTATGGATTTGCTCACAATATATTATATAAATAATGTATAGTAAGTTATCAATGTTCTTATGGACAATTTCGATTTAATTGGACATTTGCCAGCTTTTATAGATCACAGATTCGGAATGGAAAATTTAGTATAAGTAATGCTACAACGTCTTAGGTCAGTATTAGACTACATTAAGAACATAATCTTTGGCATGAACTGAATTTCCAATACCACACTTTATTACGCAATAAAAAAATAAGATCAATCAATCAATGAATCCTCATATTGGTCAATTTGGAATCAACTTTGAAAATGTATTGAAAATTATTCAAATTATTACCTTTTACTGATACTTCCAAGATTTCCTTAAAATTCAAAAACTTATTCAACCGCTACCCCTTCTAGGCATTTTTAAAATGTATCAATAATTCGCAGTCTATTCTGTAACAAAAAAGGCAAATTAAAATACATAGAAATAAAGGTAATTTATCACGTTGCTGATTCCAAAGCAGCTATCCTATTGATTCAGGAACCCAGAGGAGATATTTTTACGTTAATCCGTAGTGGTAGCAGTAGTGCCGAACTCGTCCATAGTTGTTAAAGTAATAATCTTGAAAACAGCGAGCGTGAAGGATGATACTTTATATGACAGCACTAGACACTACATAAAATGTATTATCTTGACCTTCTCTAGTGACGATTATTCTTCTAGTTTACTGGTTACGTGATATTATCTTGACCCTCTCTGATTCTTCTTCTAGTTTACTGATGGCAGGGAAAACTGTCAATGAATAAAAAAAACTACGAGATTGCTATGATTGATTTTCAATTTGTATCTACGTTTGCACTAAGGAGTTATAATAAAGGGCTGATCATAATGATAGTGGCATAGCACAAAAAATAAGATCAATGTTGGTCATATTAAGTACTCAGAACCACGTTGGCCAGATCTGGGCATGTTCCGGGTACCTCCAGAGAAGTGGTCAGATTCTTCTTGAACCAACACCTACATGCGACACATCAAATTACATGAGAATTCAAAAATAAGATCAATGGTGGCCATATTAAGTACTGAAAACCACGTCCGAACATGTTCCGGGATCCTCCGGAGAACTGGTTGGATTATTCTTGAGCCAACACCCTCATGCGACGCATCAAACTACATCAGAATTCAAACAGATCATTTATTTATTTATTTATTTATTTATTTATTTATTTATTTATTTATTTATTTATTTATTTATTTATTTATTTATTTATTTATTTATTTATTTATTTATTTATTTATTTATTTATTTATTTATTTATTTATTTATTTATTTATTTATTTATTTATTTATTTATTTATTTATTTATTTATTTATTTATTTATTTATTTATTTATTTATTTATTTATTTATTTATTTATTTATTTATTTATTTATTTATTTATTTATTTATTTATTTATTTATTTATTTATTTATTTATTTATTTATTTATTTATTTATTTATTTATTTATTTATTTATTTATTTATTTATTTATTTATTTATTTATTTATTTATTTATTTATTTATTTATTTATTTATTTATTTATTTATTTATTTATTTATTTATTTATTTATTTATTTATTTATTTATTTATTTATTTATTTATTTATTTATTTATTTATTTATTTATTTATTTATTTATTTATTTATTTATTTATTTATTTATTTATTTATTTATTTATTTATTTATTTATTTATTTATTTATTTATTTATTTATTTATTTATTTATTTATTTATTTATTTATTTATTTATTTATTTATTTATTTATTTATTTATTTATTTATTTATTTATTTATTTATTTATTTATTTATTTATTTATTTATTTATTTATTTATTTATTTATTTATTTATTTATTTATTTATTTATTTATTTATTTATTTATTTATTTATTTATTTATTTATTTATTTATTTATTTATTTATTTATTTATTTATTTATTTATTTATTTATTTATTTATTTATTTATTTATTTATTTATTTATTTATTTATTTATTTATTTATTTATTTATTTATTTATTTATTTATTTATTTATTTATTTATTTATTTATTTATTTATTTATTTATTTATTTATTTATTTATTTATTTATTTATTTATTTATTTATTTATTTATTTATTTATTTATTTATTTATTTATTTATTTATTTATTTATTTATTTATTTATTTATTTATTTATTTATTTATTTATTTATTTATTTATTTATTTATTTATTTATTTATTTATTTATTTATTTATTTATTTATTTATTTATTTATTTATTTATTTATTTATTTATTTATTTATTTATTTATTTATTTATTTATTTATTTATTTATTTATTTATTTATTTATTTATTTATTTATTTATTTATTTATTTATTTATTTATTTATTTATTTATTTATTTATTTATTTATTTATTTATTTATTTATTTATTTATTTATTTATTTATTTATTTATTTATTTATTTATTTATTTATTTATTTATTTATTTATTTATTTATTTATTTATTTATTTATTTATTTATTTATTTATTTATTTATTTATTTATTTATTTATTTATTTATTTATTTATTTATTTATTTATTTATTTATTTATTTATTTATTTATTTATTTATTTATTTATTTATTTATTTATTTATTTATTTATTTATTTATTTATTTATTTATTTATTTATTTATTTATTTATTTATTAATTTATTTATTAATTTATTTATTTATTTATTTATTTATTTATTTATTTATTTATTTATTTATTTATTTATTTATTTATTTATTTATTTATTTATTTATTATATTTATTTATTAATTTATTTATTTATTTATTTATTTATTTATTTATTTATTTATTTATTTATTTATTTATTTATTTATTTATTTATTTATTTATTTATTTATTTATTTATTTATTTATTTATTTATTTATTTATTTATTTATTTATTTATTTATTTATTTATTTATTTATTTATTTATTTATTTATTTATTTTTTCATTTATTTATTTATTTATTTATTTATTTATTTATTTATTTATTTATTTATTTATTTATTTATTTATTTATTTATTTATTTATTTATTTATTTATTTATTTATTTATTTATTTATTTATTTATTTATTTATTTATTTATTTATTTATTTATTTATTTATTTATTTATTTATTTATTTATTTATTTATTTATTTATTTATTTATTTATTTATTTATTTATTTATTTATTTATTTATTTATTTATTTATTTATTTATTTATTTATTTATTTATTTATTTATTTATTTATTTATTTATTTATTTATTTATTTATTTATTTATTTATTTATTTATTTATTTATTTATTTATTTATTTATTTATTTATTTATTTATTTATTTATTTATTTATTTATTTATTTATTTATTTATTTATTTATTTATTTATTTATTTATTTATTTATTTATTTATTTATTTATTTATTTATTTATTTATTTATTTATTTATTTATTTATTTATTTATTTATTTATTTATTTATTTATTTATTTATTTATTTATTTATTTATTTATTTATTTATTTATTTATTTATTTATTTATTTATTTATTTATTTATTTATTTATTTATTTATTTATTTATTTATTTATTTATTTATTTATTTATTTATTTATTTATTTATTTATTTATTTATTTATTTATTTATTTATTTATCTATTTATTTATTTATTTATTTATTTATTTATTTATTTATTTATTTATTTATTTAGTTATTTATTTATTTATTTATTTATTTATTTATTTATTTATTTATTTATTTATTTATTTATTTATTTATTTATTTATTTATTTATTTATTTATTTATTTATTTATTTATTTATTTATTTATTTATTTATTTATTTATTTATTTATTTAATAATTCATCTGACAAAGTTTTCTTAATGAATAAACTATTCGTTATCTTAAATAAGGTTCAGTCTTCTTACTCTATTCACACATTGAGGTGTGAACATACCAAAATCTAACGCGGACTCAACGGATACAAACATACGAACCATTGCACAAATAGGCTGATTGTAGCCATAGAGAGTACGATGAAAGCTCGGTTGCATCAGGGATTGCTGACGTAACATCCTACCTGAAGCACGGAAATCAAGCAGTGACAGAAGATGAGAGCAATCGACGTCACCGTTGAGTAATTTAGCTATAAACGTAACCTGTTGTAGCTTACGTCTTCGATCAAGCATTTCGAGGTCAAGCAGACGGCATCTATCAGGATACGCTGGAAGGTTCAAAAGATCACGCCACGGTAGGCTTCTGAGCGCAAGCCGTATGAATCTTTTTTGCACACGCTCGATTCGTAGGTTCCATGTTACGTCGTTTGGAGCCTATACAACCGAAGCATTTTCTAGGATCGGCCTTACGAGTGAACAATGCAATGCTTTTAGACAGTGTCGATCCGTGAAATCCTTGGCAATCTTAGAGATGAAGCCAAGTTGACGATTAGCCTTGGAAATAATCGACGCATAATGGAAATGAAACGAAAGCTTCGAGTCCAATACGACACCAAGATCCGTCACTTGATCCACTCTGCTAAGAACAGTATTATCGATGTGGTATTCATAAATTATCGGGTCTTTGGACCGATAGAAGGTCAAAACATGGCATTTCGCGACGCTGATGACAAGCTTGATCGAGCGGCACCAGTGAACGAACATGTTAAGCAACCTTTGCAGAAGAAAGCAGTTCTCAATGCAGCGTACCACCAACAATCAATACGAAACTAACGATTTTAAATTGGCTCACTACTTGACTAGCCTATTGGTCCCAAGCAAACGATTAACGTACCCCATTCTAGTCGAAATTCTAGTACTACGCACTGTTTGTTTTGATTCGCTATGAAAGTTTGACAGATAAAATGAGGGGCTATTGGTTTTTCCTATGTTTCGAGGGGTGAATCGATTAGCTTGGGACCGAAGAGAGTACCAGAGCTGAGCCAAAAAGTTGAGCACGTTATTTCGGGACCTTCTAGTCTTAGAGTTACCTCTAGCACTTGTGGCCAAGGGTAGTGTCGAATTTCTCCATCTTTTCCACGGACCAAGAAGTCTATCTTGCGCGCGAGCCAATGGTCGTCCTCCGGAACACCAAAGGCGCAAAAAAAACATAACTTGAGTTGTGCGGGATTACGGGCGTGGCTCTCTGCAGCGTCCCTACATCCCCTGGTGTTGTACCAGGCATGCGGTGAGGCCCGGGTTGAAGTCAGTGGAAACCCTGATGGAGGACCGAAGCAGTTCTGACGTGCAAATCGATTGTCAGAATTGAGCATACTAATCGAACCATCTAGTAGCTGGTTCCCTCCGAAGATTCCTTCAGGATAGCTGGAGCACGCAACGTTTCGAAGTCTATTCTTATCTGGTAAAGCGAATGATTACAGACCTTAGGTTCGAAATGATCTTAACCTATTCTCAAACTATAAATGGGTACGTACCATAACATTTTTGCATGATGTTATTGCAGCGTTTAGCTGGGCCGGCCCCCAGCGCTCGTGCTTCCATAAGCGGCTTAGAAGATATCTGTGTGCTTAGTGGGCCAAGTTTTGGTAAGCAGAACTGGTGCTGTGGGATGAACCAAACGTAATGTTACGGCGCCTAAATAAACGACGCATCATAGTTTATAGATACCATGAAAGGTGTTGATTGCTACAGACAGCAGGGCGGTGGACATGGATGTCGTCATCCGCTAAGGAATGTGTAACAACTCACCTGTAACTCTCCGAGCTGTCCCTCTTTTCGCAGGAATTTCGCGAACCTTGCGATTTTCAGCATGAGCATGAATTGAGTCAGATACCTGCTCTACCAAGATAGTTGCGTCGAAGTCACATAGCTTTGCTACCGCAATCACCCGTTTCGCATATTTGAAACCTGTCTCGCCTGTTTTCTGAGCCAGTGATCGAAGCTTTTGTAGTTGCATGAACAAGTAATCTCGAGATCCAAAAAAATGAGGCAAGTTGATGGATTGCGTTTGACTACGGGGCCGACGAACATCTGGTGAATTTGGATCTGACACCGTTCCTTCGAGAATGTCCAATTGTTTCAATCCATGTTTTCCATGCATCTACAGGTAGATGCAGCGTCATTGAAAAATAACACAAACAGTAACAGTCCCAAATTACTTCCTTGCGGGACACCGGACGTGCTAGCAAATGGCGATTGAACATTTAAGATCCGTGTTTAACGTACTGCGTTCTGCCAGTCAAGTACGATGACAACCACGACACCAATCGATTTGAGGCTCCCAACCGCGATAGCTTGCAGAGCAAATCAATCAAATTTGGTCAAAAGCCGCCCTTAGGTCCGTATAGATTACGTGAACCTGCGCGTTATCTTCCATAGCCGAAAAACAGGTAGTAGTTAGATCCAGCAATTTAGTAGCAACAGACCTACCGGGAATAAATCCATGTTGATCTGACGAAATGTGGTTTTTTGTAGCGCGTAAAATTTGATCACTGACGATAATCTCGAGAAGCTTCGATGCGGCAGAAAGGCTGGTTATCCCACGGTAGTTTCTAACATCTCGTCGGTCACCACTTTTGTGGGGGGAGAGATAGCTCATCGATTCTTCCGGTTCGCCTCCTAGCATCGTGCTATAAGGTACCAGGCGATAACCAGGGTAGTTGATCGATAGCTCGATGACGTCATTTCGTTGGCGTCTGCAATGGGAAATTCTCATAGCAGGCGTTGACGATGGGACGTTGTCGAGTTGTTGAATAGCAACTATCGTGGTAACTCACCGATTACCTGTCGATCTGCCAAATTTGGAAAGACGTCTGCATTGAATTGTCTCATATAATAATATTCCGCCCACTATATCACAAGAAATTGCGAGTAGCTGAGTGGAATGGAGATAAGTTAAGCATTGGGTACAGGACCAAGTCTCCCCTGGGTGGTGCCAAAAGATGAGCGCAATAGAATCATCTAGTTGCCATAAGGCACGGAATGAGACTATTACATGGCTGGGTAGTCAAAGTCTTCTATTCGTTAGTCATTTCAGGTGGATTAGAACAGGTTTAGGTGGGCGTTGGCCAGATTTGGATTTTTCAGATGTAATCCTGGATAGGACCCTGTCATTGAACGTCGCGTGAAAGTGGAACTTAATGAAGGCCTAAGTACTTTTTCGTAGTTTTTAGTTTTCGGATTTGAAAGATCGTCGGTTACAGTGGCCTGCTTACTGAGCAGAAAAACGCGGTCCCAGGTCCTTACATATCAAAGAGATTTATGGTAAAATCGCTTGTGTATCGTGTATTTTGCGAAACTCGTTGTTGTCGTTGGTTCCGGGTTTGAATGGATACACAAATTTGAGCAACGGTATTATGTGATATGGGGGGCTCGGTGGCCTTAGAGCAACCGTTTTTGCTTACTGAGCAGAACATCATGAGTCTAATCTCAGGCCCATCCACATTCAAGATTCATCAATCGTTTTATTTGTTAATATGACTACATGGTAATAACAGAAACTCGGTGATAAAAAAGGTGCTCGTCTGCCTAGTGGCAAACGTTTTTGCTTACTGAGCAGAAGACCGTGAGCTTAGTCCCAAGCTCCTTCGCGTTATATGATCGTTAGGACATCAATTCAGCTTATCGTTTACCAAAACGAACCCTGCTGCAAACCCAACCCTCTTATCCAACATCCCAGTGATTCCTCGTGGAAGTGCAGAGGTGTTCTCGGCTTCCATCAAAGCGAGTGCCATGTCAACACAATCCTTCCCATTCCTTTCTTGACCTGTGTTCGGGCGCGGCCGGCGCTGGTATTGCCTAATTTAAGATCACCAGTTTTTACACATTGAGGATGATTGCTAGTCCCAACCATCGTCTATTGGTTCTCTGTGTAATTACAGCTGATCTGGCAGTAACAGAGTAGCAACCGTGGGCGGTCAATCAAGCTCAAGCTCTCGTCGGTCACCACTTTTGTGTACAGGAAACATGTAGGATAGTTTCAAGCTCATGGGAAATTCCCCTCGCTCAAACGAACGGTTTACAACGGCTCAGCTACTGAGCATGCGCAGTGACGGAAAACAGCAGGAGGGATCCTATCCGGGCCAGGAGCAAATGAATTTTTCAACTTGTTTGAAGCACCAATGATCATTGCAGATGATATTTCAAACTAGTCTAAATCAACTGCACCCGGCGCGACATTTGACGCAACCAGTTCGGCCTCGACGTCGGAGATGGATGGGAAATGCATCGCGAAGAAATTGCATGCTTCTTCTCCACTATTGGACTCTTTGCCATCATAGATCACATTAGGCGGAACTGATGAGCTTTTCCTTTTGCTGTTTACGAAACCCCAAAACGATTCCGGGTCCCGGCGTAAACCAAACTGCACCCTCAAAACGTGTGATTTGTAGAGTGAAGCATTCAACTTTCTGTAGCCGTCGCTCGCTCGTTTGAAGTTAGCTTTTACAAATACGGATTTATGCGCCCGGAAATAACGTTACCACCGATTGCGTTCTTTCTTAGATTTCCGAAGAAGGGGCGTACTCCAAGGAGGAGAGACAGGGTTTCTCTTCGTAGGAACGTTTAAGTTCAACCATTGGCAGATGATGACATAACAAATTTGAGACCATGTCATGGACTGGACATCCACACTGTCGTAGACACAATTCCAGTCGAGGCCTAACAGGTAAGCGAAAAGCTCATTAAAGTCGATTTTGCGGTAAGAATTCTATACCGTCGAATAACGCTGTACTCGCCGGAGTCAAAAGCGTTTAAGAAGCAAGACGAATGCCATTTTCATCCTCAGACCATGCAGCACGAGGGTACGAGGTTGATTGTAATCACTGCACACGAGTACAATGTCATCCAGAGAAGCGTTGTCGAAGAGTTCACGAACGGTGGCGATGTGTTCTTCAATCAGATCGACATTGCGGCTTTTGTCCGGTGGAATGTAAATATTGCACATCAGGCATCGACGACCACAAAAATTGGCTGAAACACATACCCTCTCCAGCCTCCTGCCATTGTTCGTATCAATGCATGAGTTGCCATGTCGTTCGGCAACGCCTATGAGCGTACCACCAAAGCAGCGCTTGTCGCTATTCAAAGGGGAACGATCATAACGGAAAACGTTAAATAAATTTCCAAAAATCTGCAGGGAACTGATGCTGTCGTCTAATCTTGACTCCGTTAGCATAATGACATCGTAGGTACTGTCGAGAGATGCCAAAAAATTTCATCCAGTTTAGTCCTCAAACCTCTCACGTTTTCATAATAAATTGGATTCATGGTCAAGTTAAGTACTGAAGACTACGACCACCACCCCCGGGGAAGTGACCACAATCTTCTTGAACCTACACTCTCATGTGACACATAAATGTTGTATACAAGATTCGGTAAAACGAACAGATAACGATTTCGAACACAGCAGGTAAAATGTGGACAGGAGAGAATGGGACGGTAGAAATATGAGTGAGCTACTGAGGCTGTGAACCATTTGCGGAGTTAAATTTTACTCGTGGTTAAAAATGACACTTCAAAACTTATTTTCCATGTTCGAAAATCCCCGTGCTGTCGATCGACCGGTTTTCGAGCCACAGTTGTCAAAATTCAACTTCTTGTCTGTCAGAAATAACCATGCTCGGATAGCAGGGTTAATTGATAACTTTTCATCTGTCAAATTTTAACCAAAAGTTAAAAAATTCGCCGAATGGTTCAGAGCTTGAGTGCAAAAAGAGAAACTAAAACTGTAAACTAAGGCTCTGAACCATTTAGCGAATTTTTTTAACTTTTGGTTAAAATTTGACAGATGGAAAGTTATCGATTAACCCTGCTATCCGAGCATGGTTATTTCTGACAGACAAGAAGTTAAATTTTGACGACCATGACTCGAAAACCGGTCGATCGACAGCAAGGGGATTTTCGAACATAAGAAATAACTTTCGAAATGTCACTTTTAACCACGAGTTAAATTTAACTCGGCAAATGGTGGATAAAAGTTGGTTATAGTGGATAGTGGATAAAAGTTGGTTATAGGCGAGGTTATAGGCGCGAGTGATTGAGTTGGTGAAAAGTGCCTAATTTAGCTTGAATTTCTCGGCGTATGTAAAGGGTGTCCACGATGAAATTGCCACACTATGAAATTGCTCTAACTTTTTAACCGTTGGGTAGAATTTAATGAAAATTTGGGTGGATTTAGTTCATAGTGCATTATTTACATCCTACAAGTTTTAAATTCCTGTGATCAAAACTCGCGGAAATGGAGTCGAAAGAACAGCTCGTGCGTGATAAAATCTTGCGCATTCATCACGAGAACAAGGATCTCTCGCATCGTTCCATCGCTAAAACGTTGGGAATCGTGAATTCCACGGTGTCGCGAGTGATTAAGCGGTTCGAGGAACGGTTGACCACCGATCGGAAGCCCAAAAGTGAAGGAAAAAGTATTCCGTACAACACCAAAAATCACAACCGCGGCCTTCAACCGAAATCCGAACGCCTCCGTTAGGGATGTGGCTAAGAAGCTGCACCTAAGCCGAAGTTTTGTCCAGAAGGCCAAAACTAAGGCTGGGCTTCGAACGTTCAAGGTACAAAAGGCCCCTAATCGCGACGAGAAGCAGAACAAGTCCGCCAAAACCCGTGCCAGGAAGTTGTACCTCAACATGCTGACGAAAGTTGAATGCTGTATCATGGACAACGAAACATATGTGAAGGCCGACTTCAAACAGATCCCCGGCAACCTGTTTTTCACGGCCAAGGATAAGTTCAGCGTTCCGGAGCATGTCCGCACTCAGAAGATGTCCAAATTTGCGAAGAAATTCCTGGTTTGGCAAGCCATCTGCACGTGCGGGAAGCGGAGTGCACCTTTCGTGACCCAGGACACGATGAACGGACAGGTGTACATAAAAGAGTGCCTCCAGAAGTGGCTGCTTCCTCTCCTGAAGGCCCACAACGTCCCAACAATATTCTGGCCGGATTTGGCCTCATGCAACTACTCCAAGGACGTGCTGAAGTGGTATGCGGACAATAAGGTCAATTTCGTGCCGAAAATGTTCAACCCTCCCAACACTCCGGAGCTCCGCCCCATCGAGAAGTACTGGGCGATTATGAAGCAGCACCTTCTTAAACGACCTAAGGTAGTGAAGGCAGTCGAGGAACTGAAGAAAGTATGGGTTTACATGCAAAAAACGGTTGATTCACAGGTTGTGCAGAATCTTATGGCCGGGGTTAAGGCCAAGGTGCGGGCATTTGCGTATGGACTGTAAATAAAATACGAGTAAAATGGTAAAATGAAGTTTAATAGTTATTTCTCAATCACTGAAAATTTGATGGCAATCGGATGAAAACTCCAATTTTGCGAATCAATTTTGTGTGTGGCAATTTCATCGTGGACACCCTTTAATACCCAAGTTGTGTGCTTTGATGAAGCGGTGACGCTAAAGCTAATTTTTTAGTCGGCCAAGTAATTTCCGACACAAGTGAATTCCTTTTCGAGCAATTTTGATGAATTCAAAGGCGTTGAGTGAAAACGTTTTATTCCCTCGAAATCGCATGAATTGCATAGTGGTATTTTACTAAACGCCATTTTCAATTCTTTGCTGATGTAAAGGTGTTATTTTAGTGTCTATTTTTTTTTTTTTTTTTACTAGAGCTTCACGGAGAGCCCTTTTGTTTTGCGTCGGAATAAGTAACTGCCTAATTTTTTTTTTTCGAATCTGAGCGAATAAAGCGAGTCGACAGTTGCATTCGCATACACACCATGTAGGAGTCAACTGAGATAACCCAGAAGTGACTTTGTTTTCGTTCCCTGCCGATAGTACGGCATGGCATTGGTCGAAGCACTCGGCTGAAAGTCATTGAACTTGGCTGAGGATTGCCTGGAGATCAGTGAACCTAGCTGGGAAAAACGAAGTTGGTCTACAAGAAGTTTTTGAAGCAGTTGTATTGAATCCAATCGACGTAGTGAATTAAAATTGCTGTTGAGCTGCTGGATTTAGTTGCTGCTGTGCTGGCGGATTGATGTTGCTGTTGGTATCCGCTGGACTCGCAGTCACGTGTTGATTTTCGTTACATGGAAAGACGAAATAACTCAAAATTAAATCTTTTGCACTCATCTTGACACCTAAGTGCAAACAGTCAAAATTGAGATATCCCTCGCTGACCAACATCGACATTGATAGTGTGGTGAGAAAGGTACCCCCTGACGGCAAACTAGCAGTACTTGAGATCAGCTAACGCAATACGAACGTTGAGATCCCATCTCCTAATGAATTTTACGTTAGGTATTTGCACAGAAATAACTGGCCGTTTGGCTGGTAAACGGCTGGACAATGCGTACCATGAATACTTCGCGTATCTGCAGGTATAAAATAGACCCCACTAGCGGTACTTAGCCTCTTGTCGAGTAAATCCTATCCCTACCTCCGCACTGTTCTGGCTGGGGTACGAGTAACCATAGGGAAGATCGGGTAACCAACCCCGGTGGGACCTTGGTCGTATGCTGACAGGGAAGGCGACTCCTCTCTCCGGAGAGTGCAGTCTTCGAGCGTCTGTTCACCATGGAGGTACGGCTCAAAACGGCGTCTGTTCTCCATGTTTGGAGCGGCTGATGAACGTCCTGGTGCCAGCGTGGGACTCTAAACAATGCTGTGCACGATGGTCCCCCGGCGAGACAATGGGGGTTGGTGCAGGCCCTACAAACCAGCCGTAAAAAAAAACAAAAGTACAGGAAGCAAGCAATGTAAATACGGACCGGAATAATCGGCATAGACCCAAGCAACGGAAACGGGCTAACGATTGGAAACTCGAAACATGGAACTGCAAGTCTCTCAATTTCTTGGGAAGTACCCGCATTCTTTCCGATTTATTGAGGGTCCGCAAGTTCGACATCGTAGCGCTGCAGGATGTTTGCTGGAAGGCATCGTCGGTACATACGTATAGGGATGGTTATACCATCTACCAGAGCTGCGGCAATACACATGAGCTGAGTACAGCTTTCATGGGCGAAATACAGAAGCGCGTGATTGGGTGGTGGCCAATCGATAGCAGAATGTGCAAGTTGAGGATCAAAGGCCGTTTCTTCAATGTCAGCATAATCACCGTGCACAGTCCACACTTAGTAAGTGACGATGACGATAAAGACGCTCTTAACGCGCAGCTGGAACGGGAATACGACAGCTTCCCAAGCCATGACGTCAAAATCGTCATCGGAGATCTTAACGCTCAGGTCGGTCAGGGAGAGGAATTCAGACCGGATATAGGAAAGTTCAGCGCTCACCAGCTAACGAACGCCAACGGCCTTAGACTCATCGATTTCGCCTCTAAAAACATGGCCATACGTAGTACCTACTTCCAGCATAGCCTCCCATATCGGTACACCTGGAGATCACCGCAGCAAACAGAATCGAAAATCGACCACGTTTTGATCGACAGAAGGCACTTCTCGATCATTATCGACGTCAGGACCTATCGCGGCGTAAATATCGATTCGGTAATAATGTAGAGATGAACTAGCCTAAGGCTAAAAATCTCTTAAATAAAGAAAAAAAAAAAAAAAAAAAAAGATTCGGTAATAGTCAAGGTGCGCCAAAAACTTTCCGTTGCCAACAACATTCGGTACCGACGCCCGCCATGGTACAATCTGTAGCGACTGAAGCTGCCCGAAGTCGCAACTGAGTACGTGCAATGCTTCAACGCAGCGTTGCCGGATGAGGGAGAGCTCACCGAAGCCCCTCTTGAGGACTGCTGGAACAACGTTAAAGCAGCTATTAACGGCACTACTGATGGTTGCCATTGGGTTTTTTTTTTTCTTGAGCGGAATCGATGGAACGATTGGTTCGACGAGGGGTGTCAGACGGTTTTGGTCGAGAAGAACGCAGAGCGGGCGAGGATGCTACACCAAGGAACCTGTCAAAATGTGGAGCGATATAAACAGAAACGAAGAAAGCAAAACCATTTTTTCCGGGATAAGAAGCGCCGCCTGGAAGAGCTGGAGCAACAATCAATACGAAACTAACGATTTTAAATTGGCTCACTACTTGACTAGCCTATTGGTCCCAAGCAAATCGACTAACGTACCCCATTCTAGTATAAATTCCAGTACTACACTATGTTTGTTTTGATTCGCTATGAAAGTTTGACAGATAAAATGAGGGGTTCGTGGATTTTCGAGGGGTGCATCGATTAGCTTGGGACCGAAGATAGTACCAGAGCTGAGCCAAAATGTTGATCTCGTTTCTTCGGGACCTTCTGGTCTTAGAGTTATCTCTATGGCTGGAGTGCGAAGAAATGCAGCAGCTGTATCGTTCTCATGAAACGTGCAAGTTCTACGAGAAACTCAACGCGTCCCGCAAAAGCTTTGTTCCGCGAATCGAAATGTGTCGGGATAAGGAATGTTGACAGACGAACGTGAGGTGATTGAAAGGTGGTAGCAGCACCGAATGGCGCAGAAGCAGAGGATCAAGGCAGCAGGAGGAATGGCTTTGTTGGTATAGCGGATGAGGGGGACATGCCAGCTCCCACGATAGGTGATGTTAAGGATGCTATCCAACAGCTTAAGAACAACAAAGCAGCTGGGAAAGATGGTATCGGAGCGGAACTTATCAAAATGGGAACGGATAAGTTGGCCACTTGTCTGCACCGACTGATAGTCAGGATCTGGGATACAGAACTGCTACCGGAGGAGTGGAAAGAGGAAGTAATATTGTTGAATAGTATTCGAGAGGTTAACTACCTCAAACTATTTATTCTTCTTTTGGCTATCCACCAAAGAACTGTAATTTGGAAGTAAAACTGATCTGTACAAAGCATTCCCTCACTAGTCATTCGTCTGTACATAGTTGTGTTAGCGATGTCTTCAATATTACACATAGCAATGATAGAAACGGTTAAGCCACGTTAACATTATACAGTTCGGTTCAAAAGTATTGGTAATAAAAATTGCCTTACTCAACACCTCCCTTCAATTTTTATGTTTAAAGATTCGAACAATTTGTTATGTTGTATTTTTGACAATGGCTTTGTCAATGCATCTGCTGGTTGATCATTGCTTGGTTTGTAAATTATCTTTAAATGTCCTCTTTTAATAATATCCCTGATAAAAACAAACTTAATGTCTATGTGCTTCATCCGCTGGTGTTCTCGGGGTTCCTTTGAAAAGTTGATGCATGGGATGTTGTCTTCGTATATGACAATTGGTAAGTTATCCACTTCCAATTCTGTCAACAATGTTGGATAGCCACATTCCTTCCTTAGTTGCAGTACATAAAGCAACTAATTCTGCTTCAGTTGATGAAAGGTTCACAGTAGGTTGACGTTTCGTTGCCCACGAAACCATGTTGCCAAATACCTGGAAAACATATCCAGAAATCGATTTCCTATCTTCTATGTCATTTCCAAAATCAGCATCTGCATATCCTTGCAGTATTGGTCCTTTCAGATGTTTCTTATAAACAATCTTTGTGTCCATGGTTCCTTTAAGGTATCTCAAAATGCGCTTCAATCCGCTCCAATGAATATCTGTTGCACGTGATTGAAATTTACTTAAAATATTAACTGCTGCATTGATATCCGGTCTAGATGACAAAGCCAGATATTGTAAGCATCCAAGAAGTTCTTTATATGGATGTTTAGTAAGTGGATCATCTGTAGTTTCCCATTTGTTATTGACATCCATGGGAGTTGCAATAGGTTTACTGTTATCCATACCAAATCTAGTCAGAATATTCTTAGTGTATCCCACTTGAGAAATTTCTGTAATTTGGTTTTCAATATCTCTTCTGATGTCTAATCCGAGAAAATGCGATATTTCCTTCAAATCTTTCATTTGAAATTCATGTGATAGCTTATCCTTGATCCAGCAAATAGCCTTTGCTGATTTCCCAATTATAATCACATCATCAACATATAAAATAACATAGAGCTTATATTGTGCCATTTTATAAATGCAGCATTCGTTGTTCAAAGGAATAAATCCAAGTTTTCTCATTGTGTTATCAAAACGATCATTCCAACTCCTACCAGATTGTTTCAACCCATATATGGACTTCTGGAGTTTAACGATTCTGGAATTTCCAAATTCGTCTGGTGGAAGTTCCATAAATACTTCCTCTTTCAATTCTCCGTATAAATAGGCCGTTTTAACATCCATTTGATGAATACTTAACTTGTGTTCATTGGCTAATGAAAGCATAACCCTAATGCTATTCATTTTGGCCACTGGTGCAAAAGTATCCTGATAGTCAAGACCTGGTTTCTGCGAACAACCTTTCGCAACCAATCTGGCCTTATACCGACCATCATCTTTGATTGTAAACACCCATTTTGATTTGATTGGTTTTCGGCTTTCTGGTTTATTTACGGGAATCCATGTTCGATTTTCCTCGAGGGAGTTCATTTCCTGAATTATGGCTTCTTTCCAATGGTTCCAGTCACTTCGCTGCTTTAACTGTTCAATTGTTTGCGGAATATCTAGAAATTGTCCATCTGCTAGAAATGCAGATTCGTAATCCTCAAACCATTTTGGTGGGCGTCGTGTGCGTTCACTTCTTCGTAATTCCTGTTGTTCTTGAATTGGATCAGCTTCAGTAATACTATCATCATCGCTAGCTGTTACGAAACTTTCATCAATGGTTCCATCTCCATTTTCATCAGTAGTTGCTGTTGGGTTATTGTCAATAATTTCCTCCCTTGGATGACTTCCATGGGAAATAATGACAGTATCTCTGTCAGTTTTATTGCTGACCGCAGTATTGCTTTCATGGTTTTCATTGCAATTAACGGTGGACGGTACTTCTTCGTCGAAAACCACGTCCCTGGATATTATTATGGTATGCGTTAGTTCACTCCACAATCTATATCCATTGTTCGCATATCCTACGAATTTTAGCAATCTGCTCCTTTTGTCTAATTTTTGCCTCTTCTCCTTAGGGATTTGAGCATATGCATTACAACCAAAAATCCTAAGTTTATCAACATTCGGCTTCCTTCTAAACCACATTTCATATGGGGTTTTATGTTCTAATAAAGCATTTATTGGGGACCTATTAGTCAAATAGGTAGCGGCATATATGGCTTCTCCCCAAAGCTCCTTGGACAAATTACTCTCGTGGAGCATAGTCCGTGCCTTATCCAAAAGAGTTCTGTTCATTCTTTCACTTACGCCATTCTGTTGTGGAGTATATGGTACAGTTGCTACCATTTGTATTCCTTTATCTCGACAAAATCGTATGAAATCATTTCCATAGTATTCAGTGCCATTATCTGAACGAAAACACGCTATCTTCTGACCGAAGTTAGCTGATGCCATTGCTTCATATAATTGAAAACAATTCAGTACATCACTTTTGTGTTTCAAAAGATATGTCACCGTGAAATGCGTGAAATCGTCGATAAATGTTACAAAATATCGATATCCGTCAAAGGTGGATTCTTCGAAATAACCGCAAACATCAGAATGCACTAATTCAAGTGGTCTGCTCGAGCGAGGCATATCTGAGTTCTTGAAGTTTTCTCTAGTTTGTTTCCCAAACAAGCATGAATCACATTGCATTTTACAATTATTGAATTCACTTGATTGAATATTAAATCCTTCAATCATTGAATTTCGATGTAGTTTCTCCAAGTTTGATAGTCCTAGATGTCCAAATCGCTTATGCCAGTGAATCAAATCGTCATTCTTGCACAACATTGCTTTGTTTTCGGCAGAGGATCCATAAACATTGAGATAATACAAGCCATTCAAAAGGTGACCTCTAGCAATAACCTCACCAGATTTCTCTTGAATGACAACAGATTTATTGGAAAAATGGACTTCCTTCCCTAGAGCAACAACTCTTTTCACGGAAATCAGATTTTCCTGTAGCCCAGGAATAAATAGACAATTATACAGCTTCAAACTCTTTATTTTATTTCTTCCAATGACAGATTTCAGAGCAACCGATCCTCTTTTGGTAGCTTTCATCGATTCTCCCTCTTTTGCTGTAGTGATAATCATATCAACATCCAGATTTTCGACATCACTCATAATAACCACGTCGTTAATCATATGGTTTGAAGCACCTGAATCAATTATCTCGGCATCTAAGAACATACGATGTAAGTCGTCGAGAGGTTTCTTTTTAAGAACTGCCTCAGGAAGCATGAGGACAGCCGCCACCACATGCTTGAAGCGATCTGGTATTGCTCCGAGTGGTGTTTGAACTTTTTCCATATGGGTAGCTTGAGGATCTGCATATTCAAGCTCCATACAGAGACGTGAATGCTCCTTAAATAATTCCTCCAACGTCCGAAATTGATGGTCTCCCAATCTGAACAACTGGCGACGTAGTGAAATTGCCACCAGTGTTCCGCCCCTCTGGTATGCATTTGATAAAGCATCCATGCACTCTTTTGCATACTGGCAATGCATCAGTTTCTGTAGAGGCTTATTACCGATGGTGAAGATGATTTCGTCAATTGCCTCGCAATCATCCTCACAGCGTTTCTGATACAACGCCTGCCGTTGCTCTTCCTCTTCTTTTGACGCACAAGGGTCTGATATTCCATATGGTTCTTGGCGAGGAGTACGCAGCAAGGTGTAATCCAGCTTGAGTCTTGCAAGGTGATGCATAAGACGCCATTTCCAAGGAGTGAATTCTTTTTCATCTCCTTGAAATATACCAACAAGCTGACTACGGCGTTCGATAAGCATCACTGTGGATGCATTTGGTACCATAGGATTTTCCATCCTGTTTTTAGTTTCCGCAACCCGAATTCCATTTCCCGCGGTTACTTGTATTGTCGGAAATTCCAAGGCACTGCTCCGGTTTCTACCAGTCGATACATCAATCTGATCACTACTGATTATTCTGCTGAGTCGATCGCTACCGGATATTCCGCCAAGCCGGGTGCTACCGGATACTCCGCCGATCCGGTTGCTACCGGATGGTTCACCAAGCCAGTTGTTCCCCGACTCACCACCGAGCCGGTCGATACCGGACGCTCCGTTGAGCCGAACGTTACCAGACGCTCTGCTGAGCCGGTCATTACCGGCCGCTCCGCTGAGCCGATTGTTACCGGACGCTCCGTCAAGCCGGTCGTTACCGGACGCTCCGCCGAGCCGGTCGTTATCGGCCGCTCCACCGGGCCGGTCGTTACTGGCTGCTCCGCCACTCCAGTTAACACCAGATGGACTACCACTCCGGATACCACTGGAAGTTCTGCTTCGATCCACGCTCCTAGATCCGGAGGCTTGTCTGCGCCTTCTGAGCTCCATTCTCTCCTGACTACTATCCGTAGCCTGACTGCTCTCCTGACTGCTATCCGCAGCCGACTGGTTCTTCTGATCCATTCTTCAGAATTTGTCGTTCTCGGATATGGGTTGCTGGGCCCATAACCTGTTGAATAGTATTCGAGAGGTTAACTACCTCAAACTATTTATTCTTCTTTTGGCTATCCACCAAAGAACTGTAATTTGGAAGTAAAACTGATCTGTACAAAGCATTCCCTCACTAGTCATTCGTCTGTACATAGTTGTGTTAGCGATTTCTTCAATATTACACATAGCAATGATAGAAACGGTTAAGCCGCGTTAACATTATACAGTTCGGTTCAAAAGTATTGGTAATAAAAATTGCCTTACTCAACAAATATGCCCAGCATATAAAAAAGGCGACAAACTAGAATGTGAGAACTATCGAGCGATCACTATTCTTAACGCGGCCTACAAAGTGCTTTCCCAGATCATCTTTCGCCGTTTATCGCCGCTAGCAAGCAGATTTGTGGGAAGTTATCAAGCCGGTTTTGTGGACGGGAGATCGACAACCGACCAAATCTTTACGTTGCGGCAGATCCTCTAAAAGTGTCGTGAATATCAAGTCCCTAAGTCCCACGTATTAATCGATTTCAAGGCCGCTTATGATACTATTGACCGTGAAGAGCTATGGAAGATTATGGACGAGAACGGTTTTCCCGGGAAGCTGACCAGACTGATCAGGGCTACGATGGATGGTGTACAGTGCTGCGTGAAGATATCGGGTGCGTTAGCGGACTCGTTTGAAACTCGCAAAGGACTTCGACAAGCCGATGGTCTTTCGTGCCTCCTGTTCAACATTGCGCTAGAAGGTGTTATCAAACATTATGAAACATTAACATGCGAGGAACGATCTTCAATAAGTTCAGCCAGTTCATCTGTTTCGCTGACGACGTGGACATTGTTGGAAGAACGTTTCAGACCGTGGCTGAGCAGTACACCTGGCTGAAATGTGAAGCAGAGAAGGTTGGATTAAAGGTGAATACGTCGACGACAAAGTGTCTGTTAGCTGGACGAATTGAGCGGGAAGGGCTCTCATAGGCAGAAGCGTAACAATCGACGGAGATGAGTTCGAGGTGGTGGATGACTTTGTGTACCTCGGATCATTGGTGACGTCGGATAACAACTGCAGTAGCGACATTCTTTGGCGTATTATTGCCGGAAGTCGTGCTTACTACGGACTCCATAAGACCCTGAGGTCGGGTAAATTTCACCTACGTACTAAATGTACCATGTACAAGACGCTGATAAGACCGGTAGTTAGCTACGGGCACGAGACGTGGACGATGCTCGAGGAGGACCTGCAAGCCGGGACGGGACTTGACAATCGAGCTTCTCACTCTTCTTAATGTTTTTGAAGAATGCCCTTCGGAAACTTGTGCGTGTTGTTTGACGGAGTTGACCAGGGATGCCAGGAATGTAAAATATTTTTTCTTTTTTAATTTGGATTTTATTCGGAGTTTCTACTGCAGTTTAGCAGCGTGTACATCATTTTGCTCAAAACAATAAAAACAACCATAAACAAACCACAATATCCATCGCTTTAAACACGCAGTGCACTAAATTTTACAACTTTCTTTCTGCAAATATAAACAATTAACAATACCATTGACGTCAACATTGATTCCGGCATCACTGCCAGCCAGATTGATGCGATCCCTTTGTCCTTTTTATTCCACGATTGCTACTGTCAAATCGACCAATCAGAAACTGGCTCGGATTTGACAGCAAATTGGCTCGAAATCGCTACTCGATTGTCAAGTCCCGTCCCAGCCTGCAAGCACTGGGTATTTTCCAAGGGGGGGGGGGGAGGTGGCTGTCAAATACGAACAATCGTCGCCTACATCGCATAACTAGTTCCAAACGTAAACAAGCCATAAGAAACCTACAGGGTTTGTTTACGTTTGGAACCAATATCATACAAGAATGATCAGTAGGCTGATTTGACAGCACGTCCCACCCCAGGTGTTTTCGAACGACGAGTGCTTAGGACCATCTTTGGCGGGGTATGTGAGAACGGTGTATGGAGGCAAAGGATGAACCACGGCGCAACTCTATGGCGAACCCTGTATCCAGAAATTTGCGAAGGTGATGGGCGGGACACGTTTTATTTAAGAATGCCGGACAACAATCCCGCAAAAATGGTGTTTGCCTCGAATTCGGCCGGTACAAGACCAAGAGGAGCACAGCGAGCAAGGTGGTTAGACCAAGTGGAGCCAGGATCTTGGAAGTGTGGGACGGTCAAGAAATTGGAGACAAGCAGCCATGGACCGTGTGAATTGGCGTAACATTGTGATGCAGGTGCAATCCTGAGGGATGTCGGACCAGGATAAGTAAGTAAGTATTTGCACATAAAATTCACTAAAGGTAATAAACCTGCCTAGCTGCCCAATGTAGGTATTGAGTGAATGGAATTGAATCCCAGATCATCACGGTGCTGACTCAGGTGGAACTGTGACAGCACACCATATCCTGCTGCTTTGGATCGTATCTTATCTATAATAAATAGAAATTCAAATAAATGTCTGACCCTGATTACAAATGAAAAACTGATCTTACTACAACTAACAGTCCGTCGATCCAATATTAATGTTAAATTACTATGTACATACGACTAAATTTCACATAATTAAATAAACTATTAAACTTTTGCTTCCGTCTGAGTTTTTTTTTTTTTTGAACGTTTTCCTCTGCTTTATTTTTTATTATAAGCATTTTTTAAAACAAATTCAGCTCAGGATTATGAATGGTGCACGATTTAAAATGATATCAACTTCATATTGATTTTTTTTTTGGAAACATACAAAGATTCTGTTTAGGTGAACAGCGTTTGCAAATGAACATCAACAACAGATGATAGTAATTAACAACAAATGTATGATCAAATTGACAACATATTAGAAGACAAATGATGTTAAATTATTAGTTTTTACATAAAGTCATACATTTTCGAAGCAAAATAAAACTATTTAGTCTGCTAATCCATGAAAGGTGAATGAGTTTATTAACTAAATCATACCGGACAGAGAACGTGTCAACGCAAGTAGTTGATCACTCGATTAATGGTAGCCAGAATCACACAGTAAACAGGGATATCTAAATTAGTTCTAAGCCATAGACCTGCGTTTCTACAACAAAATAATTAAAAAAAAACTACTTTCCCTCCGTAGTCACTAGCCCCTCATCATAATCTAAGTTTTCAGATGATCCCTCATCGTTCAGGAATATCAGATGCTTCAACGACCTTGGCAATTTCTCAAGCTCTCCTCGTCCGAACCTATTACCCTGCACATGAATCTCGTTAACTCTTGGGATTGCTCTCAGAAAACCTTCCGGCAAAGTGTCCAATCGATTGTTACTCAAATCCAACCCTATCAAGTTGGTGGGAATCATTTCATCCGAAGGCAACAAGATACTTCCGGCTGATGAAATATTAAGTGATACAAGATGCTTCAGTTTATGAAGTCGATGCAAATCAAAGTCAAGCAGCTTATTGTTCGATATGTCAAGTGTTTCCAAATGTGATAGCTTGAATACGTCGCCTATATTGCTAAGCTTATTGAAGCCTAAATTCAGTGTTCTCAAATTGTACTTTTCCGAAGAAACGAGATGAATTCCTGAGATTCGATTGACTGAAGCATGCAGTGTAAGCAGATTGGAGTGGATGAAGCAGTCCGTTAGGTTGTTTCCCGTGACATCTAACATTTGAAGACTCGAGTGATTGAGAATGAAATCTCGTTGGACAAAGTTCAATTCATTCCATGAAACGTTCAAGCTCTGTATTGACGGTAGATTCAATTCTGATGGGATTTTCGCGATTCGGTTAGTATCCAAGGAGAGAACTTTTAATAAAGGAAGGGAACTGAAGGTCTCAGGCAAAATTGATGTAATCTGGTTTCTGGCCAATGAAAGTTGAGTTAGCTTTGTTGTTGCCTGAAACCATCTAGGATTCACCGTGCCTAATTTGTTCCCAGATAGATCAAGATGTTGCAAATCAGCACAATCATCGAAAAAGTTGGGTGGAAATGACACAATCAGATTGTTGGTTAGTGCCAAAGTTTGCAATAATTTTACGTCATGGAGGAAAAGACTTGGAGAATTATTTATTTTCGTATCTGAAATTGTTAACTCCAGTAAATTGGCAAATCCATTCAGAAAAGATTCATCCAGTGATTCCTTCCTCAAGGAGTTAATATGAAGTTTTACGAGAACAGCTCGATTTAAGGGCAGCAGGACGTCCACACTTGATTTCAAAGATTCTAACTGGAACTCCTGTGATGTATCAATCGTGTCCTCGGAATGAGGCACGATTTTATTGTGATCTAACTCGAGCTGTTTCAAACCAGCATTTTTTATTAGAGATCCAAAATCAATAGTCGTGAGATGATTTTTAGATAGTTTCAATATTTCTAGAGATACAACTCCGTCGAAAACATGCGAAGAAATTTCATGCAAAGAATTATTACTGAGGTCTAGTTCTCTCAAACGATGAAGATTGTGGAAAGATCTCTCAAAAATTTCAAAAATACCGTTATCCTTCAAGATCAAATGCTCAATAGATGGTTGATTTTTAAATGAACCTTCATTGATTTGCCTGAGCTTGTTACCAGCCAAATTCAAATACACGAGTTTAAGCCCTTGGAATGTATATTCATCAATAGTTTCCAGCAGGTTACATTCAAGATTTAAAAATGCAATTGCCGATCCATAGAAAGCACCCTCTTCAATAACCGAAATCTTGTTAAAGGACAATTCAACCGAGTTCAGGTGAAATAGCCCCGCAAAGGTGTTGCCTCTAATGGTTGTAAGTGAATTGCGTGATGCTGTGATGTGATGCAGTTTTGGATTAGCTTTAAACAAGGTAATGGGAATCTCAGTTAATTGGTTATAGTCGAGGTATAACTCCGAAAGGTCGATGAGCCCATCAAACGCATCATCCTCCAAAGAAATAATTTTGTTTCCATACAACAATATCACTGAAATGTTTCCTGCTTCACTGAAGGTGCTAGATCTCACAATTTCAATGTGATTATTATGTAATCTTACATCACTACCTAGCTTTTTCCATATATTTCTTGGGATTGTACTTATTTGGTTTTGACTTAAATCTAATTCAATTGAATCACTTTGGACCTTCAACAATGCTGTAGGAACGTTCGCCAAGCAGTTGCCTTTGAGATTCACTATGTGTAGATTCGTCAAGGCGTTAAACAATCGATCGTTAATACGCTTTATCTCATTGCCTTGTAGATGAACCTCACTCAACCGATTCAAATTATTAAACAATCCCAGTGGGAGAGCCTCGAGAAAATTTCCAGATAACAGAATAACCTTCACGTTTTCAAGTCCTTGAAACGACCCCGGACTGAGCCGTTCGATCAAATTATAAGAGACATCCAACTGTTCCAGCGATGTCAATCCTTGGAAAGTGTCATGTCCCAGTACTCGAAGAAAATTTTCCCTCAAACCCAACTCCGTCAGATTCGTCAATAGTCGGAAAACTCCACCAGTCAAACGTTCGATTTGGTTGTCGCCCAAGCTCAAATACTCCAGCTCACGAGGAATCCAGAAATGGTTTCGGTTTATCTCAGCGATTGCATTCCCATGCAGCTCTAGCTTCCTCAGTTCTGGACAGTTCTCAAAAGCATGCTCAGGCAATTGTTTCAGATTGTTGAATGAGATATTCAAGTTCCGTAGCTGGTTCGTATCAGCAAAAATACGCTCCGGGAGATTGGTGATCAAATTGTAGGAAAGGTTAACGTCTTCTAAATCTGCACATCCCTGGAATGAATCCTGGTGCACAGCTTTCACTCGCAATTCAGCCAGATTCACAGAACGGATTTCATTGAGATTTCGTAACAGTGCCGGTGAAATGAAATCGATGGAAGATTCGATAAATTTGATCGAAGATACGTTTGCCACCGTAGGTAATTGCAACGAAACAGCACCATCCTTGTCCGAAGTTAGGTGAACGGAATGAAAAACGCACACGTCATCTGTGTTCACGACACATTGAATCGATTGGTTCGCCGACACGAAATGCTGACTCAAAAGAACTATCACCCATGAAGCAAATCTGAAATTATTGCAAGTTTTAAGCTTACGGGGACTTCAATTACCGATTCAGTTTACTCACAACGAAAGAGGCAACATCTTGAATGCGATGCTGCTTGGGTGAAGTCCCACTAAGAACTGTAACACCGTAACACGTTGAACGAATTAATCAATCGCGAACAGTTGTTTGTAAACATAAACGCTCATCGATTTGATAAGGATGTGCGTACTTATGCAACAGAAGGGGATTGGTGCCTTATCAAGCGTAATAATAACTCAAGTTAAAGATTTCTACTACCGTGTTTGGAAATATGAGATAAGTAATTGAGGTGATCATTTAAAAAAGCGTTTAAGTCCGAATTTCAATAAAATTTAAATATTCACTCACATAAATGCCTAGCGGCATTGAAAGCTGTACCACCCATTTCAAGATCACTTCCGTTCTTTGAAATGTCATTTACTCAATGCCGTGCTCTATTATTTTCATTTCATACCGTCAAAAAACAGTTTTTATTACGAAAATCAACCTGTGGCAGTTTATCCAAGAACAACAACTCAAGGCATTAGTTTGCCGCAGTATCGTAATCCGGGGGCAAACTGATCACCGGGATGAAATTGATCATTATGGGTTGCGTTTTTAGTCGTCACGTATGATATTGTTCGTGATAGTTATCAAGACGATTCTTGATAACATTTCATCATGTGACTCCAGTGATTGCTTTGACGAGTTTCTTAAAACAAAAACTTAGATTTTACTCCATAACTTTCAAATTTATTTAGCTGACGTTCAATAGCATTCACTATCAGCAAAATGAAGAAAACGAAGTTGCGAGCCGTAGGAGTAATCGTTCTATCCGATCAACAACGAAACGGCAGAGGATTGGATCGTTGGGCAGGTGAATGTAATCAGCCGAACTAGCCCCGACGTCAATACGCCAGTGTTTTCGGTCAAAGCTCCAGTGAAGCAACGGACTTCTACCCCAATCCAGGACGAAGTTTTGGATCTACTCCGTCTCCAGAACGATCCCGTTCCATTCAACGATATCGACCTTACTACTGGAAGTACCATGATCGGCGACAACGGCGACAACGAGCTCGTTGGTGAACCTTCAATCGATACGAAATGTATGAATGATGAACCCAAGCCGATCGTAGCACGCACGGGGACAATACCAAAACTTGTGAGGAGAACGGTGGTACCGTGAGTGGAAAAGCAGCAGCAGTAGAGCAGATGATGCTATTGCAGCTTCAACAATTTTCACAGATAGGAAGCGAATACGAAGAAGCAGTTACAGGAGTTTGCTGAAAGGCAGTCCGCCATGGAAGTACTCCCAAGTAACAATTTAGGTTTTATAAGGGTTCTGTAGACCATGATTAAGACTTGTAGCAGACTTTTAAACCTCCATAAAACTTGCAATGTTACTTGGGCTAGGTCTAGTAAAAGGTTATGGTGCCTTGTAGTCCATTCATATTTAGGCAGACATCCCTAATTTCAGTGCGATACTGTTTTTAGTTTTGTTTTGACAGCTGCTTGTTGTTGACGTATTTGGCATCATATTGAGTATGGATAAATACGATTTTCGTTCTCTCATAAAACATTATTTTTGAGAGGCAAAACGGCGAAGGAAACAAAAGAAAAGTTGGATGAATATTATGGGGCTAATACTCCGTCAGATTGCACCGTCAAATATTAGTTTCGAGAGTTTCGTGGTGGACGCAACTCCACTACCGATCAAGTTTGCAGCGGCAAGCCCTCCGATGCGGTTACAGAGTACAATGTCAAAAAAAAAATACATGAAATCAAGAACAACATGTGAAAAGGGCATACAAGCTTTTTCTAAACAAACCTTTGTAGGCCCTTTTCTCACCAACCGAGGGTCGCCCACGCAAACCAGCAATATCATCGGGAAGGGGAAAGTGTCCCCTAGTGATGTTATAGGTTTGCGTTGGTGTCATATGGGTGGCGAGAAAAAGGGCATAAGAAGGTTTGTTTACAAAAAGCTTGTATGCCCTTTTCACATGTTGTTCTGGAAATGGTGTTGGCTGACCAGGAAGTGAAGGTGCGTGAGCTAGCAGATACCGCAATGATTAGTACAGAGCGAACACGCCATATTTTGGGCGAGATTCTGCATATGAAAAAGTTAACGTGCCGCTGGGTGCCGCGCAAGCGAACGTGAAAGCACTATGAAAGAGTGTTTGGACTTGTTGATGCGGAATCAGGCGGACTTTTGGTGTAAATTGGTAACTTTTGGTGTCGGTTGGTAACTGTTGATGAAACCTGGATCCACTATTACACCCCAGAGAACAGAATGAGTGCCCGGCAATGGACTGAATCCGGCACGAGTGCTCCAAAGCGGCCGAGGGAGACTCGATGGTTCAGAAAGGTTATGGCGTCGGTTTTCTGGGATTGTCATGACATACTCTTCGTGGACTACCTCGAAAAAGGAAAAACCATCAACAGCGAGTATTACTGTGAACCGAAATCGCTGCAAAACGGCCTCACATGAAACGAAAAAAAATGTTTTTGCAATACAATGCGCCGGCGCACAAGAGCATCGCAACCACGGCTAAAATTAATGACTTACGGCTCTAATTGCTTCCGCATTCACCGTATTCGCCCGATTTGGCTCCCTCAGACTATTATCTCTTCCAAAACCTCAAAAGATGGCTCATCTATAAAAAAAATTTCAGCTCACGTGAGGAAATTACCGACGCCGCGGAGGAGTATTTTGCAGACCTTCCGGAAAATTACTTTTTCGGACGGGATCATGAAGTTGGAAAATCGCTTGAATAAGTGTATCGAGCTTAAAGGAGAGCTGCTGAAGAACAGCTGAAGAACTAGCTTGAATCGTTGAGCCAGCCGAATCCACCCCCAATGCGACCCCACCCTCACGCATACCCACATTCGCACCAGGAGCAACTGGACCATCCAGTTCCCAGGGATAACAGGTTTGTCAACAGTCCATATCCGGTAAGTGATGCACCACCTATTTCAGGGGTAATAAAGGTAGAACCTCAACTAAACTACCAAAATTATGGCTACTTCAAACTCTGCACCAATATCACCGATAAAACCTCCAGCACTTCCTTCACGCATGTGTCAAGTGGGGAAATTCATTCCTGCGTCTGCTGGTCACGGTTCTCAATACGAAGTGCTTCGTCCAACACAGCAACAGTTGGGTACAAAGATGCACAGCAAAAAAATATATTTTAATATCGCATCAAAGTAGATGCACTTCAATCGAGTCTAAAATATTTTCTAATATTACTTTGCAAAAGGGACAAAATTATCATTAATACAGTGCATGAACTGACATAACGTAAAAGCACTGCATTTGTTTATTTTTGTGGTCATAAAAATTACATGATATGTTCGACATGATTGAAGTGCATCATCTTGGATGTAATATTAAAATTTATTTATTTTTTTTGTGTGCCATGAATCAGTTAAGACCATTACAAAAGTTAAGGGGGTATTCCCGATCTTTTTTTTTCAAAAAATCAAATTTTTTTTTTCACGTTTTTTTGTACTTTAGACTATATACTTTCATCCCCCCAAGCCGTTTTCCGATCAGCGAATTCGGTGTCCAGGCATAGCTGACTAATGGTAAGAACCCCCAAATGGTTTTAACTAAAGTCAAAACTTTAAACGCGTTTTTCTCGAAACCACATTTTTTTTATCGGGCGAAGATTTTTCTCAGAAACTATAAGAGATATTGACTTGAATCTTTGCGCATTTTGTTCCTTATTAAATTCTTTGGAGCTTCTCCCACTTTCAGCCAAAAATATTAACATTTAACATTGTTTGAAGCACCTTAAAGTTGCAAAAAATCGGGCTAAAAATCGCCTGTTTTTTCATATGGCCGCCATTTTGTTAATTTGCAAGATTTTTTGCTGCCAACGGGAGAAGCTCCAGAGAATCTTATGCAGATTATTAATTTCATCACGAAATCTGTTTCAGATGAAGCCGTTCCAGAGAAAAGTCTTCGCCCGTCCAGGCGTTTGTGGCGAACAGGGGTCTGTTTGTCGCCATTTTGTAACGTCAATAATGTCTTTTTTTATGTCGAAAAAAATTTATTTGTAAACTTTAATGTTCAATAAACAAGAATCCCAAAGAGTTAGGCGCATTACTATTCATTTTCCTTGAAAAAAAAATTAATTGAAAAACAGGCCGAAAAAAGGCAAAAGATTGGGAATACCCCCTTAAGGGATATCTTGCAGAAGAAAAGCATTTTGGCCAGTTTGAATATTGAATAGTGTAATAATCTGCAGAACAATCATCAAACAGAATATTAACATTGGAATTGATTTGAGCACTGCACTGGACCGGACTCGGAAAAAATGAGACACACGAAAATGATCACCAAACATTCATTTTAAATCGGCTACTTCTCAAATTTTCAGGGATTTAATAACTATATATTAGCTATGTTTTGGCATAATTTATTTATTGAATTTCCTCCCCCAAGCTGAATGCTCGTACATTTCTCTTAACACTGATCATGAGATCTTGGGCGAGGCTTTGCCCATCTTCCTTACACAACTTCTCCCAGTTTTTCTTCAAAGCTTCATCGGTTTTGAATGTTTTTCCGCTTTTCTTCAACTTCTTCTTCATTATTGCCCAAAACTTTTCGATCGGACGAATTTCTGGTGTATTTGGCGGGTTCGCCTCCTTCGGGACCACATTAACGCCCTTCGCTTCGTACCAATCCATTACAGGCTTGGCGTAATGGCACGAAGCGAGATACGGCCAGAAC
The DNA here is from genome assembly GCF_037179485.1 of Ochlerotatus camptorhynchus. Classification (NCBI taxonomy): domain Eukaryota; kingdom Metazoa; phylum Arthropoda; class Insecta; order Diptera; family Culicidae; genus Ochlerotatus; species Ochlerotatus camptorhynchus. The sequence continues at coordinate 315,967 of NW_027040795.1, read as the reverse complement.
AGCGTGGGACCACGGTGAGAGCGGAGGAAGGGCAGCAAGCGCTTCTGCAAGCATTTCTCTCGATAAATCTGCCCGTTTATGGTGCCGGTTGTAACGAACGGCTTGCCTGCCACAACAGGTACTTCTTCGCGAATTTGTCCATCTTTCTCTTCCGGAACTTTTCCGGAACCTCCATGCGGGACGTACCAACAAAAAAAACTCGAGGCCGGGGATTTGATCGGTGTCCGCCTTGATGTATGTCTCGTCGTCCATGACGAGACAGCCTGGCTTGACCAGCCACTCACGGTACAGCTTCCGCGCACTCAATTTGGCCACCGTGTTTTGCTTGTCAGTCCGGTTTGGCGACTTCCTGACACGTAGCCCAGCCCACTTCATGGTCTGCTGGACGAACCACTTCGACGAATTGACCTTTTTGGCCACGTCTCGGGTGGAAAGGTTCGGGTTATTCTTAAAGTACTGCCTTATCTTCCGCGCCTTCTCTGGGTATTCCGTTTTAGGTTTTCGGCCGCTTCCAGCGCGCCGCTCGATGGTCTTTGTCTCCTGGAACATCTTTACAACGCGGGACACGGTGGAATGGTGGATACCAAGCCTTTTGCCGATCCATCTGTGCGACTGACCAGGATTATCGATCACCGCGCCCAAGATTTGCTGGCGTAGCTCTTCTTGTTTCGAATGCATCTTGAAAACCACTTGACAGATCGCGATAAAATTTTGCACACCTATACATAACACTCTAAACTAGTATTACCCAAAATTTTATTAATTTTTACCAACGTGATAAAAAGTTACACCCAAAACAAAGTGTCGCATTTTTTCCGAGTCCAGTCTTTATTCCATGAGCGGTGTTTTGCATTAAAATCACCAATAATGAAGAATTTAGACCTACGACGGGTAAGTTTCTGAAGGTCACCCTTGAGAAAATTCTTTTGCTGACTTACGTATTCGAATGGCAAATAGGCAGCAATAAAAGTTTCCAAAACTTTAGTTTCAAATGCAGAAAGAATGATCATTTCTATAAATGAAATAATTTGCGTCCCCTAACCATAAGGTTAACGTTTCAGTTGTAACGGCGATATGCAGGTTATGAACTCTCAAAAAGTTAAATAGCTCGTCTTTGTTATTTTTAAGAGATCGAGCATTCCAATTTAAATATATTTACACTGAAAATAAAATTTCGTTTATACAACGAAATCGCTCGTTCGTTCTACGAATTTATTCGTTGTTTTCTGCAACGAAATGGATTTGTACATTGTATGAAGCTAGTTTCGTTAGAACTGCCACACTCGCTATCGCTACACCCAACCAGCGGTCCACAAGTGTTGGTTGTGGAAACCGAAAAATGTGGAGTGTGTTAGTGAGGCTGGGTAAAAATAACTTCATCATTGGAAGGAATAAATATGACAAAAAATAAAAATAGGCTTCAGACCGGACTCGACTCATGTACCTTGCGATCGTTAGATTTGTGTTTTATTCATCGCTCTACCTGTGCTATGAGAAATGGTATAGCTAAAGACAAATAAGAAGCACTCATGGAGCGGTACTTCGATTTCTCTTGCTTTTTTTGCTGCTTGCATGTATTTTTTTTCTCTAACATAAAACCACCGCGACGAGTAATTTGATTTATTGTGGTAGCTTGCATGTATTGGTCAAACCGACAATATTTCTAAAAAAAAATATCCCATCTCCAATCAGCACTTTAGGAGACAATAAGCGAAGTTGTTGGTTTGATTGTACGAAGATGTATTTGTATATTATACGAATAAGGCGTAATATTGACATTGCGCCAGATGACAGGAAAAACGAATGTTTCGTACCATTTATGAAAGATGTGTTGTATGTACGATATTCATTTTTACGAAACGGTTTTCAGAGAAATAACGAAAATACATTTTCAGCGTAATGATTTAAAATCCATTGCTGAATTTAAAGGCCATGACGATATTATTCGCAAATTTTATTTCAGTTTGAATAGCATCAAACATGGAGTTAGTTTTTAGCATATCAGTAATCATGTAAATTAATGATTTCTGTAAAAATTCCATTTTAGGATCAGTAATGCTTCCTAAGTCAAAATTGTCAAAATTTCCGATAGAATTACGTTGGCTCATAGTATTTTGATTTGTACCCACTGCAATAGCAGCATAGGATTTACTAGATGAACATTGCTAGCAGCGAGGGGAGCAGGTATAGATGAAGAATTTGAAGCAGGAGTGATATTTGTACCTCCGGGTACGACTGTAGAATTTGTTCCTCACTGACCGTTGTTAACATCAGAGGAACTTGTACCTTTTTATTCATGCTTTTAGCTGGCATGTAGCAATTTTTTGTTCCGTGGCCCCATCCCTGGCACTTACGGCACTGGGTGAGGTTTTGGAAATTTTCTCCAGTCTTCCTGAAGTGTTCCCACTTCACTTGGACATGGAGCATAAGGCTAGCTTTTTCCAAGGCCTTAAGGTTGTTTAGTTCACTAGATTTGATGTGTACTGAATAAAAATCATTATAAATCCCGTTGCGCGAATTGCCAGGACGGGATTTCATTTTCATTTTGATTACTGACTGGCACAACTCCAAGTAATTTTGCCAGTTTATTTTTGATCTAATCCAGGGATTCACCACTGGGCAGACCTTACAAGATAACCTTGAACACACGTTCAGTCTAAGGTTTCAGCCAATACAATACGCCCCGACCAATTTGCAGTGAAAACTTGAATTTAACGAGGTTCAAAAGTGCCGCGCAAAGAGCATGGAAATTGGAAGTGGCTACCACAATAGGGAGGACTTTTCCTTCTTGGCATTAAGCCAGGGAAGTTTTCAAGAATTTTTCTGGATGATGGATCATTCATCATTCAATTGATTTCTCAAATTACTTTCATCAGAAGGGAGATCAAGAGATTCCCCTTTTCTTTTGCGTTTCTCCGAATCGACTTCCAAACAGATTGCTAAAAGAATCCGAAGGATCGAAGAGAAGTTGTCTAAACCGATATTCAAGCAGAATTTCCATTGGGTAGGGTTTCAATCAAAGATTGAAGAGGAATACGAAAAGAAGAAGGACGAAAATATGCAGGTAATGTTTTGCACTGGAAAGTGCTGCTTAATTTTTTTGTAGCGTTAGGTAGCAGTAGCACTTCTTTCAGCAAAAATCAATTAGATCCACACGGCAAGAAAGCTCGATGTGGACCGCATCAAATATATTATTGACACTATTCCATGATATTTCTGCTCTCAAAAGGCTATTTTGAGCTTCACGGACTCATAAAGATTTTCAAGACATTATTCAAGCCTGTAGAACTTCAAGATCTTATCCCTAGAATACATTGAGGAATATTAAATATCTTGTGGGAGACCAGCATAGTGTTTAACATTACTATCTCTCACGCCAAAGTCACGAGTTCAAATTTCATCACAGACAAGCCAGGAAGGACACAATACCACTCTTGTGGTGAAACTTTGCCTCCTTGAGCACTGGGTGGTGTGAAAGATAGCACCGTTTTACCACCAGTTCAGTTTCATCCACCTCCCGCATGTGGCCAAGCTTGACGTATTCCTCCATGAAAGCGTTGTATTGCTTACGTTCCTTGGAGACGCCGGTATGCGATGTCCTGAGACTCGCCCAACAGTGAAATGGCATCTTCAACCTTCGGCAGTGAGACGGTGTACCCACCATCCGAACCTCGTTGAACCGTGTTGACATAATAATCTTCACACTGTTTTTCTTCTAGCGAGATAACCTTGCCTGACTCAACCTCCTCGCAGAACCAGAAGCGAGAAATTAACTCATCCAGGCCAACTAGTGATGATATGTTGCAACTGATATGCAGAGAGCGATTTGGTTCTGAACTGCCACCACTAATTATCCATCCAAACACGGATTCGTTTAGGGTTGGAAGATGTTCCCCCAGGGAAATTCTCCGTCCGATTTCGAAAAAGTCGAAAAAGCATTCGATACCTAGCACGAGATCCACTACGGTCGGTTCGAAGAATGTAGGATCCGCCAGTTGAATCCCACTTGGTAGAGTCCACGTATCCGTATTGACGGTGGCTGTTGGAAGATTTACCGTAACTTTTGGAAGAACCAGATAGTTCAATTCACGAGAGAAGTCAGAAACTCGTGACCGCAGTACCGCTCGAATCCTTTGCCGAAACCTTGTAGCCGCTTGACCAATCCCGGCTACCGAAATATCCACCCGATTTCGAGCAACCTGTAACCGCTGACTCATCGCTCCGTAATTAAATTGCTTTCGGATCCCGAGTCCAGTAGAGCGCGAGCTGGATGACGATTTCCAACGTCGTCCTCGATAACCACAACTACTGTTGCGAAAAGCACCTGGGTAGGTCTTTGGTGAGCTGCAGCGGACATTGCAGTTTCCGTGTGGCAGCCACGGAAACTGCAGCGTCCGTTAGCCACTTGCGTATCGGATGAGCTCTTGTTGGTCCTCAGAAGTGAACGATTTGCTGCCCCCAGCAACTGCAGCAACCTTGGTTTCCTATTCCTTCCTCTGCTTGAAGCATACTAAAGTATGGTGACGTCCCTTGCAGTTCCTACAGGAGTATTTTGAATGACAGTCCTTGGCTTGATGTCCTGTCCTGAAGCAGTTCCGACAGAGTCCATTGGATTTTACGAGACCATCCCTGTCCGATACTGCCATCCCCTGGAATTCATTGCAATGATGGAGAAGGTGATCCGAAGAACAGGCAACGCAGCGTCCCCTAGACGCTTGAGAATTGATCGGAGCTGACTTGCACATCCTAGTGGAAGGTTTTGAACGGATTGTGCAGATTCTCGACCAGCTCATCCAACCGGTTGACTATAAAGAGCGGTTGACTATAAATACCACTCTAGTGGTAAAACTTTTGTGACTGTGATAAAAAATAAAAGTACCTTATTGAAACCATTCAATGGTGTGCATTTTGTCAAAAGGCTATCTTGAGCTTCTTGAACTTATAAAGATTTGCAAAACTTCATTGGATCTGTAGAAATTCAATATGTATTTATGTGATGTTGATGATGCGCATGTTATTAAGAGGCTTGCTTGAGCATCATTGACTCATACAGATTTGCAGGACATTATTCAAGACTACATTCTGTCTGTAGAACTCCAAAATCTCCAAAATTGTTAGAATAGCATTAGGCAGAGGGCGACAACGCTGAAGTACAAGTCTTCAGCGAGGATCTCGTAGCAGTGGCAAAACCCGAGCAGGAGAAAATAACTAATGAATACCTAATTCTGACCTGATTCCAAAATTTAGTGCTGATCAGCCTGACATAAGGGGTGAAATATCAAAGATTAATACCAAAAAAATGCATGCAAAATACTTTGTAAATAACTAAAATTGGTATTTGTATACCAAAAGAATACCTGCGTGGTATTATTTTGGTTTTGCATTTGCATAATTTTGTAATGAAATTGTATATTGGGAACATTTTTTTGGTATTTTTTTTTTTTTTTGTATTTTACCTCTCATACATACTAATTTAAGGTATCGATATATTCGTTCCTGTTTGGGAAGGATTGAAGGTGAAGAAACCCGAGCAGGAACGAATATCTCGATACCTTAAATTGGTATGAATAAGCATGACATAAGTGGTAAAATACAAAAAAAATTGTTTGAATGGTGTTTTCGTTAACCTTCCTAAGAAAATTTACATCTTTGTGTACGCTGACGGCATTATCCTCCTGATCCCATAAAGGCACTACGTAGAAAGATGGGCGCTGCCACAAGAGCAGTCTCCCTTTAGACATCACTGGCTGGCTTCCACCTCTCAGCCGTAAAAAATGCACACTAGTGCACATCTGCTCTCACCATCATGCCGTCCTTACCCGAGCAGGAGAAAATAACTTATGAATACCTAATTCTGACCTGATACCAAAAGTTGGTATTGACCAGCATTACATAACAGGTAAAGTACCAAATAGTAATACCAAAAACTTGCATGCAAAATACTTTGTAAATATCGAAAATTGATATTTGGATACCAAAATAATACCTGTGTAGTATTGTTTTGGTATTGCATTATCATAATTTGGTATTGGAATGGTATTGTGGGAACATTTTTTTGGTATTATGTTTTGGTATTTTACCTCTTATGTCATGCTCATCCATACCAATTTGAGGTATCGAGATATTCGTTCCTGCTCGGGTTACACTCCCATCTGTATCAATGGTACAGCTATTCCCATCAGGAGGTCAGCCCGTATCCTCGGAGTTCGAATTGACCGACATTTGACCTTTTCTGCCCACTTTGACGAAGTCAGGAACTCCTGCAAGACACGTCTTAATCTGCTACGATCCATCGCAGGTCAATACCCAGACAGTAACTTACCCATTCGGCTTCGAGTTGCTAGAGCAATTTTGGAATCACGTCTCCTTTATGGAATCGAAGTTACCTGTCTCGCTCGCGAACAACTTATTACAAAACTAGTCTCTATATACCATCAATCCGGCCTACTACCATCCACACCTGCAATTGCAGCTTGCGTCGAAAGTGGAGTACTACCATTCAACCTTCTAGTTACTCAGGCCATCTGCAACCGATCAATTAGCTTCGAGGAGAAGGCAGCTGGCTCAGATGAAGGAGTTTTCCTCCTTACCAAGGTTAAACAACTCCTTTCATCCATTGCCAATCTGGAGCTCCCCTCGGTGTCTAGCATACATTGGTGTGGAGCCAGAGATTGGAATCTACTCGGGCCCATTATCGACTTGGCAATAAAGAAGAAGTTCAAGGCAGGATCCAACTCTACCCTAGCAGGAACGAATATCTCGATACCTTAAATTGGTATGGATGAGCCTGACATAAGAGGTAAAATACCAAAACATAATACCAAAATATGTTCCCACAATACCATTCCAATACCAAATTACGAAAATGCAATACCAAAACAATACCACCCAGGTATTCTTTTAGTATCCAAATATCAATTTTTGGTATTTACAAAGTATTTTGCATGTATTTTTTTGGTATTATTCTTAGGTATTTTACCTCTTATGTCATGCTGGTCAAAACCAAATTTTGGTATTAGATCAGAAGTAGGTATTCATTAGTAATTTTCTCCTGCTCGGGTACGGCACTCGTGAGATCCGTCGCGGAACTCCTAAGAACCAGATACTGCAACCACACTATCCGTTACTCCGATGGATCGGTTTCCCGTGAAGGGGTTGACATGGGCATCACGGGCCCCCAAATGTACGTACTTCATCGACTTCCAGACCAGTACACTATATTCTCGGCAGATGCGGTCTTTGCTTTTATTGCTGCTACCACTCCCTTAAACAATCCGATTGCCATGTTTACGGATTTGTATGGATTCCGGGTCACAGCGGCATTCGTGGTAATACGGAGGCGGATCATCTAGCGGCTTCTGGTCACTTCCCACAAAGATGAAAGACTCAGTACTGTTGCCAAAAAGGAAAGGATTATCCAGAACAGGCTGAAAAATGTATGGAGAGTGATTGTCGAAAATGCAGTTCGCATTCCGGAAAGGGAGATCTACGGTGGATGCAATTCGGATCGAGAGCGCTGAGAAATCGTCCTATCAGAAACGGAGGGGTGGACTGTGACAACAATAGACGTCAAGAACGCATTCAATGAGGCTTACTGAGATGCCATCACCGAAGCGCTGCACAGAATTAAAGTATCTGACATCCTGTATAGCATTCTGGTGAGTTATTTCCAGAACCGAGAAATGGTCTACGAGATAGACATGGGTCAGAGATCGATTTGGATCACGGCGGGAGTTCCACTAGGCTCCATCCTTGGTCAAACGCTCTAGAACCGAATGTAAAACGGTATGCTGTCGCTCAATGTCTACTTAGGTTCGGACAAGCAACGTCGTCCCTCTGTCCGGAATGTGGAAATTTGGAGGAACCGAAACCGGACAGTCAAAGACCCCTAGATTTGAAGTAGTGAGAAAGGAGATTCCTGCCCTTAACGCGGAGAATGTCGTTGACGAAATATGTCAAGATGAGGGCACCTGGAATGCCGTCTTAAATACTGTCGGAGTTGCTAAGTAGAGAGACGATTAGAGTACTAGCAACGCCAGCTGACTGTACCCCATTAGGCATAAATACGTTAGGCATACGGACGTTAGGCATACGAACGTTAGGCATACGGACGTTAGGCATACGGACGTTAGGCATAATGGACGTTAGGCATAATGGACGTTAGACATAAAGTCATTAGGCATAATGGACGTTAGGCATAATATACGTTCGACATAATGGACGTTAGGCATAAAATACCTTGCTGCTGTTCAACTCTAGAAACCTGTTTCGAGCATGGTAAACAATGCTTATTAGAGTGTTGCAAAATTTGAAATTTTCGCTCCACAATACTTAAACGATTCCAAATCGGATCCTGACTAACCTCTCAAAATTTGAACCCATTTGGTGAGAAACTGAGATGGCACAAACCATTTGAAGTTTGTATGGGAATTACTATGGTAAAACCAAGATTTTTGTTCATGTCTATCTAATAATTCACCATATCGGTCTGCTTCAAAAACTTTCAGCTGTACTTGTAGAAAATTTTCCCAGCTACAACTTTGCTCAAGACCACTTTGCAAAGATCGAAAGTTATCAATGGTTCAATGCGCTGATGTCTTATGATCATGCTCAATCAACTGATCAGCAGGCAACATTGGTGTTTCTGGGGCGTTGAATAGGACACAAAAATCATGGCTACTATGTCACACTGCAAAATACAGTGTTGCCTACAGAGCAGCTGCTTGATCATGTCATAAGTTTACCAATCTCTTAAATAAATAATAACTTTTTCCTGTCTCGTTTTACATAGAAACAATCTTCTACAAAGTTGTAGCTGAGAAAATTTTCTATTAGAATGACTATCGAATTGTTTCGCAGCTCAATATGGAAAAAAGACTAGAAGGCAATGAACAAAAAGTTGAGATTTCCCATAGTAGTTTACAAGTAAACTTCAAATGGCTTGTGCGAAGTCTGTTTGTAACCAAAGGAGTTGTAACTTTGGGAGGCTAATCAGAACCCGATTTGAAACTATTTAAGCACTGTGGAGCGAAAAAGTCAAATTTTGCATCAGTCTAATGCTTAAATATATTAGGCTAAGCGTTGAATAAAAAATGATACAAGCACAGTTATAAGCTGTTATAAACCATTATTTATCATATCATAAGTGACGTAGCTACATATTTACTAAGATCCAAGGTTAGTAGCAATAGCGGTTAAATAATCTGGCAATGAAAACTCAGCATAGTTTTGACTATATCTTGAAATCAATCGCATCTAGAAATAAAAAAAAAAACAAATCACACATTTGTTGTAATATATTCTTACACACATATTACAATTGTCAAAGAAGGAAATTTTTTCCTCAAAGAACAGCTCATGAAATAAAAAATGGTGAATTCTGTGGTTTTTCATTCAATAACAAAAAAACAGCTAAGGTTGAATAAAATATGATTCCAAAAAACAGCTCATGCAATGAAGAATGGTGAGTTCTGTGGTTTTTAATTCAATAACATAAAAACATACCTGCTGCTTCCAGGATTTCCTGCCATACTTTTCGATACAACGATTCTGTTTGTGTTGTCATCAGAATGAAAACTAGCGGAACCATCTGCTGATGTGAGGGAGCGATACTTCCATGAACAGTGGCGAGTTGCCGAAACAAACAAGGAACTGTGGCAAACGTACCATCTGTAACCCAATACTTTACCTGTCCAAGACGTCGCAAGTTTTCATGAGTTCCAAAAACTAAGGCTCTTTTATTATTGTCACCGAAGTCAGCAATCAATAGACGGTCCCCATTATCATCCTTCTGGAATTCATCGGGTAGATTATGCCAAACGTTCTTTATGCCCAACGTCCATTATGCCTATCGTAAGGTTTTGTTTTTAAAGCCCAGCTCAGGTTGAGGTTCGCACTGACGAAAAGTTCGGTTTTTCGCATATTTTTTAATTGTACCAAATCAAACAAATATTAGTTTTCGCGTGTGGATAAGTGTAAATTAAGATCTATCACGTCTCCAAAAGTTTTTCTTAGTGATATTGGAAATTAACGTGAAAAATCTGGGACAAGAATTTGTTTCGAGTAGCTGTGGTGTCGCGTCGGTCGGTTTTTCATTTCGCTTGTTTTTGGTGCTTTGCCTGCCTCCCAAAAAAAGTTTTACCGGGTATTTTTTTTTGTGTGTGCTGGCGTTCTGCCTTCCGGAGGATGCACGCGAATGAGGTGTCAAGCAAAAATTCGGTGCAAATGAAAAACTTCGAATATGATTCATAATGTCGTGTTGGGTGGTAAAAACAACGCGGAAGATTTTTTCGATTACCGCGAGTGAACAAACCGGTCCTTTTTCGGAGGCAGAATTTGGTGAGATCCATCTGATTTATAATCAATCATGAATGCATATTTCCATATATTACTAAATACGCGCCAGATTTCGAAACATCACATTTCGAATTCTGGAAGTGTGTTTGCAGTACCATTATTCATATGATAACGGTAGTGTTTACATGCGGGGCTTATTGTATGTGAAAGTAACCTCGGAATGGACGTGAACTACCAGGCATTCTGAAATGGGTTGCTGAATCTGCAGTAGAGCTATCGCTTTCTAACTCCAGGACTAAACTTGCTTTAAATTATTACATCAAGGATTGTTGTGAGCAAATTTCTTCCATAATACCACTGCCGGCCGGTAGGGGTTAGATTGAATACACACACACACAATGTCCATTTTGCCTATCGTACATTATGCCTGGCGTCCGTATGCCTAACGTCCGTATGCCTAACCTCCATATGCCAAACGGCCGTATGCCTAACGACCGTATGCCAAACGTCGTGTACCCACGCCAGCTATAGCTTAGCTTAACCGGCTAGCGTGCATGACATTCTGTATATCGTGTATTCGAACTATAAGATGCTGTCACTGTATTGAAGAGTAGTCTGATTTACTTGTCATAATCCGGACGAATGTTATAAAAATATGAGCATCAACCACAACATCAACTGCAATTGCTCGACCCCTCTACACAGCTGTATTCATCATAGTACATAGTACAATTGCCACAAAAATAATCAAATCTCGATCACTGACCCGAAAAATTACCTATTTTCGTACGCTATCTGCTAAAAATAATCAAAACACGAATCATTTCCGCACGACTTAGAATGCACTACCGTAATGCACCGAATACCAGACAGTCCATAATTCCGGACATTTCATTTATTACTTCATGTTACGTCTACTTGGCATCATAATGAAAAGCGTCCGGATTTATGGACTAAGTGTCTGGATTTCGATTAAATACGGTACCTGATACTAGTTTAACGACATATTCTATTTCACGGAGGCACATTCTCATAAAATTCTAACGCATGCGCCCCCCTCATTTCACTAAATGCGACTTTCTCCACTGGTCATGCATGTTATGAACTCTCAACGAGCTGTGAGATCTTTCCCTCGCAGACGGTGAAAGTACTAACAGTGTGTTTATATTTTTGTATTTTTGCTGGTGTAAGCAAAATGTCACGCGGCTCGCGGCGGTGATGACCGACGTCACTGTATGCATGTGGATGTAGGACGCCATCCGGAACATATGTTTTCGGTTTTCAAGATGCAGATCATACCGGCCGGCGCACGGGCGCATCTGTGACCGGCTGACTTTATGAGTGTTAGTATGTCGTCGGTTCGGGAAAGCGACTCTTCAACGTTTTGTGTACATTTTGCCTAAATTTAATTTCAGTTCATTGTGAATTCTTGGTAGGACCAGACCGACAGCTTCAAAAGGATTGTTAAGCGTTAGTTCAGACTAAAATACCCGATTGTTACCGGGAGAGCAAAATGTTCAAGCTGAGGTAAATGTGCTATATTTGGGAAATTTTCCTAGCGAGAAAGATTTATGAAATTTCATGTCCATTTTTAGCATTTTGGCTCTGTTGCTCGTATCGGCTTCGGCGAAAGCGGATTACGAAGGCACATATAGCTGTTATTCTGGACGAAAGGAGTGCAAATTGACGAATGTCAAGTATGAAACGCGTGACGCAGTCGCAAGCATTACCATTCTGGGTGGCAATGGACCGTTTTTGGATATTGAGTTTGTAGATTCATCTTTCCCGATCATTCCTCCGTCGTTGTTTCGCGATAACGACAATGTTCGGTCAATTGCAGTGAAGGAATGTGAAATTGAAGCAGTAGAACCGAGAACATTCGACAATGCAAGAGAACTGAAATTCCTAAAGATACAGAAAAATTGGCTGACAAAACTGTACAACGACATGTTTAAAGAAACCAAGCTGGCAAAAGTGAATTTTGGAAACAATCGAATCTCAGAAATTGAAGAGTTTACTTTTAGAGGATGTAGAGACCTGGATACGCTGAGGATGTCTAAAAATAGAGTCAAAGTTCTCCCAGTTAAAATTTTCGCTGGACTGAATTTATTGGAAGATTTACATTTAGATCACAACAGAATTGAAGAATTGGAGGAGTATTTGTTCCGAGACTTGACCAATTTGCAGGATTTGGATCTTGAACACAATTTCATTCAGATTCTTAAACCAAATACTTTCTCTGGTCTATCCAACCTACGAAAGCTGGTTCTGAAAGAGAATGAACTATCCTCAATTGATCCTCAAGCGTTCAACCCATTGACCAATTTGGTAGAACTTGATTTGGAGGAAAACAACCTTAAAGTCCTAGCTCCGGAAACTTTTGCCAGAATGACCTACCTTAAGGAGTTGATACTAACCGAGAACTACATCGAAGATCTAAATGATCACATTTTCGATCAAAATGGAATGCTACAAACGCTTGTTCTGAACAATAACTCCATAGAGGCACTACGGCCTGCTCTATTCTCAAGACTTCCCAGATTGGAGCAGCTCTCAGTGCAGTTCAACGAGCTCGCAAGTCTTGAAGATAATTTGTTCTCGAGCAACCAAAATTTGGACACCCTACACTTTGAAGGAAACGTCATTGCCAAGATTGCCCCTCGAGCATTCGCCAATCTCAGACGTCTCGAGATTCTGGACCTGGACGACAACAATATAGCGTCAATTGATGGAGGAATTTTCAGCGATTTGAGCGGCTTGGAAAAACTATTCTTGGAAAACAATCTACTGCGAGATTTGCGAGCTGGATCTCTTCGAGGAGCAAGCAACTTGCGGAAGCTATATCTCAAAGACAACTTGATACGGAAAGTTGACGAATCATTCTTCAACGATGTTCCACAGTTGAAAAGCCTCTCGCTGCAAGACAATCTGATTGATGTCCTGCCTCGGAACCTGTTTTCCAGCCTCGGTAGATTGGAGGAATTATCTTTGAGTGACAACAACCTCGTTGATTTGGAGGACGACGTGTTTCGCGCCGTTGCTGGATCATTGCAGGAGCTTTATTTGGCCAACAATAAACTGACAACCATTCGCTCATCAGCTCTGAATTTGGGTTCGCTGGAGTACCTGGAGCTTGCCGAAAACTACTTGCAGGATCTTCCCCGGAATGTTTTCGAGCACCTGAGAAGGCTGGACTCACTAGATCTAGATGATAATAAGTTCAGCAACATTCCAGAGGCCATCCGAGGTTTGTCCACCTTGAAAGATTTGGAAATAGCAGGTAATCGAATTGCTCGAATCGATGCGCAAATTTTGAACTCGTTGCAAAGTCTCAAGGAGCTAGATTTATCGGACAATCGCCTACCGGACGTCCCCACCGACGCATTCAACAGCCTGCGAAACCTCAAGGAACTGTTTTTGAACGAAAACCGGATCAAGAAGATTGCGGAAAGCAGCTTCATGCAGAACCGTAACCTGAAGAAGCTTGATCTGAGCAAGAATGAAATCGGTGATTTGAATCAGAAAATGTTTTCAGGCCTGTACAACTTGGAGGAACTCAACCTGGGTGACAATCCAATTGGGCGCATAGATGAGTATGCATTCCGGGATCTATCTAGATTGGAATCACTATCACTGAGAAACTCAACCTTGCCGTACATCCAAGGAAGTCCTTTTATGGGGCTTTCTGCGCTAGAAAAATTGGACTTGGACTTCAACAAATTGAAGGAACTGAACGATGGCATGTTCCGAGGATTGGAGAGCATAGAAGATTTGCTTGTGAACAGTAATCCCCTGACGGATATCCAAGTTTCTACGCTTCATCAACTGGGAAACCTTCAAGTGCTTAGCATCGGACCTAACGATATCATCAGCTTTGACAAAGATTTGTTCCGATACTCTTTGCGCTTGGAAGAACTGTACATGAGTGGAATCGAGTTCAGCTCCCTTCCCCGGGGAATCTTCCGTCCTACGCGTAAGTTGGAAGTGTTGTCGATTAATAACAACAAACAGTTAGCGTCAGTTGAGAAAGAATGGTTTAAGGACCTGCCGAACCTCAGGGTTCTCAACCTGGTGAATAACGGTATTAACAACTTTCAACCGGGAGTTTTCGATGACCTGGAGGATCTAGAAAATCTCTTTCTGACCGACAATTCGGTCGCATCTTTGGACGTTAAACTGTTTGCCAAACTTCTTCAACTGGAAGCTTTAGAGCTTGAAGGCATGTCGTTACGATCTCTACCTGTTGGAATCTTTGATAATCTCGTAGATCTGGAGTTGCTGGATTTGAGCAGAAATCATCTGAACTCGTTGAATAACCGAATCTTTTACAACCTCTTCTCATTGGAAAAACTGTCACTTGCGGAGAATGGAATCAGTTCACTGAGCCCAGCATTGTTCGATGGGTTGCGGAACCTCAACGAAGTGGATGTTAGTCATAACGAATTAAGTTCTATAGATCCTAATTTATTCCGTGATTGCTTGAACCTTGAAACACTGGATCTGTCCGGTAACAAATTAGCCGTTTTTGACCTTCCACGAATGAGTTTTGCAAAGACTTTAGAAGAACTGGATGTATCCCAAAATGTGCTTACATCGCTGATCGTAACCGAAGAGGTGTACTCGATAATTGCTGATGACAATCAAATTAGTACGATTGTGATGGATCAATCACCATCATACAATCTGGCGTTGCTGTCCCTTTCGAACAACCGACTCTCGGATGTTTCTCCGATCTTCCGTTTCAACAACCTGATATCGCTGAACATCTCCCGAAACGACCTTTTCCAGATGGATTTCGGTCGGCTGACAAACTCGTTAGACGAGCTGGAAGTTCTAAATGTGTCCAATTGCAAGATTTCTTCATTCGGAGTGCAAGGACTGACCACCCACGAGTCTATGATAGCGTTGGACATTTCTAACAATGAGCTGCCGAATCTGGATTTTGAGATGTTAAAAAATTTCCCGGATGTGGAAACGTTTGTATTCGGTGGTAATCGATTCGATCGATTGGATTTTGATACACTGTTGAATACCTTCAAGGACATGGAGCTGGTAGGAATGCAAGGCACCGAATGGGATTGCGGGTCATTGGACAGAGCTGCTCACATTTTCGAAGACAATGACGTGGATTTTTGGAAGAGCGGACATTTGGAATCATGCAGGGGAAGAAATATTAATGGAATCTGTTGCAAGTAGTGCGTAAAATTAGTGTGCTTCTACAATAGAAAGTAATTTATGGTGTTCTCATGATTGATTTAAGATAGCATTTGAATAAGATGGAAAAAACCAGTGTTGATAGAAAAGATCGCATATCTATCCTGAGTTCACACTGTGCGATTGGTTCCACTTTTCATTGTTCTCTCAAAGAGTGAAGAAAAATCCCATCCAGTAGCTTTGATTTATTGTCGAAAAAATAAACCATTTTTTGTAGCTCATCAATGAATCACTTGTTTTCGGAAACCACGTAAGAGCGAGAAAAGAAACAAAATCTTCACACTCGGCAAGCTGCCATCGCCATCCGGAGAAGCAGCAGCACCAGCAGCGATGGTAATTATGTTCATTATTTTCGTTGTTTGGCCTACCAGCGTTACAAATTTCACTTCTGGGCCCACGGCCAGTTGTGGACCTGTGGTCAGCGTCCGTGGGCTTTGTACTTGAAGGTTCATTCAGCAAAACACCTTAACCACAGTGGCGTGCAGGGAAACAGGGTTATGGGGAACAGCTTTGGGGTTTGGCTATCATGATCTTCTTCCTTTCATTTTTCATACGTCGCAATTGAATTTTGCTCGAGAAAATTTCCGATACAGATGATATGAGGACAGTGCATTTTGAAAAAGTACTTGTATTAAGGGATTGTTTAGCCATATTTGAGCTCAAACAAATGGTCATACTAATATAAAATTTGGTTAAGCATAATGTCATTTTGAAATTATTTTTCAGCGACTCGTAGCCTCCCTTTTCCTCAGCTCGCATACGCCATTGTGGTCCATTGGAAGAGTATCCTAGGCATCATATCTGCTGACCACATCAGCGAAACAGCGCGCTCCTCCGGATCTTTCTCCCATCGCATCGTCATCGTCGCCCAAGCCAAGCCGAAATTCGTACGTAACCAAATTTTTATGAATGAACCAGCCAATTTTATTCACCGCACACCAACCATTGGGAAAATAATTGAATCTGGTCTGCTGCTGTGATTTTGACCTGTCCGCTTGCTCTGTATGGTGGGGAAACACATGTGCCAACACACATCCACGGCCGGCTACACACCCGTGTGTGCCCCGTTTGACCGTTTTTGGACTCTCCGTGGTCTGCTGCATCTTTCTCTTCCTTTTGCCTAGATATTTGTGTGGACCGTGTGTGGATTCCTCGCGCAGCTAAATTCGATCATAATTCATCTATTTATTATACGATTATTAACGGATAATTATGATCATTTTTTAGACGTTCCCTGGCTCCCGCGTATCGCGCAGAATCGATTTTCTCTTTTTTGAGGTGTTTTGGAGCCTGCTATTGGAGTTCCAGAACATCCTGTTTAAACCCGCGCGTTCGCAAGCTGTCTGCCGGATCGATGGTTCCCGTCCCGTGTGCGTGGTGGTGGGACCAGGTCGGGTCGCTTGCGGGATTCAAGCGTAACGATCTCAAACGGTGGCAGCGGAAGAATTACCGAAGCAATTATCGACTGACTTTTTTTTTTCGCCTTTACTCGGGTGAACTGACTGCGTGAAGCGTGTAGTTTTGTTTCCCTCGAATTCCCAGATTATGCCAGATCGACCCAAGGGGGCTATTCTTCAGAGTTAGAGATTTTGTGTTTTGTTGTGAAAGTAATTATCAAAAGCCTACAGGAAGAATGGGAGAAGAACGACTTCTTGGACCTTGCTTTTATAGAAATTTTCTGAATCCGGTGTACTTCAGCGACTGATGATGCTGGCAATTCAGAATGTTTGATACGAGTTGTTTAAGTTGAAAACTCCAAAAAATCACACACAACCTCAAATCAAAAGTTACCTTGTACCGTTCTCAATTAAATGTCAAATTTGTTTTCTAATATTTCTCATGCTGCATTGCAATTTGTGGCACTAAATTTGACAAGTCCTTGAAAAAGTAGTTGAGAAGACATTGAAAACGTCTATAAGATGTTTTGCCTGGCAAAATTCACAGCACCTCATGAAACTTTAAAGCCCGGTCCATTCAAAATTGAATCCACGACAATTGTCTGTATTTCGGGTGTACACACTTATTCTGTTTTTGGCTATCCTGATATTTTGGAATTGATAGACTATTCGGTAAAGTTTTGGAAATCAGTAAATAAAAACCCAATTATTAAAAATTACTCTGAACTTTTAAAGGCTGCAAGTGAAATATTACTGACTTTCAAAAATCTAGTATTATAATATCTCCAGTAAACCAATCTAAGCACGAAGATAAGGGTGCTTCAGTACAAGTTAAAAAAAGAATTTTCGGCACTGGATGCTGAAAAGTAGTTCCTTTCGACACTGTTATTTGAGTTATGAAAAGTACCCCGTTACGTTATTCGAAACAGTGATAAAAAGTGACACTTTTCAATAATGAGTGCTAAAAAATATTCAATCAAAGCCACCCTCCAGTTTGTTTCATAACCCCAAAATATGAGTATGCATAAAATGGTAATGATTTTACATAGTTGAAGATGCTTATTTCAAATAACAGACAGAAGTGGTAATTTTTATACGATAGAGAGAGGAGATGAAAGTATAGAATTGATAGCTCCGTTTATAGTACGGCAGTGTGAAAATTGCAGTAGACAGCGAGCTAGGATATCTTTTAGGAAGGTACAAATCGGTTTTATCATCCCTCAGTAATGATTGATGATTGTTTAGAGGTCACGCAAATTATTTAAAATTTGTATCGAGATTATGGTGAGCTACTATGGGAGATTTTCTTGGAGATTTAAGCATTTCACTAGGGCAGGTGAGCCAGTTTTTTCACTAGCTCCAGTATTTGACCCTAGTGTAGTTATAGCTAATTATAAGATAACATGGATATATTTGACTATTAGCGTCTGTATTTCGGCAGAGCAGCGTGTGTTGAGCTAGAAGACAACATTTTAGTTCATAATCATAATGCTTGTTTAATTAGGTCTCAGGGTTCTCAGGGTTCTCAGCCGTACGGCTAAAAACTGGACAATCTGCTTCGCGATGTTTTTACCAAAATATGCCAATTGTTTGTGCGATTAAGTGAAGTAAGAAGTTCAGTTATGATCACAAAAAACGAGTATTTTCCGAATTATTTTATCCTTTTAAAGGGCGGCCAAAAACTGGTGCATCTAATCATAGTGACACTAGTGTTGTTGAGTGGTAGGGGTTTTGACAATGCCAGTTTGTGTTTAGCTAAACTTCCGTTTCCCCAAAATTATTCACAGAAACTTCAACCTTCCCAAATGGGTCAAGAACAAACCCGTCACGGGACTCACGGGAGGACTCCAAGACTCACGATCCCACCAATCTGTCTGAAAAGGAAGCATTTATCGTTTCGTGATGATGTTTCACCCTACACCTTTATTTTTGACGTCGCTGGGAATAAACGATTTGCACACGGAACTGCGTGTCATCGGTAAAACAAGACTCCAGAACTAAGTGCACAGTTCATTTTGCGTGCCCTGACCTGCTATTCGATGAGCATTGGCCGAATTGAAGACGTTATCTAAATCCCATCGAATTCAACCCACCGGAATGGAGGTCACCTTCGTTGTCGTCTGTAAGGTATACCGGTTGTCCTTTTGACGTAGGATTACGTCTTTCGGCAACATATTGGGGGTGCAATTTCGAAAAAACTGAAATCGACCGCATTACGAAAAGAGGTCAGGTTTTGACCACATATAACTCTGTCAATAGCAGATAGATTTTGTTTGTTTAGAATAAACAAAACGATTGTAAATGTATCTACCAATCTGTTTCATTGAACACTATATTGATTTTCAATAGGTCACTCCCGAAAATTACACAAATGTCCAACTATTGCAATAGTGATCAGAACAACGCATTCCCTAGCACAGATTTGAAAATAGAATTCCATGCGGTCTCACTGAACGGTGCTCATTCAATCACCGTGTGTGGTGGTGTCCGGTCATCGGTGTCAGCAGCAGCAGCAGTTTTTTCGGCGTGTGGCGTTGAACATTGTACACAACGAAAAGCTACCTGCAAGCAGCGTGCTGCAGCCCACATGAGCGTCCATTCACCGAAGAAGGAGGAAGAAGCCTCACCGCTACTGATCGGGATCCATCTTCGTGAGTCGCTGTGGGCCATCTATGCCAAGAGCGTCACCCTCGTTCCAAACAACATACACCTCGCCAGCCTCATCCGTGTTGATGAACACCCTAATAGTTCAGCATTACTCAACCATCACGACAAAACGGACATTTTCAAGTTGAACATTGCATTAGGTCCTAAGTAACATTGATCGATTCTCTTTGTTGACTTTGTCTTTCGTTAATTACTTGAGCACACTGTTTCTTATAATATACTCATTCAAAGTTTCATATTCAAAGAACTAAATTGTTTGAGTTTCACCCATTTTTTTTTCTACCTTCATCGAGCATTATCAAAGTAACCCCAAATCAAAAAACTGAAGCTCGGTCACAAAACTAAAAAAAAATAGTGCAAATGCTTTAATTTCCGTTAAACATATTACTAAAGAATTGACTCTTGGATCCTCAGTACTTGTTTTAAACATATAAAATTTGAAAAACAATCATTACTGTAAAAATTATTTAGAATATACTTTAAAAACCAATCAATGTTACCCCGTTTTACGGTCCTATACTTTTGCTGTGACATCAAAATTACCTTTCGTAATCCTACGTCAAATCTACGGTCGTGTCTTGGATACAACCTTTTACTTTTTTCCATGATTTGATTTCCGTACTGCGTACCAATGCTACCAACGCCAAGGAGGCATCGACCCATCAACTCAAAAAACCGGAGACCATCGGATGGCGTGATCAGAGATTTTATGCTTCAGAAAAACCCGACGGCGCTGACTTGTCCGGTTGTCCTTTAACAGATATTGTTTTGTGATCTGAAAACTCGGGGAAAGACAACGACAGTTTCTACTACGAACTAGGAAAGACTCCATGTGTGCGAAAAAATGGATTGATCATTATTTAACAAAAACGCACTCAAGGCAAATTAACTATCTGTTTACATTTTCCATCATGACCATCCAAAAACATTCACTGCCTAAGCTTGGGCCCTGCGTCTTCTAGATTTGTGCTAAATCATTTAAAACCCAAATTCTTTGACTGTCCAACATACGGGAACATGAGTATAGTACCTTTAGAAGTGGAATAATCTTCACTGATACTATTTTTTTGTAATTGCCTTAATTTTTGAGGTGCATTTCTATCAAAATCAGCGTGGTTACATTACACCTAAGACTACCCGCACCAATGCGTTACTATTCGAGCTGCTAGTTTGACAACTTTAGCCATTGTTATTTTAGTTAGCAACTTTGTTTACGCACCGGTCGTTGCTATCACGATCGTGAATTTACGTTTTCGGCTTTCGCACCGACAGTTGCTAAACTTATCGTTGAACTTCGAACTGAAATTGATCACAGAGTTTCGTGATTGTTTTTTTTTTTCGACAATATTGATATACCTAAGCACGAAGACTGAACATTGAAGGTTAAGATCCAACTACAGACCCAGGTACTCAAGAAACGGCCCTCCGGAAGATCCGAATAGCTCAGCGATTTTTTTTAAATCTCTTGTTGTGATGCTACATGAATGAATTTGAATCTGGGGCCAACATGCGCACATTCGTGGTCACGAAACTCTCCTCTGGGCGATTCAGAACTTCGATAAAAGTGGCCAATTCGTAAAAATGATCGAAATATCGATTTTCGTATGCTCCTCTTACACAGCAAAAAATTCATTTTGATATCACATCCAATATCAAGTCCAAATAAAACTAGGATTTTTATGCGAATTGTCTACTTTTGTGGATTTTCAAAATCTTCCAGAGAACCACACCGCTACCTGATTGCATATGCTAGCCTAGATCATAATTCTACATGTAGCTTCAGAATATGTGAATCGTGCAGTATGAATTGATCACTTTTACGCATGGTCCGGACCTCCCGAAAGACCGGGTTGTGCCAGCAGAGTTCGCATGCTGGTCCCAGATCCAAATTCATTAATGTAGCATCAAAATAAGTGATTTAAAAAATACGGAGCTCAAGGATCTTTTTTATTAATTGGCCCCCTTTACGGATGATCTTTCGAAGGACCGTTCCATGGCCACCAGAGTGCACATACTGGTTTCAAATCCAAATTCATTCATGCAGCATAACAACAAGTTGATTAAAAAAATCTAGATCCTTTTTTACTAATTTTCCACATTTATGGATGTTCTGGGTCTTCCAGAGGAATGCTTTGCTGTCCCTTGCGTCCACATTTTCGTCCCAAATCCAATTTTATACATTTATCACAATGTGCAAATGAAAAACAAAACAAACATTTCATAGATAGCAACGCTCGGGCCGGTTGCTATCGCGCTGCTATATTTGTCAACCCGCTGTTCACCGAGAGGCAGATTATTTCCCGCACTTGAACGCCCAGTGCGGTTACTGCGTTATGGTGGAAGTTGCTAAAATAGCTCTAGCAACGCATTGGTGCGGGTGCTCTTAGCAATGGAAGAATGCTGCGTTGAAACAATCACTATGGCTAAAAACTGCAGCACCCCTACGGCCAATGAATAAACAACTGATGCAAAAACTGGCCGGTGAGCTTGAAGTTTAAAATCAATTATTATGATTATTGTGAATTCACAGATTTCACACCGTTTTACCAGAAGAAGCCCTAAACTTGTTATTGTAGTTTACAATGATGTTTTGAAATAATACAAGCAAATATATTATTCAATTTCATTATTCATATACTGCCGGATAAAATAGGTACGTGTTTTATTTAAATAAAAAAGAGTCTTAAAATCACCACAATAGACCTTATTCAAATTTTGATATATTTTTTTTTCGTAAAGTATTGAGATCTTTAAGTTAAAAAAAATACTAATTTTTCGTGCATTTCAGCAATAATTTTAAAATTTAAAACCTATACCAAAAAAACCAAAATCGAGTGTACTTATATTCAGCTGAATTGTTCATTTGGGGATTTCTTTGAATCTAATATGTAGGGTACATGTCCCTAACCTCGGTCTAATATGAAGCCTTCAATTACATTCTATGCCATATCAGGCATACCATTTGATAACGGCACAAAATCATTTATAAACAAACTTTCTAAGGCCCTTTACACGCGAACCAAAGTACGCCAACGCAAACCAATACCACGTTTGGAAAGGTGATAGTTGCCCCTATCAGCATCTGGTAGAGTAAGTTTGCTCTATCAAATGGTGTAGTTAGTGTGCGTGGACGTGTTGAGATTCATGAGCGTGTTATGATTCATGACGTTTAAAGTAAATGTTTACATTCGGCTCATAGGATCTTTTCACATGTTGTTCTAGAAGAAATCTAGGCTAACATTTGAAAAAGGCGAAATTCCAAAATCACCATATCGAGATAATCGCTTCCAAATTTTAGAGACCTTAAAATTAATCCTTTTTCACGACTTTCCATTTTCTGGATGATTTTATTAGCTTGACATATAGTAAATAGTGTAAATCATCGTGCATCACTAAAAACTCAAAAAAAGTTTTTTTTTGCCGTGAAATTGAGAAGAAACTGTCATACTCCCTGATAATTTCTTACATGTTGTTATCCCCCGGACCTTCCACCCTTTGAACTGCCAACACTGGTGATACGCCGTTAAAATTCACCCTCGGGATTTTTTGTTTGTTGTTCCGCCTTAGTTCTTCGTTCGCAAATTTTGTGAGAGTGGAATAACGCCCGGAGATTTTTTTTTGGTCTTCTTTTTGTTCGTTGTTTACACTGAAATATTAATGGGATGAATCGGGTCTGTTACTACAGAATCAGTACGTTTTGCATATTAAAACAATATAATTCGTAGTTTTGGTGCAAGGCGTAACAACCAGATGTATCATAGAGTTGAAAATTGGAAATACGCAATATAAAAGGAAACCTTTTTGATGATTTGAAATATTTTTTTTTTTTTCTGATCACGCCTTCCTTCGGATGGGAAGTAAAGCCGTTGGTCCCCGGTTCATGAGTTGATGGGTCGATAGGTAGGGTCCAGGTGTGGGAGCTGCCTTCCTGGCACGTCGGTAGCATTGGTGCTCAGCACGGAAAACAAGATCGACGGAAAAAACAAACCAAAGGAAAAAAAAAAAAATGATATTTTTTCTACTTTTTCGTGTTTATCGAGTAGTTTGTGAACTTTTCTCTCTATATGTGGCAAAATATGGGTTTGTTTTCTTTTTACATTTTGGCTCTTCCACCCCTTTCATATGTTAGTCTAGAAATAGTCCGAAGAGCCCAATCGGAATTTTAGTGCACGGCCGATGAGATCGACTAAAAATTGAGTGGTTTTGACTGAGTAATATGTTTCTTGTTCTTCATCAGAAATCTACTCGAATATAAAGAAAATCGACGAAAATTTTACTAAGACTCCTCATATTTAAAAGGTTTTTAATCGAAAACCGAGGAAAATTTTACTCAGTCTTTGAGTAACCTGCGAATTTGAGTGAACGGAACTCAAATTTGAGTCAAATTTGACGGCCGTGTGCCTTATGAAGTTAAATAATATTTCTAAAATATACTGAATAATTCTAAATCTTATAAATTTGTGTTGAAAATATCTTTCCATTCGTTTAATATTGATTTTTGGAATCAACATCACTGTTACTGTTACCCAGTGACTCACAATGATAAGAGCGAAATAGATTAGTATGTTTTAACAGCACCCTCTTTTGAACAGCAATAACATACAGCGACACTCTCTAACACACTTTCACCAGTGATGATTACAAGCAGAGTTCTGGATTTTCGAAACAAGGTAAAGTAAATGAAGTTTCGCAGCATTATCATTTTCGCGTAAGTCATTATGTTTCTTGTTATCGAGTTACGATGAACATTCCTCCTGTCAAACATTACATGGCTATCGCTTGTTTCGTTAGCCAAGATCATCAGTTCATTGTATTTGAAACAAAGACTTCTTTCAATTGACGTAATGAATTACTCGAAAACTGCTTCCTTCGTTTCTTCCACTGTCACTTCAATTCGGGACTCATTCGACTTGTCATGCGTCACGTCATCGGGCATCAAAATATAGTAACCGGATAGTATCCGCACAATATCTATTGCCGATAGGGGTGGTATACGGATTATATGTAGTAATATTTTTTTTAAATTTATATTAAACGAAAATTAAATTAACGAGGGCATTCTGAAGTCCAAGATGGATATTTTTGGAACGGGGACGACGCAAAGGTGCCGAAAATCGATGTCCGATGTCATTTTGCAATCCAAGATGGTGGCCATCGGGCTCAGGAAAAGTCTAAAATGGGTATTTTTCGAACGTAGATCCCGTAAATCGATAATTAACGCCATTTTGGAATCCAAGATGGCGGCCATTGGTTTTCGGAAAACGTGTCAAATATCCTAACATAGGGATTTTTTTTTCGGAACGGGAACGACGCATAGATGCCGAAAATTCAATATGGCAACCATCGGTTTTCATAACATAATATTTCAAAATGGCGTCGGTCATCGATTTCCAGCCTCTTGACGTCACCCGGATTTCAAAAATACCCAAAAAATATAATATTGATAGGTAAACAAACCACCCGACAATGATAAATTTGACATTACGTGTACAGATCTATGCGCATGAACCGCGTGAACAATCAACAAAGGTCAGAAAACTGTGCGAATTTGGATCGAACAGCTTCGCTTCAATGCGAACGTAAGTTCATTTGACAATGAAAGACGAGATGAACACGTGTGTCAAGCCAAATCAAACAGCATGAAAACTGATCGTTTCTGTGGTTCTGTTGATGTTGAAGGGGATCTGCTCGAAAAGAAGACAGAATAACTTTCAATTGAAAGTGATGGTTAACAGCTTCTTCAGCTACATTTTCATAGCAGATGTGGTATTCGTTTTTCATTAATATTGTGTATTATTGCTGAATAAATTAGTTTAATGCTTGATAGGCCGAAGTGAGAGCCTAGGCTGACATTCCATCCCATAACCCTACAATAATATCATTCTTTCCAGTTTTTTTTTGTCACATAGCAGAAAAGCTAGCTAAAAAGTAATCGACTAATGTTTTTGTTAAGTCTACTTAGGCGCTACACACTTTAAATCTACTTAGGCTAAAGACTACTGATTGCTTATCGAAATCACGAAGTTATTTCGATTTTTTTTTTTCGATATATCGACATAAGGCTAATAAATCCAGATAAAGGTGGGTGTTTATAAAAAAGCAATACTAAAAACAGAGCCATTATTAAGCTATACAGAGCTAATAACGGCATACTTAAGATTTAAAAGCTTTATATTAGTCGTTGAATGCTTTGTATAGCCCGCCATGAAATAGCTTTGGAATTCTATTCTGGATCACGACCCCTACGTGTGACTAAATATAACGACTTTGATATTACGGTGCATGAAAATCTAGTTTCTGAAATTCTCTGAAAATCAATTAGCTCAAATCTCCTACGGCGACTGATTCCAATTGTGCGGTACCAAACGGTTGCATAGTTATTGCCCCTCCTCTGTATTATACGCTTCACGTGAAAGCAATCGTTGCTCACTAACAAGGCCGGTTCATCAAAACCATATGTAGTCCACTTCCTCATACCGAGGTAGGTCACACTAAACTTAAATGAGAGCCCTCGAAAAACTAGGGAAAAAATCAAACCAATTCCAATTTTGAATTGCACACCACGCGTGGGAAAATGTTCGAGGATGAACCTCAGTAGTGCAGAGGAACAGTAGCGCCAGCAATTCGAAAAACCGAGCATCCAGAAGCATGTGAGCTTGAAAAATACAAATTACTAACGCAGGAAGAAAGAGAAAAATGCGCCTTCTCCTAAATACTGATTTCCCTCTAATTGAGCTTCGGGCTGAATTTTCCGTTAGTGGGAAGCAGCGCCCCAACCGCGCAAGAGTGTGGCGTCCGAACGGAGAGAAACAGGCTTGCTTACGGTTATTTTTGGCTGGAAATCAACGGAAAGCCCCAACCGAACCACGGCACCCAGACGCCTGTTCAGACGCCCTGGCCAAGACCAAAGAAAGAAACTCCCAGCCTAGAGCTCTACATAGAAGAGCATCGCATTGGCCCGATATGGCAGGCGAAAGACGAAATAGATCCAACCTAATTGATTGAATTGGTGCAGAAAATCGCTAATAAATAATTCATGACAATTGCGGATTGGCTCACACTTGACTTCGTTTGCTACCGGGCTTTGGTGGAAGATTCGAGCTATCCGAAACTCGACGAGAAAGAGATGGGCGCGTATGTTGTACGAATGAGGCAGCAGAAAAAAAATCAAAGCAGAAGCCAGAGCGTACAGAATAAAAATCGCTAATTAAATCAATTTTGAAATTGTGGTGAGAAAATTTTCTCACGCAGGTTGTTCGAAATTATTGTCTGCTGACTGGCTGTCTGACTGCGGCGTGGCCTATTCTCCAGCATCAACGGAGTCTGCTACCGGGCTTACCGGTAGCCTTCGGGATTGGAGAAAGATGCAAATCAAGGCGACTGTGTCTTGGCCCTAAATGAACCAAACCTATGATCCATCAGTGCCAGAGTTTGCCCTCGCCTTGACTCGAATGATCAACTCGTTGTGTTCAAATGCTGTTGCTGCTGCAGCAGATCATGGAAGGAAAGTTACAAATAAGAACTGGAAAGGCAGAGGAATCAAATCGTAATGAAAAGAGAGGTGAGAAAGAAAAAGTCATCCTCCAATGGAGTAAACACATTGATTTTGATTTTTCACACGTTTAATTCTGATGTTCCCAACCTTTCCATCTGGCTGGCGTCTAGTCTGGAGCTGGTGGTTGGTTGGAACCGATGAACCGAGTCTTTGTTGGACTGGTTCAGCAGACAGTTTCAGGGAATGAGTCTCGATCAACCCATTGTATTGGGTAGGTAGGTAGGTAGGTATATCTCAAGTGGCGCTTATGACGAGACGAGAGGATAAGGAGGACTCATTGTGCAGCTTTGAAACTGCTGTTACCATCGTGTAGCGATTTTGATGACTTCATTTTATTTAGTGAAGTAGCAGCATTCACTCTGGAAACTGTAATCTTCTTTTTATTCTAGCGCAGTCAGTATGCGTTGTCGTTCGAAGCCATGCAGATATACAGACAGGGGGTTTCAAAGTAGCCGAGTAGCCAAACTACCGTGCAATGGCAATGTGACGTAAATCCATTTAGTGAATTGTTCAGAAAACTGATATTTTCGTTTATCCTCGCAATGATTGCGAGGTGGCATGGTTTTCAATGATCTACATTCACATTAAGTGCCAAAATCTCACGGAAAATAATATCCAGAAATTGATTGAGCTGGGTTTTGCGGAAGAGAACCAACATACCAGTAGCTTCAAAATTTGTGATTCTTGTCGTATACACCTTTCTAAACGTACCGAACTACCAGCAACTGTATGATCAATAAATCGGCAGAAACAATTGCACTTTTCAACAAAGCTATATCTAGTATTTTGACATCACCAATTGATCTGAAGAAAATGAGTTCTGTAAATTATACGGTGTAGAAATATCATGAAATTAATCAAAGAATTGGAAAGCACATCTTTGCACTTAATGTAGAAGCTAACTTAGATACTAACAAAGCTGACGATTTTAATAAAATTTTGAACAACTTACAAAAAGTAATCGAAAGATGATACAACGAGAACTGAGAAATGTCAGCTCTTAATGGTATTGCTTAGATCATGGGCAGATCAAGGAACTCAAAAATACCACTCATTTATTCCTATTTCTGAAAGACAAATAGAAGACAACAAGTTTTCAAACTGTAAGAATGAATAGAATTGTTGATATTACTAAAAAGTAAAGTATGGATTTCTGTAACAACTATATCAATCCAACAATGTAAAAATAAATTAAATCATTCTCATAAAATCCCAATAATAAGTTGTTTGTATTCGTAAGAAATGAAATCAAATTGTTTTAAAACATACACATAGCCCAAGTAACACTGAAAAAGAATTAGAACGACTTGTTGTATAAATGTATTATAAGCGATGCAGAAAACATCCCATGTTTTATTTATTTATTTATTTATTTATTTATTTATTTATTTATTTGTCGTCAATCAATGTAGACCGTTTTACAATTGTTGTCATAAGAGCTATGTTTACAATTTTGTCTTTGTTTATATTTTTTTTTTTATAATATGTCTTGAGAACAAGTTAAAACATTACTTCTAGCTGACGTTATGCGAGGAATTAAATATTGCTTTAATTTGGTTTTTGTCATTGTAAAGTCAATGTTATCGCAGTGCTTATTATATGTATCCATCATTTGGTTCAAGGGTCCAAATTTGGCATAATTCGTACGATGACGATTTGTAGCAAATATAGTTCTATTTCGTAAATGCCTAGATGGTGTATATAAATTTAAGGATGACAATAGTTCTATTGAATCAATTCGATGTGATACGATATCGTTTACGAAAGAAATCATAGCAAATTCACGACGCTCTTTTAATGTTTGGATATTTATGAGCTTACACCGAGCTGTGTAAGATGGCAGAGGAAATACAGTCCAACCTAACTTGCGGAGTGCATACAATAGAAACTGCTTTTGAACGGACTCTATTCTTTCTTCGTGTGTGATTGAAAAAGGAGACCAAACTATGCTGCAATATTCTAATATCGATCTTACATAAGCAATGTACAATGTTTTTATCGTATACGGATCGTGAAAGTTATAGCAGAAACGTTTTATGAAACCAAGCATGTTGTTAGCTCTGTTAATAATTGTGTTATAATGATCGGTGAAAGTAAGTTTTGAGTCCAAAATAACACCTAGATCCCTGACTCTATCACACTTTTCTACGATATGGTTTCCTAAAGTGATTGTTATATCGGGTAGGGTTCGTTTTCTACTAATGGTAATTGAGTTACATTTTTTTATATTTAATTGTAGCAGGCTTTTTTGGCACCAAGTATGGAATATCTGTATTTCCTCATTGAATGTGATGATGTCTTTGGCATCTTTTATTTCGAAAAAAAGTTTAATGTCGTCAGCATAGATTAAAACTTTCAATTTCTTAATAATGAAAGATATGTCATTGACGAAGAGAATAAATAAAAGCGGTCCTAAATAGGAGCCTTGAGGAACTCCAGAAGTGACATCAACGGGATTTGATGTCTTTCCTTTGTATTTTACTATTTGATGGCGGTCAGTTAAATATGATTCAAGCCACTTGAGGAGTGCGTAATGAATTCCCATTTTTTGAAGTTTAAAAAGAAGCATGGGTATGTCAATTCAATCAAACGCTTTGCTGAAATCTGTATACAACACTTCTTTGATGAAAAATTATCAGATTTTAATTTGGTTTTCACATAATTGAAGAATTTCCTAGGACAAGATTTTATTTCAAGTTCAGTTTTTAAATTGTACTCCTCAAATGCCATATTCACGGCTAAATTTAACTGATCGCATATGTCTAAATAGTATGCCAAAGTTTCTTCACTATTATATTTTTTATAAAATTGCTTTTTGCTTTCGATTTTTTAAATTTTTCAGTTCCCTGTTGTATCAAACTGGATGTTTTGCATGACTCTGACGTCTTCTTCTTTTAGTTGGCACTTCTTCAAGTATTATTTCAAGCAACACATTGTAGAATACGTCAAGTGCACATTCAACATTTCCTGCAGTGGAGTTGGTTTAGTTAGGAAGTTATAAGCCTATCACGCCAAGGACCTGTGTTCGAATCCCATACTCAATTTTTTTTTAATTTTTGCCGCTGGTTTTTATGATGTTTCCAAAACATATTATAAGACCAGTATTAAGTTCTATTATCTCCGCGTCTTGCGCTTTTTAGGTTGTATAAATGTATAAAATGATGTATATTAAAGGATTATTGATTCTATAAGTAAGTCATTGAAAAGTATTTTCAACTACTTTATGACAAGCCGTGTTGCTTGAAGGAAGAGCGCTACTTCGTCGTAATCGCCCATTTCCGTTCTATCGAGCAGAAATCATTAATAATAACAATGATTTCACCGTGCACAAATCAATAAATACGATAGTTCATAAACCACAACATAAAGCGTAATATATCGCATTGTATGAATACACTCATTGTTCTCAAAACAAAAGAAGCGCTCCTAGCGAATCCACTTTGTCTACCATCATTAAGAATCACGAAGCAGTGTTAGATTTCTAATAATACCTCAACAATGTTTGACTCTTTATCAAATCCAACGGTACGTATGGAAAGGTGAATAAATTTGGAAGTTATCTCTGATGAAAACATTCCATATTTTATTCAAACCCTTTTAAGATTCCACCCTTTATGTTTAGTAAAGGCATTTATTTATAGGAAAATATTAAATAACCATAACGTTCATGCTCAGGATGGAATGCTTACTTACCTTAGCAATCAGACTAAGGCCTTATTGTCCTCTGCTGTCCGAAGAAGTCGTCTCCACTCTACTCGATCCATGGCCACAGTTCGCCAGCCTCGTAGTATGCGAAGGATCCGCAAGTCGCCTTCTACTTGGTCGAACCACCTTGCCCGCTGCGCGCCTCTTCTTCTTTTTCTTGTTGGGTCACTTTTTAGAACCATTTTCACTGGGTCGTCGTGCGGCATTTTCAAGACGTGCCCAGCCCACCGTAGTCGCCCAATTTTTGCAATGTGGACGATGGATGGTTCTCCCAGCAGCTGGTGGAATTCGTGGTTCATTCGTCTCCTCCACGTTCCGTCATCCATGTGCACTCCACCGTAGGTGGTACGCCACACCTTCCGTTTGGAAACACCACGGGTGCGTTGACCCTCTACGAGCATAGTCCAGGTCTCGTGGCCGTTGAAGACCACCGGTCTAATTAGCGTCTTGTAGACAGTCAACTTTGTACGGCTGGGAATTTTATTCGATCGGAGCGTCCTCCGGAGTCCAGAGCAGGCACGATTCCCTCCCATAATATGTCTTTGAATTTCTCTGCTGGTATCATTTTCGGCGGTCACCAGTGAGCCCAAATACACGAACTCATCAACCACCTCGATTTCGTCACCGTCAATCTGAACTCGGGGTGGGAGCCTAACATTGTCTTCCCTAGAACCTCTTGCTTTCATGTATTTTGTCTTTGATGCGTTGATGGCAAGTCCAATCCGCCTAGCTTCAGCCTTCAGTCTGATGTACGTTTCCGCCATCGTCTCAAAGTTCCGTGCCATGATGTCAATGTCATCGGCGAAGCCAAGAAGCTGGATGGACTTCCTGAAGATCGTGCCACTCGTGTCTATCCCTGCTTTTCTGATCACACCTTCAAACAGGATGTTGAATAGCAGACACGAAATTCCATCACCTTGCAATTATTATTGCAATTACTCGGATGTCCTGCGTGTTTTCTTAACTGTATTTAAAAATTGCTCGTCTCTCATTATTTAAAGGACACATTGCAAGCGTTTCGAAGCTCTGGGACGATTTCAACATTCTACAGCACCACACATCGCATTATGGCAATACTTTATTTGTGAGGGGCATTGAGATTGTGTGGATTGGTCTCGTCTTACTCTACAACAATTTAAAAGTAAATAAACAAATAAATGTAACAGTGGGCACATAAAATATCTTCCAGTGATCTTGTTTCTCTAATTCTAGTGTGATTTGATGTGTCGCATGATGGGCTTTGGCGCAGGTCTAATTCTGGCCACTTCCCATGGAACATATCCGAATGAGGCCAATGTAGTTCAGAATAATCAATCTGATCACCAATGATATTGTTTTGCCATTCTCAGGTGATTTGATATGTCTGAGAGTCTGACCATTCTCCTGAGGGCCTGGTCCAGAATGCTGATAGAGAAAGGAATAGGTAGGAGAATGTAGACGTAATACTCGCTTTAATGAACAAACCGAGAACACTTCTGTACTTCCCCGAGATATCGCTGAGATGTTGGATAAACGGGATTGCAGCAAGATTCATTTTGGTAACCGATATGATGTCCTAACAATTCAATATCAAGAAGGAGCGTGGGATTGAACCCACAATATTCTGCTCAATTAACAAAATCGGTCGTCAATAGGTCACCGAGCTCCTTATTTCACAAAACAATTACGAACAAGTTCCCTTTCAACTTGTTGTTATCTTGGCGGCGACCTCGCCGACGACGACAACAATTTCTCTTGAGAAGGATTTGATATGGATTTACAATCTACACGTCTTTCCTAAAACTCAAATATTACTTCTTTTACGTACCCGGCCCTTCAACCGAATTCCTTTGCGCTTTTCTTCATATTATGAAAGAAAGCCAATTCAAAATATAACTCTATAATGTGAAGGAGCTTGGTGTTTGCATGGAAAATATCATTCGTCTAACCATTCAAGTAAATTTTGGGCTCCCTCTTTTGAAAAAAAACGCTTTTTTTATAACTACCCTCGCCGAATCAAAATATGTATTAATATAAGGTAAATAATGCAAAATTTCTTCAAAAAATGGCTTTAAATTCACAATTTTGTCGCATTTCTTGCACAGATGTACACCGCACATGAAAAAGTTTAAACTATGATTTAATTTTTTAACTAAGTGGAACTAGCTGAACCCGAATATGAACTTAAACTTATTTAAGAATATACCCCAAGTAAGCCATAAATCAGCTACATTTCAGCATTGGTACTATCAATAAACAATCGAGGAAATGCTGACCCTAAACTGGAGACAGGAGGCGTAAAGAAGATGACATAAATGAATTTATGAAGAATAAGAAGAAGACTTTATTCAATAATATAATGAACCTAAGAAACTACATTTTCACGCATTTGAATGCCCCTGAATGAACCTTATCTCTAGTGTGTTAACTAAATTAAACTAACCCTAAAACAGCTCAAAATTTTCCTGCAGTGCATCGATACTTCTCAGCAGTTCCATATTATCGTGAAATTCCTGATCCACGAACGGATTTCCAGTCACTCCCAACCGAAGCAACGATGAGAAAAAGATTGCAATGAAGTTGTCAAAATGTACCACCTCGTTCTCCGTCAGATCGAGCGTCACTAGGGAATGATGTTGTTTGAACAGCACTCCCGCGAGGCGTTTGATTTCAGATCTCGAAACGTTCAAGTTCTCCAGGTATGGCAGTTTGTACAATCGGCTCATGTCCAGCTCGTTCAGATGGTTGTTGGAGAGATCTAAACTTTTCAGCCGAATGAGCTTGAATACTTTGTCCACTCGTGTGAGATTGTTCCCGGATAGGATGAGGTTTTCTAATTTGTGAAAGGAGGACTGTTCCACGAAAATCGTATCAATTTGGTTGTTTTGAGCGTACAGCTTGATAAGGCTACGTGGAATGTGAATCAGTTGAAGGCGATTTCCTTGGATGTCGAGAATTTGGAGACTTTCTACAAATGCTGTTTTGAAGACGTCGAAAGAAGTTAGGGCATTCCCTGCTACGTTTAAGATCTTCAAGTGATGGTTTTGAACGAAGATATGCTCCTGCAATTCATCTAAATTGTTGTTTTCCAAGTAAAGCTCTGTCATCTCCGGAAGATGGCAGAACAGCTGCTCCGAAATATCGGTGAGGTGATTATCATTGAGCTCAAGAATCTTGAGTTTTGTGTTGGTGTCGAGAAAATCCTCTGGAAGGGAGGTGAGCTTGTTTTCCGAAAGGCACAAGAATTCTAGATCTGTTTGTTGTACAAGTAAAAATCGTGGAAGCTGTGTGATTGCGTTTTTGTCAAGTTTAAGTTCTGTAAGAGCAGTCATTGGATTAAACACTCCACTGCGTAGCTCAATGAGTTTGTTCTTGGATAGGTACAGAATCCGTAGGTTCTCAAGGCCATTGAAGGCCTTCTCAGAAATAGCAGATATCTCATTTCCATCAAGAAATAGCTCCTCAAGCAGCTGATTGTTCACGAACAAATCATTACAAAGTGACTTCAAGTTGTTGTTAAAAATGGAAAGCACTTGCAAGTTGACTAACCGATTGAAATGATCACCAGACATCTCTCTTATTCGGTTACTTCCCAGATACAATCGCTTGAGTGCGACCAAATGTTGAAACGTTCCATTTTTGATAACCGACAGATTGTTTTTGCTTAAGTCCAACATTTCCAGCTTTCGTAATCCTCGTAGAGATGCTTCGTTGATAGTACTAATCTGGTTTCCACCAAGCCAAAGCTCTCGCAGTTCTTCACACTGTTGGAATGTTTGAGCATCAATTTCCGTTATCTTATTCCCTAAAAGATCCAAAATCTGCAGCTTCGTCAAGTAGCGGAATGTTCGCTGTGGAATTGATGACAATAGATTATTCCTCAAGACTACCTCTTCTAACAGTATGTTGTCTTCAAATAAGTCAGCTGATAGTTCCGTGATGCGATTATCGTACAAATGAACTACTTTTAGCAGCAGTAGTCCTCTGAATGCAGCTGGATGTAACGTATATATGTTGTTGTTATGTAGTCCAATTTTTCCCAAGCTGTGCATACCACTGAGCATCCGGTCGTCGATCTTCCAAATTCGATTGTTGTGCAATGCCAGCAACTCCAAACTGGTAAGGTCGTCAAACGAACCTTCTTCAATGCGATCAAGCTCGTTACCATGAAGGTATAAGTTCTTCAACCTTGTCATTGCTTGGAATATGCCGTGTGTCAAATTTCCGATCCTGTTATTTTCCAAACTGAGATACTCAAGGTTGGTCAATGTAGAAAAACTGCGGACTGGAATCTCCTCTAGAAGATTGTCTCCAAGCCTTAAGGTCTGAAGATTGCGTTGAGAGGCGAATATATTTTCCGGCAGGTTTCTCAAATTAATGTTGGTCAGGTCGAGCAACTTGAGAAACGACAGGGTTTCAAACTGTAATGCATGTATTTCTCCGATTGTATTGAAGCTCAAACTCAGTTCTTCTAACTGCGACAGCTCGTGGAACGCTTGCTGTGAAATTTTTACGATAGCATTATAATCCAGAAAGATACTGTGAAGATTTACGTTCGATCTGAAGATTTCATTTGTTACTTCTTTCAAGTTGTTACGAGACATCGAAAGGTATGCAACATTTCCGCGTAGATCCACGTCGCTCAAATTATTTCCACTTAGGTAGATATTGACGCTTGTTGAATCAGAAAATTCAAATTTAACTGCAGAATTTAGCAAATTGTTTGATAGATCCAAACTCTTCAAATGCTTCAAAGACACCATTGCCTGTTCCGGGAAGATACTAAAAGAATTATCACTGAAGCTAGCATCCTGCAGTAATGTATTGAACTCGAACAAATCAACCGGAATTGATGAAAGCTGATTTCCATGAGCATTGAGCAATTTTAGATTTCTTAGAGGTCTGAGCGTCGATTGATGCAGTTCCAGTAGCTTATTATCAGCAATGCCCAAATATTCCAAATTCTCCAATGTGCTGAAAACTGAGTCCTGGAAGTAGTCCAAAACATTACCATTCAGAAGCAGCACCTTAAGCTTGGTCAATGGCTTGAAGATCAGTGGTGGCAATATTTCAAACCCGTTCTCACTTAAATCAAGCTCTTCTAAGTCATGAAGTCCATGGAATGATCTTGTGCTGTAATATTTGATACGATTATTCCTCAACGAGAGAAATTTTAACTTCTTGTTGAATGAAAATATTGCACCCGGTAGATTGTCCATTCTATTCTGCGATAAATCCAGCCATTGAAGATTCATCAGCTCTTCAAAAGTTCTGCCATAAATCCATTCCAGTCGGTTATTCGATACGATCAGCTCCGTCAGATTACTCAGTCCCTCAAACGAGCCGGGATATAATACTCGGAACTTATTGTAGCTTAAATCAAGACTATGCAGACAGGATAGCTTTCCAAGTACTGGTTTTCCACGGTCAAGTAGTGATCCTAACTCATTCCTGGTTAAATTTAACGCCCACAGCAACGGCACTCCTTCGAATGCATCACCATCAATTACAGATAAACCACTGTCAGTAATGATCAATTCTTTCAAATCGGGAAAGCATTCCAACATCCCAGCTTCCAAGGTTGTTTGTGACGTTCCTGATACCGTCAGCCAATCTATGGTGGAATTATCGGTATCAGTAAACAACAGCTGATCCAAGTTATATCCGTTCCGGTGGATGCAACCAGATAATGACGGTATCTTATCATCGGCGAAGATGTTCCACTGTAGCAGCACGATGGTTAAGAAGAACGCAGCAGATCTATACATGATAATCATTTCAAAAGTCAACTAATATGATTAAACTAATTCATGCTAATCGAATAATTTTCCTTACCTCGAATTATGCATTTTTGCAGTTACTGGATACTATGGCAGTATCGTTCCGCTTCCGATGACTACACAACTGCGAAGTATGAACATGACTGCAGCTGTATCACACTTCCTCGGTTATTTGAATGATACGATAAAAACGGAACAGATAAGAATGTGTGATACAATCTAGGTGTGTTGCCCTGATAAGAAATTGAGATTTCAACAAGTAAAGCTAGATGGGCTAACACAAATGGTTGTTGTTATTTTATGCTGTGGTTTCTTTTTTTTTTTTTTAATCAATCTATGAGGTTTATTTAATGTTATCCAAACATGTCATATTTAAATGGTACATTGGATGACGATAAATTTTGTTTACATCACCAGAAGCTTATCTACGGGATACGGAATGAAAAACCAAGTAAGTTGCATGGATACTGCTGCTAATTTTCAAATCATTCAATTCAACGTGAACAGAACAGAACCATTCAATAAATGATGAACAACCGTTTTTATACCCTTAATATTAAGAGGGTCCAGTTTCCCTGGTTTAGAAAAAAATCCGGGATTCAGCATTTTATGTTTCGGTATTTCGGAAATGAAATCTTTTTTTTTTAGTAGACGATGTCATGATGGATTGATTTGAGAGGTCAGTGAACAAGATTTTCAAACTGAGCTTCGGTTTTCAGTCAAACGCCACTGGCAGAGTGAATGCGACAAGACGCAGCAAAAAGAATAATAAAAAAATAATACAATCTTTTGTCCGCTCGCATCCACTCTGCCAGGGGTTTAAAAAGTAGCGAAAACCCTTATTTTTAAATAATATTTTTTTCTCGATCTGGTTTCTTTATCTTTGACAGTTTACAAGACCCAGAATTTAGGTGAATATAATATTTTGCTCCGCATTGGTTAACCTCAATTGGATGACAGTTCAGTGGTACTGTTTACGTGGACCTAGCCGAATTTTTCGTTGGTAGATTAACTCAAAAATTGTTCATACTGAAGTAAGATGTAAACCACACTGCTGCATTGCCGTGAGGTGACGTAAATCCAATCAACCAGTTTTTCAATATGAGCAAAAACATAAATTCGTTGTTCATTACCAAAATCTTCTTCCGCCAGAAGCTGCTTAGAATGCTCTTCAATTTTGGTACTGGAACTTTCAAGTTCTTATAACTACTTAAAAATGAGGCTGCTTAGAATTCTATAAACCACCTTAAACCAAGCTGCTTAAGCCACAAATAGCCTTTTATCAGAACTTTTTGTTACTTGGGTAATTAGTAGTAGCGAAAACGAACCAAAAAGAACATCTGATACGGGGAACCTTACGAAGAGACGCATGTCGCAAATCACTACTAGGTAAAAACGCATCAAGGCCCATCATTTCATTTATGTAAATTGTGGATGTGCTTTAGATTGCCCGAAGAAGTTGGACAGAAGAAATCAGGTGAACTCTTTTTATTGGAGTTTATCGCTGGAAGCAAGAAGATCGTTTATCTTGAAGCATTCGTCTCGCCTGTTCGTTAAACGTCGTCGTTGTATCGAGTACACAAGCGCTGTGCAAAGGAAATTTACTTATTCGTATACTCTAGAAGACCACCAAGGTCTGGATCAACCCGTGTGCGTAGGATTTTTTTAATACTTTGGGATATCCTGCTACAAGCAGGTGAGTGTTTTTGTGATAGACTGTTATCAAACCTACATTTTATGCCGATTAATAATAGGGTTAACTACCCCATTTCCGGCCTGTTAAGCACAACCCGCACTTAGTCTTTCCTAATCTAGCGCAGCTTAGCACCACACGGAATGTTATTATTACTGATGGCTTCCAAATTTATTTACCTTTCCGTACGTACCGTAATATTTGATAAAGATCAACCAATCGTTGAGATATTGTCAAAAGTCTAACACTGCTTCTTGAAGCCAAACTCGGCCTACGGAATCTAAACTCGACCTAACGCATTGAAACGCCATTGAATTCACTTCGGCCTATCGGATGATGATTAAAAATGATTCGGTCCGAGCGCTTCTTTTGTTTTTGGGAATAATGGGTGCAAACCTTCATATCACGCGTTCTCATTGACTTCGTTCCTTAGCGTATTAACTAAAATATCGTACCAGCCGCATAATTGACTTGTTAACTCTGAAATCATGGATTTATTTGAAGTTTTCTGCTCGACAGGCCCAATGGGCGATTAGGCCGAAGTAGTTCTCTACCCTATATCGTTTCTTTGTTCCAGTAAAGGCCCACGCACATTAGATCCGGATCGGACGCGTTGCGGCAAAGTGACAGCTAAATCTATTGTCTAACTGTCAATTTTACGTCAACGCAACGCAAACGGATCTAATGTGGGTGGCCCTTAACTTCGTTTACAGAACTCATGAAAATTATTGTCAGCGGCAATCATATGTCGAAAAACGAGGGAAGCATCACCAAATCAACCCTATTGAAGAAGATGTGAAGATCGACATTATGTCCTACTCGCCGACCATTTCTCATAATCGTAGGGAACACGCACCTAACGTTATGTACTTGCCATCAGATTTAACTCACCGAGCTTTGCACGACTCCTTTAATGGAAAACGTTTGGAGCAATCTTTGATGACATCCAGCTATTCGTTCTACTGCAAGCAGCTTTCGAGAATAAATATAAGGTTTACGAAGCTGGGAAATGAGATGTGCGAAAAGTGTCGGAAGGCCGAATCGCATTTGAAAATTGCAAACCACGAAGTTAGAACTGTCACCGAAGCTGAATTTCTCCACTAAGGCTGTGAACCATTAGCCGAGTTAAATTTAACTCGTGGTTAAAAGTGACATTTCGAAAGTTATTTTGTATGTTCGAAAATCCCCGTGCTATCGATCGACCGGTGTTCGAGCCACGGTTGTCAAAGTTTAACTTCTTGTCTGTCAGAAATATCCATGCTCGGATAGCAGGGTTAATCAATAACTTTCCATCTGTCAAATTTTAACCAAAAGTTAAAAAAATCGCCAAATGGTTTAGAGCCTAAGGGTATCCGGTGCCGATGAAGATGAAAACAGCAATGCGAAGCCGGTTGAGGAATGGCAGGAGCATAGAAATGCTGCCATATTAGCTAGAGGAGAATATAACAAGGACAAAACTTCATTCGAAGGGCTTGCCGTATCGGTAGATTTACGAAAAGTAAATTAATGAGCCTTAGTTTGTAACTTTATTATAAAAATTGAATTTATGTTTTACCAGGTGATACAACTCCCGAGAATGGAAGGTTTCAAGGAAGCAATATTTGCAAAACGAATTATCGCAATGAATGAAACTTTTGCACTACTAGCTGAAAGCAAAAATGGTCCTGTTTACGCTGTGGTATGGAACGAAACGATCAGCGGACGGAAAGCTTGTGACATCATTAGTTCTTTCACTCAGCACCTCCTTGAAAACAGAAATCAAAATAATGTCCTTTACTGGCTTGACAACTGTTCAAGTCACAAATTGAACCGAGATCAATTGTATCAACTATGATACATACTGATTTATTCGAACCATCATGTAGTTTTAAGCCATCTGTTATACACCAAACAACAGTTGAATCAAGTTCAAAAGTTTTGTTTTAATTTGAAATCAACTTTAAAGTATCGCGATGGTAGCAGGGGAATTGAGCCAACTCGAAAAGATGTAATTATTCCAAAATTAAGTCCCTTGATGCCACTCGAGAAGCGTTTTTATTGGAAAAACCTTCTAGAAACTGAAATTTGAGAAGAATTCTAAATACGAATACTTTTACCACAGACAAACAGACATAACACTCACCATCACATTCTTAGCAAATAAAATTTTAGTTGGGAATGTACTATCATTTGTCATGGTGGCGCCACTGAAGCGTTAAGCAAGCCACTACATTTTGAACTTATCAGTGATGCCAGTTCTTTTTAAGGACAATTTAGTAGATGTCAGCTCTTGAGAATGATAAGGGGACCAAGGCATCCCACTGAAGACATAAACAGTACTTACCCGATTTTGTCGGCCCCCTTTTTGAAAAACTTTTCTAATGTTCTACCCATGCGCTTTTTCAGTGGTCTTATTGCACCAAAGTATGCTTTAAACACCTATCATGAAGATGCATGAGAATGATTTAGATTTGAGATTTTATGAAATTATTTAATGATAAAAGTCTAATGCGCAGAGGTGCCGACAAAATCGAGTCATTACTATACCACATACTAATTTGACGAATCCAGAATACATATTGTTTGCTATGTACACATTAAAGTGATGAGCGGTGTTAGAAAAAGCATTCATTAGTGATGCATTACCATGTTTAAAAACTTGTTTCCAGCAAAAGAAAAATCAAAACAAATCCTTAAAAAGGACTGAGCTTCTGAGAATTTCTTCAACGGATTCGTATTTCTGCAAAATTCAATCAATTCAGTGCCAACATTTCAAAGGGGCGTAATTGTATTTGTAAACAATGGCTTTAGCCGTCGATTTCTCGCAAATAAAAGCTCACTCATGAAACTTAATTACACCAGCAGATAGAGAAATGTTTCC
The DNA here is from genome assembly GCF_037179485.1 of Ochlerotatus camptorhynchus. Taxonomy (NCBI): domain Eukaryota; kingdom Metazoa; phylum Arthropoda; class Insecta; order Diptera; family Culicidae; genus Ochlerotatus; species Ochlerotatus camptorhynchus. The sequence continues at coordinate 274,821 of NW_027040795.1, read as the reverse complement.
TCCCTTTCCCCAGCTAGCGTTGTTAATTTGGAGGAGTGAACTTTTATTTGCGAGAAATCGACGGCTAAAGCCATTGTTTACAAAAGCAATTACGCCGCTTTGAAATGTTGGCACTGAATTCTATAGTTCTATGGAAAATTTCGTAGAATCGACATCACTGACTTCCTTCTGTTTTGTTTGTATTCAACAGAACAAGGGAAAAAAAATGCATGAACGAGGGATGCTCCGGTTGCAAAAACGTGCTTGGAAATGTGCATAATATAGGGTGCTGGTGTGCCTGCAAAATACGCTTGACGATATTTTTTGAAGAATTTTCTTCTAAGAGTTATGTCTGTTTATCTGTGCTTTTACTGTATCTATAAATGAGATATGACGCATTGAAGAAATCTTCTGAGTTTTATTCCTTAAAAAATATTTATGATGTATTTGGCTTAATCTGACCACGTTTTATGAACTTCAATCGTTCTAAAATTCCTGTATTTATAGAACGATGTTAAAACAACCTTCCGCAAATACCCGCAATGGAGAAAGTATTAATGATTGTACACAAAACCAAAATTTCTATTGTCACTCGAATAAGTTTGTTCGGCAACGTCACTCATATAGCGAAATGGTGTTTACTTACTTACTTATTTACTTTTTTTATTATTATTTCCAATGAATTATGACGTAAATGCAGAAATGCACAAACCATAATTAACTCCTTCAAGTGAAGAACGGATTGTTATGATAAACCCATTTAAGAAAAAAAAATGGCGTTTACGTCAGGAGTGTTTGCGAGCAACATCTTTTCACCACGAATTTCTTCAACATTTTTCGAATTAAAATTCCACATTTTCAAAGTTATTATTTTCTTGAAAAAAAAATCTAAGTGCTTGTATATAGTACCACCACAAACGAAGTGACAGACGACTAACTGGCGAAGAAATCAATTAAAATAATGTGGTTCGCTGTAATAGAATTTTCTTAAAAGCTTGTGCCATCAGCCACCAGATGGGCTAGTATTTTTGTTTTGATTTGAACATAGTTGATTTTGTGTGCAATATGACCTTTGACAGTGTGCAAAGAGTGTATCATTTTGTCATTTTTTTTATGCATTTCAGTTTAGAGTAGCGTGAAAGAGATAGAACCAAAACATTCTAGTACATTTAGTGTTGCCATGTGGTACATTCCATTAGTAGTGTTGCCATGTGGTACAATCCAGTAGTAGTGGTGTTGCCATGTGGTACATTGAAAAATTGCAATAGCAGGTGCGTAACCAAAGTTTTCGAGCCGCTCCGTCTGCCACTTCGTTTGTGGTACCACTGAACTGGCAAAAAGTTCATCCGATGAACACGGTTCTTGTTAATCTACCTCTAGTGAGCGCAGCAAGGACGAACGATAAACCGAGGGGGCGACACATCTAAATCTCAATACTAGATGCTCAAAAAATTTCACACTAGCGAATCAATCTTCGAAAACTCTTCTTTCAGTTCTCGCATCTACTTGTATCTACGTGCATCTTTTTGCAGGAAATCTTCAGAATCGTCTTTAATCTTCCTTCTATCTATTCAGCGTGCACGCAGCTAGCCACAGCAAAACACAATCTTTCCTGCAATGTAGATAGAGTCGTCCCCCTCGCGATAAACTAACGTCCTCTAAGTAAAAGCACAGACAAACAGACATAACTCTCGCAAGTTGTTCATCGAACAAGCATTTAACGGTCAATTTAAAAGTATCGTAGTTGGTAGTACCGCCACCTGTGGCGCGCATAGTCAATTATTTTGCGTTTGACGTTTGCACACTACCGCCATCTGTTCAGCGTACTACCCACCACAGTGTATTCAACGGATGGCGGTAATGTTTTACAGTGATAAATATTCAATGTGTTATGTCTGTTTGTCTGTAGTAAAAGCAAAGATGAATACTAAGATGAAACTGTCGGAAGAAAAACTTTCTATTTTAGTGTCCTCTTTCACGGTCCCTTTCATCCAATGAATACCCCCCGTATTCAAGGTAATTTAGTGGTTTTGCTGCCCCCTCGGTAGAGATGAAATTTTGCGCTCATTTTTATCAAAACAATCGCAACAAAAAATCAGAGATGTCCCATTTTTTAATCAAACGATTAACAACTAATCGATTATTCTTTGATCGCTGTGCTGCCATTTTTCACCAATGAGAGTGCAGCACATGTTTGAAATGATTGGTGATAATCCTCCGGAGATGTTAATGCTTATATCGGCATAATATAATCGATTACAAATATATTGCTTTTCGGTTCGTTAATCGATTAATCGATTATTCGCATGAAAATCGGCCATCACTAGATGAATGTGAAACGTCATTTCAAATATAAGGACCGTACATAAATAATGATACAATTTGAAAGGGACCGGGGCTAATCACAAATTAAGCCCACGGTTACTGAAATAAACACGAGTGTTCACCGGTTGGTAAAAGTATGGACCTCCGTCAAAATGCACTGATTTGCTCGATTGGAACAACTCTTTTCAGTTTTTTAGTGACAGACGTCCATACTTTTATTTTTACTTTAGGATAAACTAACTGCACAGAAAAAAAATTCTGAATTTAAACTATCGCGTAAAATCTCCCTTCGTTTAATGTTGTCCTATACTTGGCATAAACAACGAAATCGTTTACAAGCTTGCATACAATATTGCTAATTTATGCGATATTGCGCTTAAATTTACACGAAAGATCGCGTAAATTTATGCCAAATCTAGTGTTAATTTTATGTGCGCTATATCTCGTAGAAATTTGCATGATTTTTTCGAACAGTGTGTAGATTACCTGAATACCCGCAGAGGAAAAAAAGTAAATACAATCAAATTTCAGTTAAACTCAACCAATTTTCCAGCTTACTTTAGCGGCAAACATGTTACAACTTCGAAAAGAATGAACTATGCTTCAATTTAAAGCAATCCATTTGTTTACCATTATCTTCTGTCATTTTCGAATTCATGTTATAATCAACCAAAACAAGCCTGGTACGCAACTGAAAAGTAATAACATTTTTACGTGCTATGGAATAGGACACGAAATTGACCCAGTACGCAGTTCAAAACAAATCGGTAAAGGAAAGATTAACTGCATTAGTATTGTGATCGACATGAAGTGGGCGCAATCCGAATGTAATTTCACTTTCCTTGCGGAATAATGTTTTGATCAAGTATTCCGTTAGGTAATGTTGGCGTTGGTTGCAAATCTGGTGTTTTGGTTGCATTTAACGACATAATAACTACAAATTGTTGATTTTAAAATTTGGCGACATCTCCTTATTATCTCAAAATTTAGCAAAGACGCCTCCCTATAGCTATCAAATTTATTTTTGAGAATAATCATCAAAAATTTCGTTTCCGTTTTCTGTTCAGTTGCGCATCAGGCTTTCAATAGGTAAACTTAAACAGTGTATAAATACTTTAACTAATTATCTATGTATTACTTCATGCGTGAAATTAACGATTTACATAGTTGGAGATGCTTTACATCAAATATCAGACTTAAAGTGGTCATTTTATACGATAGATGAGGAGATGAAAGTACAGAGTTGATAGTTCCATTAGAGTACGGCAGTGTGAAAATTGTATAGAGATAGTAGAAAGCGAGCAAAGATCAATTTTGAGCAAGGCGCGAGTCAGGTTAATCATTTCCTATACCAAACTTCCCTGTCGGGGAGGGATGGTGAGGGGTATCTCCCCACGCCACCACTGACAAAAGATATGATCGCCGATATGCTCACGTACACTAAAAAAACATTGAAACCTAAATAGTATAAAAGTTACGCTAAATAGCAACTCTCCGTACCGACGCAAAGGTCGGTATAAAGGGAGAGAATGCAAACTTAGTATAAAAATGGTTTATGCGTGCCATAGTATAAAATCGAAATATACTTACAATGCATAGATACGGTTTATTCAAGAGAATGTATTTTTCGCTTCTTTATTTTATTCATGGTAAATATTATTGTGTTCAAATGAAAATAAAAATTGTCTCAGGAAGCTTTTTTCATTAGTTTATTTTTTATTAATAATATTTAAAAAAAAATTCTTACAATTTCGATGCTGCCCAGCAGATTACAGGCGCAGTAGAAATCCACTGGGACAAAGACCTTCACCAGCACGAAGCTCCGAAGGGAATCCAGATGTTCTTATTCCTGTCATTTTAGTAAACACTGATCGAATTCCACTCCATTATTCGGACTAAGTATAATTTTGACGAAAATTTTAATCGAACCAATGTATAAATTTTGAAAAACCATAAAATGCATAAAATTTAATCTATATTCGTTTTGTAATATTTTTGAGTGTACCTTCGAAGTGCGATACACATACAGCGGTAGCTGCAGTTTCCAAACCTATCGACTAGATGCTCACGTCACATGATGACTTGAGTGAGAAACAATCTATAGAACTTCGAAGGTACGGGGACAAATCGGCGATTATCCTTTTTGAGTAAAAAATGAAGCTTTTAACTATTATTTCAAGCTGAACAGCTCTTCGTCGACTTTCTCTTTTTATCCCCATGACCATGTAAAGACATTCTCAGGTATTTTCAGCCCACAGATCGATAAAATAAGCTTTAATATAGCAGCTAATATGGCAAACACAACAAGCAACGGTTATGTGCTCAAGTTATTAACGAAAGAAAAAGTCGACGAAGAGAATCGATCAATGCTACTTAGGACTTAATTCGATGTTCAGTTTGATTTATTCAGAAAACATCATAAGCAATAAGAAGACAACAATGAATTGTAGATGGCTATATCGGACCAGGGCTTGAAACAGTTGACGTTTTTTACTACACTCGCTTCGTTGTCGTGCGCGTGCCGTGTTTGTATTCGTACTCTCATGCTTTACCGTCGCGACGCGAAAATTTGACGCTCGTATATGTCAGTCTCAGAGCATCTAAATTTACATCAATTTTTCTAAGTGTGTATGCAATATTCAAATAATTTTATATGAAAATGCCTGCAGTTGTCTGTTGAACTGTGGTCGTTACTTTACCCAACAAGGTCTACACTAATCACTGTAAAAAAAATGGCTGCTAGTTTTTGCTATATTTTGAGTAATTGACATTTTTATGCATCACTTTTTGGAGACATTTATGTTAATAACTATATAATAAAGTATGATATATGAAATAATGGGTTTTTATTGGATGATTCAAACCATTTTGTTACTTATCCGACTAAAAAATTATACATTTGACGTATATAGGTGAAAAAAAGGAAAAAAACGCAATTTGAGAGGTTAGTTTTCCTAATTGCCCTAATGTGAGTCATAGAGTTTTGGTGTCTTGGACAACATTTCTCAACACTTTAAATTTGACAACTTTGCCGTAAAAATCATTCGGCTAGAATGCTCCATTCAAAAGATAGACTCGAGTGCCACCTATGTGGCCGAAAAATGAACTAATATGAAACTTTCAAAAGATGGCGCTTTTAATATTGAGCAACTTTGTACAACATTGTATCGCTGTAGAAAGCAAACCAACGGCACTAGAGGTTTTGGCCACACGAATGGCTTCGCTGCCCCACTGTGCGTCGTCTCTCTTACACAACACAAACCAGTAGAACAACATTCGAGCAAAAAGAAAATGATCAAATAACTATCATATGAGAGGTGTGATTTCGTTCTAATTCTTCAATTTGTTGTAAATTAAACAGTTTCTGATCAGAAATGTTATTAATAAGACATCGTTGCTTGCTATTTTCAGAATTCACACAAGCACAACATCAGCAGATCTTATTATGAGACAAACTAAAATACATACATTCGTGACGGTCTTCGGCGATAGTGTCGTATGACAAAGACTGTTATATGACATTTTAGTTTGGTACTCTAATTTGATAGCTTGTTTTGCCAATTTCGTAAGCAGGGCTGTCATCTGATCACTCAAGCGCGCAATGTACTGATTTTCTGAAATAAACAAAGTGAGAATCAAGCAAATACAAACTTTGCTTGTCTTTAACCCTGCGCAAGTGTAAAGCAGCGGAGAAGAGAATACAGACACACACACCCAGAAATAACGAAAGCTCAATGTGTAGCCATTGCTCCGACGGCTCCGACGCAAAGAGCGCCACTCAGTGTATGGTTGCAAATGGGAAACCCAGCAAAAATACAATATTCTTCTTCGTTGTGCCCTTCTTCATCTCCTATGCATACAGTCGTGGTAAGTCTGCAAAGAATTCTAAGAAGACATTAACGCTTGTTGTATTATATTCGCTCCTTGCGCCGCACGGAGTGTACCGCTCATTGTGTGGATCGCTTTCTCCAGATTAGTTGGAAAAGAGTGTGCGAAGTAAATGGGAGAACCACACACTCTTTGTTGAGGGTTGTGAAATGCATACACAAAGTTGCTTTGCTAACGCTCTGAGGTGCTTTCCAGCCCTGGCGTAAGCAAAGGCATTCGATTATGACTGAAAATGCGTCGACTACGGTGAACGCTTACAAGACTGCATCGGACACACATTTCATAAGTGCTTTTGCAAAAATATGTAGCACATTTTATACCCTGGACAGACTATGGCTTATATCATGTAATATAGGCTGTCTTGCAATGAGCACTCATACATCTAGTTTTCACTGGAAATCCTATGTATGAGTGCTCATTAGGGTGTTTCATTTTGAAAAAAGTGATGAATTTTTGATATGCCACCCTCCAGTTCGATTCATAGCCCCAAAATATGAACCTGTGCAAAAAATGGTAAAGATTGATGAAGGTTTAGAGGTCGCGCCAATGATTTGGATTTTGTATGGAGATTTTGGTGAATTAGTATGGGAAATTATTGATTTTCGTTTACATTGCTCTAACTTTGGTTGTAGTTGTCCAAACGTTGAAAAAAAAAAATATGTGGTTGTCATGACAATGATCAACAAGCCTGTTGTTGTTGCGATGAAATTGGCGTTGTTGCCTTGTACATATTCATCTGTCAATTTACCCTATTTTGCCATTTTTTCACATTTTTATAATTCTTGATACGCTGCAAAACTGAGCGTAGCAACTGTAGGCTTTTTGTTTATTGCCATAGCAATAACATACTAAATTTTTTCGACATTTGGACAAGTAGAAGCAAAGTTATAGCGATATAAGCGATTTTTTAAATTCTTCCATAGTAATTCCCATACAAATTTCAAATCATTGGCGCGACCTCTAAACCTTCATCAATCTTTACCAATTTTTGCACAGGTTCATATTTTGGGGCTATGAATCGAACTGGAGGGTGGCCCATCAGAAATTCATCACTTTTTTCAGAATGAAGCACCCTAGTGCTCATTGCAAGACAGCCTATATTACATGATATAAGCCATAGTCTGTCCAGGGTATTAGGCCTCGTAGCCTTGAAAGTAAAGGCACGGTATTACCAAGCTGGAGGCGGCGGGTTTGAATCGCGATCCGGTCGAGGGAATCTTTCGGATTGGAAATTTTCTCGACTTCCCTGGACATAGAGTATGATTGTGCTTGCCACACAATATACAAATTCATGCATTGGTATTGGCATCGAAAGCTCTCAATTAATATCTGTGGAAGTGCATTTAGAACACTAAGTTGAGAGCACGCAATAAGCTAATATGCGATAAGTAATAAGCTTGTTATGCGAAAAAGAAGAAGAAGACATATTTTATACAATTAAGAACCAATGTTTCCAATTCAGAAAAAGTGCAGGGAGTAAATTTAATCATTATAGGGGAAGTGAAAAGGGGTATCTTGGAGAAATGTGAACAGTGCCTGCAACCTAAGAAACCAAAGTTTTTTTTACATTTTTTTTTTTTGTTTTTGAAATATAGGGTATAGGGTTATATAGGGTTCGGCAGCCATCGGCAACCACAATTTAAACGTTAATTTCGCTGTATTTTCTCACTAAAACACTTCGCTGAATGTATATAAACGATTCCTTAGTCTTTCAACTTCAATCCTAATACATTTTTACGGCTGAGAAAACCTGTTATGCCATGTGTTTCTTCAAATAAAACATAAGCACATGAAAATACGGCTGATTTCGAGTTGCCGATAATAGAACAGCTGGTTAACACACAGTTTAAACGGAAAGGCTGCCGAAGTAAAAGAGGCTGCCGACAATAGTCACACTCACCTAAGAATTTTGGAGCGCCTTAAAAACGTTTACAAACCGTTTTAGACAGTTCTGTCGATTGGAATGGATAGAATAGCTAGCAGCAGATAAATGTAAATAAACAGACACGTCATATGTGTGCGTGACACTGAGAAAATTCTAATAGAAGTGCAGAAGCTGCTTAGATTGCCGAGAATACGTAAATTCCCCTATTTTTTTGAAAATTAAGTTTTCTATTTTTGCCTCAAAACTTCCATCCGTCTCCAAAGTGGTTTAAAAGTGCTAAACTTTTAAATAATTTATCAAGGGGTAAGTCACTCAACACATTGTGCTGAAATTAGATTTGGCACAGCTTAAGCAGATCCATCGGCACACCTTTGGCACATATTCAGCACACATTCAGCACAATCTCGTAGGCATTGGATTGTTATAAATAAAATGGGAGCACTGCTGGACTACTGTCCTTGAAGTTGTTCACAAAAATACGTGCTGTTTGACTGTATATTCAGGAACATCCTCTAATTGAATATTCCAGAGAAACTCAGACCAGCAGTTTACTTCTCGGTCTCGTTCTCGGTTCATTTATAGATCTGACTATAAAATTTAGGTTCTAGAGTGAGCTCAAGAGAAAGAGGCAGTTAATCAGACCCCATCAATTCAAATAATGCTGCAACTAACACAAAACAAACTACAGAAGTCGTCCTGTATAGTTAGTCTCCAACAATGTCCCCCACCGGTTCCAACTCTTTCCGGCCGCTAATAGACCGTTGATTTTTACATAAAGAAAAGTTAGGTTTCTTGCCTGCCATTGAGTTCATTATAGGACCCTAAGACATAGGACTTTTATTATCCTATGAACATAAAACACCACTTCCCGCGCCATCCTCAATCCGATTTTTCCTTGCGATTTCAAACCAAAACATTCATGGTGTCAGAAATACCGGACTGCTGGGATGGGTATTTTACAAACAATCACAGCTTGCTCTATGACCGGCACAATCGGCACACTTGCGGCACACTGACAAAAAAGATGACCCAAGATTGGTGTGCGGAGTGACCTACCCCTTGTAATTAATTCACCTAGCATTCAGATAGCACAATGGTGTCTTGGGCAAAGTTTTAGATAACATTAAGATAATTTCACCATATGTATATTGGAAGAGAAAAGTAATGAAAACTAAAGATTTAATATGGATCTGTTTCAAATGCAATTAGTTTGGTAAATTACTCATAAATATAAAAGATAGCTTCTTAGATCCGAATATTTATCAAAAAAAAAGTTTGAGTATCGAAGATGGGAAACCGCTACCAGAAAAGTTTTTGACATAACTTTGATTTTTAGAAGTCTACATACATAATCCTTACATATCTCTGAAACTGTAATAGCTAGAGAGTTTATGCCTTCTACAAAAATGCTTGTTTAAATATTAACTAGGGGAAATGGCTCTTAAATTGACCTATGGATCAAACATTGGGCCCATCGCTAAAAATCTGCTATTTATCAATTTTATCTAGATCCACGCGTCATTGGGACGGTACTAATGGATATTTTTGGTCACTATTGAAAATTTAGTCGATTGCTGAATTTATGTATGGGCCCAAATTTTAGGGGCATTTAGGTCGACATTACATCCCGTTCCCCTATTTTATATTATATCTAATACAATTCAGCAATCTTGGGCAATAACAATAACACCATTTTGCTATTCCGACTTTTATAAAAATTAGTTTTCCTATCTCCATTTTCATGAAAAGGTTAGGTTCAAAAGAACGAGCAAACCATGAACAGAAACTTCTCCAAAGATACCTTGCGAAGCAAGACGTGATCAGACATTTTATACCTCAGAAAGTCCCGGCGACGGCACCGACTGGGATCAAACCCAGGCCCTTTGAGGTGAGAGGCAATCACGCTTACCACTACACCACCACTGCCGCTAGGAACAACAATTTCCAGGTAATACAAATTTAGCTATGGGACCCCGTCAAGCCCGTGGGCCACGCGTTTGGCAGCGCTGATCTAAACATAGCTTTACTTTAAATTTTGATCTAACCTCTTCTTGATCTTGAAAATACTGATTCACTAGAATTTGCACTCTGCGAATGTATTATCAATTCATTAATTCGGTACTTGGATCCATACACAAATTATGTAAGGAATTGTGATAAATAATTAACCCCCCTCCCCCCTCTACCATACTAAAAGAAAGACTATGTATGATTTTAAGATATTTCCCCCTCCCTCTCAAATTATAGTAAGATTTCAAATTGATTGTTGAACACATTGCGATGTAATGAAAATGATGAATACAGTTAAACGACAGTACTGTTTAAAAACATTCCTTTCCGAAGAGTTGAAGATCAATTATCTTAAATCAAACAAAAAAAAGAGAAAAAAAACAAACGAATCGTAAACAAATCGCAAAGGAAAGAAAGTTAATGGAGCTGAATAAATTGTGGTATGGAGTTCATTCATAATTTTCTCCCAATTCCATAAGAAGAAGAGATATTTGATCCAATTCTCAATCTGTTCTGTTGTTGTTAATTTTATAAAGAGTTGTAAAAGGGTTAATTTAAAATGCACGCAATCTTAGGTTGGTGCTTGATGGATTGCTTAGAGAGGCTTTGTGAATGTGTGCTCCTACAACTGTTACTCAAATAATTGACAACTGAGGAACATGGTCATGGGCTGGTAAGTTTATTTCGATGATCGGAATCATGCACATGTGAAGAACAAAAGCAATCCAAACCGCCTCCGTAATGCATTTCAACCCCCCAAAACTCCAAAAGTCAAAAGTACTACAAAAAAACTTCTCAAGCCTAATGCTAGAATCACAGAAAAAAGTATTTGCTTAATGGATTTAGCCAGACGGAATAAGATGTGGTAAAAAGTTGAAGATGATGATGATTACGATGCTGTTGCTTCTGGGTAGAGACACTGCTCTCTTCCCACACCAACGCCGTCGCCACCATCGTTGCTGTCCGGTTCGTTTGCCTGGTTGGATGGCTGGCTGGCTAACTTGGGTCGGTTTGGTTCGGTTCGGGAGATGTACAGAACTCTCCATCATCCATTATATAATGGCGGAAGGAAATGGGATGTACTTTGGTATTTTAACTTTTTCGCCTCCCCTTCCCTTGGCTTTGCCGGCTACCATAGTGCCAGTGCTTTACAACTCTAAGATTTTCCTTTCCTTCTCCACACGTTTACCCTTTCGATTGAAACGAAAACATTAGGAAATAAAAGTTTTGGAATAGGAGAAAGAACCTGATGAACATCCAATAAGGTTCAATGGGTTATGCCACTTGAGAAATTATTACACGCTACGTTTTTGTGCTTCGTATTGAACGACAGAAAAGTGTATATTTTGCAAAGAATAACAAGGTGTAACGAATCGGTCATCGTTGGTGGAGGAGTCGGTATTTTTTTAGGATCAAAATATTGCAATCTTCCAATTAATTAGATTTGCTCTGACTGAAGTGGCATGAACATGGAAAAACAACGCAACACAATGTCTGACGTCAATCAAACCATTTCGATTTCAACCGTGTTTAAACGATAGTTTCGGCTAGTCATTGGCTATCTGCGAAAGAGTTCAGCAGCTTAGATCGTATTTGGATTAAGCAGGTCAACAGTGTTAGATACTGTTTGGAGAAAGACTAAATGCCAGTAGCACTAACGCCACTTATCTGCGAATCATCATCTCTGTCGTACCACAATCTCGCGTCCATCATCGAATCAAAGAGACTCCATTAGGATGACCAGCGTCTCCGTTTCTCTAACAGTTCCCAGCATTCGATCAGCCGTAGAATCTTTCCTTTGTTAGACCAGAAAACCTGTTGAGTCATGGGTAGGTACCCAGCGAAAGAAGATCGAAAAGTATCCAGCTTCTGTCAATTAGCGCACTAGATTCCACCCCTCCTTCGAGCATGACACAATCGTCAACCCGTTTTGGAGCATCACTTGAGAGGTTTATCCCGGGACTTGGGAGTGTATGCATATTTGACTGAAAAGCAGCCTGATTTCAAGGTTAATTTATTATCGCCATCATTATCAGGGTGTCCACTTCATACTCACTTTCCACGTAAAAGCGTCGTCATTCTATGGCGACCCCGGCTATCCGTGCGTGTATGCATGAATGGAACCGTGAATGGAACGGAGAGAGGACCCAGCCGGAGATTCACAACAACCTGAATGAATTTGTATCGCTCGATCGGACGACAACCGGCAACCAGTCTTCTTAATGGATTCGAGTTTTTCAAGGGACCCGATACATTCGGAAAGGGGCCTCCATTCCATTTACATCCGTGCCATGGCGGCGGCGACGATGATGACGATGACGTTTGTCGCGCCACACGGTCAAAACAAGATTGCTCGACCGAGCGAATGTCCATTCGTCCACTCCACTCAGAGAGTCTCCTAGGGAGCTTTTAGTCATTCGCTGCCATCTACCAGTCAGTGTCTACAAAGTAGAGAGTGATTTTGCTGTTTTTGATTTCCTACTCATCCTCCTCCTGATGCTCCTTTAACCATTCTTGCCCCTGGTCGCCACCGCCGTCACTTCTACATAGCATCCAGCGGCGCAATCATCCCCCGAGAAGCGCCTCAGGCTCTCTTTGACCATTGCCGCCCGCTTCTTCAGCATCTAAGATTCAATTATCTCGTGCAAATGGTTTTAAAAGCATGTGATTTTGTTCCACCGATTCGGACTTTTTTTTTTACTATCGAGATCTTACCGTTTGGAACAACTCCGCCACAACGGGCAGCTTCCTAAAATGTGGATTCAGATGCTGCTGAGGTTCTGTGATTGTGAATGGATGGTTGAGAATATTTCGTGGAATGTAATCGAGCTTGATAGTGGTTTTGATACTTTCATGTGATAGTAGGGTGCTTCACTTTTGAAAAAAAAAATCGTCAATCATTGCAGTCACCCTAAAGCTCGAATCATATCCCAAACACATGAGCCTGTGCAAACAGTGGTAAGGTTTGATGACGGTTTAGGAGTCACGAAAGGTTTTAAGTTAGTCTCAGGATGACTGGACTGTGATATGATTTTTAAGGTCACTAATATTGCTCTAACTTTGGATTTAGCTATCGAAATGCTGTCAAAATGGTATGTGGTTACTGTGACACTACACAGTAGTCCAGGCTGGAAATTTAGCATGAAAATTGTTTTTCGATGAAGTAGTTGGGCATAAACATTCCTTTATGTTAATTATTTCTCGTGAATGTTGTCATTAAGTAAGTTTTAGAACTTATTAATAGGTACATTTTCGTTGAATAAAGCAAATCAATATGTCTTGAAAATCATGAGATATTAACGATTGTCTTTATAAAATACTCCTTTTTCAAATGATTACTGCCCAGCATTTAAAAAAAAGAAATTCATTCAAATAAACATTAAAAAATGGCACAACTTAAAGTAGTGTATACGAATAAAACCAAAAGGCATTCTTATTTTGATAAACTCATAAAAACTGAATTAACATCATGGTACGAAACATTGAGACGATGGTGGAAACATACATAAGACTTAGTGCTGTGGGCATGCTTGGCATACAAAGCTTTGGACATTTGCTAATAACTTTGCTCACAGTTGACGAAACACAGTTCTTTTTGAAGCAGTAGAATAAAGTTTAAGCTTGTTATAGATACGTAAAAAAATATAACAACTGAGTGGAAAGTTATTAACAAATGATCAGTTGGTATATACCGTGCCGATTCAAATTTCGGACACTTAAACTCGAATTTCGAACACTTTTAAAAGTTGATTATCTCGGTCGAATATGATCCACATGTCTTGTAAATTTTAAATTTTTTTGACTAGTGCCCTTCACGATCATCTAACATTATTACTTTGTTTCTAACTGGATGTAATATTTAATTAAAAATGAAAGTGTCCGAAATTTGAATCGTCCGAAATTTGAATCGGAACGGTACCACTGTGCATGCCAAGCATGGCTGTGGGTAGTCGTTGGTAGTCGATGGCAGATGGTATGCACCTGTATAATTGATAAAAAATCATTGGCGGAGCTAGAAAATATTACTGGAGGGGACCTAGGGGGGACCTGTGGCATTTTTTGTTTTGCTAAGGTTACGGTTAAATAGAAACTCTGGAACTACAATTCAATCAAAATGCGTCAAGGCTTTGCTATTTTATTTTCCTGTTGGATACATTTCCACTTTATCCAATAAAACGACTTAGTGAAACTTATTGTACTTACTTCAAAACAAAGCTTCGGGAAGCCTTACAAGCATACTGATTTTTAACAAGCAATGATCGTTTGTTCATGTTTTTTTCAATGAAATTACATATTGTCCGCATCTCATAAAAATTTGAATAATTTCAAACTTAAGAAAATTCTCATGTTAGGTAATTCTCAGGGTTAGATAATTCCATGAATTTTGTATCTGAATATTTTAAGATCATCTATATTAAATAATCAATTAAATCTGAGACATAAGTACCAACACTAAATTCTAGTATTTTTTAAATTTCTGGCTTTGAAATATGGGAAACAGCACAGAGGATAAATACATTTAGGACATACACACTGAGAATTTTGTGGCAATAACGACATGGTGATCGGGGGCTCGCTCTTCCCCCATCGGCCAGTGCACAAAGTCACGTGGGTTTCCCGTGATGGACATACCGAAAATCAGATCGACCACATCTGCATCAGCCGAAAATGGAGACGGAGCCTTCTTGATGTCCGGAATAAACGCAGCGCCGACATCGCGTCTGACCATCACCTTCTAATCGGTGAAATCCGCCTACGCATGGCGCGGATCCAGCGACGGGAGGAGAGACTCGGGCGGCGGTTCAACACACGCCGACTTGAAGATCCAGCGGTAAAAAGGTCTTTTGTTGAAGAACTTGAGACTCGAGCTGCGGACGTTCCAGAAGGTGGCAGCGTAGAAGAACAATGGACGGCCATCAAGAATGCCTTTATAGAAACAAGCGAGAACAACTTGGGTGAGCTGCGCACCCAGAGGAAGGAGTGGATCACAGATGAAACCTGGCGGAAGATTGAGGAGCGTAGAGAAGTAAAAGCCGCGATAGAGCGGGCGAGAACCAGAGGAGCCAAGAACGAAGCCCGTCAACGGTACTCGGCTCTAGAGAAGGAAGTCAAGCGCTCTTGCAGACGGGACAAGCGAGCGTGGGTGAACTCCCTGGCCGACGAAGGGGAGAAAGCTGCAAACACTGGCGATATACGCCTCCTCTACGATATCTCACGACGCCTGAGTGGAGCAAGGATGAAACCGAGGATTCCAGTGAAGGACACGACTGGACAATTGCTTACCCCGACCCCACTGACCAGCTGAAACGCTGGTTTGAGCACTTCGAACAACTTCTTCAAGTTTCGACGGCCAACCAGCCATCAACATCTCGGCATGATCCGCCTAGGGTGCGGCGCATCAATCGCGTCAATTCCGAGGCCCCATCACTGCAGGAGATTGAAGCAGCTATCCGAAGCATGAAATCCAACAAGGCTCCAGGGGTCGATCGCATATCACCAGAGATGCTCAAAGCTGACCCCATTCTATCCGCACAAATGTTGCATCAACTATTCTGTAATATCTGGGACACCGCGACTTTTCCGGCCGACTGGATGCAGGGCATCTTAGTGAAGGTCCCAAAGAAGGGGGATCTGACTGTGTGCGACAATTGGCGAGGCATCACGTTACTATGTATTGTTCTCAAAGTTCTGTGCAAAGTTATCCTGAATCGGATACAGGAGAAGATCGACGCGACTCTCCGACGGCAGCAGGCAGGATTCCGTGCCGGAAGATCTTGTGTGGACCATATTGTCACGCTCCGCATCATCTTGGAGCAAGAGTCCCTCCAGGACCAAGAGTCCCTTTATTTGGTATTCATTGACTACGAAAAAGCTTTCGACCGTCTCAAACACGAGAATCTGTGGGGCGCCCTGAGACGCAAGGGAGTTCCGGATAAAATCGTCAACCTCATCAAAGCGCAGTATGAGGCTTTCACGTGCAGAGTTCTGCATAACGGAGCCTTGTCCGACCCTATCCGGGTAGTCGCTGGTGTGAAACAAGGATGTATACTATCACCGCTACTGTTTCTCATCGTAATCGACGAGATCATGGTAGGTGCAATTGACCGTGTACCGAACCGTGGGCTGCTTTGGCAGCCTATCACCATGGAGCATCTCAACGACTTCGATTTGGCTGATGATGTTGCTCTACTAGCACAACGGCGCTCTGATATGCAGAGTAAGCTCAATGACCTAGCCGAACGCTCCTCTGCGGTGGGTCTCACCATCAACGTCAACAAGACCAAATCGTTGGATATCCAACTTTACGGTAGCGGGGCAAGCAGTGGAGAAGGTCGAAAGTTTCCAATATCTTGGCAGCCAAATAGCGTCGGACGTCGGGACCAAGAGCGACATAGGTGCACGAACCAAGAAGGCTAGGGCTGCCTTTGCGAGTTTACAAAACGTATGGAGATCCAACGAGATAATTCAACGCACCAAAATCCGAATTTCCAACTCGAACGTGAAATCTGTGTTGTTATACGCCAGCGAGACGTGGTGTGTATCAGCGGAGAACACTCAAAAGCTGCAGGTCTTCATCAACCGATGCCTGCGGTATATAATTCGTGCCTGGTGGCCTCACAACTGGATCTCGAATGCCGAGCTCCATCGTCGATGTCATCAGAAGCCGATAGCAACAGAAATTCGAGAGCGAAAGTGGAGGTGGGTCGGCCACACACTTCGACGGGGCGGAAACGAAATCTGCAAGCAAGCGCTGGATTGGAATCCGGCAGGACATCGCAGCATAGGCAGACCCAGGGGCTCATGGCGGCGGATCCTCAATAAGGAAATTTAACAAGTCGATAGGAATCTGACCTGGGCCCAGGTCAAGGCAAAAGCGAGCAGCTGCCCAGGATGGAAGTCTTTCACGTTGGCCCTTTGCACCGCTGGTGGTGCACAGGATAAAAAAAAAACACACTGAGAAAAAACGACTTTTACACGTGACGGAATCCATATTTGACATAAAAGATGAGACGTAAACAAACATGTCATGTAATATTGAGTGCTCCGAGACTGAAAAGTTCGTTGCTCAACGAAAAGTACGTTTGATTGAGCTATATTTCGCCTAAATTTACATGAATTTTTCTTAGTGTATAGGAAAAAGTTCAAAAGGTATGTTAATGAACAATTCTTAAAATACAGAAAGATAAAATAGAAATAGTTGTGAGTTCCCAAACCCATGTTTTCAAGATTTTGTAACTAAAAATTAGATATATCTGATACAGATTTTAAGTATACATAAAAGATTTGATCAATTATCATAATTTTCAGACTAAGATAATATTTCAGATCTTTCCTATTGAAAAAAAACAATCAAGAATTTTAATAAGTGTACTAATATGCTTTAAAAGTATTCGACCATTTTTTTTTTCAATAAAGAAAAATATCACATAACCAAAAGTTTCGAGCTCATGGACCAGCTTTGCAACTCTTGGACTTCTAAATAAAATCATAATTACAGATCTTGGGAAACTTACCTATATTCTGAGATTTACATCATTATTCGAGAGAAAATTTCTTCGAGATAAGTTATAATTTACTTGTACATTATACGGAAAAGAGCTTTCCTGGTGTTTCTATTTTTATTTTATCACTATTCAATGTTCTAAATCATCCACACTATCCTGCAGTGTAAATTCTTGACAAAATATCTAAATCACCAGTCTTCCCTATAGAAAATGTACAAGCATATCCATAAAGTCTAGATTCGTCATTCAAGATTCCATTAGTTTTTATTAGCTGGAGATCTTTTGATTACTTTCTGATCAACCTGCAGTCTTGAAAAAATACACGAGAGCCTTCATTTGTATTGTCTAACAGTTGGATATCTTCAGAACTCGATCAACCAGAAGTCTTTAAAAAAAAATCAAAGAACTTTACTAATATCTTCGTCTATCTGGAGATCTTTTGAATATCACCTGCTGTCTGAAAAATTATCCTGTATCCTATGCAACGTTCCCTCAACATCTACAAAACTCTTAAAAAATTCCTCAACTTCTACGACGTTCCTTGAATTTATTCCAAATTTCATTGGTCGAAAGGTACAGTAGCAGCACCTCCTCTACCTGTAGCTCCTCGAGATCGTCCAGTCGACGATGGCAGGAGCACGTACAGTGGTAGAGGCAACAAAAACTTCAATTTTCAAACCTACGACTGGATGCGTCCCTTCAGATAACGACTTGAGTGCGGTACAATCGATAGAACTGTTTCCACACATCATAGGTACATGAGCAAATCGGCGATCATCTCTTTTTGCCAGGGGTGGTGAGAGGGGATACCCATCACCATCCCTCTATAACTGGGAAGTTTGGTGAAGAGAGATGATCAACCCTATTCGTACCTTCCTCAAAGTTTTCCTTGCTGCTTTCTACTCTCTATATACAATTTTCACACTGTCGTACTCTAACGGAACTATCAACTCTATACTTTCATCTCCTCATCTACCGTATAAAATGGCCACTTTAAGTCTGTTATTTGAAACTTAGCATCTCCATCTAACCAAATTTCATATTAATTCCATCTCTCTTCATTCTACGATTACTTCTGAAAAGGCTCCCATCATGTATGTATGTATGTATGTATGTAAGGTAGCCACCATCCCTTCTAAGATCTTGTATTGTATGCAGCTCCACTTAATAGCAAGATCAATTTGAGCTACCAATCTGAATTCACAATATCGCTGTATGAAGGGCCAAAAACGGTGGGGTGGACCCGTAAGCAGAGGCACTTACACGAAATCCACGGGAATTTAAGAATCTCCTTCCAACGATACGATCCAACAAATCGAATAACACCAATCCTACAGGATGGTTTGTAAAGAAGGGCGCGTCAATCTCACTGAAACTGTTGAAGTAGAATTCACACCACCACCATCGAATCGGTAGGATAAAGAAAATGATAGTGTTTATTCCCTCCTAGACTCCGGTTGTCATACCACTCCAATCGTCCAGTTCCAGGTCAAATGATACCCTGATGCTCCCTCCCAACCCAGTATTTATTTATATATATATATATATATATATATATATATATATATATATATATATATATATATATATATATATAGTAAACATATGTAATGGAGAAATGAAATGTATCAGAACATTAAAATACGTAATAATGAAAATACATTTATATGGATTAAAAAAAAAACTGGTATTCCGCAATGAAAATAATATTTATTTTACATACAATATGATGCAGCTCTATGTCTCCTCAGCTCCCAATAAGGAAGATGTAACCCTGAAATTTCCAGGTAATATTATGCAAATAAATATTTTTAGCTAGAATGATACTTCATATGTTTGTGTTGTGTTATGTTGTGGGAGAGCTTGGGATTAAACCCATGATATTCTGCTCATTAAGCAAAACCGATCCCTCTAAGGTTATCGAGCATCTCAAAACCAAAACACTAGACGGCAAAACATGATTAAGCCCTCACCTGGTATGTAATGAACAACAGAAATACGCGATAATTCATATATTTTCAGCATATGATGCAATATCACAACTGTTGATAAAAGCAACGGATCCCATCTTATTTAAGACCTGGATGACCTGAAATGTGTGTAACCGGGTTAATACTTATTTAAATGTAATGTAATATTGAAAATGCGTTATAATGCCATGTAACAAGATACAATAAACACAAGATTTTTACAAAACAGATAATGAACGATTCAGATTTCTTTTCAAGCTGACACTTTGCTTCCCTGGAGCCGCTCATAATAGCTAACATTAAGAATTAAGTATAATAAAATGTAATTTACAATAATATTAAATGATGTAAAGTCAATAATGAAAGATATGTAGTACTATAAACACTATACATATACGATAAACAATAGCTAGCTTAGCTTAGATTGACTGCACATATCAATGGTTGCTACTCCGTGATTGATCAGAATCAGTGAAATTGTACAATGAATCAACTGAATGGGGCTGGGAGTGACCGTCCATTCTCATTGTACAAGTTTCAGTGACTCTATATGTTGTAGATCAATAACGGCGCCGGCCACGTCCTTGCAATCAGGTGGGAGTAGGGAAGGAATATTAGAGTGACCTTTTTTGTTTGTAGCCCGTGTTTACCTCTGCACCCCAACAAAAGACACAGAAAAAGAGATTTTGTTAGTAAGTTGGGTTCGTTGGATCAGGATTCACCTTGATAAGTGATGCGACCATGGTTTTAAATGAATCAGTGTTATCATGCATTATACTTGGATTTGCCCGAAGCCAAAACCAAAAGGTGTATCATTGGGCCTTATTTCGGGTGTCACTACACGGTGATAAGCAAGTGATACTCAGAATAAGAGCCGTGATTACCGTACAAATCAAATGGGAATCACTTCACCGTGACGACAAGTGACAACTTTTCACCGTGATGTGACACCCGTAATAAGCCCCATTATAATATAAATCTGAAGACGTTCCATCATCGAAATGCTGAAAATAAACTTAGAGCATGAGCATGAGCAAAATTGATCGCCCGCGACTGCCAACACCAAAGAGCTGAAAACCAATTGGGTTCTTTAATTTTGAAAAATGTATTGTTTTTTATTCATCATCCGAAAGAGCTTCATTTTCTGAGCACAGCGATATTTTTTTCGAACCCACACACTTTCATCTTGTTTTTTAAATTATGATTTAAAGCAAAATAACAACTTCACTGTTTGACACTAAACTAACAAACTGACAGCTCGCTCCCATATAAAGTGACACAGAGGGGCGCTAATAAAGTGATTTTTGCAAATGTAATCGTGCTTATTTAAAATAGTTCCAGTGTACCAAAATTGATGAAATTTTGGGTTTGGGTTCCATTTTTAATGCAGATTACGATTATGCATTTACCTCAATACGCTTATAGAACCCAATTCAAATAAATCAAATCAACAGACAAAACTAGGGTGAAAGCTGTAAGAGTAAATCATTACATTATAAATCTAATGATGTTCCGTCATCAAAGAGCTGGAAGAAAACTCAAATAATTTAAATCAATAGATCCAGTCTGAATGAAGGCTGCAAAAAGAGAATAATTATACAGCAATGACCCCATACTTCTGAAAAGGCTCCCATCATCTGCAAATATTTTTGAACATCTGGAAAGATCCTTCCCAAAACTTCCAAGAAGCTCATTGAGCTTTTTTGAAGTAAGACCGGTGACAAACTGCAACGAAGTTCCCTAAACTGAAGCGAGGATCCCTGAAGATCTTAGAAGTTTTTTGATTTTAGATCTGCTACAAAATTCCCTGCACTTATATGAAGTTTTAAGCAGCTTCTCAAAATGCTACGAAATTCCCAAAACGTCTACAAAGTTTGCTGCACTTCTACGTTTCTTGATGATTTTTCACGAAGTTTCACGTGTGGAATTTCTTGAACTTGTACGTAATTCTCAGAACTATTCCATGCTCACGAGGCTTCAAATGAGTACCCTGAAATTATATGAAGATCCCCGAAAAATAATGAGATTCGCTGAAATTAAATAATGTTTAACTTCTATGAAGATCTCAAAACATAAATAGAATTTCCACTTGTACGCAGTTTTCTGAACTTTTCCAAAGCTCCATGAGTTGCTATGAATTATTTTGAAGCTCTATGAAGGTCCCAGAATTTTTACTAAGTTTCATTAATTTCTTCGATGTTCCTGAACTTCTTAGAGGTCCTTAAAGTTTTACAAAGTTCCCTGTGGTTAAGAAAAATCCTTGAACTCTTGGCCAATTGGTAGAGCCTGAAGACGTCTTATTATGCTATCGATTAAATGTCAATAAAATATAAATTCTCGACATTGCACAGTGGACCAGAATGCAGATTTGGGTGGAAGGATATGTTTTGAGCCTGAAATTGAAACTTTAGAAGAAAAAATTCTTCTATAAAGTTGTTTCTTATGCTTCTAATTATAATTAAAATCAAAAATCTAACTTTTTTGTTTGAAGAAATAAAGGTATACATTCATCAACAAAGTTATAGCTGAGCTGATTTCAAGCAACTTTGTAAAAAAAACTTTTCTGTGTCTCTTAAATTCACCAATTTAGAGCTGTTTTCTTGTCTTGTTGTCTGTTTATCTTCTAATTAAAATAATTATACCCAATTATAGTAAAAAAATGAATAAATTAAAATTGATTTTATTCAAGTTTTAAAAACTAATTACCTCTAATTTTTTTTCATGTTATTAAGAATAACATACATCCTTTCAAATGCCGTAACAAAACTTTTATTTTGTTTGCCCCAACCAGAGATTTTAACATATGAAAAAATTTTAACATTTGAAACATATGTTTAGTAGAAAAACGTAAATAACTCTTGATCGGCGAAAGATATCGACAAGTTTTGTGCAGCAAAAATTTGCGCCTTCTAAAGATATAAAAGAAGACACCTTTGCTGAGAAATTTGAAATAAGAAAATTAGAGCAAAACAACTGTTTTTTTAGAGACACTCTTGCTCAATTCAAGAAAATAGCTCTAAATCTGTCAATTTAAGAGATACAGAAAGTTTTTTTTTTACAAAGTTGCTTGAAATTAGCTCAGCTATAACTTTGCTATAACAGCGTTTTAATGATGAAAAGAAGGACAAAAGGTTCATCAGTCCGCATCGTGCTCTCTTGCCGTGCGGATCTATTTGCTTTTTGCTTAAGGAAGTGTTACTACTACCTAAAGCTACAACAAATTTAAACAGCACTTTTCAGTGCTCAACCTGTAAAAAAATTTCTACCTTGTTCAACTCTTATTCCTCTTCGATCCTTGTTTGGACCCTACCCGAGGTAATCCTTCTTGGATATCGATTTGGAAAATTCCTCTTCGATCCTTCAGATTCTTATAGTAATCTGCTTGGAAGTCGATTTGGATAAAAATTTACTGCCGCCATGGCGCCTAAACGCAAAAGAAAGGGGCAAACTCTTGACTCCCCTTCTGATGAAATTAATTTGAGTAATCAATTTGATTTGCTCACGGATGATGAGAATGATCCATCATCCAAGAAAAATTCTAGTAAACTTTCCCGGCTTAATGCCAAGAAGGAAAAGATTCCCCCTATTGTGATAACAACTACCGATTTCCATGCTCTTCGCATGGAACTTTTGAATTTCGTGAAAGTTAAGTTTTCACTACAAATTGGACGTCGGGGTGAATGCCGTGTATTGGCTGAAACCTTGGACGGATTTAAATGTCTTCTCAAGTATCTTACTGAGAAGAAGCACAAATTTTTTACTTACGACACCAAAACTGAACGTGTGTTTAAGGTTGTCATGAAAGGACTGCCCAGTGGTGAATCCCTGGATCAGATCAAAGATGAACTGGCAAAATTACTTGGAGTTGTGCCACTCCAAGTAATCAAAATGAAAATGAAATCCCGTCCTGGCGATTCGCGCAACGGGATTTCTAATGATTTTTATTTAGTTCACTTCAAGTCTAGTGAACTAAACAACCTTAAGGCCTTAGAAAAAGCTAGCCTTATGCTCCATGTCCGAGTGAAGTGAGAACACTTCAGGAAGACTGGAGGAAATTTCCAAAACCTCACTCAGTGCCGTAAGTGCCAGGGATGGGGACACGGAACTAAAAATTGCTACATGCCAGCTAAATGCATGAATTGTGGTGATTCCTCTCACGCAAAGGACGACTGTCCTGTGAAGGAAGATCCTAAGAAATTTAAATGTTCAAATTGTGGTGAAAACCACAAATCCAATTTTTGGGAATGTAAGACTCGCAAAGCGATCCTACAATCTCGTTCTAACCGTCAGGTAGGAAACGCTCCACGTTTCCGACCAGGTACAAATTCCTCTGCTGTTAACAACGGTCAGCGAGGAACAAATTCTACATTCGTACCCGTAGGTACAAATATCTCCCCTGCTTCAAATGTTTCATCTGTACCTACTCCCCTCGCTGCTAACAATTTTCAGCGAGTTAATGGAGCTACCTATGCTGCTATTGCAGCGGGTAGAAATCAAAATACTAACCAACGTTCTAACGGAAATTTTGACAATTTTGACTTAGGAAGCATTACTGCCCCCAAAATGGAATTTTTACAGAATTCATTAATTGACATGATTTCTGATATGCTTAAATCTAACTCCATGTTTGATGCTATTCAAACTGGAGTAAAATTTGCAAATAATATTGTCATGACTTTAAAATTCAGTCATGGATTTTAAAGCATTAAATATTGTAAATTGGAATGCTCGATCTCTTAAAGATAATGAAGACGAGCTATTTAACTTTTTGAGAGTTCATAACGTGCATATTGCCGTTATAACTGAAACGTTCCTTAAACCTGCCCATAAGGTTAAGAAGGACGCAAATTACTTGATTTATAGAAATGATCGTCTTGATGGACCCTGTGGTGGCGTTGCCATCATTATTCATAGACGAATCAAGCATAAAATTCTTTCTTCATTTGAAACCAAAGTTTTTGAAACTTTGGGAGTTTCTGTTGAAACAAAATTTGGACAACTTACGTTTATAGCTGCCTATTTGCCATTCCAATGCGTAGGCCAGCAAAAGAATTTTCTCAAGGGTGACCTTCAGAAACTTACCCGTCATAGGTCTAAATTCTTCATTATTGGTGATTTTAATGCAAAACACCGCTCATGGAATAATGCTCAAAGCAATTCCAATGGTAATATTCTGTTTGATGATTGTTCTGCAGGTTATTACACTATTCAATATCCAAACAGCCCAACATGCTTTTCTTCTGCAAGAAATCCCTCAACTATTGATTTGGTCTTAACTGATTCATGTCAACTTTGTAGCCAATTGGTTACCCATGCTGACTTCGGTTCTGATCACCTTCCAGTAACTTTTGAAATATCCCAAGAAATAATTTCTAATCCCAACAGCTCTACTTTCAATTACCATAGGGCTGATTGGGAGCAATATCGAACATTTATGGAATATAACTTCGATCCAAACATTCCTTTGCAAACCAAAGATGAAATTAATTATGCTCTTGAATCTCTGACTACTTCTATAGTTGAAGCAAGAGCTGCCTCAGTACCAAAATGCGAGGTTAAATTCGATTCAATTATAATAGACGATGATCTTCAGCTCTTGATCCGTCTTAAAAATGTCCGTAGGAGACAATATCAAAGAACACGCGATCCTGCCATGAAAGTTATCTGGCGGGATTTGCAAAAACAAATTAAAAAGCGATTCTCTGCCCTGAGGAACAAAACTTTTGAAAATAATATTTCTAAATTAGACCCGAGTTCCAAACCCTTTTGGAAACTCACAAAAATTTTGAAAAAACCTCAAAAGCCTATTCCAGCGCTTAAAGAAGGTGGTAAAATTTTGATCACAAATTTGGAAAAAGCTCAGAAACTTGCTAAGCAATTCGAGAGTTCCCATAATTTCAGTTTGGGTCTTACTAGTCCTATTGAGAATCAGGTTGCTCGGGATTTTCTGAATATTTTCTCTCGGGAAAATATTTTTGATGATTCCTGGGGGACTGATTTGGACGAAGTAAGGTCTATAACTAAAAATTTTCAAAATATGAAAGCTCCAGGTGATGATGGAATTTTCTATATCCTCATCAAAAAACTCCCAGAGAGTACCTTGTCTTTCTTGGTAAAATTATTTAACAGATGTTTCCATTTGGCATACTTTCCTGATAAATGGAAAAATGCAAAAGTTGTTCCAATTTTGAAGCCGGATAAAAATCCAGCTGAAGCTTCTAGCTACCGTCCAATAAGTTTGCTTTCTTCAATAAGTAAACTTTTTGAAAAGATAATTTTGAATAGAATGATGCTTCACATCAATACGAACTCAATTTTTGCAGATGAGCAGTTTGGATTTCGCCATGGGCATTCAACTACTCATCAACTCTTAAGAGTTAACAATTTAATTCGTTCAAACAAATCTGAAGGCCACTCAACTGGAGTTGCTCTTCTAGACATAGAAAAAGCATTCGACAGTGTTTGGCATGAAGGTTTGATTGCTAAATTGAAAAAGTTTAATTTTCCACTTTATATTATGAAATTAGTTCAAAATTATTTAACTGACAGAACTCTTCAAGTAAATTATCAAAATTCCAAATCTAATCGACTACCTGTTAGGGCAGGAGTTCCTCAGGGTAGCATTCTTGGGCCTATATTGTATAACATTTTCACTTCGGACCTCCCTGATTTGCCTCAGGGTTGCCACAAATCTTTGTTCGCTGATGACACAGGCATTTCCGCTAAAGGAAGAAGTCTTCGTGTTATTTGCAGCAGACTGCAGAAAAGTTTAGATATTTTCTCTTCTTATTTACAAAAATGGAAGATTTCTCCCAACGCTTCCAAAACTCAACTTATAATATTTCCACATAAGCCTAGAGCTTCGTTTTTGAAACCTAGTAGTAGTCACATAGTCACTATGAACGGAGTTCCAATTTCCTGGTCAAACCAAGTGAAATATCTTGGATTAGTTCTTGACCAAAAATTAACTTTTAAAGATCACATTGAGGGCATTCAAGCCAAATGTAACAAGTATATAAAATGTTTGTATCCTCTTATAAACAGGAAATCCAAACTTTGCCTGACGAATAAACTTCTAATATTTAAACAAGTTTTTAGACCGGCCATGCTTTACGCTGTGCCAATATGGTCTAGTTGCTGCACTACCAGGAAAAAAGCACTTCAAAGGATTCAGAACAAAATTCTGAAGATGATTTTGAAGTTGCCTCCCTGGTACAGTACTACCGAAGTACATAGAATTTCGAATGTTGAGACTTTAGCACAAATGTCCAACAAAATAATTAATAATTTCAGGCAAAAATCGTTGCAATCCTCAATTGCAACGATTAATTCCCTTTATATTTAGATAAGATTTAGTTTTAGTTTTTAGTTTTAAGATATCAATTGTTATACTGACATGCAGGTTAAAAAACCTGTTTAAAATACTGAATTGCCAAGACATGAACAATGTAAAAACACTTAGATATATATCATAACAATTAAGGCTGGTACGTTACTGCAGTAACTGGAGCACCTAGGTTAAAATGAAATGTAATTTATTTTGAATTTGGAACAAATAAAGAGTTAAAAAAAAAAAAAAAAAGGACAAAAGGTTGAATGAAAAAAAAAACAGCGAATTACTCAAGGAGGGACAAAAGGTCAAATGGATGAAAATTTAGTTGTGAAGCGGTGGGTTTGTAATATTAAAAAAAAAAACAAAAGAATAATGTACTTTACATACAATGACAAATGACTAAGGAGTAGAGAGGGTTTAGTATAAGAGAGGAACGGACTGTCTGGTTTTGAGCCAAACGAACTGTCAAAGCCAGAGCCAATCGAGCAGCGCCTATCTTGATTGCATTGGCAGTGTTGCTAGAATTCACCTAGGCATAGGTTGCCAAGGCAGTTTGTTTTGAATCTGTTCCTCTCTATTTTGGAGTATTCTTCCAGACATCTTCTTTGATAAAGCATTCGCTTGAAATTCTTCGTCGTTTGATTGAGTTGGAAGACAGCGGAAAACATGCATAAACTGAGCGAAGAGAGGAGCTGAATCGATTGGATGATACATTTTTTTTAAGGCTTTATTAAAGAGATTTTTAGCCTTAGGCTAGTTCATCTCTCTGGATGATACAGCTGATGTAGAGAACGATGGTTTGACCGTGAAGGAAACATTTGAAAGACGTTTGCAACAGTCAAAGTTTGCAGCTTGCAGAACTAGCTCAGCGTCAACTTCAGCAAACAGTTTGAAAAAAGTTATTCAACAAGAGTTTGCCTACTACGATGCTGAGGGTTTGAAAGGCAAATATATGAAGATGATTTACGATGCCCTTTGTATTGTACGTCCTACTTACTTCGTCAGTAAGATCCGTTCTCGTTTGGAAGATAATACGATAAACGCTCTTTGCATTCTTAAATTTTACTTTAACGAACAAGCCTAGCTATGATGAGCGCATTTCTAACTGAATCATTTACCAATAAACACATTTTCTTATTTTTTTTTTTCCTTTGGTTTGTTTTTTCGTCGATCGTGTTTTCCGTGCTGAGCACCAATGCTACCGACGTGCCAGGAAGGCAGCTCCCACACCTGGACCCTACCTATCGACCCATCAACTCATGAATCGGGGACCAACGGCTTTACTTCCCATCCGAAGGAAGGCGTGATCAGAGATGTTATGCCTCAGAAAATCCCGGCGGCGCCGACTGGGATTGAACCCAGGCCTGCTGGGGTGAGAGGTAATCACGCTTACCAATACACCACCGGCGCCGTTTAACATTTTCTTATAATTATGCAGTTTTTTTATAGTTCGTCCTAATACCAGTTTTACCGGTATTACCGGTATCATATTTTTCAATACCGGAAAACTGGTTTTAGAAATACCTCCGGTATTGCAAACCCTTAACGGCGCCGGTGGTGTAGTGGTAAGCGTGATTACCTCTCACCCCAGCAGGCCTGGGTTCAATCCCAGTCGGCGCCGCCGGGATGTTCTGAGGCATAACATCTTTGATCACGCCTTCCTTCGGATGGGAAGTAAAGCCGTTGGTACCCGGTTCATTAGTTGATGGGTCGATAGGTAGGGTCCAGGTGTGGGAGCTGCCTTCCTGGCACGTCGGTAGCATTGGTGCTCAGCACGGAAAACAAGATCGACGGAAAAAAACTAACCAAAGGAAAAAAAAATGCAAACCCTACACCTGACCAGATGGCGAATAGTGAAAAGAATACTCGACTGACTTAAGACACCGTTAAGATTCAAATTAAATAACTAGCCATCATAATCGATTTTTTATATGTTACATTACTATGTACCAACAAAGGTTTGAGCCTCGAGCGCGTATTACCGATATAGAAGACTGAATTTAACATTTGATAAACATTTTTGGAAGATACCTTGAGTTAGTAGTAAATTTTCTGGCTGGATGTAGGGGGCTCGTGAGCATTCCTGCCATTGCTAAATATTATGATAACATCAGATTGCGGAGTTGCTAGTGAATAGATTGCTTTTTTAATTGTTCATTAGCTCTTGATCGCTTGTAGTAATACTTATGAATGTTTTAGGTGGACAAAATGGCGAACTAAGAGGTGGAAGCCTAGGTTTCTCACATTTATATCGCTGTAAAGCAACTTTAAACTCTAGAGGGAATTTATATCTGTAACTGTAACTAGTTCGTTTTTCTTTGCTAACCTGGTTAAAATGTCATATTTAATTATCTTAAAGATAAATCGTCCAGCTCAAACCTTTGAAGGGGTAACAGGCGGGTCCATCATCATCATCATATTATGAAAGAACTAGCAGTGATTAAAAGAAGGAATGATATTGATAAAGGGTGATACGGTCAAAATTTGGTCAAGGGAAAACGCGTGTAAATCGGTGAAATCGTTTATTTAAAAAATCAAATTAAATTTCTTTTTCAAGTTCAATTAGTATAAAATTCAGGAAAAATATTCAGTTAGGCTTCCGCTTTTCCAAATCCGAATTGCCGGGCCTTACGCTTGACCCCTGCCATCAGATTTTGTACAGCCACCTTGTCCACCTTCTTCGCCGCAGAAAGCCAGTTTGCCTTGAACTGCTACTCGCCCTTAGCAGTTTTTTTGGTCTTCTTTAGGTTCCGCTTGACAATAGCCCAGTATTTCTCAATTGGGCGGAGCTCTGGCGTGTTGGGAGGGTTCTTGTCCTTGGGAACCACCTGCACGTTGTTGGCGGCGTACCACTCCATGGCCTTTTTACCGTAATGGCAAGATGCCAAATCCGGCCAAAACAGTACGGAACAACCGTGTTTCTTCAGGAAAGGCAGCAGACGTTTATTCAAACACTCTTTCACGTAAATTTCTTGGTTGACAGTCCCGGAAGCTATAAAAATGCTGCTTTTCAAGCCACAGGTACAGATGGCTTGCCAAACCAGATATTTCTTTGCGAACTTTGACAGTTTCATGTGCTTGAAAACATCTGCTACCTTCCCCATTCGTTTTTTACCGTATAAAACTCCTGTCCCGGAAGCTGCTTGTAGTCGGCTTTGACGTAGGTTTCGTCGTCCATTACCACGCAGTCAAACTTCGTCAGCATCGTCGTGTACAGCCTCCGGGATCGCGCTTTGGCCGTCGTATTTTGTTTATCATCGCGATTTGGAGTCACTACCTTCTTGTAAGTCGATAGTCCGGCTCGTTTTTTGGCTCGATGCACGGTTGTAGACGATACACCCAGCTTATTTGCGGCATCTCGGAGAGAGAGGTTAGGGTTTCGCTTGAAACTACCGGCAACTCTCTTTGTCGTCTCAGCGGCTTCCGGTTTTCGATTTCCCCCCGATCCAGACTTCCTGGCTGTCGACAAACGTTCCCCAAACACTTTAATTACATTTGTAACGGTTGATTTGGCAACTTTTAGCGATTTTGCCAACTTTGCGTGCGAGTAGCTCGGATTTTCGCGATGCGCGAGCAAAATTTTGATACGCTGCTCTTCTTGCTTGGACGGCATTTTGACAACTGAAGAGTGAATTCCAAAATCAAAATAGGAGCAACATTCTACACACACACACCTTCAAAATGAGGGGTGTTCAGGTTTTTTAAATGCAAAATTGAAAGAAATACGTCAAGTTGATATTGACCAAATTTTGACCGTATCACCCTTTAATTCAATTCTAACTCACAGTGATAGTGTAACTGCGCATGGGGATTACAAACAAACTATACAATCTGCAATAAACATGTAAATCATTTAGTTCCACATCAGCTTGTAAAAAACATAATAAAGTTCAGTGTTCACTCGGCTGTCGACAAAAGCAGGCCACTCTCGATGTGTGCTACACGATCGTCTGTTTTCTCGGCAGCAACCATTGTGTGGTCCTCCTCATTGTTCTTCATGGGCAGTTCTTTCGGTCGATGCGTCGTCGACTTTGGAAAGCAACCGTTTTCGTGATGAGTGACCACGTTTTGCGTCCATTGCTGCAATGGACGCAAAACGTGGTCAGCACTCACACACTCATCACGAAACGGTTGCTTTCCAAAGTCGACGACGCATCGACCGAAAAAACTGCTGATGAAGAACAATGAGGAGGACCACACAATGGTTGCTGCCGAGAAAACAGCCGATCGCGTAGCAACCTGGTCTATACAAGGTGTGGAGATCTAGCCCTCACGTATGTGCTGGTAGAGGGAAAAAGGTAAACATTGTGGGAGAGGATGACCACTACGTCATAGCACTCGAAAGCAAATTTGTGAAATAGGAAGTAAAGCAAATTCTAGATATGTTTGCATGATGATTGCGCTTGCTTGTATGCTTTTGTAAAGTGTCCGGGAAATCCGGAGTGATTTGAGATTTGGGCGTAATTGTATTTGTAAACAAACACGTAATCACCGATTTCCCACGGAAACTAATAACGTGTTGAGGTAGAGGAATGATTACTCTATCATTTGGTATAGTTTTTTTTTAGACTAAGCTTTAATTCAAGATAATTTTGTAATTGACGTTTTTGTTTACAAAAGCAATTACGCCCAAATCTCATAAATCTCCGGAAATATCAGCAGGCGTTTTGTATTTTTAAAGTAACTTCTTACTTGGAAACGGGTAAAAACTCACCAGCAGGCTGCTTTTTCATGGTATACAGTGTGCTAATAAAATAATCAATACATTATCTCAACATTCAGTGGAAAAACATTCATAAATTTTGGCTTCATACTTCAAATTATATAATTCATATTCAATTTCCAAGGCAAACGCTGATTGAAACAAACGTTATGACGTAACTACGAGCGTGTTTGAGCGTACGAAAGAAGCAAATCGTGCAAAGCCGACTGAAAGCCGAGTGAAAACGAACTGCACCAATACGTACAGGCCATCAATTCCACACCTTGTATAGACCAGGTTGATCGCGTAGCACACATCGAGAGTGGTCTGCTTTTGTCGACAGCCGAGTGAACACTGTATTTTGGTATCTATGACAGATACGTATTTTGACTACAATGTGCAGTCTTCATCAGTGTCATTCCCACTAAGGAACTTATCTAAATCTAACCCTCTTAAGTACTCATTCCCTAGGTAAAAATTTCAGGATCACAGGTACAAAAATGAAACTACAATGTGTAGAATCGAGGGTTAGATTTTGATAAGCCTTTTGTGGGAATGACACTGACGAAGAGTGCACATTGTAGTCAAAATACGTATCTGTTATACATACCAAAATTAATAAGGTGGAATTAAATGGAAGCAATCCTTTTTTGCTGTTTTACATAAAAACATTATTTTTTGAAAGAGACGTGCTTATATTTAAGAAATATAATTTTCGTCCATTTTCTTAAGATATCTGTGCACATTATTATATTGTTTTCTTTTTTTTTGCACCATTCAACCAATTGTCTATCCTATGTTTTGTCCCTCTTGGGACCATTCGACCATTTGTCCATTCGACCTTTGTCTACCTTCTAATTATTCGACCTTTTGTCCATTCGACATTTTGTAGCTCTTTGGATTATTCGAGCTTTTGTCCCCCATCTCATCATTTAATCTTTTGTCTTTTCCTGTACTGTTTCTCAGATATTCTGTGAAAAATTATAGGAGAACTGTGAAAAATTACCGAACTATTTACCGAACGTTCAGCTATTGAGATTTCGGAAAAATTTCATAGAAATCTGTGAAATAATCTTAGAGTGCGTATGACGAAATACCCAACAAACATTCGACTGAAGAATCGAATTATGCGTAGGGGTTCAGTTAGAAACAGTACTAGAATGTTTAAATATCTGAACAATTTGTGACTTCTTGCAAAGGTAAATATTTTTTTTTGTTCAAATCCGTTTGAAAACAAAACCGGTAAATGTGGGTTGTGTTTAGTAGAACGAAAAGTAAGATTCCTATATTGAGCTCAAAATTATTGAAAACTGCTATGGAATTGCTCATAATTATAAATTTTGGAAAATTTTAAATTATTTAAACTAAATTGTTAGATTTCTAAGATTGTAAACATGGCACTAAAAATAACATAAGGTATGTTGATAAATCGAAGAATTATGTTTTCAATTGATGTTACACACCTAAGATAAATAATACTTATTATTTTGCTTGATAGAATTGTAACATGAATACAGTACCCTTTCCGCATAGTTGTCCCATTCGTAAAAACAGCAAGCTGAGAAAAACGCCGTTGAAGTTTTGTCTCTCCTTGGGCTCTTATGGATGGGACAACATAGTTTTGGTATTTTTCGCGACATTTTCTGAACAAAGTATGAAACTTTTCGTGTACAGTGTAAAATGATGGTACTTGACAATCAATCCCAGTGTATAACTCATTTTGGCCAAAAATGCTAATTGGACAGTTATGCCGTACAGGGCAGTACAAGTGTTCTATAGCTAATGAGAAAGTTTGAACATACTGAGAGGTTAAGCACATATCATCGGTATAAGACGTGTGTGTGAGAAAATTTGAGAAAAAAATCTAACAGCACCGGTGGGATTCGAACCCACACTTCCCATTCAGTACACGGGTGCATTGCTAATAATACAACGGTGGACCTATATGGTCTACGGATGTATTTGGCTAATGACGTGTGGACTAAAACTTAATAGAAATAATGCATAGCATGTACACCTGTGTTCAATATAATAGCAGCGCATGCCGATTTCCATACAAAATGGTCAACTTTGACAAGTTGTAACTTTGTTCTCTTAATATCAATTGAGCTGAAACGTTCACCACGGAACTACAAATATGTTCAATTTTACGATTACAAAATACCAAATTTATGGAAGCACCTGCCGGAAAGTGAGACACTAGGAAAAATTGTTCAAAATAACAAAGTTACATCATGTCAAAGTTGACCATTGTGTATGTAAATCTGCATGCGCTGCTTTTATATCGAACACATCTGTATAGCATGAACGCTACTTATTATTGTAAGCAAATCTCTGAAATTTCAAGATTTAGACACATCAGAAAAACCACGAATCACATCTGTGAAAAACAAAGATTAATTTGACACCCTTCGACCAAACTGGATTAAATTTAATCCAGTGACTACTTTAGGATCCTAACCGAAATACGATTGTATTCTATAAAATTTCTTCGATTTCATAAACGTGAACAGGTCTAGAGAAAATATTCCATTGCAAAAAAAATCGCCCCATTTGCCGGATATTCCACCAACATCCATGCACATTCATAATTTATATCGACTCAAAACGACAGCTTCATACTACCAATCGTTAAGGAGTTGCTGCAGAAAATCAACAAAGAAATCTCTGAATGGACCAAACAAATGATGCGGATTAACTCAGCGATAAAATCATCATTATTCCGGAAATACACCCATGTGGCAGCAGTACGAGAAACTCGACGAACGAAAGAAGAACAGGAGGAAAATCAAGAAAAAACTGTTGCCCCCTCCCCTTCTTGGCCATCACAGTGGAATTCTCGAGAGTATTTTATGCATTATCATGTGGTTTAAACTTGAATCAAAATATGTAGACTTTGGCTCATCATCATATTTAATTGATTAAAAGAAAACTTCTGTACCTTTCGCAGACGGGTTCTACATGTTGTTCGACAATATTTGTGTTTGTGTACATTCCCTACTACCGCACCCTCAGTTGAAATGATCTCTGATTCGAATTAGTGTTATCATTTCTACGTAGCTTTCGCAATTATTGCAAGATAACAAAACTAAAAACCCTAGAATATGCCAAAATGCATAAATTTCAAATAGAGCAAACCTTTAGCAAGTTGAACACCTATCCCGCAAGACCGGTTTGATGCAAGGTTCGATGGTACCCGGCAAGCATTTTCAGCTCATTTCAAGGACAAGACAAGCTCATCTTTTCTCC
The DNA here is from genome assembly GCF_037179485.1 of Ochlerotatus camptorhynchus. NCBI lineage: Eukaryota > Metazoa > Arthropoda > Insecta > Diptera > Culicidae > Ochlerotatus > Ochlerotatus camptorhynchus. The sequence continues at coordinate 239,975 of NW_027040795.1, read as the reverse complement.
CTCAGCAAAATTCTTGCCAGTGAGCATAAGTTTTCTTTTTTTTTCCACGGATTTGAAGATGCCCCCTCCACTCAACGTACATGAAGACCAGTAGCGCTGCTGGTGGAGGAGGAAATTGGACTTAAGAACGTACCGGAAGAGAAATGTTTTCGATTCAAAAAGAAACAAAAAACGAACATTTTTGGTAAGAGCCGGTCATGGCAGCGCAGCACATTACAGCTTTTTGATGCGGCCGAACGAGAGTGGGAAGCTGCCCGAGGTGAGGATGAGGCTGAATCCGAAGGGGAGAGACCGCAAAAGTATGAACTTGAAAAAATCGAGAAAATTGACTTTTAATTGAACTCAGCTGAGAATTACGTGTGCATGGAATCGATGGGTTTTACTCGGTGAACGATGGATTTTGGACGAACGAAAATAAAATAAATCGGAAGAAGGTTTTCCGCTTCCGTAGCATCAACTAAATATTTCTTTAGTCTAATGCTAGGGTAGGCTTAATGCTTTGTACGAGCTCAAATAGTTTTTTTTTTTGTTTTCTTATTTGCTTTCATTGTACGGTGGAGGCATGAGCGATGAGTACGGTGTTACAATTTCACCAGGTCGAGGCATAATTTTGGCAGGAAATTACGAAATAGACCAAACGTGTGTTCGGTGCACCCAGTTTCGAAAAAAAAGGGTTAATATTATGTTGGAGGCAAGTGAATCTGGAAGGAAGAGTTGAAATGGAGCAACTATTTAGTTGAGTATTTCGCTCAAATCTTTTTTTTATTAGACTAATGAATCTGATTTATAGGAGATCTGAATTTTGAAAATTATAATCATTCAACTATTCAACTATAACTGTACTGGAATTGAACTCATGCAAGATACAGACCTCTTCCCCCGGGGCTAAGACTTCCGAAGCATACACGGATGTGGTCAATATGATCCTGGGCACTGGACACAATATAACCGATGATGATATTGTTATTCAGCAGATGAAATTTTAGTAATTTCATATTCTGGCTACTTCCCGAAGGCTTCCGGAAAAAGTCCGGGTGTGATCAATATGACCCTTTATACTCGATTTTCAATTTATTTTCTTTTGTATTCAATTCGGGGTGGGTTGGATCAAAATCAATATTTTGAACCACCCTAATATTCACTTTAACACATTTTAGGTCATTCGTGACTTTGAGATTGGGATGAGATTTGAGCTCGTGACCTTTACCATGAAAGGTATGGATGCTAACCGCTGCTATAGGCTGGTCCACAGGATACTCAACATTATCGACCAGTGATCTTGTTCGTGAATTCTCATGGCTTTTGACTGTAATTTTGATCACTACCCCGAAGGAACCTGGGCGCTCATAGTGAACCTGGGTAATCAATATGATCACAAATGATCAAATACTTCGATTATACGTTTTGATGTTTTTTTATTAATTTACTTTTATTTTCTGATTTTTTTTACGTTTCAACATTTGGTTTAACATTTCAATTGGTTAGCTTTTGGCTCTTCATCTTTGTTCTAGTTAATTTGTTATTCTTATGTGATGATTGCATTTAGCGCTAATTTACAGGATACCCTTTTATTGGTTTTGTTTTCGTTTGAATTTAAAAATTTGATAGCCTACCTACTTGATCACCTAACTACTTAAACTAGGTTGCCAAATCACGAATGATCTGGTGGTTTGATCGCAGAGAGGCGACTCTGAACCTTTCCAGAGTGGAAGTCTTTCGCTCCTCGAGTGTTTGAAGACCGGCTAGGTGGTGAATCTCAGAATTACGAGTTCGCGGTGGACTGTTAAGGATCTTGTTTTGGATCCTCTGAAGCTTTAGGTAACGGCACTTAGTACAACTCTCCCAGATTGGCATACCATACTCAATAGCCGGCCGAATGATCTGCTTGTGGACAGCACGCTTGTTTTTGAGGGACAGGGTGGACTTCCTGTTTATCAGAGGGTAGAGCGACCTGATCAAGATGTTACACTTGGTGGATGTGTTTGCTATCGAGGGTGAGACTAAGGTAGACTACATCACTCGACCATTTAATGGGAGTGCTATAAAGATGGATCTTGACGTTAGCGGGCGGAACAATCCGAGGTGAGTTCGGGTGTGGAAACAGAATGGTTTGCAGTATTGATACAAATCTTCCAGCCTTTGAAATAGTCGCACAGAACATCCAGGCCTGATTGTAGTTTACTCGCCAGAGCACGGATCACTCGACCCTTATAGATGATGGAGGTGTCATCTGCGAACATAGACAGGATACCACCACCCGGCAGGGGAGGATCGTCTTACGTGAAAAAGTTGAATAGGATAGGCCCAAGCAGGCTACCCTGAGGGACCCCTGCATCAACGTTGAACGTATCAGAGGGGACATTGTTCAAGTAGACCTGGAATGATCTGCCCGACAAGTAGTTTTTGATGATCTTCCCGAGGTAGATCGGAAAGTTGTATCGATGCAGCTTGTACACTAGACCATCATGCCAGACATTGTCGAACGCCTTCTCGACGTAGATGTATTGGAAATGGACTTGTTCTGCTTGATGGTGTTAGTAACCCGTGCGAGTTGGTGGATGGTAGAGTGGCCTTTTCTAAACCCGAATTGCTCTTTTAGAAAGATTATCATTTATCATTTGAAAACACCAGCAGACGGCTGAGTATCAACTTTTCGAATAGCTTCGAGATGGAGGACAAGAGGCTGATGGGGCGATAGCTTTTGGCACTGGTAGGATTTTTTCCAGGCTTGTGTATTGGAATCACTTTGGCTAACTTCCAGCATGCAGGGAAGTAGCCAAGCTCTAAACATTTGTTGAAGATGCCGGTAACATGGTTGAAGAAGTCAGCTCGAGGTTCACTATACCATCCATACCCGCAGCCTTCGTGTTTTAGTGCTTCTAATAGCTGCTATCACCTCATCAGCCGATATTCTACTATCATCATGCACTACTACGGGGGTGTAAGCGACTCTGGACATTGCCTCCAGTACGGCAGGCTCATGGAGGCTCACCATGGTTTGGCCAAGATTATGTGAAATCACAAAATGTTGGCCAAGAGCATTGGCTTTTTCGACTGGGGTAGAGTATGGATGGGTCCGAGTTCTGGTCAACAGAGGAAAGCGTAGGAATCGGTCTCGACTTATTTTTCAAAATTTTGGTCATCTTCCAAAATGGTTTTGCACAATCTGGGAGAGAGCGAATCTTGTTGGCAAAATCGTTATTTCTGAGTTCCACCATCCTGGCCTGGATAATTTTTGTTTAGCCTATTGACATTGGTCTTCAAGTGGGGCAGCCCAGAGCGCTGGAACTGCCTACGAATGGGTTTACGAAGCCTGATAAGATCTTTGGTTGGGCAGTCAAGGTTCAGAGTATGACTCACCTGTCTGGATGCTGGTACGTGTTGCTCCCTGGCACGGGATATCACCTCTTCGATGGTTTGCAGACACTGATCGGCTTCTTCGAACGACTCCGGTAGGACGTCGTAACCGATTGCTGTGTCCACACAGCGCTGATACTGCTGCCAGTTGACACGATGGTAATTTCACCGGGAAACTTAAAGCCTACTTCGGCCACCACCGGATAGTGGTCCGAGCTCAGTTCCTGATAGGCGATAGGTTGAGAGATTTTTTTTTCCCTGTTCGGGACATAAAACTACTGCGACCAGTAATTTGATCTATTGTAGTATATCCCGTGTCCTTAGTTTAGTGCATGTCGTATTACTTCATCACTATTGAAAAATGATGAAGTATTCGGTTTTGATACAGTTGTCATTCTTGCCTTCATCGCAAGGAATCGATTCTAATTGAAAGGTCCCGCTATTTATACCCTTCGGAGTGTTGAAACACCCTCCAAAGGCGCGCCCCTTTGTCAGTCAAAATTGGATTCCTTAGCAACAAAATTAAAGAACGACACCGATAGTGACCATGCATCAGAACCCTAGTCTTAACCACTTCAAACTAGGGAACAACGAATAGAAGATTAGGAATCACATAGATGAAGACTAACTAACTCATTTTTTCCTTGTTTCAAGATCATCCTCGGTCCAGGCAACCCGAGGACTTATCACTATCAACAAGGCATAAAAAGTAACAAGGACTAAGATGTGTTCCTTTGATTACTGAAAAATCCTGTTCCCCTAGTTTGAAGTAGTCAAGACTAGGAATCGGTGGTAGATCTTACATCCCGTAACGTACCACGAAAAGGTGATCTACCCACGTTACGGGGCTAGGTTGAGAGATGTTATCGCCAATGTTGCTGATGAAGATGTCGATGGTGGCATGAGCTCCTGATCGACTCAACCGGGTGGGAGTATCCGGACACAGAATGTTGTAGTGGGCTTCCTGCAGTTCGTTGTATAAGATTGTGCCGTTCTGGTTTCGCCGACTATTGCCCCAGGCTTGATGCTTGGCGTTCAGGTCGCCAGCGATGATGAAATTTTGCCACCGTCGTGTTAGCTTGATGATGTCTCTTCGGAGGTCTGCGGCCGAGCCGTCCCTAATGTTGGTTTGCTTGGAGCAGTAGACCGCGATGATGGTGATTGGACCAAGTGATGTGCTCACCTCAACTCCGATGGCTTCGATAATTTTCAGTTGGAAGCTTGGTAGTAGCCGGCAGCTGATGTTCCGTCTCGCAGCGATGGCCACTCTCCCTCCCCCGGAGCTGGTGCGGTCAAGCCTTACGAGCCGAAAGTCGGGAAGGAAGACCTTCAGCTCGGGCTTCAAGTGAGTCTCGGTGATGACGGCTATGTCGATGTGCCGTTCGTTGAGAATGTCAACAAACTCGATGTTTTTGCTCTTCAAGGGCAAGAATTCCAATTTACGATCTTGATGGCTTCACGGTCCATACTTAGTGACAAGGGACAGGGCAGCATGTAGCTGTTCAGATTGAGTCTTGCATGTGCGCATGATGATGATGACCTCGGCCACGAGCGTCATAAGTACCTCCGAGGTGAACGGAGAATCGTCGACAGGTTCACCTGAGACAGCACCAGCGTCTGATAAACCAGGGGCGGTGGATGAAACTGGAATTGGCTGGGTCGCAGCAGCAGCGAGCCGATGCTGAACTGTCCGACTGTTGGGAACCATTTGGATACTCGCAGGATTGGCTTGTTGGTTTTTGACCGGAAGTAGGGCTAGGTTAGAACATGTCGACGGGGCTGGAGAGCTGGGTAGTTCATACACTGCGTTACATCACGATGTTGGGGTTTGTAATGCTCTAAACTGATGATGACCTGGATCAGGTCCCGGATATTGGATCTCAGAGCCACAAGACTGGTGGATCCCTTCGTGAAGTGCACCAGGAACAACTGATCACGGAAGCTGGTGTTGTGGTTGGAACGCCGGTTCATCGGGTACACTGCCTCAGGTTTGAGCCCAAGTCGCTCCAGCTCGGATTTCACCGCAGCCGCTTCGAATGACGGTAATCCACGCAAAACCACCTTCAGTGGCTCGATGGCAGATCATGCTTGAAGAAGTCCACGTTGTTGTCCTTCAGGAAACATCCTATTTGTTTGTACTCCTCCAGGCTGGAGCACAAGATTTTGGTACCGATGGCAGCAGCTTGTGTTTTGCCAGTTCGGCACCCAGCTTGGCAACATCCTTCACCGGCGTGAAAAGCGGAGGAATCCGCTCTATTCTTGCAATGGGAACGGCGTCACCATCGCCATTTTCTTCCGGGAGTACTGCATACTGGTTGGCTTGCAGTATCCGTTTTCCGGCGTCATTCAGCGACGCGCTGGGCTTGATTAGCAACTTCTTTGAAGGGCCCGCTGCTGTCTCATTGGCACGTTTACGCACCATTTGTTTCGTGTTTGCAAGTTCAAGTAAACTTACCAGAACGCGAGAAGGTGGCAACACTTCCACGGCGCAACGCGACAGCACAAAACGAAACAAAATCGAAACGAGATCTCGAGCGAAAATACGGAGTGAACAGCTCAACAGTTGAAAAAGGATGGTGACGTTTTGATGTGTCACACAATGGAATCAAATAAAATGTTGGCTGCTTATTCAAAGGCCTTCAGAACATGGCTGGGTCTGAGTACTCAATATTATTCAAGCCAATGATCTTATTGTTGAATTCTCATGTGATTTGATTTGTCACATGATCACACAAGTGATTTGATTTGGCACATGCCAATTGCTGACTACTTTCTCTAGGGTACCCGGAACATAGCTCCGTAACTTGGATGGATAGTATGAATATTTGGTATTCATGGAGAAATTTAGACTATTCTATGATCAAAAGGTAATTCCCAACTACTTCGTTTTCTGCGTCTCCGTGCGTCTCCATGATGACTTTTTTATATTTAAATTGTTCGTGCTTCGTGCTTAGTGAAGTTATGCGTAGATATTAACATACATTTTCAAAAGCTAGAGAAAGCTTCATAAAAGGCGCATAATACGGGGTAAATTTGAACTATTTAATTGTACTTAATTCCACATTTTCCTTAAAAATTTAATTGAAATATTTGATTTTTGTATTGAATATTTTTGCATGTATTTAAAACATATAATATATAAGGTTAAATTTCCCTTAAGCTTCGTATTCTAGAGGCTACTAAGACCTAATAATGGTTACCAGTTTTAAACATTTTCAACGGCATTGTGTGTTAACAATGCGATATTGAAATCATCCAATAAATAAAAGGAGATAAAATTCGAGCAATTCATTCTATCGACCTCAAAAAAATTTTGTCCGTCATCCAAACATTGTGCGTCGGCCTTATGCGTGCTCAGCAAGATGAATACATAAAAACATGCAAGAATGACAATGTGTCAATCAAAACTGATCAAAGACATTCGAAAACTTATGTTTACTTTCCAAAACAATATGTTTAAACAATGATTATCTAAAACTATCATTGTCTTATCCCTTCCTTGTTTACAAAACTGCTTTCATTTAGGTACCTCCTTCATTTCATTCCAATGAAGACCAAATTCCAAAAGCAATAAATCAAATGGCTTACCGACTATCAATGGCACACGACAACACTGCTACCAGCAAGTGATACTCCGAATGGCGCTAGTAAAATAAACCCTAAACGGATGACAAATGAAGATCGGATGACAATGTAGAAAATTTTAATGTGTGCTACTGCTGACTAAATCGACACCAGTTGCTATCTAGACCCAAGGATAGGAGAGGAAGGTCCAATAAATTTTCACGGCTAACGATTGATCTTTCTACACCTTTCGACTACCATGAGTGCATGCCTGAGCCGGGATGAGTTTCAGGAATCAAGCAAGTTATAAATCAATCAATTTTAATTTTGTTTTGACAAATGGAGATTAGGCTCCGGCAGTTCAGGTTTCGATTATCATGGACACACTTTTTTCGTGTTTGATTTCGAAATGTTAACGTGTGCAGTCGCTGCCGCCATCACACATCATCGGGATCGGGAGCTGGTTTCAGGTTTCATTCCGCCGAAGTCGAAAATTGATTAGCGGGAAATAAATTAGCCGATGATGATGTCTTAAATTTCTTTATGTTCTAATTTTGTGGATTCTGGACCAGTGTGTGGAGGGTGTTGTTTTTTCGACGGTAATTGATCGCATATTAATGACCGGATGATAGTTTTTCTGGAAAAGCTAATTTGGCAAATTTGGATCGACGCGACTGAGATTTTGTTCCGACCTCAGTGTTGCCGGGGAAAAAAACATGTTGGTGGTATTTAATGAGCCGAAGCTGTAGGAAATCGGATCGGGTTAATGAATGAATAAATTTCATTAACGGTTAGCCGCATCAAGGGCAGTGGAGAAGAACCAATTGATAAACGATGTTTTAATGACCGAATATATTTTCAGGTTATTATACGAGCATCGTCTGGCGTTTAGTTCTTCTTATTTTGTATGAACGGAGAAGTGAAAAAAAAAACTTTGATTTGCTGATTGTGATGAAATCGAAGAAACTTTGCCTAAGCTTGGCTGTCATAACTTGTACATTGTAATTTCACATTGATCGACAGCCCTTCTGGAGAAACGTGAAGCCTGTCAAGAGAAGCTGACTGTGTTGGAAAGCCGATGTGTATGAACGTTGAATACGAATGTCAATCGGGGACGTGTTTGCCACTGGGTTGTGTGATGTAAATTTACTGTGCAGCTAAATGAGTCAGGGAACACCTCACGGTATGGAATTGAAAATGCGTTGTTTGCTAGAGGTGGGGTACTGAAGCGGTTCTGTGTGGACCAATGACTGGATTGGTTAGTAAAAGTATTGATTCGGAAAAAAAGCAATTTTCTCAAAGTGAATACTGTTTTATACACAATAATGTATAATCAAATTTAACACAATAAAACAAGTGCACTACACACTAAGATTTTTTTACAGGAGTCAGTATTTTTTTACTGGGTTTTTGAATTACTGAAAAAGTCGGTAAAAATTCAAATGACCGTTATCCGTAAGGAATCAATGAAATCGACCAATTTTATTTTCTACCATTAAATGGGGTTAACAGAACTAAGTATGTACAAGTTCAGAACAAATATTCTCATTAATAAATTTTCCACAGATTTTTAAACTTTTACCGAACAGTTCCGCAATTCAAAAACTCGGTAAAACCGTACTGACTCGATTAGTGTGTAGATTTCAACATCTATAAGAAAGGAAAAAACACTAATTAATCCACCAGATCTGGTGACAGGCCATTCGACCTAAAGGCTATCGGAATATTAGGCCGAATGTTCAATAGACTGATGCAAAAATTGACTTTTTCGCTCTACAGTGCTTAAATGGTTTCAAATCGGGTCCTGATTAGCCTCCCAAAATTACAACTCATTTGGTTAAAAACAGACTTCGCACAAGCCATTTGAAGTTAACATGTAAATTACTATGGGAAATCTCAACTTTTTGTTCATTGCTTTCTAGTCATTTTCCATATTGAGCTGCGAAACAGTTCGATAGCCATTCTTATAGAAAAATTTTTCAGCTACAACTATTCTATGTAAAACGAGACAGGAAAAAGTTATTAATTATTTAAGAGATTGGTGAACTTATGACATGATCAAGCAGCTGCTCTGTAGGCAACACTGTATTTTGCAGTGTGACATAGTAGCCATGATTTTTGTGTCCTATTCAACGCCCCTGAAACACAAATGTTGCCTGCTGAGCAGTTGATTGAGCATGATCATAAGACATCAGCGTTGAACCATTGATAACTTTCGATCCTTGCATTTAATTAAAAAGCGGTCTTCAGCAAAGTTGTAGCTGGGAAAATTTCCTACAAGTTGAAAGCTTTTGAAGCAGACCGATATGGTGAATTATCAGATAGACATGAATAAAAATCTTGGTTTTACCATAGTAATTCCCATACAAACTTCAAATGGCTTGTGCCATCTCAGTTTCTCACCAAATGGGTTCAAATTTTGAGAGGTTAGTCAGGATCCGATTTGGTTAAACGATTCCGATTTGGTTAAACGTATTGTGGAGCGAAAATTTCAAATTTTGCATCACTCTAATGTTCATTGGGCCAAATGATTTCCAGCTTACCCAGGTTTAAATAAATGTTGATAAGCTTTCTTAGACAGTTATGTTTTTTTTTTAATTTTAAACTCTAAGATATTTGTTCAGACTGTTCGGACTTGGAAATCATTTTAAGAGATCTCGGCTGCGATTTTTGTATATTTTTTTTTCTCGAGACTGAAGAAATTTCATACATCCCCTTAAATTGAAAATATTAAATGTTAAGGATTGTCCTGGTCACGTCCTAACAACTGTTAGGGATAAGAAAAGTATGTTAGTCCAACATTTACTTAAGAGAGATGCAGAGAACTCTACGACCCCTCATCAATGTCTCGGGAATTTGGGAATTATGTTAGTAGGGAAGGTAAGCCATAGGATTACACCCAGTCAGTGTTGCTGGAAAATTTCGAAATTGCTGTCCAGACGATCTGCTGGAAGATAGGGTTGCTGAAATAAAATGTAGATATAACATGGTGAACTCACCATCGTTGTCACACCCGTAGCTAATTAAAAAGAAGGAATTATGTTGTGTTTTACCGTTTTTTTTTTTGAGTGAAAATAATATTACTACCTCTTCTCCCATAGGCACAAAACCTCTATGTCTGTTCAACTTGAATCATAATCAATTACAAATTTCAACAATAAATCATTATTCAAATGTAAGCAATAAAGTTAACAGATTATAATAAGTCATCTATTTAATGGTACTTAAAATGTTAATAATGGAAAGGTCTCACCATATAAATCCAATATTTCCAGTAATCCCGTCCAGTTGGTTGCAAGCTAGTGGAATTGGAACGATCGTGGCATCTAAATACTCCTTTGAACAGGTGACGAATCATCTCAAGGATCGCACCAAGTTATTTCTGATATAGTACTTTTACTTCATATCAAACAGAACATTCTCCGACTTTTCCGATCCCGCAGGAGAAAATACTTAACTTCCGATGGAATCAAAAGCAACGGAAAACTGAGTCACAGATCCAATGAGCGGGATACTGTTTATCGCACCTTACAGCGCGTAAATAAACTGAAATTAAAAAATTTCACTCGCCATGCCACAAATTTCTGGTCCGGGAGAAAAATATCCCCTAGAACCACTTTGGCCACATCCGGACATATTCCGGGTGTCCCGGGGGAAGAAGCCAACATCTGATTAGGATCAAACCCATCAATTCAATTACTAGTTCACGCATGTTGGGCTTTAATATTGGTCAGAAACTGGTCACTTCCTCGAGAGTACCTGTATCATTCCCGGATATGGTCAATGTGGTCCTGGATACTAGGTTTGGCAATCATCGAGGCAGTATCGTTACGTTGCTGAAATTTTCAAGCCCACAGAGCTCGATGACCTCAATTATGCCGATATTACAGCGGTTTTTGATATGGTGGTTGAGTGCTCTTGCGACGTTATGAAGAAAGATCGAAACGGAAGGAAAAGGGAGTTCCACAACCGCATACGAAATAATCAAATCGACTAGCGAAGGACTCCCGGAGATTGGTGGTATCTCAATTGATTGATGATAAGAAATACTTATCTGTTATAAGTTTTTAAAAGTGATATAGGAAGTGAATAGTGAAAGTGATACAATAGTAGTAGAATTTAAAGGAAAAACAGCGGTCTTCTCAATCAGTCCGCATCGTGCTCTCTTGCGGATCTTTTTGCTGAAAGAAGTGTTACTACTACCTAAAGCTACAACAAATTTAAACAGCGCTTTTCAGTGCTCAATATACCTGTAAATTTTCTACTTTCTTTGACTCTTTGATACTTGTTTGGACCCTACCCGTAATCTTTCTTGGATATCGATTTGGAAAATTCCTCTTCGATCCTTCAGATTCTTATAGTAATTTGCTTGGAAGTCGATTTGGATAAAAAATTTACTGCCGCCATGGCGCCTAAGCGCAAAAGAAAAGGGCAATCTTTTGATCCCTCTTCTGATGAAATTAATTTGAGCAACCAATTTGATTTGCTCACGGATGATGAGAATGATCCATCATCCAAGAAAAATTCTAGTAAACTTTCCCAGCTTAATGCCAATAAGGAAACGATTCCCCCTATTGTGATAACCACTTCCGATTTTCATGCTCATGGCAAGGAACTTTCGAACTTCGTGAAATTTAAGTTTTCACTTCAAATTGGACGTCGGGATGAATGCCGTGTATTGGCTGAAACCTTGGACAGATTTAAATGTCTTCTCAAGTATCTTACTGAGAAGCAGCATATTTTTTTGCTTACGACACCAAAACTTAACGTGTGTTCAAGGTTGTCATGAAAGGACTGCCCAGTGATGAATCCCTGGATCAAGTCAAATAATCAAAATGAAATCCCGTCCTAACAATTCGCGCAACGGGATTTCTAATGATTTTTATTTAGTTCACTTCAAGTCTAGTGAACTAAACAACCTTAAGGCCTTGGAAAAAGCTAGCCTCATGCTCCATGTCCGAGTGAGACTGGAGACTGGAGAAAATTCCCAAAACCTCACCCAGTGCCGTAAGTGCCAGGGATGGGGTCATGGAACGCAAAGGACGACTGTCCTGTGATCCTTAGAAATTTAAATGTTCAAATTGTGGTGAAAACCGCAAATTCAATTTTTGGGAATGTAAGACTAGCAAAGCGATCCTACAATTTCGTTCTAAGCGACAGGTAGGAAACGCTCCACGTTTCCGAAAAGGTACAAATTCCTCTTCTGTTAACAATGTTCAGCGAGTAAACTGAGCTACCTATGCTGCTATTGCATCGGGTAGAAATCAATATACTAGCCAACGTAATTCTAACGGAAATTTTGAAGATTTTGACTTAGGAAGCATTACTGCTCCTAAAATGGATTTTTTACAGAAATCATTAATTGACATGATTACTGATATGCTTAAAACTAATTCCATGTTTGATGCTATTCAAACTGGAGTAAAATTTACAAACAATATTGCCATGACTTTGGAATTCAGCAATTGATTTAAAATCATTAAATATGTTAAATTCGAATGTTCGATCTCTTGAAAATAATGAAGACGAGCTATTTAACTTTTTAAGAGTTCATAACGTGCATATTGCCGAAAGAGGGACGCAAATTATTTAATTTATAGAAATGATCGTCTTGATGGAGCCTGTGGTGGCGTTGCCATCATTGTTCATAGACGAATCAAACATAAAATTCTTTCTTCATTTGAAACCAAAGTTTTTGAAACTTTGGGAGTTTCTGTTGAAACAAAATTTGGACAACTTACGTTTATAGCTACTTATTTAACATTCCAATGCGTGGGCCAGCAAAAGAATTTTCTCAAGGGTGAGCTTCAGGAACTTACCCGTCATAGGTCTAAATTCTTCATTATTGGTGATTTTAATGCAAAATACTGCTCATGGAATAATGCTCAAAGTAATATTCTGCTTGATGATTGTTCTGCAGGTTATTACACTATTCAATATCCAATCATTGGTCTTTACTGATTCACGTCAACTTTGTAGCCAATTGGTTACCCTTACTGACTTCGGTTCTTATCACCTTCCAGTAACTTTTGCAATATCCCAAGAAATAATTTGTAATCCCAACAGCTCTACTTTCAATTACCATAGAGCTGATTGGGAGCAATATCGAACATTTATGGAATATAACTTCGATCCAACCATTCCTTTACAACCCAAAGATGAAATTAATTATGCTCTTGAATCTCTGACTACTTTTATAGTTGAAGCAAGAGCTGCCTCAGTACCAAAATGCGAGGTTAAATTCCATTCAATTATAATAGACGGCGATCTTCAGCTCTTGATCCGTCTTAAAAATGTGCGTAGGAGACAATATCAAAGAACACGCGATCCTGCCATGAAAGTTATCTGGCGGGATTTGCAAAACTTTTGAAAATAATCTTTCTAAATTAGACCCGAGTTCCAAACCCTTTTGGAAACTCACAAAAATTTTGAAAAAAAACCTCAAAAGCCTATTCCAGCGCTTAAAGAAGGTGGTAAAATTTTGATCACTGATTCACAGAAACTTGCTAAGCAATTCGAGAGTTCCCATAATTTCAGTTTGGGTCTTACTAGTCCTATTGAGAATCAGGTTGCTCGGGATTTTCTGAATATTTTCTCTCGGGAAAATATTTTTGATGATTCCTGGGGGACTGATTTGGACGAAGTAAGGTATATAACTAAAAAGTTTCAAAATATGAAAGCTCCAGGTGATGATGGAATTTTCTATATCCTCATCAAAAAACTCCCAGAAAGTGCCTTTCTTGGTAAAATTATTTAACAGATGTTTCCATTTGGCATACTTTCCTGATAAAAGGAAAAATGCAAAAGTTGTTCCAATTTTGAAGCCGGATAAAAATCCAGCTGAAGCTTCTAGCTACCGTCCAATAAGTTTGCTTTCTTCAACATGTAAACTTTTTGAAAAGATAATTTTAAATAGAATGATGCTTCACATCAATACGAACTCAATTTTTGCAGATGAGCAGTTTGGATTTCGCCATGGGCATTCTACTACTCATCAACTCTTAACAGTTACCAATTTAATTCGTTCAAACAAATATGAAGGCTACTCAACTGGAGTTGCTCTTCTGGACATAGAAAAAGCATTCGACAGTGTTTGGCATGAAGTTTTGATTGCTAAATTGAAAAAGTTTAATTTTCCACTTTATGTTATGAAATTAGTTCAAAATTATTTAACTGACAGAACTCTACAGGTAAATTATCAAAATTCCAAATCAGAAAGACTACCTGTTAGAGCAGGAGTTCCTCAGGGTGGCATTCTTGAGCCTATATTGTATAAAATTTTTACTTTGGACCTCTCTGATTTGCCTCAGGGTTGCCACAAATCTTTGTTCGCTGATGACACAGAAATTTCCGCTAAAGGAAGAAGTCTTCGTGTTATTTGCAGCAGACTGTCCCTTTAAGTCAGTGAACGATTAGTGTTCTACGTTGTTGTTTTTTCCTCTGTTAGTAGAGTTAATCCACTGCGACCACTTATTTCTAATCTATTGAGGCATACCCCATGTTCTTGGGTTTCTGCCTGTCGTATTACTCCATTACTAATGAGAAGTGATGAAGTATTCGGTTTTGATACAGTTGTCATTTTTGTCATTATCACAAGAGATCGATTCTAATAATAAGCTAGCCCATTTTTCTCATGATTCAAGATCATCCTCGGTGGAATACGACCCGAGTATTATCACATTAAGCAAGGCGTAAAACGTAGATTTGATTACTGTAAAATCCTGTTCCCCTAGTTTGAATTAGTCACGATTAGGGTTCGGTGATAAATCTTACACCGTAACGCACCACGAAGAGGTGATCTGCGCTCGTTTCGTGATTTTCACATTGATTGCTTCAGTTTCCATTTCGAGAACCTTGAGCATTTCAGCACCCTCTGCAGCTTCTGGATATCCATAGGTAGAGATCGTGTCGATCCCAATCCAAATCTCCCTTCATAATGACACAGCTTCTGGTCGTGGAATGGCTGAATACGACTCATTTCTTTTCCTATGGTGTCCATATAAGCGCGCGAGAAGTGCTCAAGTATGATGGATGCCACCACTAGAAGCACCTGGGTAGTATGGTAGTGATTGAGATATTATTTTATATCTGTGTACATAAATTTGTTTGCCGCGCAGTGGACGATGCCTGACTAGCTACAGGCCGACGACGACGATGAAAAGCCTGTGACGAGTGCTTGAAATAAAACGATGTCTCTGGCAATGCGACCCTCGGCGCGACCCGTCCGTAGCGCTGACTGCCGTTGATTGGCGAACCGTGCGCTGTTTAGAGAGATATGTGCCGACGAGACACGAGATGAAGGTAGGATGCCCTGAGGTTATCGTTTCTACAACTGTCAGAGCAGTAGCAATGATATGCATAAAAGTGCTTTGTTTCTTCTGTTGGGCCATCAGGTATATCTGCCGTACACCTCGATGCCGATGGTGTCTGTATTTTTGTTGGCTTTGAAGAGGTTTGGGGGACGATACGAGTGAAGTGTAGGGAGAAAAAAAAAGATCTGCCTCACAAGTGAGATCAGTCAAAGTGGTTAAGTGTAAAAGTCATAAAGGCGTACCAGCCACGAGAAGAGAGGCGACGATACACACAGACAGTTCTTCGGTACTTTACCTTCGAATCACATAATTATTTCTACAAATCATGCCTACAATAGGAGAAACACATAGAGAAACTGGCAATAATAGCCGGGAATAACAATAATAAACATATTTTTCCAGTCCGGGCTCGTTGGCTCCGGTTGCCTTGGCCGGTTGTTGTGACTGCATGGTTACTGCTGCTGCTGCTGTTGCTGCTGCGAGTGCGAGAGGGCGCGCGTCACGAGGTTATCTACTGAGGCCCCAGCAAGCCAGCCAGCCGCCCTCCGGGTCTGCTGGCCTAGGCAAAGCGACCGACTGAGTGCCTACATTTATTTGGGGCTGTGCGAATGCAAAAATAAATGCACACACAGATGTGGGTTGCATGTCTATAATTGATATTGACGCCAATTGTGGTTGAACGGTTCTCGTTTGTTGTGTTGATAAGGCAGATTCCACGGGGGGTAGTACAATCTCTAATGTTTTATTGTTCGAGAATATGAAAATCAAGAGATTGCTTTGGTCGATGAGTCATGAGACAAACAGTTTTTGAGTTAAAAGGTAGCTTCTTTGTGCATGGCTAGAATAGCCATAAATTTTACTTAAAAGTATTACATACCAACTTGGCGATTTTTTAGCCATTCTGATACTTTTGAACCATGTAGCGTTATCATTCTAATGACTTACAGACTTATATATAGTGGGTTACAATTATGGCCTATATAAATCACATAGGAACATATAGTCATTACTGGTACATCTACCTTAACCGTTCTATGGGCTTTCTCAAAATTAACTGATGAAATCCGCTAGTATAAAGCTTAGTAAGGTAGAGAACTACTTCGGCATAAGCGCCCATTACAAGTAAACTTTGCATAATTGTGGCTATGGGCAAGTAATCACATGTGTGCTAAAATTCGGCATTTTTTCAAAATAGTATACTCGATATTAAAATATCTTTATTTTCCCCCAAAACTTTGTCTCAGACGATTTGAAACAGAAGTGACGTTTTCATGCAACGATTCATTGAAAAATGTCAAATACGCCATTTTGAAATAAATTACGATATTGAAAATGGACGAATTTTAGCATAAATTACATTGCCCAGAACAAACAATTATTAATAATTATTAAGCAATGCTTCATGCAAATCGGAGAAGGTCGAGACTAATCGATTCGTCATTTGACGTGGAACTGCTTTATACATACATACATGCGGTCACTACATGTTCAACAGATTAAATTTTCAGTTAGGAATATTCCAAACCCTAGAAAACTATGAATAGATATTTTCTTACGACCTCAGAAAGTTTTTCAGCGCTCGATTTTATTTTATTTTTGTACCCCTGAATCATGAAACCTTTCGAGAGCCACTAGGTCAAACGCTATTGGGATGAATGAGTCATTAGGCCTAATTCTAAATAGTGAGAGATTGTACTTATTTTTTCAACTGTGTTTATTCTGAGAGCTCATTGCATCTAGGAGCTAAACGGAGCCGAGTGATTCATTTTTTACAGTACATTTAGTTGCATTGAGTTCTTTATTTTTCTTCCCTGCGCTTTGACCAGATAGCGTATAGTCATCATTGTGCCAGGTTGCTTTTCAAGCTACCGTATGCGTGATAATGTTTGCACCATTGAACAATGTCAAAATTTAAAAAAAAATCTCACAAATTTCGCTTTTGAGTTTTTTTTTATTTATTCAAAGGGGGATGTGTCTCAGAGTCTTAAACAATGTTAATCATCAATCGAGTTTCCACTTGCTGCACACGCTTCCGGAATGCACGGTAGGTTCTAATAATGTAGTCTGGATCCATTTCTTCCAGTTACGGGTCAATGTTTGTCTGAGGCTTGCTGTAGTCGGGTTGCGTTTAGAACAGGTCTTGGCCTTCATGACGCGCCATATTGAGTAATCCAGCGGATTAAGATCGGGGCTGGATGGCGGCCACATATCCTTCGCCCAGAACGGAAGATGTTCCTGCAACCCCTTCTGAGTGCGGTTCGAGGTGTGGCACGGAGCCCCATCTTGTTGAAATACAACATTTGGCTTCGGACTGTACTGTTCTTTGATCCACGGAAGAATATACTTACTCAAAATCCCGATGTAGATCTCCGTGTTGACCTTGTCGCCTTCTGGAATGAACACCGGGCCCATTTTTTGCCATCGGAAGCCACCAATCCAAACACCATAACGCTAGCAGGATGCTTGGTCAGATACACGTTCTTGTGCTCGTCGGCCACGTATTTTACTGGAAGAGAACTAATATACCGGCCGGTTCTGGAATTTGATACGGGATCGACGGTAAACATGCTCTCGTCGGTGAACAGGATTACCGGATTTTTTCGCTTAAGGAAGTTCAAGATTTTCTTGCATCGTTCGACTCGTAGCTCCCGGATGCGGTTGGTAAACATGTGAGTTTTTTTCCGTGCCCTCGACTTCGCCCCGCAATCTTCCTTTACGATCTTCCGTGCCGTAAAGTCACTGATCCCGTGTTCCTTTGCCATTTTCCTTATTGAACGCACTGGATTCACCCGAATCTTCCTTTTGATAGCAGCGATAGCCCTCGGACGACCTGTGGCCACCTTCGCGGATAGTTGTCCTTTCTTTTCTCGGTCTAAAACCCTTTTGACGGTCCACCGGGACACTCCCACGGCGATTGAAATGTCTTTTTGCGACATTTGCGCGTGGTACAAATCACGAATACGCTGCCACTTCGTCATGGTGCAACTGTCGAACTAAGTAAATTATGTTCTTTTATACACAGCCTACTACGGTATGAGCTATAGGTTACGTGCATGCAAAGAAAACCAAGGCATTGTATGCACAGGTGAAATGGGAACCTTATTTGTACGATGGTGCAAACATTATAACGCATACGGTACTACTGCTGTTTTCGGGTCTTCCGCTTGGGGCTTGAATTCATCCGGACATAGGAAGTATTTATCCTTATTCCTATAATGTTCACTATTAATCAGTTAATCCATAAACTTTCTTTAAATCCGAAAAAATTCTAAGTCACTCTGAATGACTTAGATTTTTTTTTCGGATTTAAAGAAAGTTTATGGATGAACTAAACTTTCGGATATTCAGGTTTGCAAATTTGATAAGAAATTCGTATAACGTTTTTATTCATTATGTTTTCTCCCTTCAAACATGCACAGATCTTACAAGTTTTACTGTTTTCGTGATTTTCGGCACAATGAACAAAATTTGCAATTCCAGTTATTTTTCCATCTTTTAAAAGCTGATCATTCTATTTTATTTGAGTTCGGCTAAGATGTACTCACATAAAAGACGGAGTTATTGTTGTTGCATTGAGTTTAATATGGACTAGCCTTATTTATTCTTCTATTGTTTGTTGTTTGCTCTCTATTTCAGGCCAGCTAAGGAAGGAGGGGCATAGGGAACAGGTGGGGCATAGTGAGCTTCCTGTGCTTTAACCTTGGATTTATTATGGTTCGAAACAAATAAATTGATCATGAATCATTGCAATGGTGATATTGAACCTACTACCAATTAATTTGTTTCGAATAATTAGAGGTTTATGACTAGAGGCCGGGATGTTCACTATGCTCCTCCTTCCCCTAAGTGGTAAGAAATTATTTCCAAGATTCGGCCTAGTGACCATTCAGCCCAATTACCGTTGAAAGTGCTCATGATACATGAGTGAGTGAAAGAGTTTTGCATTGTTTGCCAAAGATTTATAACCTCCTACCAATGGCCGACATGATGCCTAATATGCCCTATATCTTCAAGATTTCCAGAGCACAAAGAAATTGGAACTTTTTCTTTGCTGCACTGCAGCAAACGTGGAGCTCAAATTTCATTGGTATATGTTTTGTGAGAGCCGATATTTCAAATTTCAATCAGAAGAAAAAGTTTCCACAGCGATTCACCTTAACGTGAAAGTTAATGCACACCTGTTCAAACCAGTAACACTGTTGTAGTTATTCCAAAGACAATCTTGACTCCAAGATGGTGGATGAATTTCTTAATGGTTGATTTATGATGGCAGGTCGTTTATAAAATGTTCACATGCTATATTGGTGTTTTTGCCATGCATATTTCATTCAATGATGGGTGTAAGAAATTAGATAATCGGCACCGGCGGTGAAGTGGTCAGCGTAATTGCCTCTCACCCCAGCAGGCCTGGGTTCAATCCCAGTCGGCACCGCCGGGATGTTCTGAGGCATAACATCTCTGATCACGCCTTCCTTCGGAAGGGAAGTAAAGCCGTTGGTCCCCGGTTCATGAGTTGATGGGTCGATAGGTAGGGTCCAGGTGTGGGAGCTGCCTTCCTGGCGTCGGTAGCATTGGTGCTCAGCAGGGAAAACAAGATCGACGGAAAACAAATCAAGCAAAAAAAAAAGAAATTAGATAAGATCTATTTAATTCATCCTATTAATTATCCATTAAATCCAGTAGATAAATCTTTCAAAATTAAATTTGTTAATATGGTATAATAATAGCACAAATGAAATGACATTTTTAATACCAAGATGGCTAATTCTTTCCAATATGGAAGATTCAAGTTGTTGGATGGATGGGTTTAGATTTTTTATTTCTCCTAGTTTCTATATTATTCAATATTCCACCATCATACTGAATCTCCCTAAAATAGAATAAATATAAAGAAAAGATTTACTTTCAGCTGTTAAACAATTGTGATTTTTTTCAGCCTAGAAGTACAATTGCTATCGGGTTTTTGTTATCTACGGCAAATGTTAATGTTAGACCGTTGGAACGATAGACGTAGAACACGTTAGCCTTTTTTATGCAGACTAGGAATTCTAAAAACCCGGAAATAAACATCATACCTTAGAAGCCTCTCGGTAAAACATATCCAGAGCCCCAAGTGGTTAAAATTACTCTGAGTAAGCCCTTTCCACGTTTGAAAATGTTGGAACAAACTTGTAATTAGATCTTATTAGTAGCAAACAAACTAGTCAAATGAAATCAAATTATTATCATGTTTTGGACATACTACATATTACCCTTTATTACCGATGTCACTTCACGGTGAAATGATGCACATTTGATTTACACGGCAATCACTTCACCGTGAGTGACAAGTGGTCACTTCACTTCGTTTTCACCATGAAGTGACAATCGGCGTTTATTGTGTACAGATGTTGATCAAGCTAAAGTTTAAAAAGATGTCCTTAATCCTGCTTCAATAAGCAGATGTGCTCACGTGTCGGTCCACCACCCATATTTAAAAGAAGTATTTGCGATGAGTACTTTCTGTCAAAACATAACAAAATCATGAAGATTTTGAGGTACGATATGGTCGATGACTTCGAGAAGTATCTTTGACTTGAGATAATAAGCGAACTACAGAACAGAAATACAGTAAATCAAGGATTTACAAAAATTGAAATTATTGCATTATTTTCTAATCTTGACTTAATGAATGAAATGATAAAAACTTAAACAGCTGTAAGACATTCATTCAAATATATAAAATCTCATGCGTCACTTTTACCTACACAGCAAAAAAAAGTCGTAGAATATGACACAGATACAGATGAACATAGATCATTCCTTCGGTTGTGTATTATTTAAATTTACAATGTACGCATAATTAGTGAACAAATTTACATCCATGAATGTAATATTATACTTGCTTTTTGCAATTTCATCAATATTTCGTACGTTAACATGAATTACGTTGATGCATACAAGGTTTTTTTTTTAGCTGTGTACTAAAAACTACCCCGCACCACGTTGGTTTTAAATAAATTTAGATTTATGCTTCGCGCGGCTCCTCGCATTTCGCTCTCCGTGGAGAAAAAAGGCTCCGACTATAATTTATTAATTAAGATTTTTGTTTCGATTTACGATTTTTTTTTTTATTTTTTGCCTTTTGACGGTGTTTGCTCACCGACCGAATGACCGTCCGCCCGCCCGGTAGGGAGCGGCAGAAGATGAGCGCGGTTTCATTGAGAAATTTCGTCTGTATGTGGTGAAAAATAATGCGGCCTCACCTCTTACTCTCTCCCTCGTCGGTGTTTACATTTACGGGGTCGCCGTAGCTCAATGAAGAATGGAGGAAGGAGGGGAAGATTCCTGTAGGTTTCGGACGGACATCAGAAGCGGTTTGCCGACGGATGGGGTTTTTTTTTTCAAAGGAAATAGTAGAAAGAGGCGCCTGGCCGGTGCCGTTTGGGGTCAACCCGCTGCGGTTTGCCAGCACGTGATGTATCGGTTGGGGAGCGCTACCTGTGTCGATTGACGGAATAACAGAATGATCTATGCCAAACATCATTGGTATCGATATGAAAAAAAGCTTGAATGATATTTTTTAACAGTAATTTAAGCCACCGGTTCCTCACACACAATAATTGCGTATTGCTCCCTGCTGATTTGCTGAGAAGCGCGCCAACGCCAACGATGTTTATGATGATGCTGACGTTAATGATGGTATCATGCATTCAGTTTTTATGACCATACGCTTTTAACGACACCGCGGACAGAAAGAGCAATCGCCTTTTTACTACGTGCAATATTTTTTCGCGTCTTTTGTAGCCCTTCACTGGAGGCGCGAGAAATTCCCGGTATTCTATGGATCATTAAACCATACTGCTCCATCCCAACGTCGGCCTTGTTCAAGATCGTCTGCTTCCAGAGATTACTCAATTAGTGTGCGTTTGGTAGGAGGTTGAATGTGCTTATGGCATAAAAGTTCACGATGAAAAATTTCCTGTTACCGGAAACGAGAACAAATATGCTAGCATTTATCATACACTGACCGGTGAAAGGGAAATATTTCATTTCATTTATAGATGGGGCTGGGATATGCTATCCGACGCGGGTTCGTTGTCTATTTCCTCATGAAATCTTTTGAAGCATTATAGAGGCTAGACCAAAGAAGCCATCCCACAAATATACCTACCTGCTCGAAATCACAACGCGTAAAAAAAACAAGCATCATTGGTCGTTAAAGTTCTTTTGTTTGGTATCATTCGTTGCCTCAGTGAATCTAGATCCGACAAGAGGAGTGCAATACAAAAAAGATTAATCTCTTCCTCTTTGTTGGGAGCCGAAATTTACTGATGAACCGTACTAATGCCATCAACCAGAGAAGTTACACCACGGGTCGAAGTAATTAACAGAGCTTGAGATTTTTATCAATGAGCGGTCTTGCCTTTCTAACCATGATAATCTTGCAAACGATTGAATTTCATATGTTTAACAATTTCCTAGCCCTTTAAATACGATTGCTCTAATTTCTTGATTTTCCACTGCTACCTTGGTTAGTGCTATGATTCCGACATGCTTGAGCCACCCAAACAAGTCGTGAAAAGTCAAACCTCATTAAAATTCATTACCACACTTATGTCGCGTAATCTATAAATATTGTCCGTCCAGTATCTCAAACAGAAGCACGAAAAGTCATCATCATTGCCGTCATCGCGATCGTCATTGCGATCAGCTGCCCGGCGATAAAATTTCTTCTCATCATCATAAATTTCCATATATTATAATTTATATGATACTGCACTAATCACAGTAATTTTCCAGATTTAATTGTATCTGCCGAGTGCTACTGGTTCTGCTGCTCTTTACGGGCCACACCACCTTCGCCGGCAGCTGAAACTGGGAACCTATCTACTGCCACTAGCGAAGAACTACTAACATATAGAGTCATGGTCTGACATATTCCGCAAAAGTGGCAAAGTCATGATGCACGTACCACATACCTATAAAAGCCTTCCAGCAGCTTTATAAAAAAAAAAACACTGCGCGATGGAATACCAGTGTTTGTATTAGCTGATGTGATCTCTAAGGGCACAGAGCGGAATCAGAAGAGCGAAGTGGGAAACATTCATAAAATTTGTCGTCGGCAAAATCACCGTGAGTCATATTGGAAGACGTGATTTGTGATCACGATAGGAAAAACCACCATAGAATCAAAAATATTTTGAAAGATGATCAATTTTTATATGACATTCGTTTTCTAGGAAAATCATAAAAATGTGAGGGTTTAAATAAATCCTGCAGAATATTGTAACACTATCCCAATGAACTATAAATTTTTAAATTAAACCTACTATAACTATACATTTAACAATAAATGTTTAAATTAAACCCAAAAATGCATTCTTGTTCATCTTTTTTAGAGATGGTGGTAAAACGGACAACCGTTGGGGTAAAATGGTCATTCAATCGAAAGGCTGCTAAAAGCATTTTCAATTATTATTTAGCAGTACAGCAACTTAGGTGATGTCTTAGGTGCTGGATAGCATGTTTCAAAGGCACGCATTACATTTGAAAAAGGCCTAAGCTGAACTAATAAACAATTCACCACTATTCTGCACGCTTTTTATAAAAATTATTTACTAGTCATTAATGACGTAAAATTTCAACTTCCTAGTTGTGAATGATCCTCATATGAAATCCACAAATTAGAAGTAACAGCTCGTGCTATCACATTTACAAGACTTGCCTCTTATATACCTCTCCCTTTTACGCCACCAGTCAGAATATTTTAAAATGTTCGCAAATGGGCAGTTTTAATCTTATTCTTAGCATCTTAATACGTGAATGTATTGAACTGAGTTTTTGAAAATTGGAAGCGATTATATAGTTTTTTACAGTTTTTGCTCGTAAAATTCTTAAGTTCAAGTTTGTAAAAATTACATCAGAACGCATGTTTAGGATGGCATCACGTTTTTTGTTTACTGTTGCATCGTTTCAAAGTTATAGAAAATCACTGAATGTCGACGATTGTCATGAAATAAGATAACAATAAGGGGTACATGCTCAAAATCTCACCAAAGAGCAAGATCACACTTGATTTTCGTACACAAAAAGCAACAAGCGAACAACTGCGGTTGATACTGCAAGCTGTGATTTCGCTGCTCGGAATATCAAGCTAACAATACTCACCAGCTGCAAATCTCACCAAGCTGTGGTGAGATTGAGTTTGATGATTTTGGCTTTACACCCGAACGCAACCGAAACTTCCATAACGACTGGCAGCAGTCGCGTCGGGTCTGTCATCGGTGAAGAGAAAAAAGAGATAGCATTATTATATCTTCTCTTTCTAAGAAAACGAGGTGCAACGAAATCATTTTTGTGTTGATTCAACTCTCAGCTTCAACTTTATACGTTGTGAATTGACCACTTTGTCAAGCAGTTTTGGCGTGACTTTCTACCAGCGATTTTACAAAACTGGACCAACTAATTTCTATTTTTTTATGAAACACACAAATGTTGGCTGCTTTTCTCGAGGTTCTAGAAGAAAAAATCTCAAAATATTGTTTCATTTCAAAGTTCGAGTGGTAGTAAACGTCATTTTATCTGCTCGACTAAAGTGGTTAATTGTCTCGCAATATCAAAGGAGCTTGTATTGTGTGTGGCAGGATAATTTCTCAAAATGGGATTATGCCATCTGTTCTCTGTTTATAGCCGTACGACTGCGCCCATTGATTTAACACACGGCGGCTCGTTATCCAGGATTCGCTCCTCAAGCCGCTGCCATAAAATACTATCTAAGGTACACACCTGTGTATAGTTCTTATGGGCGGGGTTGCAGC
This sequence comes from Ochlerotatus camptorhynchus, assembly GCF_037179485.1. Classification (NCBI taxonomy): domain Eukaryota; kingdom Metazoa; phylum Arthropoda; class Insecta; order Diptera; family Culicidae; genus Ochlerotatus; species Ochlerotatus camptorhynchus. Next base: position 214,942 of record NW_027040795.1, on the reverse strand, counting down.
GCGCTTATGAGCGGCGCGCTTCAACCGTCACCGCGACAATAAAAAAAAATATCAACATCAAAACACATGACTTGTGTTGAACTTGTTTTAGGAATCTCATGTGATTTGATATGTGACATAATGGTAAACTGACCACTTCACCGGGTGCATGTGGATCATGTCCGGATGTGGCCAATGTGGTCCTGGGTACTCGATATGAATACAATTGAACTTGTCTTAAAATTCTCATATGTTTACTCATCAGCACTCATGGAAAATCATTTGCATTCATTTCGTGCATTCATTTACATTCATTTGCCTCTAACTTTTTTTTTTTTCAACAGCATTCCGCAAAATTATGTCTAGAGCTTTTGAAGTTTTTATTATAAGCTACAACTTTTGTGAACAAGTCAAATTCGTATCTCTTATGCATGACGAACCAGAGCGAACAAAAGCCACTACTGTTTTTCAGTAAATGTATTTTACATTCACTGAAAAACAGTAACAAGTTCTGCCCGCTCTAGTTCATGATGCATAAGTGATACAGATTTGAGTTACAGGCAAAAGTTATAGCTAATAACAAAACCTACAAAAGTTCTGTACATCATTTTGCGAAATGCTGTTGATGAAAAAAGTTAGATGCAAATGAATGTAAATGAATGTATGAAATGAATGCAAATGATTTTCCATGCCTGCTCATCAGCATGACCTCTTCTTGTAACTTACAAGTACTAATTACAAAAATAACATCTAATGATTTAATAATTCCGAAAAATATTTTTTAAAGCAAGTGAGTGGAAGCAACCCTGCTCTGTACTTCCACGAGATATCACTGGGAGCTGGATAAAAGGGTTGAATTTGTAGCATGATTAGTATTGCTAAACGATAAGCTGAAGTGATGTCCTAACGATCCAATAATGCGAAGGAGCTTGGGATTGAACCCATGATCTTCTGCTCAGTAAGCAATAACGTGTGTCACTAGGAAAACGAGCTCCTTATATTACGACATAGATCAAGTTGTTGTTATTACCATATACTCATTTTAACAAATTAACGAATCTTGAATGTGGAGGGGCCTGAGATGAAACTCATAATGTTCTGCTGAGTAAGCAAAAGTGGTCGCGGCGAAGATACACTCCGCAGGATATTAATGCTACCCTTTGTCAAATTGTGCCCCTTTGTAAAGATATGCTCTGCAACCGTGGATTTAAATTCACAATGAAGTCCTTTATCCATCTCTTTGTTAAACCTTATTTCCAAAGTCCTTTTCGTCTGACCAATGTAGATTTTATTGCAGAGATTTGGTAGACTCCGGCTTTCCCTAAGACATTATTTGAATCTTTTGTTGATCCTAACAGTGACTGCAGCTGATTTGTCCTGCTGTTGAATACTAAATGTAGGCCAAAACTTCTAAACTTCGAAATCAATGGTCTGGTAATGTTTTTGTCGAAATTCACCGCAACTCGTTTTAAACCCTCAGGTGTAAGAGTCGTCAAGGTACGCCTAAAATGAACCCTTGTCCTTTTATCGATTACTGCTTGAATTGATTTTCCTTGATACCCATTAATTCTAGCGATTTAAAAAATGTGAGCTATTTCCTTTGATTTGCCTGTATCGCTAAGAGGAAGAGTTTGCATCCTCTGAACCATGTGGTGAAAAGCGGCCATTTTGTGTTGATGGGAATGGTTTGAAGTGCTTGGTATTACCTCTTTGTATTTATTGGTTTCCTATAGAGTTCGAAATTGAACGAAGACGTTTCCCTGATGATGAGAAGATCTAAGAAGGGAAGTCTGCCGCCTCTCTCTTCTTCGTGAGTAAAGTTGATGTCCTTGTGAACGTTGGTTATGGCCTTAAAAATTTTTGATAAATTTTCTCTTTTGACAATGCTAAAAATGTCATCCACGTACCTATACCAACACTTGGGCAACAAATTCCTATCCTCCAGAGTATTTTCTAGGTTAGCCATGAATTCACATAAAAATGTAGAAAGTGGATTGCCCATAGGAGCACCTTTAGTTTGTTTATAAAAATTTCCTCTGAAAATGAAATAATTAATTAATTTATCTTTATTAGGGAGGCTTTCAGCCTGGGGCTGGTTCGCCTCCAAAAAAAATGAAATAATTTTCCTCCATACAAAGACGCGTAAGCTTGAGATATGACCGAACTTTGTTTTTCCAAGTAGAATCCTCACGTTGCATAAGAAGCCAGTCCTATAAAAGGCTGGTGGCTTGCTTTACTGGTACACTCGGAAAAAGTGCTGTGACATCAAATGAAACCATGACTTCATCTTCGCGAATCTCTCCTGATGCCTGAAGTTGATTTGCGAATTCCTGTGTGCTGTTTACTGAGCGAGTGGTAAAGGGTTTAGGTATATTTTGAAATTCCTTTACTATCCATTTGGCAAGCTAATGAGTGGGGGATCCTTCAGCCGAGATAATCTCCCTGATTTCATTTCCTGGTTTGTGAATCTTTGGTACACCTTTGATCCTAGGTAAAATAGGGCTTGAAACTTTCAATTGATTCGTAGTGTTGCCAATGAACGCCTTGCACTCTTTCAACGTTTTATCCACATGTTTAACCATAGATAGGAGGGAGACTCTTTAGCATGTTTCATAAAACCACACATCGTAGCATGCCTCTACCTGTTGGAAACTAAATTCAGGTACCTGTTAAGGTAAATTGTAACATTGCAGTGGATACCTGCTGATTTTTAGTACCTATTGATTAGTATATAACTCGTAGATAAAAGATCGATTCTTCAGTGGTGTTGAGTACTTGGCATTGATGAAGTCTGCAAGTAGTAGACGAAATACGCGTATCTGTCAAAAGATAAGCAATTATAAAGGAATTAAAAGGAAATAAACCAACACACTCTAAGCTCGTCATCACACAAACGCCCTTATTAACACTATTTACTTAGGAATTAGACGGTAAAGAAGAGGCACTACCACCAACTAAAGCTTGACCAGGTCCTGGGGCTCCCACAATACTTGCGGTCTTAGGCGTATTTAATATTATTTTTTATGTTAATTTTACCACACTGCATTAGGGGCCTCATAGCCTAGTCAGTAAAGGCACGGTATTACCAACAATCAATACGAAACTAACGATTTTAAATTGGCTCACTACTTGACTAGCCTATTGGTCCCAAGCAAACGATTAACTTACCCCCTTCTAGTCGAAATTCTAGTACTACACAATGTTTGTTTTGATTCGTTATGAAAGTTTGACAGATAAAATGAAGGGGTTAGTAGACTTTCCTATGTTTCGAGGGGTGAATCGATTAGCTTGGGACCGAAGAGAGTACCAGAGCTGAGCCAAAAAGTTGAGCACGTTTTTTCAGAACCTTCTAGTCTTAGAGTTACCTCTATGATAATTTCGTTCATATGTCATTTGTTTAAGTAAATTTAGAGCGGTGTTTTTTTTTTAAACCTATCTTACATGGTTTTTTGTCACACTGGTTACCCCTCGGGGGTACCTGCAACATGTCTAGGTGTATAAAAAAGTTAGCATTTTTGATACGCTTCCAAATATACGTACCAACATAAGTTTAAATATCTTAAAAGTGTACTTTTTTAGTTATTAAAGCTTTTAACACTCCCTTTTCATAGTTGGATATGCTTAATGTCAGATATCAGACTTAAAGCATTTATGTTATATGATAGATGAGGGGATGAAAGTATAGAGTTGATAGTTCCGTTAGAGTACGGCAGTGTGAAAATTGTAAATAGAGACAGAAAGCGAGCAAAGATCAATTTTGAGGGAGGCACAAATCGGGTTGATCATCTCCTATACCAAACTCCACTGTTGGTGAGTGATGGTGAGGGGTATCTCCCCCCGCCACCACTGGGAAAAGAGATGATCACCGATTTGCTGACGTACCTTCGATGTGCGGAAACAGTTCTATCAATTGTTTCACACTCAAGTCGTCCTCTGACGTAAGCATCTATGGTAAAGGAAATGATCAACCCAATGCGTGCCTTCCTCAAAATTGACTTTTGCTCGCTTTCTACTCTCAATATACAATGTTCACACTACCGTACTCTAGTGGAACTATCAACTCTTTACTTTCATCTCCTCATCTATCGAATAAAATGACAACTTTAAGTCAGATATCTGACGTTAAGCATCTCCAACTATGAAAATTGTTAACTTCACGCATTGAGTAGTACAAATATGATTACTTAAAGTACTCCATTCTATGATGTTTCACCAAAATTTGTGATTTATTATTGCAGTGCGCATATTTTTTAAAGGCAATCCAGTTTTCTGCAGCCATTTGTTCAGACGTCATTTCGATAAGATGAGGGATTTTGAAAAATTTGACAAATTCCAGCACAAACTAGGTTCATGCCCCTAGCGAACAATTATGTAAAATTTCATGGAATTCTGAGAGATAAAATCTGAAAATCGTTTATTTTTTTAGGTATGTGGGTTGGATGTGCTCAGTTCATATGTATTTGACTCATGAAATCTATCAATTTCACTTTCAAAGAGTCATAAACAGGGATCGACTACTTTGATCAAACTTGCATCAGTTGTTCTCTATAGAAGTGTTAACAAACCACTGTCGAAGATTTTTGATTCCCAACTCTAGAGGCGTGCTAGCGACGTGCGAGGGGCGTACCAATTTACTCAGCCTTTATTGCCTAATTTTTCTTAAGCATTATTAAGTTGTTTATAATTGCATCTAACATGAAAACTTTGAAAAAAAAATGCTGAAAAATTATTTTAGATATTAATAAAATAATCTGGAAATGCCCCTAATCCAAAATGCACCCATGCTGGGGTAAAATGCACTACAAAACAAATGGGCAAGGTGCACCATAATGATGAGGTAGTATGCACAACAACAATTGGTCAATATGACTCTCATTGCCGTCTTATAAATGATGATGACCAATTGAGGCAGAAAAACGTCTTCGTTTTCTGACAGCCTCCAGTTTCGACCGTAGTTGTTTAAGGTTCATGATGACCGCTTAATAGACATCGGAAAAAGGCCTGTTTACTAAATGATCGTTTTGCCCCGAATGTATAGAAGAAATGTGTTTGATCATAAAATAGAAATCCATATTAAAACTTTCCGGTATTTTATCAGAAAGATGTAGCTTAAATCTTAATCAAATGGATAATATCTTTCACCGACGCTTAATAATGGGTGAATCGCTAAAAATCTTAACAAAGTGTAGGACAAAATTACACTTTACCCAATGCAAACTGGTTATTAACTTTATTTACATTATCTGGTAACATAGAGCAACCAAATTGATTGGAAATTGTGTCCAAAGCAAACATAGATTTAACTATTTGTTGTAAAAATGTATTTTCGGCTTAGAACGATGGAAGTGTATCTTACCCCAACGGTGCATATTACACCAGGTATCCTATATCAAATTGTGAAAATATTCAACAGCGAAGCTTTTTTTTTGCAAGTGCAACCGGTGATATTCAAATTCCGAAATCTATCAAAACCTTCGACCTACAAAGAAAGCCTCCACCTCTGTAAGACCACAACGATATCCCAAAAAGAAAACAAGCTCTAAATTGCGGCTCCCTTGTTCTGCATCATGGTTTATGGCCATTAGCAAAAATCTCGACCTATGTTGCCCACCGTCGACTAATATTCAGCATCCAACGGTGAAGATGCGGCGCGACTGACCGAAAGTCCGAGTTGCCATTATAAATGATATAAAGTACCCTGACGGACCCCGTCACGCCCAGTGGCGCCAACTTGCTGGCGGTGCCCCAGGGCTGACTACGGAACTAGCTCGTGGATCTGAAACCGCATTTCGCACGTCGGCATCACCATGATCATCATGAGCATCATCAGCGCCAGTGCCGCCACTTGATCGCACAGCATGGCTATGTGGTGCATGGCTAGCAAAGTTGTCTTTTTATTTTAGCCAGCAGCAGCTCCACATGGCATAAGATGAGCCCTCCAACCAGTAATGGTACCTTCCTATAAGCAAGGAATAGCATACTTTTGAGTTTTATTGTGTCTCCCTGCAGCGATTTTCGTTTTTGATTCAGAGAACGCATGCATAAAACAGGGTCAATCTAATAGCTGATGACTCCTGGTGAGGCTTAATCTGTGTACCGCTATCTGACCTTGGGTTCTTGTATTTTTTTTTTAACTTGGTGACTACCAATATTTCAAAGCAGTAATTAATGTAAAGCACTTTTAAAGCACAGGATGTAAACGATTCCAAACTGCCTCGTCTAATGGTTGGGTTTTCGAATACCAAATATTATGAAAACATGTCGACTTGCAAAATACATGCAATTATATTTCTGAAATGATATATTTCTATTTACTTACTTTATTCGGAGAAACTTACCAAGTTAAAATTTACTCATAAATTAGCCACTGACCCACATGTAACAAAATGCCTTCCTTCAAGCCGATTCCCTAAACTATCAACACATGTAATTTCAATAAGTGTTAAATTACATAACATTTTTCCGAAACTTAAAAATATAGAAAGGCCGGTTCCATTCAGTAAACCATACCTTGATATTAACTCACACTGAAAAGCGCGCGAAAGTAAAAAAAAATAGGTCAAAATGGGTAATAAATCGGCTAAAGTGGAACTTTTTATTTTTGGGCAGGAACAAGAAACTAGAAAAATCCAACGAAAAAATGCATACAGGAAAAGGGTTCCCACGCTATGTTTTTTTTTCGGTTGGGGCAATTTGAGCACTCCCGAGATGATCAAAATAAGATCACATACGCCAGAAAACGCGTTCATTTAGGTGTATGAGGGAAATGTATAGTTTTTCTAGAAATTTTACTCACCGCCCCTCTCTGCCGCCTGTCTTCCGTCTCGATGAGAAAACTGCGCTCGAGTTCGATGATTACACCGTAATTTAGTACCAGAGGCAGCAGAAGAGTGCGTTGAAAAATACACCCATAGCAAACGGCCTGAAGAGCACCGCGCTGCGCTAAGTAAGATACAGTTAGTAGAAGGGCCAATGAATTTTCGGTGGAAATTGAGTGTACGGGAATGCCTGGTTGTGGAGGCGAGATAGAGATTGAAGTCTCTTCCTACACATTTTAATGATTGGATACTTCCTATACCGATTTAATCAAACTGCACAGAGCGCAGAATCATCGATTTCCAACCATCGTGGTGCAATCTCTTCCGGAATGGCAATTATCGGAGTCGAAAAATGTGGGTGTTTGGGTATTGGAAGGGGAGGGGTAGAAAATTTAAGTTTGTTCAACTTTTGCCGAGTTTGTTTTGGTTTTGAATATACAAAAAATGGGCTTCGTATGACAGAAACGATGGTCTTTTGATAGTCTCGAATCAAAGTTGCAATAGTGTCGATATACCATAGACTCATCACGTCATCACACTGAAAATATTTTGTTGTTAATTATCTCGCGCTTGTTTCGTAAAAATCGGTTTCGTAGATAAAACTATCTTTTCGTTAATTAAGCGAAACATTCGTAATGCACGTCATTAGATAAAATGCTAATATTACGCAATTTTCGTACAATACAAGAACTGTTTTCCGTACGAATGTAAACACTGCCAACGATAATTATTCGTGCATACTAGCTATTGAACGCGCGATATTCGTAAACATTACGCATGCATTCGTTGTTGTATGAATTAGATTCGTTTGTGACACGCAGCTATGGCATAATCATTGGCAAATTGATATTTTGCCGCTCTCATATGCTCTGAATATCACTGATATTGGAGCAAAATATCATGCTTGATATTGATTTTACAAACTCCTTTGTTATTGCGAGACTATTCATAATGTGTAAAGTTGAAGCTGAGAGTTGAATCAACGCAAAAATGATTTCGTTGCACCTCGTTTTCTTAGAAAGAGAAGGCATAATAACGCTATCTCATTTTTCTCTTCACCGATGACAGACATGAAGCGACTGCTGCCAGCCGTTATGAAAGTTTTGGTTGCGTTCGGGTGTTAAGCCAAAATCATGAAACTCAATCTCACCACAGCTTGGTGAGATTTGCAGCTGGTGAGTATTGTTAAGCGCCCATTACACATGTCAATGTATTAACAAACATCGTATTGTCAATTTTCCTTACAATATTATCAATACATAAATATTGACAACGTGAATGACAACACGCTTAAGCGCTCGTTACACGGATCAATATATTGACAATAAATTGACATACTGACAATATTATTGAAAAGGTAATATTGATGACGATGGATTGACGACGAGTATTGTTGAAAAACTGATTTTCATTTCACTTCGTCAATATTCTTCCCCTATACAAAAGGAAGGAGAACATACATACGTCATTTAGACCGGCTGACTCACAAAGCACCTTCGCGCATGCAGTGTTGCCAATTTGTTAAAACTTTCATGTGTGATATAAAATCGATTTCAAACTAAATAAAAAATGTATCTTTTTACAGTCACCAATTAGTTTATATGGATGTACATTCTCTACGAAATCACAAGCATAATCATGTTTTTTTTTTACCTAATCGTATAGTAAATTTATAATTAAATGCATGATTTTCATTTATGAATGTTTACATCAGCTTAATAGTTTATATTTGAAAAACTGCATACCGTGAACTTCAGTTATTCCACACGAGTGGTAATTCCACGCAATTGACAATCGATTTGATAAAATTTGGCCATTGTGTAGGCATATATATCTGCATGTGTTATCATGTTGTCCTGTACTTTTTGTGTCCAGTCAAAAAGTTACAACATTTGATATACCAATTTGGTATTTGAATGACAAGTTCGCGAAATTACACCTCACGCGGAATAATCCACGCTCACGGTACATCATATGTTAATAAATAAACTATATACGTGACTATTAATACAGTTTATATGGCATATTACCCACATCAACTTTCTTGCACGTCTTCTGATCATTAGTTGACTTTTGAATATTATGAATAATCAACAATAGTAATTTGCCAGAAAGTATAAGGGGATTCTCATCAAGATAAAACTAGTGTATCATTGTGATAAAACTAAGCATAAAATGTATGGCTAACCTTAGGCACACATGATTGTTCTAACGGAACAGGTGGGTTCAGTGATATCGAAAAAAAATTGAATTCTATAATTAATCACCATAATATTATTCGTAAACAGCATTCCTTTACAGAGCTGTCGCACGGCACGTTTTTGAGTTAAAACGAAATTGTCCCCTGCTACAGGTTCTCTCGGGGCATCCCAGTGGTTCCTAGAGCGATCAATGTGGTAAATGATTCACTTTAAGTCTAAAGAAAGAATATTCATGAAAATCTATGAAGAAAGAGCTGCCGCACGGCATGTTTTTGAGTAAAAACGCAATTGCCCCCTACTACAGGTTCCCCCGGGGGTATCCCGTGATTCCGAGAGCTGCCAATGTGGTCACTGATCCATTTGAAGTTTAATGAATGCCTATTCATGAAAAACCATGAAGAATGAGCATTTCTATGATTTCCAAAGTATTAAAAGTATAAAAAGCGAGAAAACACGCGCTTCAATTGAAATCAATTTTCGACCATTATTCAAAAAAAAACTACAAGATTGTTCAACCGCGTTTGAAAACTAATAAAATAATCTTTCCAACGGTAATAATACAATTGGAATAGGAATGAAAATAAATAAATACAAAATATTAAAAAATTTAAAAAAAACACAAAATAAAAAAAAAATAAACTTTAAATTTGTTAATTTAGTACTTCAGATTTCCGCACATTTCCAGGCTTATTTGCAGCTGTGGGAAATGTTTTGAGTATACCCTAACAAGAACTGAAGAGATCAGTTGCACAAACTTGGAAATAATGAATATTGAATTTTTGTTGTCACTATGGGAGTTTTCATGTCATGCTAATAGTGCTGGTGGACAAATATTTTAACGATTCTTCTGTAACTTTTGGAGATTTATATGGCTGGGATAATCAAAATATGTTGTTTACAAACGTTTTTTCGAAAATCTTATGACCAACTTTTGAAAAAGGCCAGTCGATTTTAGTTAACTATGCTTATCACAGAACATTTTTTTTTCAAGATCGCTGTGTGGTGTTAGTAACGACTACACTTAGTTCAATTGTACCTGAATTACTCTTTAGATAGTACTTGATTCATGTGCATTATAGTAGGTAATTTTCAGTCATATATACCTATCATATATACCTAACCTCGTATTAATGCCGCTGCTGCTCAATGCAAAATCCATGATCTACTTTCAAGTTCAAGTGTGAGCATGTATAATAAAGCCATTATTAATTAGTTTGGTGTGAAAGTAACGCGTAATGAAAATGTGTAAAAAGCCTTGAAATTAATTTGTAAAAACTTTAAAATTTCGGTGGAGGAACAGAAACGTCTGAATCACAAGATTTATATACTCGCCACTAAATACAAACAAAAGTAACTTAAAGTTAATCGCATTAAGAAGCAATTTTGAAGATTGGCTTGATGGAGACATTAGTCGAACAGGAGCAATGCGTTGCATCAACCTCGGCCTCAGGAACAAAACGTGGAAGAACTTCAAAACCTTTCTCGGATTTGAGTGAAATAGGAAAACGTCGCATCATCGATAATGAAGCAGTTGATCCTAAAGTCAATACAGTCTAAAAAGCATTGTTATTAGCAAGACTGAAAGGACCTAAATCTAGTTGCAGTTATTGGGCATATTTTGAAAAACCAAAACAGTTCTAAAACAATGCTGGCTCAGTTAACTGATCAACGGGTAATGATGTCAGTAGAAGAAGTTTTTAGTATCGAAGGTGGATTGAGTATATTTCAATATGAACTAATTGTTGCAATGCAAGAATAATTGCTAAATTTGCGAAAAAACAATGAAAATATTTTTGTCCGCCTGCTTGCTGAATTTATTTCGTTGAAGAAAATAACGAATTGTTTCGTGGGGTAAACGAACGCATTCGTAGTATAAACGAAATTTTATTTTCAGTGCACGGACATTTTACTGGTCAATTATGTCACATTTTACGGTCTCAGATCAGTATTTGAGAATTTTAGAGGCCAGATTTTCTGCAAATGAAGAACGGGATGTATAAAATTAGGTCGTAACCATCGAGCTCCTTTATTGTTTCCTGAGCTCACACAAACTTTATGTTAATCATAAAATAAAGCACGAGGCCCCAGCATTCGATGAAAAAAAAATGTTGAATTTCATTGAGGTTTTGCGTAATGGGGTCAGAAATACAAAAAAAACGGCGCATCAGTGTATTTTTTACGCTAATCATTTGAAAAGTCTGTTCAAAAACCCTTAAACTGACTATAAACAATGATCTTATTATCATATATTATTGCCGATTCAGAGAAAAATCAACATTTGGCATCAGATTATTTGAAAATGTTGCGGTTTTTAGTTGCGCTGAATTTTTATTAGTCTTGATATGGTGGCCTCCGGATAGCGTTTATGCATCTAAACCCATGCAATATGGGTATCTACGGAATGGGCTCGATGATTAGAAGTGAAAAATCGACATCCACCGCCATTTTGGAATCCAAGATGGCAAACCAAAATCCAATTGATTTTCCGCTTCTACTCATCTAGCCCATTCCGCAGATACCCATATTGAGATGCATATTCGCTATCCGGAGCCACTATATTGGATTTTGGTCTGTCATCTTGAATTCCATTCCGTAGATACTCATATTGCATGGATTTAGATGCATATTCGCTGTCCGGAGGCCACCATAGATTCACGATACTATTTGACACAAACATTTACATGTAGGTTTGATAACGTGGTCATTCGAGCCCATCTCTGTAAGCAGATCCGGGTGACGACCCTAAGAAACGCAGAAACGTAAGTTAACCTCTATTCTTTTGTGTGAAGATAAAAACTAACCGTGTTGATATTATCTCTAGGAGAATTTTAACCGTTCGGTTCCCGCTCGGTTGCCCAATAAACGAGTTAAATTTCCGGAAGTGTTTTCTTTCGTTGCGTACGCAACAATTTTAAAATTCTCGTTTACCGGATCAATCGGAGATGCCACGAAGGGACCGAACTCGGGATCCAGTGCCGGATGACAGCTTGCAGCAATCCTGCCCGCTCTGCCGTCTGCCAGATAGCAACGACATGGTCAGCTGCGATGACTGCGAGCGTTGGTTCCACTTTGACTGCGCCGGAGTAAACGAAGATGTGGCCGATCACGATTGGAGCTGCCAGGAGTGCATCGTTGCCAGAGTTCCTGCTCCACAATCGCCACATCCAAGAACTCCTACAGGTGAGCCATTACCACACCCGCAGTCACCAATACCACTGCCAGTTCCACGTCTGCCCTCATCGCAAACACCAATCCCGCCCGTTCCTACACCAGGACCGCAAACTCCGCGAACGCCAATAGTACCCCCACGTAGTCCATTGCCAAATCCGCAGCCACCTACCCCACGTCCACGAACACCACGATCGCCAAATCCACCACCGCCAACCCCACGCCTGCGTACTCCTCGAACACCTATTGTGAATCCTGATGTGCCAGTAGTTCCCAGACAAGTTGCTGTCGATCCAGATTTTGTGAACAAACTGCCTGCCGAACTCCGGATCCAACTTCTAGAGGAAGAGCAAGCCATCGAACGCAAGTTTATGTTGCATAGGTTTCAGCTTCTGCTCGAGTCGACGGGAAATGCCATTCCTGCACGACAAAGTAGTCCAGAAGGGAACGCTTTCGAACCAAACAACACAAGAAACCATCCTGTCTTTCATTCTTCGCCTGTGAATAGTCACCGTAGATATATGCCTCCCTTTGCACCATCCCCAGTCCACCAAGATCACGACGGACCAACTTTCGCTCCACATCGGGAACAGCAACAGTTATACGTTCCAGTTGATATTCCTTCTGAATTCAACCATCGTCCCGATTTCTCTGCTCGTGATCCTCCTCGTATCGATCATCATTCGAACATACCAGCGTTCAATCCACCTCCACCTATTCACCGTCCTATCGCTTCGACGTTTGCTTCTCTCCGGACCGATCAACATCAGCATATTCCGACGTTCTCTCAAGCGAATCATACTCAGCGCCCGAATGCTTCGGCATTTGCCCAATATGCTGGTCTTCCGCGTCCTGCCACGGGGGGGACGGCGTTGCGCAATAAAAGCCAAATCGCCGCACGTCACGCAGTCTCTAAGGAACTACCAATCTTCAGCGGGGAACCGGATGAATGGCCCTTGTTTTTCGCAACCTACGAGAACACAACGAACCTTTGCGGATTTTCGGCGGAGGAGAATATGGCTCGTCTACAGAAGTGTCTACGTGGGAAAGCATTGGAAGCGGTCAAATGCCAGCTGTTGCACCCAGCTGTTGCATCAAGTTCTTTCGACGTTGCGAATGCTGTTGGGCGTCCGGAAATCATCGTACATTCGCTGCTGCAGAAGATAAACACTCTTCCCGCTCCCAAAGCAGAACGCCTAGGTACGCTCGTCGATTTCGCGCTGGCCGTTCGCAACATGGTAGCAACAGTGAAGGCCTGTGAGTTAGAAGAGCATCTGTGTAATTTGACACTGCTGCACAATCTGGTAGATCGTCTTCCACCGATGATTCGGCTGAATTGGGCGACCCATCGTCAGTCTCTTCGATCGGTAACTTTGTTGGAGTTTAGCGAGTGGCTGTACAAACTGGCAGAAGCAGCGAGCACGGTGACGATGCCTCAGTTCTCGGGCTCCTTCGACAACAAGACACACCGGGAACGGAAGAACGATGGATTTCTTAACGCACACACCGAGACGGTTCCGAAGGTCAACCAAAGCGACGTTGATAGTGGATGTGTCATCTGCAATAGCAACTGCATAGCAGTGGAGAAGTGCAAACAATTCGTTGCAATGGATCTTTCCGCTCGGTGGGCTGCACTCCGGGAACACAAATTATGCCGTAGCTGCCTGGAAAGTCATCGAGGTCCTTGCAAGTCCGGGAAGTCGTGTGGTAAAAACGGCTGCCAATACAAACACCATCGGATGATGCACAACGACGCGAAAGATAAATCGATAGCGTCATCTTCGTCGAGTTCGACACCGACTTCTTCTACTTCACAGCACGTCAGCGCGAGCAGTTCCCGAGAAACCAGATCATGCAACACGCATCGAGGAGAAAGCAGAGCTGTACTATTCCAATACGTTCCGATCACGCTGTACAATGATGGGATCAAGGTTCAAACCTATGCGTTCCTAGACAGCGGATCTTCCTTGACACTGATGGAGGAAAGTTTGGCGAAGGAGTTGAATTTGCGCGGCGAAAGACATCCACTCTGCCTCCGCTGGACGGCCGATACCTGCCGTTACGAAGACGATGCCATGCGAGTTTCATTCAACGTTTCGGGCACGTATGACGGATGTCCTCAAAACAAACTGACAGATGTCTACACGGTTAAAGAGTTGAAACTTCCATCGCAATCTCTCTCCATGCGGATGCTTTGGACGAAATATCCTCATCTCGACGGGTTGCCAATAGAACCATACAGCAACGTTCAACCGAAGATATTGATCGGCATGAATAATGTACGAGTGATCCACCCCCTAGATAGCCGTGAAGGGAAGCCAAACGAACCAGCTGCTGTCAAGACACGCCTTGGATGGACGATCTACGGGACTTGCTTGTCCGATAATGACCCGGCGTCGAAAATTACCCCGTACAGCTACCATATCTGCTTCTACTCTTACGATTCGGATGAGCTCTTGCACGAAACCGTCAAAAACTACTTCACTCTTGACAGTTTGGGGATCAGTGCTCCGCAGAACCAGCTGCTTTCCAAAGAGGACGAACGAGCGTTGATGAAATTACGTGACGTTACGACGTTCCAGAATGGGCGCTATCAAGTCGGTCTTCTTTGGAAATACGATGATGTGCGCCTACCCAACAACAGATCAATGGTGTTGAGACGCCATCACTGTCTGGTCAAGAGGATGGAACGTGAACCTCAACTAGCTGAGACGTTAAGAGCGAAGATGGCAGACTACATCAGCAAAGGCTACGTCCGCAAGCTTACTCCGGAGGAAAGTCAGAGGATGGGGAATCGGACCTGGTACTTGCCTATTTTTCCGGTCTTTAACCCTAATAAACCAGGCAAGGTCCGAATCGTGTTCGATGCAGCCGCGTCGTTCGGAGGAGTATCGTTGAATTCAGTGTTGATGAAAGGTCCGGATCAACTGAACGCTCTACAACCAGTACTATTTAAGTTCCGGGAGCGGTTGATTGCCCTAGGAGGCGATGTAGCTGAAATGTTTCACCAGTAAATTAGGTTTAATTGCAATTCAAATTTATGCACCAAAGTTGAATTTTAGGAGTGATTTGCATTTCTTTTTCTCACGGCCGAATTGACAGCTCCGTATACCATTATGCCGCTGTCAGCTTCAATGCGGCGCCGCTGCATCCATGAGATAGATTAGTAGGTGTGGCGTCGCACGAGAAGCGCACGCAACAGTGATATTGATCTTGAAAGAAAGCTTATTTTGAATTTCTGATCTTGATTTTAGCCAACACTGACACACGTGGCCCACAATCGAAATTTTGTAACTCAGGTTTCTCGGCAACCAACCGCTAAATGAAAAGTACCATGGTCCCATACGTCGCAATTGATTTTTTTTAGAATCGGTCAACTGTTTCCAGAGATATGTTCAGAACTTGTTCCGCTGAATACGGGTCATTTGACTAGAAGTGACCTGAAACGTGCCACACTCCTGACTGGGATTGAACCCAGGCCCTTTGGGGTGAGAGGCAATCACGCTTACCACTACACCACCGCTCAATAGAAAACATATGTAAAGTAATAAAAAAAAACATTAGCGGCGCCGGTGGTGTAGTGGTAAGCGTAATTACCACTCACTCCAGCAGGCCTGGGTCTAAATTTGGTTATTTATTGCAATTTATAGATTTTAATTTTTAAATTCTTCAATTGTTTATGGAACATTCAAGATTTGTTATTGCTCAACATATGTTTTCTATTGTTACTGTTGAATATTCGGTTGCAACTTTTCAATTTCTTGTTGCTTTTCTTTTCGGTTCATCAAATTTAAGGAACAAAATTTATTAATGATTCAAGTCACTGATGTCTTATGATTATGCTCAATCAACTGTTCAGCAGGCAACATTGGTGTTTCTGGTGCGAAGAATAGAGCACAAATATCATGGCTACTATGTCACACTGCAGAATACAGTGTTGCCCACAGAACAGCTGCTTGATCATGCCATAAGATTATCAATCTCTTAAATAATTAATAACAATTTAATTTAGCATTTGGCTGAAAAACTATATTGCGCGAAGTTGTAGCTTAGAAAATTTCCCGTAAGAATAGTAAAAGCAATATGGAAAATTGGTAGAAGACAATAAACAAAAAGTTTGGTTTTCCTATAGTAATTTCCATATAAACTTCGAATAGTTTGTGCCAAGTCAGTTTCTTACCAAATAAGTTTAAATTTTGGGAGGCTAATCAGGACCTGATTTAAAACCGTTTGAGCACTGTGGAGCATTTCAAATTTTGCATCAGTCTATTGGGCATAGCATATCATTGTGCGGTGCCACACAATATTCAAATTCGTGCATTGGTAGGCATAGAAAGGTTTCAATTGAAAACTGTGAAAATGCTTAAAAAAACACTAAGTTGAGAGCAGACGACAGCTCGTGTAAGAGCTTCAAAGCCAGGAAGAAGAAGTAGATCTTTAAAAATTGTCCATGCCAATTTTTCGATTCTTTTTCACTGACAATTATTCCACTGTATTTTAAGCATAACAATCAAACTAGGTAATATAAAATCCACGCAGGGGCAAAAGAAGCTGCATAAAGTAAAATAATATTATATACAAACAAGTCGTAAAATGGGTCCATTTATTGCACATTATTGATCTATAAAACTACCATACAGCAATAAAAAGGAGAAAGAGGAAAAAACTGCGACCACAAAGAGCAAAAGAACCGCAAAAGTGTTTACAATCGTAAATTCACTTTAATTACACACCTCCCTCCGGGTGGCGGCAGCGGCGGACGTCGAACAGGTATCGGAATCACACCCAGCTCAGTGTGAGGGTGGCCAAGTAACATCCCGATTCCGTATCTAATTTCAACGCCTGCAGCCCGATTCATCCTCTGCAGCCTTCTACAAAACCTGGATGGAAGATGCGATGTAGATCCTATAACTTTTCGCTTTCGATTAAAAATATGGACCGTAACCACCCAGCTTGTCGTAAGCCATTAAGAACATGCAATATTTTACTGAAGGTAATAGGGGACGAGCGCCGTAAAACAATATAATCTGAATGGGAAAAAGTTCAAAAGTCAAAATCAATCACGCAAATGTATAAAAAAAAATATGAAACATGTGTCCACCTCCTTTTCTTTCTTGAAAGTGTCAGGCTGATCATAAAATAGTCCTTTTTCTATAAACGTCGAAAAATATTTTACGGATGTTATTAATATTCGATTCTTAAGATGCACGGGCAGGAACACAATACCGAATGGGATAATAGAGTACGCACGGATTGGTACCTGTGTTCTGAAAAGGATCCAAGGGCCAGCGCCTGCCTGGTAGGACGAAAATAAATCATAAATATCATAAAAAAGCGATTCTTGACCTGGAAAGAGAGGGAAAAAAAACAATCTGACACTGCCCAGCAAACTCGGCAGAAGCACACGCACTTGAGCTCCTACCAGGGGGCTCACTCCTAGCTCAAACCTTTCATGCGCATCACGATGACCGAAAAATAGATTTTTAGATTAGCAGCAACAAGTTACTCCCCGTGGTCAAGAATAACACTTTAATAGGATTAGCCGTTGTTCCTTCGTTTGTAAGGTCTGTGTTTCGATCTAACAGCTCTACCTGCTGCATACAATTCTGGGACGGAAGAAAATGCAAAATCAATGCCAAAGCCCCGAGACGAGTTGATCTAGGAAAATATTTAGCTACAGCGTGAACGGTAAGTACAATGCATCAGGAAGACTTGTTTGGTAAATAAACAATAAAACAATAAATTTTGTCTGGTGCACAAAATCATCATGTTTTATATTTATCATGCCCAGAGGTTAGAAATCTTGAATAATAAAGCTCGTTGCTGAACAGCATTTAAATATGCTCATCTAACCCGGAGTACTTATGCCTTGGTAACAGATGTTCAATTGTTCACTAATCAACACAATAATACCCCACAGTAATGATGTGTCAATGACAGTGAATAAACATACACAAGTTCCCATCATTCAACGCACCTACGGACAGGTGTAGGCTAATGATAATTAAGTTGTTCGATTGTACTAATAATCCCGTGCCTCAATTTGCCTCATATCAACAACCGTTTAATTCGAGGCATAAAGTTAATCACATGAAAATGCTATATGTAGTTCATTTTAGCAGAAACGATGCAACCCTTGCGTGTCATTGCATTCCAACATGCAGTTATATGGGTAAACGGTGCAGTTTGTTTTGGGTGGAATACGTTCATAGTCGTTGGGGATGTCTAGTGCTATCAATTTTTGAGATACTAAAATATTGAGTACTTCGTAGAACTTACCAAAACTTCGTTGAAACTCTGTCCTATGTCGGCAAAACTAGTGGTCTGTTTGTTGTTGTTTATTGTTTTTATAATTATTAAAAGCTAAAGATGCAAATTTTCTTAAAATGGCTCTTACAAATACGTATTACCACACCCAAAAATGGGTGTGTTCGTGTTGGCAAATATATTATATTAACATTATGATCCATTGCCTTTTCCATATATTGCACTCACGACTCTAAACATATTGCTTTACGCACCATCTAGCGCTGTAGCAGGTCAGCAACAATCATGCAATTACAATCGAGGGGCGCGAATGTAGCTCTTATTACAAAAATCTTCTTTCCTTTATTTAACATCGGTCTCTGTTCCGCAATCTAGCGCCAATCACCGACGGACATCGATTGCCATCCATTGACGGCAATCGAATGTGCAGGAAAGCAGCTTCCACACCTGCGTAGCATATTGCACCCATTCAACACACATGGGCCGGGACCAACGGCTTTACTTCCCTTCCGAGGGAAGACGTGACCAGAGAGTTTTATGCCTCAGAAAAATCCCACCGACCTCGGCTGGGATTGAACCCAGACCCATCGGGGTGTTAGAAAGCAGTCACGCTTACCACTACACCACCGGCGCCGGCTTATTACAAAAATAAAAGCCAAATTATTTTCATTAATTACATTTTGTGTATTACATGCTCATTTTTTGACGTATCACTGTTGACCTCAAATAAAGTAATATGCAAATAACACATACATTTCAAATATTGTACAAATTTTAAATTGGTTTACCCCTTGTGAAGATAAACAAATACATTGGTAGCCTTTTTGGCCACAGAGGCGCTTTTATCGCTAAAAATTCGGTTCGCCAGCTAAACGAAAGAGTTGATCATATTGTTAATATAATATATTCGGTGTTGTGGTGGTTCCAGTGATTTGTATTTCCACGCAATCGACTTTAAATCAGTAGCCACGCGAAGCTTACCAGCTCCAAACTATGGGCCAGAAATTAATTGTTTTTAACCAATCGGCATTTTTCTACTACTCAATCAATCTTGATAGGGTACCGAAATTGATTCTGGGGTTATTTTAAATTTAACTATGCTTGTCTTTTTTTAACATGGATGTTGTGAGGCTGTTCAATATCTCGGCTCAGCAAGGCTAGTTCTCCGCCCGATGGAAACTTTCTTATCTATTCCCAATCTACAAAAAAGGAGAAAAACGGAATATCGCTAATTATCGCGGAGTCACCTCCCTGTGTCAATGTTCAAAACCATTCGAGATTATTATAAATGATGCTCTGTTCGCATGCTGCAAACATTATATCGATACGGATCAACACGGCGCTCGGTATCCACTAGCCTGGTTCTTGCTACCTCTAACTGTCTGCGATGCTTGGATTCTGGATGGCAAGCCGATGCTGCATATATGAACCTAAGGGCCGAATTTGATAGGTGAATCACGAAATCATGCTTGACCAGCTGAAGATGCTCGGCGTCTCGTCAAAGAGCGTGGATTGGTTTAGATCCTACTTGGTGAGCCGCTCAGTACGGGTCAAGGATTGGCGTGTCGGAATCGGAAGTTTCTTCAAACAACTCGGGTGTCCCGCAAGGTAGTAACCTGGGTCCGCTACTATTTTTCGATTTTCTTAAACGACGTCTGCTCCCTGCTAACATCAGGTTGCCGGCTCTTCTACGCAGATGATTCAAAAATTTACAAGATTATAAAAAACCTCTCGTCTGTCTGTCTGTCTGTCTGTCTGTCTGTCTGTCTGTCTGTCTGTCTGTCTGTCTGTCTGTCTGTCTGTCTGTCTGTCTGTCTGTCTGTCTGTCTGTCTGTCTGTCTGTCTGTCTGTCTGTCTGTCTGTCTGTCTGTCTGTCTGTCTGTCTGTCTGTCTGTCTGTCTGTCTGTCTGTCTGTCTGTCTGTCTGTCTGTCTGTCTGTCTGTCTGTCTGTCTGTCTGTCTGTCTGTCTGTCTGTCTGTCTGTCTGTCTGTCTGTCTGTCTGTCTGTCTGTCTGTCTGTCTGTCTGTCTGTCTGTCTGTCTGTCTGTCTGTCTGTCTGTCTGTCTGTCTGTCTGTCTGTCTGTCTGTCTGTCTGTCTGTCTGTCTGTCTGTCTGTCTGTCTGTCTGTCTGTCTGTCTGTCTGTCTGTCTGTCTGTCTGTCTGTCTGTCTGTCTGTCTGTCTGTCTGTCTGTCTGTCTGTCTGTCTGTCTGTCTGTCTGTCTGTCTGTCTGTCTGTCTGTCTGTCTGTCTGTCTGTCTGTCTGTCTGTCTGTCTGTCTGTCTGTCTGTCTGTCTGTCTGTCTGTCTGTCTGTCTGTCTGTCTGTCTGTCTGTCTGTCTGTCTGTCTGTCTGTCTGTCTGTCTGTCTGTCTGTCTGTCTGTCTGTCTGTCTGTCTGTCTGTCTGTCTGTCTGTCTGTCTGTCTGTCTGTCTGTCTGTCTGTCTGTCTGTCTGTCTGTCTGTCTGTCTGTCTGTCTGTCTGTCTGTCTGTCTGTCTGTCTGTCTGTCTGTCTGTCTGTCTGTCTGTCTGTCTGTCTGTCTGTCTGTCTGTCTGTCTGTCTGTCTGTCTGTCTGTCTGTCTGTCTGTCTGTCTGTCTGTCTGTCTGTCTGTCTGTCTGTCTGTCTGTCTGTCTGTCTGTCTGTCTGTCTGTCTGTCTGTCTGTCTGTCTGTCTGTCTGTCTGTCTGTCTGTCTGTCTGTCTGTCTGTCTGTCTGTCTGTCTGTCTGTCTGTCTGTCTGTCTGTCTGTCTGTCTGTCTGTCTGTCTGTCTGTCTGTCTGTCTGTCTGTCTGTCTGTCTGTCTGTCTGTCTGTCTGTCTGTCTGTCTGTCTGTCTGTCTGTCTGTCTGTCTGTCTGTCTGTCTGTCTGTCTGTCTGTCTGTCTGTCTGTCTGTCTGTCTGTCTGTCTGTCTGTCTGTCTGTCTGTCTGTCTGTCTGTCTGTCTGTCTGTCTGTCTGTCTGTCTGTCTGTCTGTCTGTCTGTCTGTCTGTCTGTCTGTCTGTCTGTCTGTCTGTCTGTCTGTCTGTCTGTCTGTCTGTCTGTCTGTCTGTCTGTCTGTCTGTCTGTCTGTCTGTCTGTCTGTCTGTCTGTCTGTCTGTCTGTCTGTCTGTCTGTCTGTCTGTCTGTCTGTCTGTCTGTCTGTCTGTCTGTCTGTCTGTCTGTCTGTCTGTCTGTCTGTCTGTCTGTCTGTCTGTCTGTCTGTCTGTCTGTCTGTCTGTCTGTCTGTCTGTCTGTCTGTCTGTCTGTCTGTCTGTCTGTCTGTCTGTCTGTCTGTCTGTCTGTCTGTCTGTCTGTCTGTCTGTCTGTCTGTCTGTCTGTCTGTCTGTCTGTCTGTCTGTCTGTCTGTCTGTCTGTCTGTCTGTCTGTCTGTCTGTCTGTCTGTCTGTCTGTCTGTCTGTCTGTCTGTCTGTCTGTCTGTCTGTCTGTCTGTCTGTCTGTCTGTCTGTCTGTCTGTCTGTCTGTCTGTCTGTCTGTCTGTCTGTCTGTCTGTCTGTCTGTCTGTCTGTCTGTCTGTCTGTCTGTCTGTCTGTCTGTCTGTCTGTCTGTCTGTCTGTCTGTCTGTCTGTCTGTCTGTCTGTCTGTCTGTCTGTCTGTCTGTCTGTCTGTCTGTCTGTCTGTCTGTCTGTCTGTCTGTCTGTCTGTCTGTCTGTCTGTCTGTCTGTCTGTCTGTCTGTCTGTCTGTCTGTCTGTCTGTCTGTCTGTCTGTCTGTCTGTCTGTCTGTCTGTCTGTCTGTCTGTCTGTCTGTCTGTCTGTCTGTCTGTCTGTCTGTCTGTCTGTCTGTCTGTCTGTCTGTCTGTCTGTCTGTCTGTCTGTCTGTCTGTCTGTCTGTCTGTCTGTCTGTCTGTCTGTCTGTCTGTCTGTCTGTCTGTCTGTCTGTCTGTCTGTCTGTCTGTCTGTCTGTCTGTCTGTCTGTCTGTCTGTCTGTCTGTCTGTCTGTCTGTCTGTCTGTCTGTCTGTCTGTCTGTCTGTCTGTCTGTCTGTCTGTCTGTCTGTCTGTCTGTCTGTCTGTCTGTCTGTCTGTCTGTCTGTCTGTCTGTCTGTCTGTCTGTCTGTCTGTCTGTCTGTCTGTCTGTCTGTCTGTCTGTCTGTCTGTCTGTCTGTCTGTCTGTCTGTCTGTCTGTCTGTCTGTCTGTCTGTCTGTCTGTCTGTCTGTCTGTCTGTCTGTCTGTCTGTCTGTCTGTCTGTCTGTCTGTCTGTCTGTCTGTCTGTCTGTCTGTCTGTCTGTCTGTCTGTCTGTCTGTCTGTCTGTCTGTCTGTCTGTCTGTCTGTCTGTCTGTCTGTCTGTCTGTCTGTCTGTCTGTCTGTCTGTCTGTCTGTCTGTCTGTCTGTCTGTCTGTCTGTCTGTCTGTCTGTCTGTCTGTCTGTCTGTCTGTCTGTCTGTCTGTCTGTCTGTCTGTCTGTCTGTCTGTCTGTCTGTCTGTCTGTCTGTCTGTCTGTCTGTCTGTCTGTCTGTCTGTCTGTCTGTCTGTCTGTCTGTCTGTCTGTCTGTCTGTCTGTCTGTCTGTCTGTCTGTCTGTCTGTCTGTCTGTCTGTCTGTCTGTCTGTCTGTCTGTCTGTCTGTCTGTCTGTCTGTCTGTCTGTCTGTCTGTCTGTCTGTCTGTCTGTCTGTCTGTCTGTCTGTCTGTCTGTCTGTCTGTCTGTCTGTCTGTCTGTCTGTCTGTCTGTCTGTCTGTCTGTCTGTCTGTCTGTCTGTCTGTCTGTCTGTCTGTCTGTCTGTCTGTCTGTCTGTCTGTCTGTCTGACCCTTATAGACTCGGAAACTACTGAACCGATTGGCGTGAAAATTTGTATACAGGGGTTTTTGGGGCCGTGGAAGGTTCTTATGATGGTTCGAGACCCCTCCCCCTTCTGTAAGGGGGGGGGGGGGCTCCCATACAAATGAAACAGAAATTTCTGCATAACTCGAGAACTAATCAAGCAAATGGAACCGAATTAGGCATGTGGGGGCGAGTGTGGGGGTATAAGGAGATAATCATAGGGGGTAGCCCCTTACATAATAGGGGGGGGGGCTACGTACAATATAGCATGCTTTTTTTTTTAATCGGCGCATAAACTCAAGCTAATATTGAATCCCGAGCAAGACCGGGCACACTCAGCTAGTATTATATAAATATTGAGCAAATCGTCAATTATGATTTATTTTCAAAATTTCCGACGAGTTACGTGATCCGCTATGTCTCAGGTCACTTTACTGCTCACTCGTTCGGTTTCTATTTGAATCAACTTCTGTTGTATGGTGCCCTTTCCAAGCCAACTGGAAAGTTTGTTAGATAAGCTCTCCGTTTTCTCAACTGAAGTGAACCAACAAAACTGCCACCGTACGATGAGTGCTGCTGTCTGCTGAGTACTGAACCGTTAGAGGTGAGCAGGACGGTCGCTCAAGCTATGTTCGCTGGAAAGCTACTCACGGGTGGCAGAGCTAAATCTGTACATGAGCCATTTCCAGCAATCAGCTGGAAGCTCAACAAACTTCTTTGGTGTGTTCGACTTCAATGTGTCCACTGACGTGTTTCGTCATAGACTACTTAGCCTTTTTCGTACCGTTGACCGTAACTAATTAGTTCAAGACCAACCATTGAAATGGCCTTAACTCCATTTTGTAAACAAACCTTGTAAGGCCATTTTCTCACGAACCCGCAAAGGCAAACCAATATAATGAACAGGTAGGGAAAATTCTCCTCTACCCGATTGTGGTTTAGGTTTGCAAATGAAGGTTTCGGTTCGCGAGAAAATGGCCTTACAAGGTTTGTATACAAAATGGAATTAAGGCCATTTCAATTGTTGGTCTTGAATAGTGCGTTGGAACCGTCATCATGACCTGAAGGAGTTCTGTTCCACGACTTTGAAGATCAATCGGCTCAAAAATTTCGGAGACCCTGTGGTATAAACCTAGTACCTACGCCAGTGACACCGCAGGCGACATTGGCAGCGATTTAGCCGATGTATGGACCCCGGGACGCGTAAAAGCATCTTGAAAGCATCCTATCCACTCAGCACAGTCGCACCGATTAATACTGTATACAGTCGAAGTCGTCCTGGCCCTGTGTCTGATGTGCGAGGAGAGGTCTTCCAGCATGCTTGTCGAGGCAAGTATCAACCGAATTTTTAATCTTTCCTGCGTGATAATGATTCCCACCTCAGATCGTCAACTTGTTTTGCCGGGAAACAGGGCAACGCCTTGAACGCTCCCTCCTTAAGTCAGGACGCGATACACCAGCATCTAGTGACAACAGTTGTGGAATTACTAGCGATAACGACGTTTGGTCGTACTTCCGAAACGACCGCGTAAGAACCAAAATTGACGACCTTGATGTAGCGATTTTGGGATTTCAATTTCGGAGAACTTCGAGATTTGGGCGTAATTGCTTTTGTAAACAAACACGACTATCGCCGATTTTTCGTGAATTCAAGCTCAATCTCGTGAACAAACCATACTAAATGATAGAGGAATCATTTCTGTACCTGTTTGTGCCATAAATTTTTGAGATTGAACTTTAATTTGCGAGAAATCGGTGATTGACGTGTTTGTTTACAAAAGCAATTACGCCCTAATCTCAAAGCTCTCCGGAATTACGATGTCATTATATTGATAGAAACGGGTCTTGACGACAGCATCAACTCACTGCAACGTTTTGGGACTGACTTTAATGTATTTCGTTGCGATCGCAGTGCTCGTAATAGTCACAAAGCAAAAATTTGGAGGAGTCCTTATTACCGTGTCCAGCGTTAACAAGTCTGTTGAGACTATTAATGGTTGCAACCTGGAACAAATCAGTGTGTCTGTCTGTATTCACTGAAGCGATTCATGCTTTATGCTGTATATATTCCTCCGGAACGTACTCGGGACGTAGGTGTTATCGATGCCCATTTATCTACTCTTCATAAATTACGCGACGCAATGCCTGATGGAGACCTTTGCTTGCTTGTGGTGACTACACCCAAGTAACAATTTCGGTTTTATAAGGGTTCTGTAGATCATGATTTAAATGTGTAGCATACTTTAAACCCTCCATAAAACTTGCAATGTTACTTGGGCAATCAACCACACATAGTATGGGATTGACTCGATGATGGATTCTTAAACCTTGATCCTTCCATGATGTCTGAATTTCCGGCAACACAACTTTATTCGCAACCACCTGGGGCGTCTCCTGGATCTGGTATTCTATGATTGCGATAGCAATATTATAGTTCACGAAGCTGTGTCCACATTGCTGGCTATTGATTTGCATCATCCTCCGCTTCTATTCTCCTTACCAACTCAATCAGATTGTGATGTCCGTGTGGAATCTCTTAATGCTGGTCAAGAACCGCTCGACTACTCAAAAATCGATTTCATCATGCTCAACGAGTTCCTTTTAAACTGTGATTGGAACAGTATTCTGTCAACAAATGACATTAACGGCAACACAATTTTACAACATAATTCGCAACTGGCTCACCGATAACACTCCAAGACGAAAACCTCCTGCATCTCCTGTTTGGAGTTCTCCTCTCATGCGGCTTCCAGCGTAAACTTTGTCGGCATCGAACCTCTGAAACGAAACGCGACTTTCACCACGCTTGCAATGCCTATCGTAAGCTTAATTCGACCCTATACAAGTCGTATCTCTTACGTGTCCAGACCAATTTACGTCGAAATCCCAAGAGCTTCTGGAACTTTGTGAACTACATATGCAAAAATCGTCGAATAGGGGGAGAGGTAGCTCATCGATTCTTCCGGTTCACCTCCTAGCATCGTGCTATAAGGTACCAGGCGATAACCAGGGTAGTTGATCGATAGCTCGATGACGTCATTTCGTTGGCGTCTGCAATGGGAAATTCTCATAGCAGGCGTTGACGATGGGACGTTGTCGAGTTGTTGAATAGCAACTATCGTGGTAACTCACCGATTACCTGTCGATCTGCCAAATTTGGAAAGACGTCTGCATTGAATTGTCTCATATAATAATATTCCGCCCACTATATCACAAGAAATTGCGAGTAGCTGAGTGGAATGGAGATAAGTTAAGCATTGGGTACAGGACCAAGTCTCCCCTGGGTGGTGCCAAAAGATGAGCGCAATAGAATCATCAAGTTGCCATAAGGCACGGAATGAGACTATTGCATGGCTGGGTAGTCAAAGTCTTCCATTCGTTAGTCATTTCAGGTGGATTAGAACAGGTTTAGGTTTAGGGTGGGCGTTGGCCAGGTTTGGATTTTTCAGATGTAATCCTATATAGGACCCAGTCATTGAACGTCGCGTGAAAGTGGAACTTAATGAAGGCCTAAGTTCTTTTTCGTAGTTTTTAGTTTTCGGATTTGAAAGATCGTCGGTTACAGTGGCCTGCTTACTGAGCAGAAAAACGCGGTCCCAGGTCCTTACATATCAAAGAGATTTATGGTAAAATCGCTTGTGTATCGTGTATTTTGCGAAACTCGTTGTTGTCGTTGGTTCCGGGTTTGAATGGATACACAAATTTGAACAACGGTATTATGTGATATGAGGGGCTCGGTGGCCTTAGAGCAACCGTTTTTGCTTACTGAGCAGAACATCATGAGTCTAATCTCAGGCCCATCCACATTCAAGATTCGTCAATCGTTTTATTTGTTAATATTACTACATAGTAATAACAGCAACTCGGGGATTAAAAAGGTGCTCGCCTGCCTAGTGGCAAACGTTTTTACTTACTGAGCAGAAGACTGTGGGTTTAGTCCCAAGCTCCTTCGCGTTATATGATCGTTAAGACATCAATTCAGCTTATTGTTTACCAAAACGAACCCTGCTGCAAACCCAACCCTCTTATCCAACATCCCAGTGATTCCTCGTGGAAGTGCAGAGGTGTTCTCGGCTTCCATCACAGCGAGTGTAATGTCAACACAATCCTTCCCATTCCTTTCTTGACCCGTGTTCGGGCGCGGCCGGCGCTGGTATTGCCTAATTTAAGATCACCAGTTTTTACACATTGAGGATGATTGCTAGTCCCAAGCATCGTCTATTGGTTCTCTGTGTAATTACAGCTGATCTGGCAGTAGCAGAGTAGCAACCGTGGGCGGTCAATCAAGCTCAAGCTCAAGCTACATGCAAAAATCGTCGAATATTCCATCATCCGTATTTCTTGGTAACTCGCAGTAAACTCGAATATTGTGATCTCTTTTCCTGCCACTTCAGTTATGTTTTTCGGATTCAGTCACCAAAAGAGATGAAGGGCCTTATTACGGATGTCACTACACGGTTATAAGGAAGTGATACTCAGAATAAGAGCATGCAATGTTTTTGAGATTCTCATCGACCTGCGTACATTAGTGGTTAGCTCTATGGATGTCATCAAGGCTGTTAGGAAGTTGAGGAAATCGGTGTCACCTGGTCCTGCCAATCGGAAATCGGTGTCACCTGTGTTGCTGCTTTAGCTTGTATTTTTACCGCTTCGTTGAACCAAGTTTCTGCGAAATATGGAGACATTCCTTTATGTTCCCTGTTTATAAAAAGGGCGACAAACGTGACGTGACTAACTACCGTGTTATAACAAGTCTTTCTGTAGCTTCAAAATTATTCGAGATCATTGTGAACGATGCTATCTTCTTTCATGTCAAAAGCTACATCTCAGTAATGCAATACGGATTTATGCCAGGACATTCAGTTTCATCAAATTTATTGGAGCTCACATCAACTTGTATAAACCACTTGGAAAATAGGGCTCTAGTGAACACCGTTTTTACTGACCCGAAAGAGGCCTTTCATTGCATCGAAAATGTCTCTTCTGGGAGTTTCGGGTGGTTTGGTTGATTGACTGAAATTGTATCTTTCTCCGTAGAACTCTCCGTGTCAAGCTGGATTCGTGCACTTCGTCATCTTTTGTTTCATGTCCGATGTTCCCCATGGGGCAGAAATTTAGGACCATTGCTGTTCACAATCTTCTTCAACGATGTGACGCTCATGCAGAGTGGTTGTGTGCTCATATACGCTGATGATCTCAAACTATATATAGTTGTCAAGGACGACGAAGATTTCCGTCAGCTCCAAGAAATGTTGGACCTATTTGTTGACTGGTGCCAATTAAACAAGCGTGCAGTATTCAGACAAGTTCAACAGGCAACAACTTTCGAGTGTCAAGTAGATTTCTACGCTCATCGTTCCTATTGCGTCAGGACTCACACCGCTCTTCTTTTGACCAGCATGAACCTATTACGAGCATGATTCGTACGTTCTCTACAGTTGAAGAGTTGTTCGAGTTTGGGGAACCTGCAGATCGTTTCCGGAGACGTATTATCAACACTGCAAAAAATAAATTTTAATATTACATCCAAGAGGATGCAATTCAATCATATGCCAAATCTCATATAATTTTTATGGCCACAAAAATAAACAAATGCAGAAATTCCAGATACCTTCTGTATTTGTTATGGCTCCTAGTTCATTAAGACTTATTGTCAGATGGATGTATTAAATAAAAAGATAAATTAATAAATATTTTGATATATTGACCCAAGTTTCCCGACCCTAGGATTCACCATACTTCAGTAAAATCAGAGAGAGCATTTGTATGCACACTTAGAAATACCTAATCTTACACGTGACGGAATCCATCTTTGACATAAAGGATGAGACGTTTGTTGTCATGTAAAATTAAGTGCTCCGAGACTGAAAAATTTGAAAGAACGTTTGATTGAACTGAATTCCGCGTCTATTATGACACAATTTTTGTCAAAATTGACGCTCGTATATGTCAGTCTCGGAGCACCTAAATTTACATCAATTTTTCTAAGTGTGTACATTGAATGTCATGAAAATTCTGTAATGTGAGTAGGAAAGTCTTGTGAGAAATAATATATTCATTTAATGGAATTGAATGGAAAAAACTGTTAGACATCTCAAGACCCAGGGAAAATATGCAATTTTCTAATACAAAAGTACCACTAATAGAATATTTCGAGACAACTGGTAAGATTTTTTTAGATTTCGATATCTATCAGTTTGCGGGGCCTCATAGCCTAGCACGGTATTACCAAGCCGGAGGCGGCGGGTTCGATTCCCAGTCCGGTCGAGGGAATCTTTCGGGTTGGAAATTGTCTCGACTTCCCTGGACATAGAGTATCAGTGTGCTTGCCACACAATATACAAATTCATGCATTGGTATTTACATCGAAAGCTCTCAGTTAATAACTGTGGAAGTGCATTTAGAACACTAATATCGAATTCGTTTATTATCGAAACCGAACTTTTTGTCAGTGCGAACCTCAACCTGAGCTGGGTTTTAAAAACAAACGATCGAACTGACGTTTGTCAGATAACAAGCAGACCCAATCGTGATACCCGATCCAGGTTGGAACTGAATAATAAACGAATTCGCTATAAGTTGAGAGCACGCAACAAGCTAATATGCGCTAAGCAATAAGCTTAAAATGTGAACAAGAAGAAGAAGAATACTCAAAACGTTTTTTTTTTTTTGATCGGAAAACTTTTCCTTAATATATACACAATTGGAAAAGGTCATATATTTAATGGACCGCGCCATCACGCCACACCGCTGCCGGTGAAAATCATATGATCAAAATCCGTCACGCTGCCGGTCAAAATTTTGCCACGCCGGTGATTTTTTTTTCTTGATTTGCTTTCCGTCGATCTTGTTTTCGTGCTGAGCACCAATGCTACCGACGCCAGGGAGGCAGCTCCCACACCTGGACCCTACCTATCGACCCATCAACTCATGAACCGGGGACCAACGGCTTTACTTCCCTTCCGAAGGAAGGCGTGATCAGAGATGTTATGCCTCAGAACATCCCGGCGGCGCCGACTGGGATTGTACCAAGGCCTGCCGGAGTGAGAGGCAATCACGCTTACCACTACACAACCGACGCCGCTACCACGCCGGTGATATTTATTATTATTTATTTTTATAAATTACTCTACTTTATTAGACACAACCGAGTAAACATTACAACGCGACATTTATTGTTCACTATACAATTCAGTTAGGCGAAGATGTCAGCTGCTAACTAAATCAAATCCTGCGGGCGGAAAATTGCTCAAATAATCCTTGTATGCCTACAAAATTTCCTTAGCTTTACTTCCTGAAAATGTTCTCAAATTCTACAAGCTTCCATAACTTCCTAACTTCCTAGTTCCATATTAATTTCAAAGTTCTCTCAATTCTATCAAGATAGTAGATCACTTGAAGGTCATGGCTTCAGGAATGAGCTTGAACCTTTTTTACTAATTTGTCTAAAGATCTGAGCGAAACAAAGTTTCCAAAACTTCCAGTAAGTTCCCAAATCAAAGCCTGCAGTTCTAAAGAGCATGCTAAGCTTCTACAATACTATCTAAGCTTCTATGAAATTCTTTGAACTTCTATAATTTTGGCCGAATAAAAAGAAATATCTCAGCATTTCTATGAAGTATTACGAAATTCCTTAAATTTCTAAGCAATTCGTTAGCTACATTTCTTCAAAGTTCCCTGAAGTTCTACAAAATTATCTGAAGTAACATGTTCAACTGAATTTCACTGAAGATTTATGAAGTTTAATGAAGTTCTACAAAGTTTGCTAGACTTTTATAAACTAAGCTAAAATTTTCTGAATTGCTGCAATTGCTTCTAGAATGTTTTCAGAACTTCAACGCAGTTCAATTAAATTATTTCCTCGATTTGTTTTCCGTCGATCAATTCGAAATCAGAACGGCGCCGGTGGTGTAGTGGTAAGCGTGATTACCTCTCACCCCAACAGGCCTGGGTTCAATCCCAGTCGGCGCCGCCGGGATGTTCTGAGGCATAACATCTCTGATCACGCCTTCCTTCGGATGGGAAGTAAAGCCGTTGGTCCCCGGTTCATGAGTTGATGGGTCGATAGGTAGGGTCCAGGTGTGGGAGCTGCCTTCCTGGCACGTCGGTAGCATTGGTGCTCAGCACGGAAAACAAGATCGACGGTAAAAACAAACCAAAGGAAAAAAAAAAAAAAAAATTCGAAATCAATTCTGTACTGAGTACCAATGCTACCGAAGCCAGAAAGGCCGCTCCCACACCTGGAGCCTACCTATCGACCCATCAACTCATGGACCGGGGGCCAACGGCTTTACTTCGCTTCCGAAGGAAGGCGCCGACTGGGATTGAACCCAGGCCCTTTGGGGTGAGAGGCAATCACGATTACCACTACACCACCGGTGTCGCTAGTTCACTAGTTTACTAAGTTTTCATAAGTTCTTCGATGCTTCTTGAAAGTCTATGAAGTCTATGAATTGGGAACTTTGTCAAGAGAATTACGTACGTTGCACTTCGATAAACTTGCTGAGATTTTTTTAAGTTCAAGGAACTTCTTACAAATTCTTCCTAATGTGCAGAATTTAAGGGAATTTCATAAAAGCTCAGATAGTATTTAAGACGTTCAGCTTTACTTTAGGGTTTGAATTAAAAAAATACTGGAAATTTTGGGATCATTGTTTCGCATTTTATAGGAATAGTTCAGGGTCACAGAAGTTCAGAAAATTTTCAAGAAGAGAAGATAAAGAAACTTTGTGAATGTTCGAGGGACAATGGAGCAATTTTCTCGCCCTTCCGTATTTTTTGTGCATCAATAGCAGGTTTTTTACCATTTAATAAGCATCACGCCGGTCCACCGCTGAATGCAAACGGCGTGCCGCCACCGCTGCCGGCGGAAAATAACATAGGGTAGTGCGCTACTTCGTCGTAATCGCCTATTTCCGTTCTATCGAGCAGAAATCATCAATAATATCCATGATTTTACAGTACACAAATCAATAATACGTTTGTTTCGTTGCGTTAGCTCATAAGCTACAACACAAAGCCTATACGAGTGCGTTGTATGAATATTTAAACTCATTGTTCTCAAAACAAAAGAAGCGCTTCTAGCAAATTGATTTTTTTCTGTCGAAGAAAAACCTAGAAAAACCAATGGCGTTTCAATGCGTTAGGACGGAATTGAAACTCGTAGAACGAATTTGCAATCAAGAAGCAGTGTTAGATGTATTACAATATCTCAATAATAAACGGCGCCGGTGGTGTAGTGGTAAGCGTGATTACCTCTCACCCCAGCAGGTCTGGGTTCAATCCCAGTCGGCGCCGCCGGGATGTTCTGAGGCATAACATCTCTGATCACGCCTTCCTTCGGAAGGGAAGTAAAGCCGTTGGTCCCCGGTTCATGAGTTTGATGGGTCGATAGGTAGGGTCCAGGTGTAAGAGCTGCCCTCCTGGCGTCGGTAGCATTGGTGCTCAGCACGGAAAACAAGATCGACGGAAAACAAATGCAAGGAAAAAAAATATCTCAATAATTTGTGACTCTTTAGCAAATCCAACGGTCATATCAAGAGCAAATTTTCATTACGTCGAAAGTAACAAAGGTAAACAAAGTCGAGCTATCAGTGTCAATCGATGCTCCTGCTATTACACTATATACTGTTCGAATATAGGATCTTATCCCATTTTTAAATTTTTTTACCAGTCAAATTGCTTTTTGACGTAATCACCTTCCGATCAAAATAGTTTTCGATGTTACTTAAGTCACCGGATTTCTATGGAGATGCCGTTTGACTTAAGTAACAGCGCTGAGAAACCCATGAAAAGTTTACGTTCGTCGTTTCGCTTTCTCGTTATTGAAGTGAATAAATCGAACTGTTTGTTGCTAAGATGATTTCGGTGGTCCTAAAATGATGAATGGGATGCACGTAAGGAGACGTAATTGATAATTCTCCCGAATATCCTGGTAAATACACTTTGACTTAAGTAACAATAATGGCCACCAAACGACGTATAATAACTTTTGACTCAAAAACCAGTATTTTATAGCATGAAAGCTAGCGATTTGCATTTGTATGATTAAACCTCTGCTAAATATGTTAAACATTGCTATCACTATGAGATTATATGTGTTTAATTGGAAATAGGAATAACTGTTCGGTCATCAAAACAAAACTTTATTTTTCTCGAATGTTACTTACGACATAATGAAAATTTGCTCTTGATATATAGTAGAATCACTCCATTTTTGAGTTCATATCCGTTCGAAAAAAAAGAGGTTAAGTGTGGCTGCCGCCGTTTAAATTTTGTTCGGCGCACAGGTCTAATATTTAAGTGTGGTGAAGGTTAATGTTTTTTCCTGATAAATCCCACTTCCAGGGACACCGTTATCCCGTGCATCAATAATTTAACTTTTCAAAAATATAGCTCTGAAATGACTTTAAAATTTGCCATCCTCAAAGCTTGTTTGCATAAAGATTCCTTATCACCACGTGACGCCTTGCCGAGCTGATTGTTCCAAACAAAGGAAGAAAAGCAGATGAAGGATTGACCCTTTGACCATGCTGCAAAAGTTGAACTGAGAGCCATGATGGAAACTCATCATTACAGTGAATTTTCTCCGGTGCGGTGCTTGCTTGCGCTTATATTGAAGATCCCATAGAATAACAAATGTCAAGACGAGAAATTTGTTATTCTTTCCTACTTTGCTCATTGTTCGGGATTGGCCTTTCAAGTGGATTTATTCTTTTTGTGAAATGCTTTTTCTGCTTTATAGCAATTCAGAACAAGCCTACGAGAACATGACAAATTCACGCAAAAAATAATGATCCTGATCCGTGGAACATATGTAGGTAGGTACGTGTCACGTTCGAGTAAGGCAGTGGGAGTTAGAAATGGGTCTTGTGCAAAATCAACGCTGCTCCTTGATTGATTGACAACGGATTGGAAATAAATTAGGGTAGCCGGTCCGAGCTTTGAAATGCACCGACACGGATTTTGACATTGACATAATCTCGTTCACATAAAGTGTGCCGCCGTTACCGTCGCCCTCGCCGCCGCCGGTTGGGTTCGGTATGGTCCGAAATGTAGGCCGATGCGTTTTGATTGATGCTTGCGAGAGGAAAACGATGCAAGGAATCATTTGGTTGAACATTTCTTTTCTGTGTAGGCCTTCAAGCCCGAAAAAGAATGTCCACTTGAAGACGGTAGGCTCGTCAGCAAAGATGAATAGGAAATCCTTTTCATCTTGGGAAGCTGATTTGATGTACCTGTCAAAAGTGGCGCCACTTGAAGTCTACATGCTGCTGCTATAGTGATGCAGGGATCGATTGAGTTCTACATGATACTGGGGTAAGTGTAATTGATTAAAACTGTTTCCTTCATGAAAATGTATTATTGTATTTTGAATGAGTGAACTACCGCGATTACGTAGTTTCATGTTAATCCACATGGTCCATGAGAATAACTAAAGGGAAAGAGCTACTTCTACTCAGAGGTATGGAGAAATTTCTTAAAACTGCAGGATCTCATCGCTGAGCACCTGCAGTTTTTAGAAATTTCACATACAACTGAGTAGAAGCTACTCTCTCTTTCTCTCTTTGAGTTAATCTCATTGGCCATGCAATATATTCAGTGAATTTTGTTCACAAGTTGTTAAAGGTACTCTGAAAATTTATGGTTTTAAAAACTGGCTTAAAAGATTTCGCAGTTGAACCTTTGTACGTGAAATTCCCACCACTTAACCTAGAATATTTAGACACACTGTAGCCAAAGTTCCAGTTAAAACGTAAAAAGCAATAAACATATTTAGTGACGATTTTGCACGAAAATATTAATTTAGGAAAAATAGCTTGTTCGCTACTGTCTGCTGTAAGAATTACCTTTACATTACTGGCAAGAAACATGTGCGGAGCATTTATGAAACCCATACCATAATTTGTAATTTCATTTATTATTTTCCAATTGACAAATTGTCGATGATCACTTCTCGATGAACATTTCACGCTAATTTTACCACATCGTTTGATAAAGGAGGTTCTTATCTAGCGTCCACAACGTCAAATACAACAGAGATAGGTTTGGCAGCTGAGTTATTAACGAAAGAGAAAATCGGTAAAGAGAACCGATCAATGCAGATAGGACCTTTTGACATGTGTATCTAGACTTTTTATCTGGTCAAGAAAATTTATACTGAACCATACGTAACTGTTATGAGTGTTATATAAAGCGGATTTATTAAACCCTATTCGTTAAAAAAAAAAACATTAGTTTTCAATAGCCCAGCCTTAATCATATAAACAAAACCTAATGCTTATGATAAAGCATAGTTTTGCTTCCATATACATATTCTATCCGAACGCATACAATCAAAGACTTCCCAACAAAGCATAATCGATGAGAACTTACCAGCTGACATCTTACGGCAACTAGCGCAAACCGTTAACGCATCGGTAAGGCAGCGACGGCCTACAGAATAGCATTTGAAGAAAAAATGTGCTTTCCGTTCCTCCAGTATGTTCCAACGAACGGTTCAAAAGTGATGTAAAACATGAGGCTCACTCACTCCACTGTCCTACCTATTGAACGCGCCCAGAGCCGACGGCATCACATCGGGGATATGCTCAAAATTCAGTATGGAGACCAACGTCATACTGACGTTGCCATAGCTTCTCACACCAAAGTTTTCCTTTCTTCTGTTCCCCCATTCAACTGCTTGCATCCCGTTGCATGTTAAGAACACATAACATGCTTAATTTTCGATTTAAAATCTACTAAAAACAAGCGAAATTGTAACGTATAGCTGTGTAATAGCTATTGCAAAGAGTAATAAAAACGGCGCAAACCGGTTTTTCCTCAGGAGGAGGTCGCCGGGGCAAGGCTTATGCTTTTGCTTTGGCCTGTAGATAGGAAGGTACGGAGACTCCCAATCAACCATTCATCGCTCGCTAGCAACAACATATTTATTATTTTTGCACACCAGCGCCATGCCCTTCTTCTGCTGCACAAGAATGATTTGATAACTTGGTAAGGACGGTACCTACTCCGTACAAAGGAAACGATGCACCAATCATCGAGACGGACAACCAAAAACACAAAGTTTATTCCTCCAGGAGAATGGCTTTACGCACCTTTGATCGCTATCTGCTGCCAACAACTGGAGGAAATTGTACCTCGGAAAATTCATTGAACTGCACTCGCACCTTCGGCGGAGATGTACGTGCTGATGCGATAGTCTTTAGGTTGGTAGAATAAATGGTGTATAAGAAAGACATCGCAATCGTTCAGGATAGACTTTGCATGAGATTTATCGTTTTCATTTGGCTGATTAGGTAGCTTGTAAACTTTTCAAATTTTAGACTACAATCTTCCAACTGAAACTTATCCTTAACCTAATGTTAGTTTCTTAGTTGATTCCCAGTGAGATAAAAGTCTGATATCGACGGTATGTAATCTGAGTCAGTAAAGGCGTCGTGACATACCGTGCCCGAGGCGAGCGAGTTCGATTCCCGGCCAGTCAAGGATCTCACGAGGTGACATACATAAAATATAAAGGCAACTAGATATTGAGTGTTTCTCTCTCTGAAAACGTGGGTAGATAGGATAATGTGCTTCCTGGTATCGTTGGTACTACCAAGGACTCGGATTGTCCAACTCCGTCCACTTGGGCTCCCATTTTCCATCCGTTCACGCCTACTCTTCACGCTTGGTCCGCTTTTTTTCTACTCGACGAATCTACCTCAGATATTCCTGTTAATCGTCCATTTCCTTCAGCTCGGCTTCTTCTTCCAGTTTTCGGATCCTCGTTTCTTCTTCCGCGCGCATTTTTTCTTCAATTTTCTTTGCTCCTCCAGTAGGCTGAGTTGTAATTTCTGCGACTCTCGAAGGCTTTTGCTGACGGGCGACTCGTTGAATGATGTACCATCTCAATTTTCCAGACAATCACTGCACTTCCAACTTGCACTTTTTGCAATGTATTTTCGTCCGACATCTCGAGAACGAGCTAACTGAACCCGACGGTTGACTCCTGTCTTTGGAGACTCTCGTGTTTTTATTCGAACTTTGAATATTATAGAAGCTTCTTTGGGAAGCTTATTCTAGACGCTTGCCCGTCGCTCCGCTCCTCTGACTATAAAAACATGGACAGGACATTAAGTTTAAGTAGCTACGCAGTGCTCCGTTACTGCGTCACTCAATTTTCCAGATCAAAATTAGTGTCCAAAACATGAAATAATAGGTTTCCAATCTATTAATCATATCTATATTTGTTTAGTGCACAAACTAGATTTTCTATGATGGATCCCTTGCAACATTTTTATGGGTAATTAGTACAATTTCAATGCTCATTCTAAAGAAATTTAGCGCTACATTTTTACAATTGCGTTGCTAAATTTTACACAAAATATGGATCATATTGTTATTTGTTATGACAAAATGATACGCACTCTTTGCACACTGTCAAAGAATCATTGTACACAACATCAACTTTGTGCAAAACCAAAACAAAAATACTATCCCATCTGGTGGATGATGGCACAAGCTTCTAAGAAAATTCTATTACAGCGAACCACATTATTTTAATTGATTTCTTCGCCAGTTAGTCGTCTGCCACTTCGTTTGTGATTCAACGCTTAAAACACGCAGTGCACTCAATTTTTCAACTTTCCTTTCGCAAATATGAACAATTAAGGCTCTGAACCATTTGGTGGATTATTTTAACTTTTGGTTAAAATTTGACAGATGAAAAGTTATCGATTAACCCTGCTATCCGAGCGTGGTTACTTCTGACAGACAAGAAGTTAAATTTTGACGACCGTGGCTCGAAAACCGGTCGATCGACAGCACGGGGATTTTCGAACATAAGAAATAACTTTCGAAATGTCACTTTTAACCACGAGTTGAATTTAACTCGGCAAATGGTTCACAGCCTAACAACGCCATTAACGTCAACATTAATTCCGGCATCACTGCCAGCAAGATTGATGCGATCCCTCTGTTCTTTTTACTCTACAATAGCTACTGTCAAATCGACCAATCAGAAACTGGCTCGGATTTGACAGAAAATTGGCTCGAAATCGCTACCCGATTGTCAAGTCCCGTCCCAGTGTCATTCATTCCCATCGTCAAGCAAAATTAGACTAAATACAATGGTTACAATGTTTCAAAGGGTAAGTCGATAATTATTGCAACATTTTCAAACTTGCGTAACTTTTTTCATACTTGAACGAAATCGGCCAAATTTTGCCCAGTTTATCTTTAGAGTGTATTGTTTCATCCACTCAGTTGTGCAGTTGTCAGTGAGTCTCCGGTCGAGATGGAAGAAAATCAGCACACTGTTCGCGAATAGATTTTGTTCAGCCACATGCAAAATCCTGGGTTGTCGTATCGTGCCTTAGGAAAACTGATAAATATACACGATGAACACTGATGAATAATTTCACGCCTAAAACAAGTTTGCTGTGGATGTTCGTTTAAAACGGAAGAAACTGTCGAAATTCGCTTCGAAGTACCTGATTTGGCAGGCCATTAGCACTTGTGGAAAACGGAGTGACGGAGTGACGTTACCAAAGGCATCATAAACGGTAAGATTTACAAAACTGAGTGCCCCCAAAAACGGCTTTTGCCTTTTTTGAGACAGCACGATCAAAAACCGTTGTTTTGGCCCGATTTGATTTTATGCCACTACTCCAAAACCGTGCAGGAGTGGCATGCGGCTAATTCTGTGGATTTTGTGTCGAAAGACATGAACCCACCAAACCCAGCAAACTGTCCTGAACTCCGTCCAATCGAAACCTATTGCGCCATGTTGAAGAACAAAGGAGAGGCGAAGGGCGAAAAGGAAATTATGAGGAAGTGGGAAAAAATAATACATATACACTGGACTACTGGAGTCGCTTTTTACGCATTTTTTTTTTTTTTGTACGTGGATTTTGGAATATACATGTTTTTTTTACGCGGATTTCGGAATTTACGCGGTTTTTTTTACGCGGATTTTGGTATTTTTTACGCGGATTTCAGAATTTTCGCGGTTTATCGTTATACACTAGAGTCGCTTTTTACGCGGTTTTTACACGATTTTTTTACGCGGTTTTTATTACGCGGATTTCAGAATATACGCGGTTTTTTTTTTACGCGGGACGTATCACCCGCATAAAAAGCGACTCCAGTGTACTGAACTACTATAACAATGTGGTTTTATTTCCTATAACTATAGCCAGTTTACCAATCAATCTGAAGTGTTGCAATAATTATCGACTCACCGTTTACTAACATGCCATGCATTATCTCTATTAAGTTTCAGTCGATATTTAATTTCTGAGCTGGAATTAGGGCCTACCAGCTTTTGTAAACAATGACTTCTCTCGATGATTTCTAGAAAATCAAAGATCGCTCACGCAAATCAACATCGCCATCCGGTAGGGGAAGTCTTCCTAATTTCTTCCCCTACCCGATGGTTATATAAGTAGAAACCATCAAGAGTAGTCATTGCTTACAAAAGCTGTTACGCCCTAATTCCAGCTCTATCTAGATTTGTTCTTTTGACATAGTGATGCTAATGACTTCGCAGTGTAGACAGCCGCATCATTCGATTGATAAGGCCATTTTTCGAGTAATTTGTTCTGTGTGATTTTTCTTAGAATAATTTCCGTGTTCTAAGATGCCAACATGGTGTGTAAAAGTTTAATTGTTTTTTTTTATCTAGTTCGTTTATTTAAAGGCTCAATCGCGTTAGCTTTACGGAGCCGATAATTCATTGTTCTTTCAATTCACTTAATTCTATGTCTAGTAGGAGTTGGGCCGAATACTAGCGGCTTACCCGAGGTTAGAGGGGTACATTGTCGAAGGTTAGGAAAAGGGGAGGAGCTTGGGAGTAGGGTTTCGTTGTCTCATCAGAACGATGTCGCCAGTATGAACGGTAGTGTGGTTCTAGATTCGTCTGGAGTTCGACCGGCTATGGTGACCAATGGGCTACGATGAGACTCATCGAGACGGGGGACAAACAAAAACTAATAAAGAGATACAAAAGACAAACGAATTAAATTCTTATACTAGACGTTTGCAGAAATATATGAATCGAGTGCATATAGCAGAGATCGCGGGTACTCAAAACGTCTCTGATAGGGATATAGGGTTGTCTTCCTTGGACTTCGAGGGTATTCAAAAGCCGCTCTCTGGCGGCGTCACGGCGTTCTTTGAGTGTTTGTAAGTTGATGAGCATGCAGCGGGCTTCATATGATGCAAGAGGAAATGCAGTCCAATGTAATTTGCGCAGGGCATATAAAAGGAATTGTGTTTGGAAGGATTCTATGCGTTCCTCGTTCGCTTTAGTTAATTTTTTGATAGGAGTGCAGTTAGGGTGATCCTTATGGCTAGGGGATCTCCCCTAAAGACTCCCCAGAAGAAACCAATAATCTATTTCTAATGTTTCACGATTTATACTGGATTGTAAAAACTGTCCTAGGGTGACCCCTAAAAAACGGTTTTATTATATAAACGTTTTAAAGGGTACATGCCCCTAACCTAGGTCTAATATTCTGTCACCAATTATGGTTTTAATCGTATCTCAACAAATAATTGACCTGCAGACAAAATTCCTCTATACATAACATACGCTTTTCTTTTTGGTAACAATTGAGATAAACAGTTACTAAACTTGCTATTAGTACATGAAAAATTTTCAGGAACACGAATGTTATATCGGTCTACTGTCTCTATCTTAGGTCCAACAATGTATGTAACTTTGGCCCTCGAAAACAATTCATTAAATGAGATTGATGGATGCTTTTTTTTAACTAACTCATTGTCATTGTCATTGTATACACAACATAATTTTCTTCAGTTTAGTACTAATTTCACTTGTTAAATTGAACAAAAAGCGTTCTAAAATCCGAAAAACTTGTTGTTGCTATTTAAATGAGCGCAGAACAGCGAGAGAAGATTGCGACACAAAGCACAGGCAAAAACTGAATGAAACACAAACTGCGCATCATTTTTTTTTATTAAAATAGAGCAGGATATGTCTTCAATTTGTCTCATTACCAAGTAATTCGTTCGTGGTTTAAAATTTTGAAAGAGTAGTAAACGTTCTGTGTCATTAAAATTAGGATTTATTGCGAAAATAAGATTTAAATGCTTGCTAGGTCGAATTGAGGGGCTAGGCCTAGTTTACACCCCGTAACCCTACATTGATTGATCAAAACTTTTGATGGCGCTTATTATTGCTAAAGAGGCAAATAAGCGTCATTCGAGTCTTTACGATCCATACAAATTCAAATACAAATATGGATAACCACCTATGCAGGACGTAGAGGGAGGGGGGGGGGGGTGTATAAAAACTAACTAGGGTAAAGATCTAATTTCCGTCATATTAAGTACAACCCGCACTTTACCTCCATTTTTCGAACGGGTTTGAACAAAAAATAAAATGTTTCTATCAAATCCGGAGTGATTTGTGAATTGGGTGTAATTGCTTTTGAAAACAAACACGTCAATCGCCTATTTCTCGTGAAAGAAACCTGAATCTTATAAACAAGCAAGGCCCAATGATAGAGGAATAATTCCTTCACCTTACAGTGTTATTAGTTTTCGAAATTGAGCTTTCATTCGTGAGAAATCGGCGATTGACGTGTTTGTTTACAAATGCAATTACGCTCAGGTCTCAAATCACTCCGGAAATATGAATTCTAAATTTATTTTTGAGGAATCATTTTGTCAAAAGCCAAATTACTGAAAAAAAGCGAAAATGAGCTAAGGACATTAGCAGCGTTGTTTTATAACTTTTCAGATTCAATCAGCACGATTTGCAACCAAATGGTACTCGATTATCACGACTGGGCTTGGGGAGAACGGTTATTTCATGAAAACAGTGATAAAATTATCATGCAAACCAAAAATGCGAAACATGCAAACCAAAAATGTATTACATTGAATGTTAGTTGCATTTCTTATCCGCAGCGAATATGAGATGACCTCGCAGACGATGTAATGATTTTTTATTTATAACATTATAGAACGAGGCAGACACTTACCACCATTCTCTCCTATTTCCGTTCAGCAGAAAAAGTATACGAAATCGAGTATGTGAGAAAATGAGTGCTTCTTATTCGCGTTTAGTCTATGGATCCTATGAAGAGAGTAGTGGAGGAAGCACACCCAAGTAAAAATTGAACAAGCTATATGCTTTCACACTGATTTATTTATTTTGTTTTATAACGGCAATAAGCAATATTTTTAGTTCAAACACAGCATTTAATAGTTCAAAACATTATTGGTTAGCAGTTCAGGTTTAAGCTGTTTTTAGAAACCTTTTAAAGTATGACGATGAAGTCAGAAAGTGTCTGGTTTTAGAATGGTTCTACACAGGGTAAGTAATTTTGTGTTCTTCTACTTTTTAAATATCATTCAATCATCATCATTAGTTTACACACACACTACGAAAATGTCATGTAAATTTCGGTGTCATGAGACCGACACATGTAAGCGGCCCTTTTGACATGAGAATCAGTTGAAAGAAACGAGAAAATCAATTCAATAAAACGTTCTCTTCGTCAACTTGCTTATGTTTCGGTTTGAGAAAACTTAATTTTACATGGAATGTTTGTTTACGTTCCATGATTTACGTGCAACATAGATTACGTCTCGTGTAAAATTAGTTATTTCTAAGTGTGCATATATTATGATTACGAAAATTTAAAACATGTGAAATCGAAAATTTCCTGAGTAAAACAAATTCACTGTTTTTACTTACTTGTGTTCTTCGAAGTATAGCACAATTACACGCAATTGAATACACGAATACACTGCTTCACAAAACTCTTGGTGAACAAAATTTATCACAAAGAAAACCACTTCAACTTTACTGCTTTGCTAGCAATCGTGAAAGTATCATTGAAAAAGCGAATTTAAGTTTATTTAAACAAGTAATTGCGAAGTTTGACTCGCTAACATAGATGAGTGGATGTATTTAATGGTGAATAAGTATCAGAGACTGAATAAATAAAACAAAAATTACCATTTGAGACATTTTACCGGTCCAATTATAAAAGTCACAGAACATTTAATTAAACACTGACAGGAAAGATGGCAGCAGTGCACGTAACCTGTGTTTCGCTTTCCCTCTCATGACGGTAAGCTCCAACTGGGATCAACATTTCATACGGGTCCTGATTGAAGGATGTACCAAATATTTGTTAAGGATCGTATTGATTAACATCGACATCGACACCATAACAGCTTGACATTCGTGATCAGGATTTATTCCGAGGATAATACAGATTGGAGCTTACCACCATCATTGGTGTAAACACAATTTCATACAGCGAGGTCTGGCCTTATGATTGTTTGTCTACCTGTCCTTATGCAATAGGTAGTGTGACGTCACATTTGCTGTTGTACTAAAATGAAAGAAGAAAAGAGATGGTTAAACTTTCCAATACCAGTTGATGTTTACAAAACATGGACAGTTTTGGCGTGGTGACATGCACTTCCAATTAATCTTACCAATGCATTACGTGATCCAAGAATATTTCAAAAAGCAAAAGTAGACAAATTATTTACCCTTTGTAGAACCTTAATGCAGCACACTATCTTTTTATGAAACCGTTCAGTTGATCAATCAAATTAAATTTGCTCGCTACATAAAGATCCCGGTTTCAAACGGGATCAAAAAGCATATATTGTTACTGTTTGGTGTCATTGAAGTGTACACTGCTTACAAATTAAACTAAAAAATATGGATCCACCTAGAGGCAGGGCAAAAATAAATCGAGTGTGTGTGTGTGTTATCCTCTATCCTTCACCCAACCGGGGGCGGTAGACAAGTAGAACTGCTAATAATTTTATCAAATCTCATGCTCCGTTATGGTGCCCTTTGTGTTGTGAAGACTAGTTGAAGTGGGGTAACTTTTGAGGCAAGACAAGTGTCCTCAACAAGTTAAGGGAACAGGATGCACTAGATATCCACAACAGGTACAGCAAAACATCACATCGCCCTTATTCGCACTTACTACTCAGGGAGTAGAGGGTCAAGAAGAGCCATCACCGCCAACTAAAGCTTGAACTGGGAACCTGGGACTCCCACGATATATCCGCGGCAATAGCCAGCAGACGATGCCCTGTGCGTATTTAATATGTAATATGTTTTATTTGGAAATATAAACTGTTTGAAGCCATGCATCATTAAAACCTTAAAACCATAATTTGCATCCCCACACATACACTTTTCAACAATCTTCAACTGGAACATACTCACCAAAGCATTACACTCCCGATGCTTCCACGCATATTTTTTCTCTAGTCATTTTTAAACAATTCCTCCTCCAGCGATTCCAACCACAAAATAACTAAATATCACTTTTCTTCGTTTGTCTTTTTCAAATCACTCTGTGCACAAAAGCAATGCACGTCGCAAAAACCTAACAATAGATCAGTGCGGTCGAGTCACACCGGCAATAAAGGGAAGCGAGAGCACACCAGGCATCTAAGCAACAGGGGGGAAAACATCAGCACAAACCATCCCCAATTAAAATTATCGCGCTCGGGACACAAAACTATTCAAAACTGAAATTAAAAACTATCACCAGCAATGCCTCAAATTTCT
Organism: Ochlerotatus camptorhynchus; assembly: GCF_037179485.1. Taxonomy (NCBI): domain Eukaryota; kingdom Metazoa; phylum Arthropoda; class Insecta; order Diptera; family Culicidae; genus Ochlerotatus; species Ochlerotatus camptorhynchus. The sequence goes on along the minus strand of NW_027040795.1, from coordinate 170,194 downwards.
GTTCCGGGAGCACAAGCGAAGAAAAAAAAAACAAGCAACGCAGATAACGACATCTATTCTGATGCTTGCAAACATGATGAAATAGGCAGAGCAAAAATAAATCGAGTGATGCTTTTAAACGCAGCATCACAAGGATAGTCGAGTAATAAACCTTGCGATAGCAGGAGGAATAATTCTAGCGATGCTGTCGACGGAAGGAAAAAGGAATTCTATTCCAGCATTTCCTGGGAGGCCCAGCAGCTCCGACAAAACCGGTTGACAACAACAGAGCGGCTGACTGAGAAGAGTGAAGTAAATGCGGTTCACGAAGCACTGGAATTGACGGATTAAAATTAATGAGAATATACAAAGTATTGTTAATGGCATTTGCGTCACATTCTGAATAAAAACAGACCAGTCTTCTTCAGAAATTGCGTTTTGATGATGATCTGAATAACATGCATCATTATTTTTTTGATCTTCCAAAGCATATTTCACATTAGATTTAATCTGTCACCTGAAAATAGACCACAATATGAGAACTGTTTCGAGAATTTAGGAAAAAATTAAAAGAGGAAATAGGGGAAATGACGGCTTCGGCATGACAGACTATTTTCGGCAACCCAAATTGAAACACTATTTTCACTGGATTTTCTTACGAAAACACTTCACTGAATGCATGCAAACGATTCTTTATGCTTTCAGCTTCAATTTGACTATATTTTTACCACTGAGAAAAAGCAATCTAGCAGGGTTTTCTTGAAATGAAACACACGCACTACAAATTGTAGCTGATTTCGAGTTGCCGATAATAGAACAGCAGATTTACATGCAGTTCAAATGGAACGGTTGCCGAAGAAAAACTGGTTGCCGACAATACTCGCTCTCACTAGAGAAGATTGGAGCTTTGTAAAAGCGTTTCAAACCAGTTTTTGACAATTCTTTCGACTGAAATTGTTAGAGCAGCTGGCAGCAAAAGATTGTAAACAAACCAATACTGCATATGTGTGCGTTCCATAGAGAAAAAGGCTATAGAAAGAAGGTCGTTGCTTAGGTTGCCGAGAATACGTAAATTCCCCTATATGAGGATTTTTGACAGATTAATTTTCGAACAATGAAATTGGCAAGATAGGATGGTATTGATGAATTCCTATTTATCTTGATTGATGCTTTATGTTTAGTGCGCTTAGCAGCCGTCAAAGGCAATTGGCACAAGTATTGATTTTTATTGTAGTTTTAATAAGGATTTCAAATCGTTAATCTTTTTGCAGCAAATCAATCTTGAAGTGCCTCGAAAATATGCCCTTCAAAACCTTCTCCAGGGTGGGCCAAATAAACAGATTCTAGTCTTAATGATGTTTCGGTGGATGTAAAAAAAGCAAAGCTATCTCGACCAGGGTTTTATGAATGTTGTTTTATAGAAGCCTCGTAGTACTTCATAAAAAGTAAAATCTTACTTTGGTAGGTCTGATAATCGCAACGTTCGTGGTTCGAGTCCAGTCAGCGACTTTTTTTTCTTTTTTTTTCGACATGGTTAATTTCACGCACTAATACACTCAACTTTTTTCTTTCTCCATTTTCTTCCCGGTATACCTCATCCTCCGTTCATAGGGTCTCCGCTAGCATCCTGCGATAATCATTCCCTCATTATTGCAATCAAATCTTCCATCCGCTGGTTGGGTGTAGGCCACAACCTTTAACAATGCATCAGTTACATCCATAAACTGAAGCTTTAGTTTTCAAAATTATGTTAGAAATATACTTTTTAATTACCACTTTATTGCACAATTTTTGTTTGCGTGCTTTTGGAAATTATTTTGATCTATATCAATTAAACTTGTCTAGAACATCGAACGTTTTCACCAATTTTAACCAAACTTGGCCAGTTAAAAACTCATGAGCAAATTCTGGCCCCAATTTCAGAAAAAAAAATCTGTTCAGCCTTAATGCCATTAGGCTGGAATTTTATTTATGAAGTTAAGAGTATTTTTTCAATTAAATTATTTTTATACAGAACTTCACAGAATGATTTTGCAGGCTTGGGCAGTAGAAGGTTTAACTAAAACACTTCTCAATCGTTTTGAAGCGATTTCTCCAAAATTTCCCATAGAGGCAAACCAGCCTAGGGCTGAAAGACTCTTTAATAAAGAAAAAAAAAACAATTTTCCCTCGCTATTCGACCAAAACCGATCACCAAACCCGCCAACGATAATGGCTGATCCACACCATTGCCGTGCCAAACTTCTTATGGGTGCATTCCTGGTTCCGTTCTGAGCCGTTGGTGGACGCCTTTTTGCATTGTCCACAGTCTGCTCAACCTGGCTTGAACGATGCCCGAAGTCGAAAAGGTATTTGAAAGCAAACTCGCCGCCACCGCCGCAAAGTTTGCCAGCTCACTTCTTGATACGAAAAGACCAGGAACGTGAGGGAAGGAAAACCTTTCGATATGTTATTAGTAGTTGCCATAATGAAAAACTTGCTTTTTATTACTCTTCGGCATAAAGGAGAAGCAATAATATGCATTGGAAAGATATGCTAAATTTCGTATTCATTTTCCTACCATATCATTTACATATTTGATAACGTTTTACTGAAAACCAGAAAACCCTAGAGTATGAGAGGTGCACTGCTCGTTGATAGGATTTGCGCATGAAAGTACATACAGGCCCGGCTGGGTATGGTTAGACGGGTTTTCAGATAGGAGAACGAGAGGTGAGATCGATCATATTCAGCTCACAGCATGTTGTAGGTCATAACCAGTATTTATTGTATTTTAGCACTTCTTACCGCGGGTTTGCCACATGATAAGCAGCAGCGTTTTAATGCGATTTTTCCCTCTTTTGTTCGGCACGCATGCCTTCGCGGTACACGACCTAGGTCATATCAACGACTTGCGATCTCCGTAATGCGTATGTACCTATCGACCGGCTACTCTCGGATTAAAAGCTGAAAAGCTGAGCGCCCGCTTGAGTACGCTGAATCGCCCTCTGAGCGGATAGATTTCGATCTCGATGCAAAATTTAATAACGGAAGTAATTTTGCACGCACTTTGCGACTACCAATCATCAACGCCATACGTATTCGTGCAAGATGTGGAATGATCGTCTGCTCTGCCCATTTGCTAGAAACTGGACTTGCTGGCCACCACCGCCAACCACCCCCGCAGAATAGTCAATAAAGTCAATAATAATTAAAACATTTTATCATTAATCTATGCGCAAGAAATAATTACGTGTGAAATTCTGCCCGCGCCAACAGGCAATGCCGCTTTCGACCAAAGTGGATAAATTTTACTTGCATATTGCTTGGCGCGGGGAATCAAAGCGCACCGGTGCAGAAAGCATATGCGGCTAATACTCGATAAAGCTGCCAATTAAATTGGAGATCTTTGAAGAAGCCCGCCATGTTCTGGTTTTGCGAACAGTACAGGTTCGTGCAAAGGGTACTGGGCTCTCGCTCTTCCACAGTTCTAGATGTTCCTTTGAATGTTTACAAGATAAGGCCCTAACGGGTCGACTGACTTCGACCTTCCGCGTGGTAAATAAAAAAAAATAAACCGATCGTCAACGGCTCATTTATGATTCTCATAAAATGATGCACTGATAGTGTATAAAGATTCACCGAAGGTTGTCTAAATATCTAGATTATTTAAACACTTAAAGTAACACAGAAGCGCAATTAAGTCGTTAGACTAGAAAAAAATATAATGAAATGTATTTTTTAATGTGAATTGATAAATTATACTCAACAATTAATTATTTAAAAAATGATTTTTACTCGGTGGAAGAAATTATTTATTCACATGTATTGAAACTCGGCTTTGATTCGCGTTTCGACTGCATTTGGCAAATATTTTTTTTTTACCGAATTCGGCATTTGCCTCGTTTTACAGTTCTTATTGTCATATTTTTTACTGAGTTCGTCAATAAAATACCCAGATTACCGTCATTTCAGTAAAACATAACCGAATGTTGGTAATATATTTTTTTTTTAACGAAAAATCTGTATTATTATTCATTTACCGATTATTTTCGGTGAAAAATTACCGAACAAGGAAAACGTCGCTGAGTGTGTATTGTTAATATAATATATTTGATGTTTTGCCAATTTTTCACGAGCAACCAAAAATATCCATTTGTGTTGTCCAGATGATGCAGTGTTCTAAGAAAAAATGAGGAACATGACATTTTTATCGATGAGCCCAATCTTTAGATCCATAGGTAAACATTAGAGCCATTTTTCTTATATCATGCGCAAAAAAACATAAAACAATCCTTATTATTGATATTTTGTTTTTACCTAGCTTAATAAAGATGATACTTATGATTGTAGACAGCGGCGAGGTTTTATGTGCCAAACACAAACTTTACAACCTTTTCTTGTTGCTTTCACATTCAAAATATCATCATAATATATTATTATTCCATAATTTCATAAAACATTTTTTAGCCAAAATTAATGGAAAGCACCCCGATTGTAGATTGCATCAATATTACAAAACACCATTCATACGGTGGTAGTAAGCGAATGAAACTGATGCACTTTGTAATCGACGAATCAGATCAATCTTCATGACTTTAAACAAAATCCAAATCGGCGTGAACGGCAACAAATATGGAAAAAAAATGTGTCATTTTTATTTAATTCACATTATCTAATTACTCACTCATAATATATAAAGGCTGCCTAAAAGTTAATTGATACGCACAAAAAGACCTGTAATTCGTGATTCAATAAGTTTAAAACGTCCATTAATGGTTGCTTTACAGTACCTTTATTAAAACTTCAAAATTACAGCATTAGATGGAATTACCCAATCATTTTCTTTCAAGTACCTTGGGGTCTGGTTTGATTCAAAGTGCACTTGGAATACCCATATTACGTATTTGAAGCAAAAATGACAGCAGAGGATCAACTTTCTCCGTTTAATTTGCGGCACATGGTGGGGTGCTCATCCGGGAGACCTCATAACGCTTTATAAAACAAATATTCTCTCTGTTCTAGAGTACGGCTCTTTCTGCTTTCTCTCGGCAAGAAAAAGTCACCTAATAAAATTGGAACGAATTCAATATCGTTGTCTGCGTATTGCCCTTGGCTGTATGCACTCAACGCATAACATGAGTCTCGAGGTTCTGGCAGTAGTAACACCCCTCCAGAACCGTTTCTGGGAGCTCCCTCTCAGAATACTAATCAAATGCGGAGTGACGAACACACTTATAATTGCAAGTTTTGAAGAAATTCTTGGGCTGAACACACAATCTCGATTTATGAGAATCTACCACCACTACATATCGTCGGATATGTGTCTTCCTTGTTATACTCCAGACCGTGTTCACTTCACCAATCGCAGTTCCTCAATTGAATATGATCTGACCATGAAACAAGCAACTCATGGGATTCCCGATCAACTTCGACCTATTATTATCCCACGTATTTTTACTGAAAAGTACCAACAAGTCAATTGCATGAAAAGATATTTTACAGACGGGTCCCGTCTCAATGGATCCACTGGCTTCGGTGTCTTCAATGAAAACTCTAGAGCCTTCCGCAAACTTCAGGAACTTTGTTCCGTTTTTGTTGCTGAGCTGGCAGCAATCAACTTCGCATTGGGGATGATTTCCAATATGCCCACAGACCATTACTTCATCTTCTCGGATAGTCTCAGTTCGATTGAGGCTATTCGGTCGATGAAACAAGGTAGGCACTCATCTTATTTCCTTTCAAAGGTAAGGGAGCAGATGAGTGTACTGGTCGAAAGATCATATATGATTACCTTTGTATGGGTCCCCTCACATTGCTCAATCCCAGGCAATGAGAAGGCGGACTCTCTCGCAAAGGTGGGCGCGCAGGAAAGCTATGACAGGATATGACAGTCAAATTTCACACGATGAATTTTACCATTTAGTGCGTCAGAGTACCCTTTCGAGTTGGCAAACCGATTGGGACACTGGAAATCTTGGACGGTGGTTACATTCAATTATTCCTAATGTTTCTTCGAGAGCGTGGTTTAAAGGCTTGGGCTTAAGTCGTGACTTCATTCGGGTGATGAGTAGACTTATGTCCAACCACTACTCGCTAGATGCTCATCTCAATAGAATAAACCTCGTGGACAGCAACATCTGTCGGTTTGGAAACGGTTACGATGACATCGAACACGCAGTTTGGCAATGTACGGATAATGACGCCGCCAGAGAGCGACTTTTGAATACCCTCGAGGCCCAAGGAAGACAACCCTATGTTCCTATCAGAGACGTGTTGGCAACCCGTGATCTCTGCTATATGCAGTCCGTTTATGTGTTTCTTCAAATGTCTAGTATAAGAATTTAATTCCTTTGTCTTTTGTCTCTCTTTATTAGTTTTTGTTTGTCTTGTCCCCCCGTCTCGATGATTCTCATCGTCGCCCACTGGTCACCATAGCCGGTCGAACTCCAGACGAAGCTAGAACAGCACTACCATTCATACTGGCGACAACGCTCTGATGAGACAACGAAACCCTACCCGAAGCTCCTCCCCTGATCCTATCCTTCAACAATGTACCCCTCTAACCTCGAGTAAGCCGCGAGTAATCGGTCCAACTCCTACTAGACATAGAATTAAGTGAATTTTGTTACAAACAGTGAACAATGAATTATCGGCTCCGTAAAGCTAACGCGATTGAGCCTTCTAAATAAAAGAAATGGATAAAAAAAAGCATTAGATTGTTACAGAAATCTCGAACCTTCCTTTTGATGGAGCCGATCAGCGCCCGCACAGTGCAAACGGACACGGAATCAGCGCATTTATTCCATTTTGCCCGCATTTGCTGGATGTCCTTGACTGCCCCGCCGCTTCGTCGAAGTCGCTGCTTTGAAATTGCCCAGTATTTTTCAATTGGTCGAAATTCCGGGTTATTCGGAGGATTCATTAGCCTGGGGACAAAATCGATATTGTTGGCAGCATGCTACTCCAGAACCACCTTGAAGTAGTGGAAGCTGGCCAAATCGAGCCAAAAAATGACTTTGCCCCTATGCTTGCGGATGAACGGAAATACACGCTTTTTCAGGCATTCTTCGAAGTAAACTGGGGATGTCATCGTCGAGGATGTGACGAATGGTTCCGTTTTCAGGCTACATCTGCAAATCGCTTGCCAAATCATGGCCTTATTCGCGACCTTGTCGGCAAACACGAACTTGAATCTTACCGGAACATTTCCACGTCCAGTCGCGATGTAAAACTTTTGACTGGGAAGCTGCTTAAAATCGAGTTTGACGTGTCTTTCGTTATCGATTTAAGCCCTTGCGTTTCATTAAAACACGGTCGTACAAGAGTCTTGTAAGCTTTTTGGCCCCGGAATTCTGCTTCTTGTGCCGGTTCGGATGTTTACTGACTTTGTACGACTTGTATCCTTCCCTGACAAGGATATTCCGCACCGTTTGAAAGTTAGCGTTGTACCTTCTGGCCACATCTCGGATCGAAAGACCGAGGTTGGCATTAACGCACCTCAACACCTTGCTACGCAGCTGACGATCCCTGGTTCCAGTTTTGTCGTAGCTATCGTAGCTCGGCGAAAAAAATTAAGTGTGTAGGTACTTTAAAATCTATGTAAAATCATCATGAGGTTTTTTCAAGATTTCAGGATCATCTGCATTTATCGGTTAGCAGATCCATGGCGTCAGCTATTTTCTCCTTGATATCAACAAGTTTATCATCCACTGTCGATAAATACTATCTTGCTCAAAATTTACGACACCCATAACTGCACTCACCGATAGCGCCTAGAATATTAAACGCCCCTCTATTGGTTGGCTTGCTCTCCCTCATGAAGAGGCCTACACACACCTATGGAAGCCACCCACAATTTTAGTGGATCCAGAACACTCTATGCGGTCATCTGATGTTTTGAAGCCACCCATAATTCTGAGTGGATTCATGAACACTAGAATGGGTCATGATCCGCCGCCATCCCCTGCTTCCCGCTGTTTAATTAGATGTGCATTGAGGTCCCCAAAAAACTGCTAAATTTGTTCAAATTTGGTTATAACCTGGATTTTTGGGGAGAATTTTAAATTTTGAATGAGAAACGGAACAAAACTAATTTGCTTGTCGAAAATTAAAAAATAGCTCAAATTTTACTAACCCTTGATCTTAGATTGATAATACTATGCAGAAAACCTTTGCCTAAGATCGCAAATCAATTTGACATCTGGGCAAAAAGTTATTATTATTTTACTTTAGGTCAAATGTACCGATGATATATAACCCTGTAGGAATGTGCGGAGCACTTGGTCTAAAGTAAAATAATCATAACTTTCTGTCTAGAAGTCGAATCAATATACAGTTTTCGACTCTCTTTTTCGAACGAATTTCAACACAAAATGGAATGTTTCTGCTATTGATAATTTCCAAGTTGATTAACATTTGATAAAAAGATTTGATAAAGAGTCATACATTGTTTAGATATTATTGAAAATCTAACACTTGATTCTAAATTCGGCCTACGGATTCTAATTTCGTCCTAACGCATTGAAACACCATTGGATTCACTTTTGCTTACCGATGAAGATAAAAATTAAAATGAAATAAAAAATGGATTCGGTCAGCGCACATTTTTTTGTGTGAATATTTATACTTTGCAATTTTAAATACTTTGTGTTGTAGCTTTTGAACTAAAGTATCAAACAATATATATAATTAACTCGTTAAAGCTGTAACCATAGATCGAAAGGCCCAAAATGGGTGATTAGACTTAAGTTGATTGATTTATCTACCCTACTGAATCAATATCCGATGTTTGGTCGAAATTGAGGTATTTTTAAATTTTTGACATGTATCTGAACATTTTATTTTTCTATTTTCCTATACATTTTCCCATACCAACTTTAGAGGATAGGATCCACTCAACAATATAGGTGACTTCAAAGCCTCAGATGAGCGCATGGCATGGATCCACTCAAAATTGTGAGTAGCTTCAAAGCATCCAATAAGCGCATTGGAATAGTCAAACAGTCAGTCAGTCGGAAGATGGAACAACATTCACCATCATCATATATTGGTAGTCACCTCGGAGTGTTCATAGATTCACTCAAAATTGTGGGTGGCTTCAGCCATTGTTGAAGAAAATGGGTCACAAAAAATCCGTTCGAAAAATGTTTTCAAGTTATTACCACAGACAAACAGACATAACACAATGAATATTTCTCACTGTAAAACATCGTCGCAAAAACATTACCGCCATCTGTTGAGTACACTGTGGTGGGTAGTACACTGAACAGATGGCGGTAGTGTGTAAACGTCAAACGCAAGGGAATTGACTATGCGCGCCACAGGTGGCGGTACTACCAACTACGATACTTTTAAATTGACCGTTAAATGCTTGTTCGATGAACAACTTGCGAGTGTTATGTCTGTTTGTCTGTGTTATTACTATATGTGAGCATCATCTTGAAAAAGGAATAAAACAATTTTAAAACGTTCAATTTGGATACATAAACCCAGAGCAATTAATTTTCATCATCTATTAAACTGGCCTTGATAAGCAGCATTGAAAAAAAAAACATGTCGATTATCTAATGATTCGATTATCCAGGGTGAAATTTTTATCAAGCCTCCGGATAATCGAATCCGATCTGTATTACATATTGAGAAAGAATATTACGAAATTCTACTTTAACTTACCATAAAATTCCCTTGCAACTCTACTCGTAATAGCCACGTAATTCCCTTAAAACTTTCCTAACCATTTCTTTTGAATCCTTCTTGAAAATTCTTAACAACTTTTATGAGAATTAAATTCCATTCAAATTCTTCTCAAAATTTTCTTTGAACTCAAAACTCTCATCAGAAGTCTTTCGTACTTCTCTTCAGAAATCGCTTGGAATTCTTCTCAATCTTTAATGAATTTTCTGCTAACTAATTTCTTAAGAATATCGTTTTTAATTTATTTTTTCCGAACTAACCTTAATCTTCCTTTAAAACTTTGCCTCAGGCTAAAAATCTCTAAAATAAAGTTTAAAAAAAAAAAAAAAAAAAACCTTTAAAACTTTAATTCCATTTAAATTCTCTCCAAAATTCCACTCAACATAATTCTATAAAAATAATCCTAAAAGTTTTGGAACCATGAGATACTCTTCCCAGATTGATGAAAACATTTCTCCTTCTGTTTTTTGTCTCTAAATCACCAAGATTTGTTTAAGTCACAAATCTAGGAAAAAAATGTATAGCCCAATATTATTAATTCCAACATTTCATTGGGGCGAAATTGCTTTTGTAAACAATGACTTCATCAACCAATTTCTAGCACATCAAAACTCACTCCTACAAATTGGCGATTATTTAAATACTCCTCTACGAGATGATTTCGATTTGTTTTCATGTGTGAGCTTTTATTGGCGAGTAATGGACAGCTAAAGCCATTGTTTACAAAAGCTCTTTTTACCTTTTGATCTTATTTTAACTTACCAACATGTTTCAGATTTCTACAGACTACGGAGTGTTAACATATTTTCTTGATTCGAGGTCTCCAAGAATTTTCCCTAGATCTCATTTGTAATCAAATTCAAGATTTCCATATCAATTTCTTAATCCAATCCTGCACTGTTTACAATTTGGTCTAATCACACATTCAGCCCGATAGTTTTAAGCCTAGTGACCTTCCCAAGTAACAATTTCCAGTTGAAGAAACGCTTTCGTTTTGATTTTGTTCAGCTGCATGTTGAATAATAATTGCACAATGTGTTCACCACAACTTTTATAAAACCCTTGTTTACACTGGTTTGGAGAACCTATACAACTGCAACACAAAGGTGTTGTCTAACGTATTCAGTAAAACGTTTACCCAAAATCAATTTCTTGTTGAAGAAACGCTTCCATTGTGATTTTATTCAACTGCATGCTGAATAATAACTGTACAATTTGTTTATTACAACTTCTGTAAAACTCTTGTTTACACTGGTTTGGAGAACCTGTTCAACTACAGCATTATATGTATACGCGGTATAGGAGTAGAAGCAACTTTTATGCAACGTTTATAGATACATATTTAAACTCAAGCTTTATTAAATATTTTGGTGAAAGCTCTTATACAACGTTTGTAGACACTTCTTGACAGCTGCTTTGAAATTTAGTAGAGAGTAAATCTGAGAGGCGTTTGTTGCACTCTTTTATGACTCCTAAATAATCATTGTACAGCAAGCGGTGAAAAGCGTTTATAGCACTTTTCAATGACTCCTTAACAACCGGATAGAAGCAACTTTTATACAACGTTTATAGATACATATTTAAACTCAAGCTTTATTGTTTTGGTGAAAGCTCTAATACAACGTTTGTAGACACCTCCTAACAGCTGCTTCGAAATGAATTAGAGATTGAACCTGAGAGGCGTTTGTTACACTCTTTTATGACTTCTAAATAATCACTATACAGCAAGCGGTGAAAAGCGTTTATAGCACTTTTTAATGACTCCTTAATAACCGTTGTGTAAGTACTCACAATATTCACAGATTAAAATTAGTTTAACAAATGTCGTGGTACGCCAAAATAATTGCTTGTACAGTTTTTATTAATTTAATTTATTTGTGCACATTGAAAAAATATGTAATTATGCCATAATTCATATTCTGTGATCATGGAGGAAGTAGTAACAAGCATCTGTTTAATCTTTGATTGATATTCTTTCAATTAATCTCTCTAATGATTAATTGAGAGAATTTATCTAGAAATGTTATCGTTGATTATATGATATATATCTTAAATTAATGTTTGCATTTATTAATAACACCTATATATAATTTACCTCTACTCCACCGAGGGTTTCTCGAAGCAAGATTCGAACTCATGATCCCGGATTGCCAGCCGCTTCTGTTTCCATCTGCCCTATTCTTGAATACATATTTTGATCATATGAGAGAAGTATATGAAGCTCATCTTGAGTGACTTCTCTTGCAGTCGAATAATCATTGCCTTATGGTCATATAAACGTGCCTATCACTTGTGCTATTTTTAGCAACAAAATTGTGGTTGGTGGTTGGTCGAACGTAAACAATCATTTAAGAGTGCTCCAAGCAGCTTTTGAAGCGTTTAACCAAAAAGGCAATACAACTACATTCTTGTACAACTCTGGAAGCTATTATTCAACGTTTGATCAACTCAGGTGTTTTATAAGAGCTCCCAATGGTTTGTTTTGATGCGTTTATTCCACGTTCTATATAGCTCTTGTGAATCAGTTTAACTAAGGTGCAATAAAAGTTATCGTAGGTCTTATAAAGCATATAGTTAAACCGAACGTAAACAATCATTTAAGAGTGCTCCAACAGCTTTTAAAACTTTTAATCAAATGGCAATACAACTACATTCTTGTTCAACTCTGGAAGCTATTATTCAACGTTTGATCAACTCAGGTGTTTTATAAGAGCTCTCAATTGTTTGTTGGGTTATGTCTCTGTATCACAGTAAATTCTGGGGCTTCGAAACCATGTGGTCTATTGATTTTAAATAAAGAAGTGACCCATTTAGTTGCATATATTTTCAACTTAAAAAAATGTTTCCTGTAGTTTTACTGCTCGAGATTTACCCACAAATAACCTCGAAAATGTGCACGTAGCGTCACCAAAAAAACATGTGATCATTGAACACTTCCATTTTTAACTGAATATAAAAAAGTGGGAAATGTTTTATATTTGTACCGGGAAAACCGGAAAAAATGGGAATTTTTAAGTGAGAATTCTCTAATTACCCTGAGTTGGTATCAAAGATTGTAAATACACTAACACAAGACGTTAGTTAACTGCAACATGTTTACTTTGCACTTAGCGAATAACGGTCACTAACATGTCATGCGACAAACCTGCTGTCAAATGCATTTAAAATGCATCAATGCATCCTCGTGTTCATTTGGTTAATCTTTATATTTAGGAATGCACAAATTAGACAAATAAATGCCCTTTAACTGAAACTTGTTTCAACTAGCGAACTTTCAGTAAAAAATACATTTTAGTTTAAGACCTTCCAGGTTATATTTTATGGATATATATTTTCACTATTTTAAAATTTTCAAGTTATCTCATAGCTTTTCATTCTAAGAAATCACGCATTACTGATATTTTTAAACAAATTTCCAATTTGAGATTACACGATGAAATAACGGATGATAAAAAATCGCGTAAAAACAGATTTGAGTGTACTAGTTGATAAAATTGGTAACATATCCCTAGGAGCCACCAGAACAAGCCCGTAATAGCCGATGTGGTCCATTAATATGACCATTATTGGTCAAGTTTTGAAAAATGTCGCACGGTGGGCTTTGTTCTTTACATTTCCCCGGAGGCACCGGAATATGTTCGAAGATGTTGCTAATGTGGTCGTGGGCTCTCAATGAGGTCTCAATTGGTCGGGTTATGGAAAATCATGGAGTTTTCCAGGTGATTGGCAGGGTTTGAAAGTTTCAAGTTTTGAAAAATTATGAAATACGTAGTTGAAGCATAGCACACGGATGGATTACGAATGAATTGATAGTTGAATTAGAGAATTTTTCAATTTCTCTATGAAGTTCAATCTTTGCGGAATATAATTGTTGCGAAATCATTTGAAATCTAGGTTATGTATATTATGATAGCTAACATTTTAAAATAAGCTTTCGTATAACTGTGCCTGCTAAATTGTATAAAAAAGCTTACACTGGGTTCCACCTTCAACTTTTAGAATAATTATTGTGTATCACGCAGAAGAAAGGGTTAAGTTTGAGCGTACACCGTTAATGACCATTTTACCAAACGATTACAAGTGCAATGACACGTGTCTAGTGGAATACAAAAGAACAAAAAAATAACATCATCCATATTCAACATCTGCTCCAGAAGCGGTTCTACTCGTATCTCTTCCGCTCTTGTTACACATATACCCATTCATGCACTCACTGGCCAGCAGTAATCACCTTTTCATTCGTTCCTAATGAATGTCCATCACTCCAACAACTTAATGAATCGTTTAAAACCGCATAAACGGTCGTGCAATCGGTAGTTACGTTTATTTACAGTAAATTTAATACCATTTACAGCTTACTTCACACCTTTTCCCTTTCTTCCGGGCGTGTGCATTCATTGCCGGATCTAAAGACCATCCATCTAGGCATGATCAGCAAACAACAACCAAATATCCAAACCGTATCCCCAACTCTACGGGAGGCAACACTACCCGGTTCGACCTCCGGATGATAAATAAACACAAATAATGAATTTGATGATTGTTATTATCCTCATCAAAGACGATAATCATGGAATCATAACTTGATTGCTATGAATTGCTGTGTTTCACATGCAAACGAGGCTGGTTGTGCATCATTCTCAATTTCGCTCCCCCGATCTGCCAAACCACGCCAAGCGCCAGTCGATCATCTACGGCCGTGGCCTCAACCGGTGGGCCAAGATTTCCTCGAAACATTTCCACACAAACCGCACAAACAAACACGTGTAAAACTTGTGGCCGGCCACCTCGGTGCAGCATTTCGCGCGCAACATGATGATCGAAAATGACGATCGTCAAGTGTTATGACAGCTCTTGGATTCTCCCAGCAGGCGAGTGCGCACGGCTTCGGGCCCATGTTTCCATGGCAACGGGGCCGTGATTGGTGCAACGAGTGCGCCATAAGCTCCGCCTATCGCCCATCTATGCCCGTTTCCACGCGATTCGTGCCCGCGTCGTGGTGGTTATAAACCATATTTCATTTGGAGCGTGTCAATATGGCCTTTGTTGAAACTGGCCGATGGAGTCTACTCTGACGGGGTAGGAACACATTTATTTTTGAGAATAAGAAATACGCGTTCAGGAACCAAGCCCTTATTACATAAGATATTTTAGGGATTTTTCTCTCCCAGTAAGATTTAACATCAAATATTAACATGATCTGTATTCTTCATGTTATTTCGTGTGATTTAGTAAGGTATTTCTGAGATTCCCTGCCTCCCTGTAAGAAAACGTAAGAAAACTTACATCTAAAATCTTTCGTAAAAAGGTCCCTTATAGCATAATATTCATCTTTTACGAATTGTTAATCAGAAAAGTACCTGCAACTTTTATGCTTAGTGCAAAACATTACATTAGGGAGCACGCACTAAGTACGTCACGCAACATTTAGGGAAAACCAATCCTCCTTCCCCTCTTTCGTCACATTTTTACTATACTTAATGAATTGCTTGTCACAAATTTGGAAACCCCCTTTTCACCTTATAGCGTGACGTACATAATGGATACTCTCTTAGGGTGATCAATTTTATTGCAATATTAGTTATTCACAGTAAATATATTGAAATTAGCATACGCACTTTTTTCACATTTAAGTCTCTTAGTCAAACTTAGTTTGTATGTTTTGAACGATGGGGGCGACTCTATCTAAGATGCAGGAATTTTTTTGCTTTGCTGTTGTGAGATGCACTCGCGCTTAATAGATAGAAACAGAAACACGATTGATTATGATTTTGAAGATTTCCTGCAAAAAGGTGTAGAGCGATGCGAGTAGATGGGTTGACATGCAAGAGATGAAAAAAGATTTTTCGAAGATTGATTCGCTAGTGTGAGATTTTTCAACCATTTAAAATCGAGATTTAGATGTGTCGCACCCCTCGGTTTTGAACATGTTATATTGAATGGTGTCGTTTTATTTTATTTTATTTTAAAACCAAGATTTTTGTTCATGTCGGTCTGCTAAAAAAACTTTCAACTGTACTTGTAGCCCCAGAAACACCTATGTTCCCTGCTGAGCAGTTGATTGAGCATGATCATTAGACATCGGCGCATTGAACCATTGATAACCTTCGATCCTTGCATTTAATCAAAAAGTGGTCTTCAGCAAAGTTGTAGCTGAGAAAATGTTCTATAAGAATGGCTATCGAAATGACTGCGAAACTCAATATGGAAAAAGACTAGAAAGCAAGGAACAAAAAGTTGAGATTTCCCATAGTAATTTACATGTAAACTTCAAATGGCTTGTGCGAAGTCTGTTTCTAACCAAATGAGTTGTAACTTTGGGAGGCTAATCAGGACTCGATTTGAAACCATTTAAGCACTGTGGAGCGAAAAAGTCAAATTTTGCATCAGTCTACTCTGCATATACAGGGTGTTCGGTTCCTTAGTGCAAATAATTTAAGGGGCGATAGAAGATCATATTTGAAGTAAAAAATTCTTCTACGCATATGATCGAATCTCAAAGATTACCGAGTTATTGAACTTTTTCTGTTTTGGTCTATGCTTGCCATAAATTGGCTCTAACTCAAAAACTATGCCATTTAGCACAAAACTCTTGCCTCCATTGGACAGCTTGGTAAATTTTCTACTTGTTATTTCTACTTTAAGTAAGCTTAAGACACATTTTAGGGATAAACGAGTCTAAAACTTGTGTTTTCCTACGGGTTTTCCCTTATTATTTAAAAAAAAATCGTAATAAAGTGTATTGTTTTGTAAAACCAAAAGATGCCTCTCAATGCGTTCTACAGCTCTCTCTTTAACACCAATTTTCTATCTTGTTTAGTTTTGTAACAATTTTGTACTAACCACATCGGAATGACACAGTAGGCTGCGCTTGAAAACTGACCTGTTTTTCTTTTGCTGTGTATTTTTCGACAGCGAATTAAACATTTTTTTTGTTTTAAATATGTTAATTTGTGTGCTGAAATTTAGTTTCAAGTGTTCATAAAGTTATCATTTAGTGATATATTGTGTTTTGCCTGTGATTGCCTTGAGTGACTCGGTTGACCTTGAATCTAACCTCCAGAATCTACGACGCAGCTTCAATTCTATTGTTCGGTGTAGGTTCTCATTGCCTCCCGGGAGCCCGATTGTTCGAGTTCGGATGGTACACTTTCGGCGTGTATTTCTATTGAGAGATTCGTCACCGTGGGCGATTTTGAACCCGGTCCGGTTGGTGAATTAGCCCGGGACCGTGTTGATAATGTGTCCGTTGCGAGTTTTGGTCGTGATTCAGCCGTGAATCAGCAAGTTTTCTTTTTGCAAAAGTGCTCGGCTGCTGGTCTCTCGCCGGTTCCGGAGATTGCGAGCAATATGAAAGATGCCGTGCTGGATACGCCAAAGACTGGACGGGTGATAGCTGGTGGCCACGAACCACCTCCCAGATGACCCTGGCAATGCAAGAAAATTTGTGTTCGTTGAAAGAAGTATTATGATAAAGGTGCATCACGAAATGAGCTGCAAAGCTTAGAGAAAATCAAAACTACGGAGCGCATGGATTGGAGGATCAAGTCAACATGGTGAGACCAGTCCAAATACATTTTACAATTTAAAAAAAAACATAAACTAAATACGTGCCTGGTTTGAAAATAATATTTTCGAACCTGGAAGCGTGTATGTAATACCAATATCCATTTGATAACGGTGATGCATACATGCGGGGCTTATTGTAAGTGAAAGTAACCTCGGAATAGGCGTGACTCTCCAGACATTCTGAAATGGGTTGCTGGATCTGCAATAGAACTATCACCTTCTAACTCCCGGACTAAAGCTGTCTACAATGACCATAAATGCGACATTTTAGAGAGAGTTCTTCCATAATAACACTGCCGGCCAGTGGGGGCTAGATTGAATATACACACATACACAATTTTCAACTAACCACATCATGTTGGGTCGTTAATTAACGGTTGGGTAAAACAAACACGAATTCAACCCCACCGTGCGTTGCTGTTGACGTCTGTTTGCAGCGCGCATTGCACACTTGATCGCCACGAGCAATTGACGAATCTTGAATGTGGATGGGCCTGAGATTAGACTCATGGTGTTCTGCTCAGTAAGCAAAAACGATCGCTCTAAGACCTCACATAATACCTTTACTCGAGTTACCATTCTAACCAAGTTTCGCAAAATACACGATAAACAAGTGAATTGACCATAAATCTCTTTAATATGAAAACACCTGGAACCGCATTCTTCTGCTCAGTAAGCAAGCCACTGCAACTGACGATCTTTCAAAACCGAAATCTAAAAGCTACGAAAACCACTTAGGGCTTCATTCCACTTTCACCCGACGTTTAATGATTCGATTTGCTCTTTACGCATTGTTCAGGCTATCGTGCCTCTTACAGTCTTACATCATAACAAGCTTTGACCGACGTAACGATTGATTAAACAAGATATTAAAATTAAATTACGTTCTCTAAAGCAGTCAAAATGTATCCCAAACTGGATCAAGCGTGCACTCTATTTTTCTAAACATCCCAAAGCGTTCCGCCCAAGATCAAACAGGTTCAATTTTCTACAATAGTGGCTTGGGATAAATCGTAATGTATTACCGACAGTATCGCTTTTCTTATGTTCTATCAAAGCCGCAAAATAGATCACACGTGATCGAGGTCATCCCGCCAGGAAACAAACGGATTGTTTTTAACTGGAACAAGCTCAACAAATACAATCACCATGGCAGCGCCAACACAACCTTGAACAAATTTTGGAAAATTTCGAAAAGAAAGAAAAAAATACACACAACTCCATAAAAGCACATAAATATGGAACATGGCACTCTTCCTAATGTAAAAACCATCACCATAAAACCTCAATCGTACTTTTTGAATCACAACACATTATAAACAGAGACAATTTTAACAGATACGGAAACCGATCCGGAAAAGTTCGCGCCTCTAACCTCTAAAATCTATTATTCTCAAACTAATCAGCGGACTACGCGTAATAACGTGTTTAGAACAATAAATTCAGAAACAATCATAAACTTGTGTCAACAACCCACCGAAATCATACCGTATGCGTGATAATGTTTGCACCATCGTACAAATAAGGTTCCCGTTTCACCTGTGCATACAATTCCTTGGTTTTCTTTGCATGCACGTAACCTATAGCTCATACCGTAGTAAGCTGTGTATAAAAGAAAATGATTTACTTAGTTTGACAGTTGCACCATGACGAAGTGGCAGCGTATTCGTGATTTGTCCCACGCGCAAATGTCGCAAAAAGACATTTCAATCGCCGTGGGAGTGTCCCGGTGGACCGTCAAAAGGGTTTTAGACCGAAAAAAGAAAGGACAACTATCCGCGAAGGTGGCCACAGGTCGTCCGACGTCAGCTCAGGTTCCGAGGGTTATCGCTGCGAAGGATATGTGGCCGCCATCCAGCCCCGATCCTAATCCGCTGGATTACTCAATATGGCGCGTCATGAAGGCCAAGGCCTGTTCTAAACGCCACCCGAGTACAGCAAGCCTCAGACAAACATTGACCCGTACCTGCAGAGAAATGTATCCAGACTACATTATTAGAGCCTGCCGTGCATTCCGGAAGCGTGTGGAGGCCGTAATTGCAGCAAGTGGAAATTCGACCGATGATTAACATAGTTTAAGACTCTGAGAAACATCACCCCTTTAAATAAATAAAAAAAACTCGAAAACGAAATTTTTGAGATTTTTTTTTAATTTTGACATTGCTCAATGGTGCAAACATTATCGCGCATACGGTACAACGCCAACGAAGGTCTATGTGGGCTACCGTGTCCCTTACTTCACAAAGTAAACTACGACTGATCCCCAATCCGGCGCAACCGGCATCCCACCCACACATACTAACACCACTATCAGATAGGGGAAATTTCCCCCTAAATACCTGATAGCGGTGCCAGCCACCAGCCACACCAAACCGACCATCAAACGCACTGTCCACAAAAACAGACACGTCCCCTCGAAAATGTAATCGAGAAATGTATAAAAACAATCTTCAACTGGAACGTACTCACCAAATCAATAGCGGGAGCGGGAGCGCATTCTCGATGCTTGCACGCATATTTTCCTTTAAACAATTCCTCCTCCTGCGATTCCAACCACACAATAACTAAACAGGGGAAATGGCTCTAATGTTGGCCAATGGATCTAAGATTGGGCCCATCGCTAAAAGTCTGCTATTTATCAATTTTATCTAGATAAGCGGCGCCGGTGGTGTAGTGGTAAGCGTGATTACCTCTCTCCTCAGCAGGCCTGGGTTCAATCCCAGTCGGCGCCGCCGGGATGTTCTGAGGCATAACATCTCTGATCACGCCTTCCTTCGGAAGGGAAGTAAAGCCGTTGGTCCCCGGTTCATGAGTTGATGGGTCGATAGGTAGGGTCCAGGTGTGGGAGCTGCCTTCCTGGCGTCGGTAGGATTGGTGCTCAGCACGGAAAACAAGATCGACGGAAAACAAACCAAGGAAAAAAAATTATCTAGATGAACGCGTCATTAGGACGGTACTAATGGATATTTTTGGTCGCTATTGAAAATTTAGTCGATTGCTGAATTTATGTATGGGCCCAAATTAGGGACATGTAGGCCGACATCACCTACATTTCCCCTACCACTTTTCTTTTTCAATTCACTCAGTGCACAAAAGCAATGCACATCGTAAAAACCTAACAATAGATCAGCACGGTCAAGTCACACCGGCAACAAAGAGAAGCGAGAACACACCAAGCACCTAAGCAACAGGGGGAAAATATCAGCACAAACCCCTCCAAATCAAACCCGGCATACCCGCATAAGCGCGAACCATAAATTGACCTTACCTAAAATGGTTATAAATTGTTTATAATCCCTGCTAAACTTCAACTGAAATGGTTATGGAACTTTACATGAACGTTTAATGATAAAGTTTTAACCTTAAGTATTATAGTTTATTGGAAGTGGACCTTACAAATAATGGGTTGTTAAGAACCATTACCATTCAAAATTCTTGTTTTCTCCATACATTTTCGGAAAGAAAACTATACTAAAACCTTTTAACTTATGGTTTGAGAACATTAATGGTAATGGTTATGGTAACCAGTAAGGTCCATGAATGGTTTTGTAACATCGATCAACTTTATGTGGAATATATCGCGAATTGGTTGCCTGTAAATTACTGATTACCAATTCACAATATATTTCACGTAAAGTTGAGCGATAATACAAAACCATTAATGGACCTTACTGACTACCATAACCATAACCATTAATGTTCTCAAACCATAAGTAAAAACGTTCTAATATTGTTCTCTTTTCGAAAATGTATGGAGAAAACAAAAATTTGGAATGGTAATGGTTCTTAACAACCCATTATTTGTAAGGTCCGCTTCCAAAAAACCATAATACATAAGGTTAAAACTTTATCACACAAACGTTCATGTAAAGTTCCATAACCATTTCAGTTGAAGTTTAGCAGGGATTATACACAATTTATAACGGTAAGCTCATGTGATGGTTCGCGTTTATGCGGGTATAATGCTGAACACTCGATCAATATAAATTTCTTTACTGATTTTATGATGCAAAGATTGAAACCGTCTTTCTTATTATATTTGCTTTATTACGGGGAACTTTGCACTGGCGCTCAACTTAGTGTTCTAGATGAATTACCACAGTTGTTATTTAAAAGCTTTCTAATATGATTACCATGTTTGTCTTAGTATAATTGTAAGGCAGTGATTGTGATTGTACTGATACTCTATGCCCAGGAATAATACGAAATGTTTCATCTTGAAAAATTCCTAAACCGGAGCAGGATATCGCACTGATCATCCAATATATGTTTCTCTTCTCAGCATTTTTTTAAGTCACAAGTTTACTTTTAAAATTATGCAAACCCAATCTTGAAGTGTTCCTCATAAAATAACACTGTACGACAAACAAATGAATTAGGGCAGGAAAATTCAACCATGTTTGAATATATAATGGCCAATTCAGGCTAAGTCTGGAATATACTGCTCTACCACGTCACGAAATAGACACGTCACATCTTAGACAAACTGATATAATACTGTGAATATTATTGACTGTAAAACATCGTCTCAAAAGCACTTTGGAGGGCACTGTGCTTAAATGGTGGTAGTCTTCATACGGCAAACTGCATAGTAGGTAGATGTCAAAATGTGCTATCGGTTGCAGTACTAAAAATTACAAAAAAATAAATCGACAGTGAGCATGCATAAGGGCCTATACGCGATGATCGATTCTCTTCGTCGATTTTCTCTTTCGTTAATAACTCGCTAGATTGAACGTTTATCGGGGCTTTTGCTGTTGCTTTTGATAGCCAATACAACCTGTTACTACTCTGCATTGAACAAATTCTAGAAAATTGTTTCGCTTAGCTGTAGCAATGCGAAGAGAAAATCGATGAAGAGAATCGATCATCGCGTATTCGCCCTTATGCATGCTCACTGTCGAAATGTTGGAAATAATAGGATGATATTGAGAATCGATATTGATCGAAAGGAAATGTATGTAGGGTTAGCGTCCCTAATATCAGCCTAAGTATCCCTAATATTGGGCCCATAAAGTAATTTCGAAGGACAGCATTTTTTGACAATTCTCCACTAGCTACCTAAATTATCCTGATGACGCATTGTTCTAAGAAAAATTGAAGAACAGGAGATTTTTATCCATGGGCCCAATCTGTAGATACATAAGCCCACACTAGAGCCATTTCCTCTATATGAGAACTCACACATGTCCTTCCGATCATTCATGCTTCGCTTCTCAATATCTTCTAATTATTCCCAACACTTTTAGTGGTTAGCTTTAGAAACAAAAAAATAAACTAACCGTCGAGTGAAGATAATTATTATGTGAGGCATTTTGTCTGTTTGTCTGTGATAATTGACTTTGGAT
The DNA here is from genome assembly GCF_037179485.1 of Ochlerotatus camptorhynchus. Taxonomy (NCBI): domain Eukaryota; kingdom Metazoa; phylum Arthropoda; class Insecta; order Diptera; family Culicidae; genus Ochlerotatus; species Ochlerotatus camptorhynchus. Next base: position 147,623 of record NW_027040795.1, on the reverse strand, counting down.
CAAGACGATGGAGGTAAATAAGAAATAACATGCCAATCGTTCGAAATAATTCAATATGTTTTGAAAAAGTGAAAATAACACCTTCTTGTCATGTTATATATGTTTCTTCCAAAAATCTTTATCGCAGTAATTATGCTTTGAAATAATGTTATTGAATCTATCTTCTATGTAAAAAAAGTCTGTGAACGCGATGGTACTATCAAATCAAAGTTTAAATCAAATACTTATATCCACACAAAAAAATTTAATAAGCATCTCCTCCAAAGCTGATCGGAAGAGGTCAATTACACTGTTATATTTTTTTTTTCTCGGTCACTTGGCGCGGAATGACCCATATCCAAATCTTATACTTTCAATAAAATAAAATGTGCGGAGCAATTAATAATTTAGCTGATTTTGTTTGTCGGCTGTGACTAAACAAGTTTTTCAGTCTGGCGAAAGAGGAATACCACATCGGATGGAACACCGTGTCCGTCGTCATGCGCCATGATATACATTTTGCTCAATTTCATTGATATAAATATAGCAGGTATTTGTGAATTAAGCTTTTTTAGTTCAATTTTGATAGTGGTCTTATAGGGGTTACTCGAATAAGCCGTGCAAAATTATACAATAAATATTCGTCCTCTATTCGAGATCTGAAATCAAAAACATAAAAACATCTAAGAGAAGAAACAACAACATGCGTATGAGGGGAAGAGATAAATCAATATTTTTATATAGGGGAAATGGCTCTAATGTTGGCCTATGGATCTAAGATTGGGCTCATCGCTAAAAATCTGCTATTTAACAATTTTATCTGGATGAAAACTAATGGATATTTTTGGTCGCTATTGAAAATTTAGTTGATTGCTGAATTTATGTATGGGCCCAAATTAGGAGCATTTAGGCCGACATTACATCCATTTCCCCTACATTAGCTTCATTCCTTTTCGATAACGTAAATATTTTTACTTGGTTTGACATTTCAAGCTGAAAATTGCATTAGGTCCTAAGTAACATTGACAGATTGTCTTTGCATCCCGACGGCCATGTACAGACATTCCCAGCTATTTTAAGCACACCGATCGATAAAAGAAGCATTTATCTAGCATCTAATACGACAAACACAACAAGAAACGGTTGTGTGCTCAAGCTATTGACGAAAGTGAAAGTCGACGAAGAGAATCGATCAATGTTACTTAGGACCTAATGTAATGTTCAGCTTGATTTATCTTCAGGTCTAATATCAGCATTCTCATAAGATCATTTATTTTATTGGTCAATTGACCGCTTTTTTCGGTTTTACAACATCATTCTATACGCATGAACGGCTGTAAATGGTAGACAATATAAACGCATGAAATGCTGAAAGAATGCAAATTCAAAGTGCTAGCTTATTCGGTGCTAGTAATTCAGCATTTTTCGGCATGCATCATTGTTATAGGTTTGCTACTTTTCAAAACAAGTCGTATTCATTCTTGGACCCTCCTACAAATTATTTCCTAGCTTCGGGCGAAATATTTCCGGAATAGCAGGCTGTTCGTAAAAGTCGAAGAGGGATGGTGCGCAATTTTCATTTGCTACAAATCACACACATGTGAATTTTGCCATGGCTGGTTCTTCAATTATCCAATAGCTCGAAGGCAACGATTAAATTTTCATTTTTTATGCCTCGTTGGGCCGTTTGGCTCGCGTTGAAATAAACAACATGTGTGCTCTAGCATCTGTCAAAGCTTGAATCATCTACTGTAGTGCGGTATGTCGTTTACCAGCTGCCATTTTGTTATTTATTTATGCTACATGATAATCCAGGAAAAGTGCTGCAGTTGATAAGAAGCGAATTGTTTTCTTCACTTATGTAATTTGTCTTGACTAGACGTGTCCCAGCTACAAGCATAGAAAAATAATCATTACCCGAATAAAAAATAAAAAAAATAAAACCATACCTACCGTAAAACCTCGATCAATGCATACCACGCTCAATAGACTGATGCAAAATTTGAAATTTTTGCTCCACGGTGTTCAAACGGTTTCAAATTGGGTCCTGATTAGCCTCCAAAAGTTTAAACTCATTTGATAAGAAACTGACTTGGCACAAACCATTTGAAGTTTATATGGAAATTACTATGTGAAAACAAAACTTTTTGTTCCTTGTCTTTTAGCCTTTTTACATATTGTACTGTTAACAAATTCTATTGCTATTCTTATGGGAATGTTCTATTCTTTGGGCCGTATGAATAAAAAGAGTTTACTTTACTTTCCCGTGCTATTCTTACGGGAAAAGTAAAGTAAACGCTTTTATTCATACGACCTTTTGTAGAAAATTGTTTTTCAGCCAAACGTCAAATTAAATAGTTATTAATTGTTTAAGAGATTGATAATCTTATGGCAATATTAAGCAACTGTATTGTGGACAACTCTGTATTCTGCCGTGTGACATCCCGAGCAGGCATGGAAAATCATTTACATTCATTTCATGCATTCATTTACATTCATTCGCCTCTAACTTTTTTCATCAAAAGTATTTTGCAAAATGATGAATAGAGCTTTAGTAGGTTTTGTTATTAGCTACAACTTTTGTTCATAACTCAAATCTGTATCTTTCATGTATCACGAATTAGAGCGGGCAGAACTTGTTACTGTTTTTCAGTGAATGTAAAATACATTCACTGAAAAACAGTAGTGGCTTTGGTTCGCTCTGGATCGTCATGCATAAGAGATACGGATTTTAAATGTTGACAAAACTTGTAGTTAATACCAAAACCTACAAAAGCTCCATACATAATTTTGCGGAATTCTGTTGATGAAAACAGTTAGGGGCAAATAAATGTAAATGAATGCACGAAATGAATGCAAATGATTTTCCATGCCTGATCCCGAGCAAAGTCCAGCATCAAAATGACAGCAAATTGAAATCAAGTTTTGATATCAACATCGAACTGCAATCCTTATTTGATTTCAGTTTATGCAATTCACAAATTTGATACCAAATTTAGTTTTCATTTTGCTGTACAATTACTCTTCAAAAATATGTTGTTGCGGGTTTGTTGCCTTAGCACAACATCAAATTGAATACTTGTTTTCCCTAATAAACAAATACCATAAACGAACGGTAACCCGTATGGTCGAACTATCCCACAAATAGTTTGGATGATACTCCGAAAACATCGTTAAGCTCTTTCTTATTGTTATTTTTATTATGGTTGTTATCAACAGGAAAAATTGATATCAAATTGAGTTTTCAGTTTCACTGATTGCAGAAATAGTTTTCAATGTGATGTCACAGGAAGATTGTTTTGCTCTCAATTTTGATATTTTAACCGTTAAAACGACCAAAACGACAGCAACCTGAGCAATCATTATCAGCGAAATCACAACATCAAATTTAAATTTCAATTTGATTTTAGACTTTGCTCGGGATAGTAGCCTTAATTTTGTCCTCTGTTCTACGCGCCATAAACACCAATGTTGCCTGCTGAACAGTTGATTGAGCATAATCATAAGACATCAGTGACATGAATCATTAATAACTTTTGTTCCTTACATTTGATCGAAAACTGGTTTTCAACAAAGTTGTAGCTGAGAAAATTTTCAAAACAATGTAGAGTGAACTGGTGAATTTTGAGATAGATATGAATCGAAATTATGGTTTCTTCATAGTAATTCCCATATAAACTTTAAATAGTTTGTGCCAAGTCAGTTTCTTACTAAATGAGTTCAAATTTTGGGAGGCTAATCAGGGTCCAATTTGGAATCGTTTGAGCATTGTGGAGCAAAAATTTCAAACTTTGCATCAGTCTAATGCTCAAGTATCTTTGCCACCAATCGGTGAAAAATATTATGACTCCGATTCCAACTCCTCTAAAATATGTCTACCCACTCGGACTCCGAGTCTGACTCTGACTCCAATTCAACAATTCTATGAAATATTGCTTGATTTTTTCTTTCAATAATTATTCACCGTGATACTCTAAAGGAAACCTTTGCGTGAAACTTCAAAAGTACATATGTCAGCTTCCACAATACAGATACAGATGATATGATTTTCTACAAACACGGCATGTCCTTCCTTTATAGGGCGAACTGATTCTCCGACGTAATCCGAAATGTCAACTATTGTGATGACAATTTCCTTTTCTTGATCTACAGATTTATTACCGAGACAAAAATATTTGCTCACTCTAGTAAACTATTGATAATTAAATTATTAAAACGTTTATTTTTTGTAAATATTAACCCGGAAGATTTTGTATGCTCTTTTCAGCAGTTCAAAACAATGTTATCATCATTTTTCTAGCTCCGGTATCGAAGTACAGATGGCGCATTTTATTCTAAAGTTTGACGTTAGCTTGCCAATTTATAAGGACAGGCAAAATAGTTTGATTTCCATGAAAACTTTAAATAGTTAATACAAAACCTGTTTTAATCAATCTTTGGACTCAAACTAGAGGAGGATAATCAGATCGCAATTTGGAACCGTTCAACCACTATGGTTCAAGTTCATATTCGTATTCGTCACCCAACATTAAGACATTAATCGCCGGCCCCCTCATGTCTAGCTAAATTTGCAACATTTACAAAAGTTCATTGCCTCCGCATGATACGAGCAAAAATCGATATACATACGAGCTTATTTAAATTTCCAGCGACGCTTAATGCGGGTTATTTCGCATACCCGTCTGTTTTAGTTTTATATAAATACCACAAACTTTACCCTACTGCAATCAGCTCAAGCTAAACTTTCCTAGTGATAACAAAGACTGATTGGTGAAGTTGACCTGCGATGAAGATTATCCTACTTCTAGTAGTTGCGTGCGTAGCGGTAGCCGACGAAACACCAGGTTTTTTCATAAAACTATCCAAAAGTGTACCTCGTATTGGTCGAAGGGGAGATTTCGAAAATTTCTTCCTGAAACAATCCAAGAGCGTCCCTAGGATCGGCAGACGTGGTGGATTTTTCGTAAGTACTTGTCTACTGATTCACAAAGTGCAAATAACAAACAACTAGTCAACATATCTTAGACCGAACACACCGCCCCACAGGATAATGCAAACAATTGGTTCGAACGCTTCATGCGTCCATCGAAACGCCCTCTAGCCAATCAGCCGGTGGAAAATGGCAAAATCTACAGCAAGGTTCGTCCCTTAGATTTGCATCACATTATCGATATTCTTTCGGACGACCTCTTCTTCGGTTCGGATCTGAAATTTATTTCCTGGGACGTGCTGGACCAAGCCCTTGAGGAAGATCCCGAGCTAATGGGTAAATTGAGCTCCCTGGCCCGGGACAAAGAAGTCCACCAGCTGAAACAGCTGCTAACCGAGAACAAGGACGAACTGGTTCAGTATATACCACTGGCGGAAGGCGGAAAGGCGCAAGCTCTCTCCAATAAAGCCTATATTTATCGCACCGATAGAGATGCGCAGGATGGCGACGTCAGCAAGGAAAAAATCGAATATCAACAGTAAGAAGTAATGCAACTGACCAGCAACTGGGTTCTTCCATACAATGCATAAACAGTATGACCTGCTTTAATGAACTGCTTTTTGTGTAACATGCATAACGTATCCGATGTATTTCAAATGTTATACTTAACAATTGGTTTGGCCCCCTATTTTAATTAACATTGAATGTAGAACTATGTAGATAATCACATATCATGGAATATATAAATGGTTTGAAGGCAATGACCTAAAAGAACTACAAGCTTTTAGTCCAGCATTATATCACAGCAATCAATAGATAACGTAAGGTCGCCATTCATCGCACGACCTCCTACTTATTATCATAAGTGTTCTAAGAACTTTTAACATTGTTTTTTGTTGCAATAACTTACATCAATAATGAAAGAAAGTCAACAGTGATCGGTGAAGGAAGGTCGAACGGTGTTGTACGATTTTTTAAAATACTACCATCGTTACAGATTCGATGAGTTATCCTTAAAATCAGGGGATCTCGAAACGAAATGATTTTCGTATAATCGCTTGTATGAAAAAGTCGTTTAGTCTTGGTTACATAATGTGGCTGTAGATTCGCAACCGGGCTCGGAAGGAATTTAACGAATTGGAGGGGTCATTGTAATTACACCAACTCCGACTCAGACGCGTATGACAGAAGACGGCAATCGAATGTGCAGGAAGGCAGCTTCCACACCTGCGTAGGATATCGCACCCATTCAAACATGGGCCAGGACAAACGGCTTTACTTCCCTTCCGAAGGAAGACGTGACCAGAGATTTTTATGCCTCAGAAAAATCCCCCCGACCTCGGCTGAGATTGAACCCAGACCCATTGGAGTGCAAAAGCAGTCACGCTTACCACTACACCACCGGCGCCGGCTGGATGTATTGAGTTGGTGAGTACGGTCCAGTTGAAGATTGTTCTTATTAGTTTTTGATGTGTTGTAGTGTGTGCACGCGTCCTCCCTAAATTGCACCCCACACGACAGAAGTTTTGTCAATGTTTCCATCAATATTTTCATATCAATAGTTTCTACAATATTCTCGGGGATTTATCAATACAGGGTCGCTCCTCACTTAGATTGATGTATCCGATGGAATATTCCGAGCCAAAACTTTCCGCTTCCGCCCACATTGCGTTTGGGCCTTTATGCAATTCTTAAGTTCACTTGCCTCAGTGTAGGACCTAAATCAAATCAATAAATAAAATCAAACTTTTCTGATTTTGCTCCAGCCGGTGCCGGTTGTGTAGTGGTAAGCGTGACTGCTTTCTCACCCCAATGGGTCTGGGTTCAATCCCAGCCGAGATGGGTGGGATTTTTCTGAGGCATAAAAATCTCTGGTCACGTCTTCCTTCGGAAGGGAAGTAAAGCCGTAAGGGGAACAGTAGCCCAAAAATGTGAAGATTTATGGAGTCTGTTCCCGTCTTACGTAAAGGGCCGAACCCAATGGGGGCGGAAGCGGAACGGCAACGGAAAGTGGAATTGTCGCGGCATGTACTAAAAATTTACCGCCGCGGTTAACGCGTCATCAACACGCAATGATAGCTTTGGCGGGAGAACGGTTTCTGTTTGACGTTTGTTTTTCTCAGTAATTTTGAGTATACATTTTCAACTGCTTCCACAAGATATGGCTTCGAATATTCTCCGGGTGCTGAAAACAATCCAACGCGTACGGGATATCCGGAACGTACATCAGCATTACCAGCAAACGAATCATCGACGCTGGCCCTCGAACCAGACGAGGGCTACAGAAGGCTTTTATGAGATGGCTTTTCCGCTGATGAGGGAACGAGATCCGGAATATTTTGTTCGGTGCACGAGAATGTCTCCAGCAACATTCAACATCCTGCCAGGTCGGATCAAACACCGAATTGAATTTAACACAGCATAAAAACGGGAATTGGAAACAGTTGAGAAATAAGAATAATGTTCAATAAGTCAACATCGGTTATTCAGAAATTCAGCTACACAGTAATTGAGTGTTTAAGGGATTATTTCCGAATAAAAATATGCAGTTGTCTTTTTACCAAGGAATGACCATATGTTGGTATATACATCAAAAACACTAATTCTTTTTTAGGACTTCGTACTTAACTTTAACGTACTTGTTTTATATTAATTTGGTAATATTTTTGACTAGGTATTTGGCGTATGGTTCGAGCATTTTTCAAATGTCCCGGCTTTTCCGACTAGGAGTCACTACGGTCCGGAAAATAACTCAAGAGGTGACAGCCGTACTCTGGAATGAGCTGAAGGAGGAGTATATGCCTGAGGTAGAAGAACAAAAGTGGGCACAGTACAGTAGCGAATTTGAGGACCGCTGGAATTTTCCACATTGTTGTGCCGCTGTTGATGGCAAGCACGTTACGATAACGTGTCCGCCGAATTCTGGTTCTCTGTACTACAACTATAAAAAGCAATATTCGGTGGTGCTTATGGCCATGTGTGACGCCAACTATAATTTTATTGCCGTTGATATAGGAGCATATGGTGGTAACGCTGACGGAAGCGTATTTGCCAACAGCGCGTTTGGTTTCCGACTACTGCATAGAGTTTTGGGACTGCCACAACCGGATGCATTGCCCAATGGAGAAGTTATCCCTTACTTTATTGTGGGTGATGCTACGTTCCCATTGAAGGCAAATTTGATGCGCCCATACCCTGGCAGGAACCTGGAACCGTTAAAAGAAAATTTCAACTTCGGGTTGCTCGCTGGAGGATTTTATTAGCGCCATTGCATCTACATCCCAAAGCAGATGAAAACATTGTTAAATCCACCGTTGCGCTCCATAATTTCATTAAAGGATACGAGGGACAGCAATATGCATCGCCGTCTTTTGTTGATCATGTTCGCAAGCTGATCCTCTTGGAGGGATTAATGCCGACTGCATCCAGCGTGGCAATAATGCATCTAGAAATGCAATCCACGTGCGAGATGTTTTGGCGCAATATCTACATGATCATCAAATTCGTTAAATTAAATAAATAAACTGTTGAATATTATTGTTAAAAAACCGAATACCGAACTATACACTTTTTGTTTTTCTGGACCTTGTTCTCACCACGTCATATACAACGAAGGAATCACTTACAGTAGTCTAATTGTTTACCCTGGGATACTTTCAGGAGCCAGTATTGGCCAGTTTTACGTGAAATATTCATATATTGAGCAATCGAGGTTGGGTTTGTTTTCGTCCATTATTTTCCCTATTATCGTCAGACGGAAAAATAAAATCCTCTGAAGCCTTTTGTAGTTAACTTAACTGCTCTGAGTACCGTTGAAGTACTTTAATTTTATTGACATATTCAGGAGATTGCTGAACTTTTCTGCAGTTCACTTTATTTCTCTGAAATTTGCTTAACTTCTCCAAAATTCGCAAAATTTTCCTGAAGTTTCATCAACATCTCTGAAAATCGCTGAACTCCCCTGTGAACAAATCAGTGGACTTCAAGAAAATTCTGAGAACTTAAAGAAGGCCAAGAATCTTCAGTTGAAGTTGAATTTATCTGAAATTCTATGTACTTCACTGCTTCTTCAAATATCAGTGAGTTTATGTTAAGCGTGTTGCAATATCTTGATTTAAAAAACCCTGCACAAACCCTTTAGTTATTATATAAATTATGTATTCTCTCTTAAGTATATTTAAGCAGTTTAAATCTTTGCTTATTTTCATCGGCGCGACTGGTTTCTAGTATGTTTGTTGTTTTTGTATGTTTCGGTGATTGATTTCACTTCATCGCGTATTTGTGTAAATTGATGTTTTTTTTTTATTTGCGTCTTATCATTGTTATTAATTATGCTTATGTTAATTGTCGTTAACTATGCTCATAGAATTCATTAGATCAAAATTGCTGATAGCTTAGAACTGGCTGATCAGTGCACTATCAATCATTTGTACTCCTTTGCTGAGCCGTTCCTGGTTTGTTGGAAGGCATCATCAACGAGTCAACAAGTTTCACCGACATAGTATAGAGATTTCCGTTGAATTGGAGCTGAACGAGGATGATATGGAGTGGAAACATAAATTTTGAACTGAAAAACATGGAAAATAAGGTTAAGCACGTATGGAGGATACTTGTCTGATTAAAGGTGTCGTTTTGGAACAAACTAGTCTCACTGGCAGATGTCGGAACGACGACAAACTTACTTCCTTATCTTAGTAAATCTATTGTTTTTTAATTGTTTTTTTCAATAGTTACTCAGCTGGATTCTCAAGAATACATAAGGATCAGAATAATGAGCACACGGAGAAGCTTAAATAAGTACTAACTATTTAATGGTAGATTGACGAATCAAAAAGTTGTGGATCACCTGTGCTACTATAGGAAGGAAAGGAAAACGGTGCAAACAATTCTCTGGAATAACCCTTCCTGTGCTACCATGAGAAGGAACGGGTTAAGGGATCCTGTAGCAGGGGTCAATTACGTTTTTACACCAATACATGCCGCGCGACAGCTTTTTCTGCAAGCTTTTTCATAAATAGGCTTTTGATAGACTTTACATGGATTAGTGATCACATTGGCCGCTCTCAGGACCTCCGGTATGCCCCTGGGGGAACCAGGAGCAGAGGACAATTGCATTTTTACACCAAAACATGCCGTGAGACAGCTCATTCTTCATGGTTTTTCATGAATAGGCATTTATTAAACTTCAAATGGATCAGTGACCACATTGGCAGCTCTCGGAATCACGGGATACCCCCGGGGGAACCTGTAGTAGGGGGCAATTGCGTTTTTACTCAAAAACATGCCGTGCGACAGCTCTTTCTTCATAGATTTTCATGAATATTCTTTCTATAGACTTAAAGTGATTCATTTACCACATTGGTCGCTCTCGAAAACACTGGGATGCCCCGAGAGAACCTGTAGCAGGGGACAACTTCGTTTTAACTCAAAAACGTGCCGTGCGACAGCTCTTTCTTCATGGATTATCATGAATATTCTTTATATAGACTTAAAGTGAATCATTTACCACATTGTCCACTCTCGGGACCTCCGGTATGCCCCCGGGGGAACCTGTAGTAAGGGGCAATTGCGTTTTTACTCAAAAGCATGCCGTGCGACAGCTCTTTCTTCATGGATTTTCATGAATATGCTTTCTATAGAATTGAAGTGGATCATTGACCACATTGACCTTTCCGGAGTCACTGGAATACCCTGGGGGAACCTGTAGTAGGATGCAATCACATTTTTACACAAAACAATGCCATTGGGGAGCTCATTCTGGAACCAGCAGATGCCCCAGGATAACATGTAAGAGGAAAATTGTATTTTCACTTCACAATGCCGTTCGACAGCTCAAACTATTTGAAGTCTTGAAATGGACCATTGACTGCTAGCAGTGGATAGGGAGATTAAGTCTTTAAACTCTGATTGTATACTAATAAAAATCTCTCTCTTGTATTAATGTAAGGTGTAGCAAGAGCACAACAACAACTCTTTAATGAACAAAATGACTGTCGACGTCAGCTCTGGAGATGTTCGCCAGCACTTTTGTGCTTGCTAATGGCCATCAGTTAGTGCCATTTCCTGCATTTCAAATAAACAATAGTGACAGTGCGAATAAACCATTCTTATTTGAAAAGTTGCGCTTTTAATCTGGGTTCCAAAGCTATTTGCTATTTGCAAAGCTATGTATTATTAATCAATTATTATTTATAAATTAAGAATGCCATTTAAAATTGTAGGAAAATGTTATAATGGAACCGTCTAATATGATGTTGGACCACCATTTGCTTCAATAACAGCTTGGATTCGTCTGGGAATTGATTCATAAAGTTTTTGGATGGCTTCTAGTGGAATGTTATACCATTCTTGGATCAGAAGATGTTCAAGCGTTTTCAACGACGATGGAGGAGGAAAAACGCTTCAAATACGAGCTTACAACGTCGACCAAAGTGGCTAATTTTTTTAAATCCGGAGCTGTCGCACGGCATGTTTTTGAGTAAAAACGCAATTGCCCTTTACTACAGGTTCCCCCAGGGGCATACCGGAAGTCCCGAGAGCGGACAATGTGGTAAATGATTCACTTTAAGTCTATAGAAAGAATATTCATGAAAATCTATGAAGAAAGAGCTGTCGCACGGCATGTTTTTGAGTAAAAACGCAATTGCCCCCTACTACAGGTTCCCCCGGGGGTATCCCGTGATTCCGAGAGCTGCCAATGTGGTCACTGATCCATTTGAAGTTTAATAAATGCCTATTCATGAAAAACCATGAAGAATGAGCTGTCTCACGACATGTTTTGGTGTAAAAATGCAATTGTCCCCTGCTCCAGGTTCCCCCGGGGGCATACTGGATGTTCCGAGAGTGGCCAATGTGGTCAATGATGCATTTAAAGTTTATCTAAAGTCTATTGACGAGAAACCATGAAGAAAGAGCTGTCGCACGGCATGTTTTGAGTGATTACATGATCTGCCCGCATTCAGAACCCTTCACCAGAACCGATTCCAGGGAAATGGCCTTATCTCGGTTGATTATAGGCCGATTTTAGTTCTTGGCATATGATTCGCTTTAGAAATGGTTCTTCTTTTGTTGTATTTACTAAAAATACATATATTTAACCAGCATCATATATAAAATTTCACTAAACATTTAGCAAGTTAGACAAGCCCTCCGGAAACCCGGAATATCTCCGGTATCCGGTGACCAGGATTATTTTCGTGGCTACATCGTAAAACAATATTAGTTTTCCAGTCAAATGCTCTTGGAAGATTTGAAATCGGATCATATTTGACGAAGTTACAACACTCCAAAGTTGACCAAAAATTTGCCTATCCTACTTATTTTGAGTAACCCCTGTATGAACTTCATGGAAGATCTTCGGACTTCAGAGAACATATGTAGACTTCAGATAAATTCTGTAGATTGTAAAGAAGATCGGTGGACTTCAAAGGAATATTGTGGACTGAAATTCTGAGGACCTCGGAAAGATCTGTGGACATCAAGAAAATTTTGCAAAATTCAAGAAAAATATGCGGATCTTAGGGAAGATTTGCAATTGTCTTGGGGAAAATTTGCAAATGTCTTCATTGAATTCCACAGATCCTCCCTGAATTCCACATTACTTCTTTAAAGTCCACATAATTTCTCGGAAGTCCACAGATCTTCCCTAAAGTCTACAAAATTTTCCAGGAGTTCAGTGATGTTCCCAAACATCGATAGAATTTCTGTGAAGTCCACAGTATTTTCCTGACATCTGCAGATCTTCTGTCAAGTTCACAGTATTTCTTTGGAGTCCACAGATCTTCCCTGAAGTCTACAGAATTTCCCAGAAGTCCACAGATCCTCCCTGAAGTTCACAACATTTTTTCTGAAGTCCACAGAATTTCTTGGAAGTCCACTGGTATTCCCTGAAGTCTACAATTTTTTCCTGGAGTTCAGTGATGTTCTCTAAAATCCATAGAATTTCTGTAAAGTCTACAGCATATCTCTGACATATTTAATGTATTTCCATGTATATTCACCAGCAAAACAACTGATTACGTTTATTCTGAATATAGATCCAAAATAGAATTCACCCGACAGGTGAATTCCACTTCGAGATCCCGAGCTACATTTAGAGGAAGCATCTCTAAACGAGATGTTAAGTATGAAGCAAAAGCTTCATGGCGTCCGCCTTGCGGATCAGACACCATGCCTTCAACTTGGTCTAGAATCGTATTGATCCGGGCGTCATACCTAAATCGCGAACGTTGTCCACGTTGTGTGCAGTGGTTGGTTATCGATCGTATAATTGAATGCAATAGGTTTTAGCTTGCAATGGAAAATTATAGTAATGCTGCAGTTTTGAACACTCAACGTGAGAATGAGTTTCTCTTCAAAACTTGGTTGGGATTAGTTTATCGTTATTCGTTTACATGACGTCTATCCGCGCCTTCTGCGTATAAGAGACCTAAAAACAGTAATCTGTAAAGTGAGTGTATTCCTCTGCTATTGTAGTTTCCTTCTGATCACATCCCACCCCATGGACGATCTTTATGTAAATGTTCCCAGATCCCAAACACTTCTTCACTTAACCATAACCAATGGCAGTTCCCGTCAACATCTTGACACCATCCAAATCCTTCAATCAAATATTTATTATAATTCAATGAAAAATGTTAAATACTGGTCCCAAAATTCAGTTAGGCTTATTCTGCGCGGCGTGTGAGGTGAGGTGACACGCTGTCACTTCTGAAGTGACAATTGTCACTTCTGAAGTGACAATTGTCACTTCGTGTGAGGTGACTCTCCATTTGATTTGCACGGAGACTCACCTCACCCGAGGTGACAATTGTCACTTCACCATTACTTCACTGTCACCTCACCTCACACGCCGCGCAGAATAGGCCTAAGTATAAATGCAAATTATTATTATTATTTAGCTTTATTAAGGAGGCTTTCAGCCTTGGGCTGGTTCGCCTCCAATATATAAATGCAAAACAAATCCATCACCCACTCACTTGGGAATACCTAGGCCTATTCTGCGCGGCGTGTGAGGTGAGGTGACAGTGAAGTGATGGTTTGGCCTATTCTGCGCAGCGTGTGAGATGAGGTGACTCACTCTCACTAGTGAAGTGACAATTGTCACCTCGGGTGAGGTGACTCTCCATTTGATTTGCATGGAGACTCACGTTACCCGAGGTGACAATTGTCACTTCACCATCACTTCACCATCACTTCACTGTCACGTCACCTCACACGCCGCGCAGAATAGGCCTAGGTGAAGTGATGGTGAAGTGACAATTGTCGCCTCGGGTGCGGTGACCCTCCATTTGATTTGCATGGAGACTCACGTTACCCGAGGTGACAATTGTCACTTCACCATCACTTCACTATCCGCCACACAGCTATCCGAAGCATGAAATCCAAAAAAGCAACCGGAGTCGATCGCATATCAGCAGAGATGGTCAAAGCAGAACCAGTTGTATGCCTGGTCGCATAAACAAACATATCTGGGACCCTGCAACTTATAAGGTGGAAATTTGTTAAACATTATGTACTTAACGGAATACCCGGAATCATGCACTTATTACGTAAGATTAAAAAAAATACATTTTCATACGTTTTTTTTGTTTTTCTTGTAAGGCAGGGATTTCAGACATACCTAACAGAGAATACAGCACATGTTAATGTCCTATGTTAGATCTTACTAAGGGGGAGCTTGAATGGAACAATCCCTTAAAAAATGTTACGTAATGGTGTACATGATCCCGTACAAAACATAATCCGATTTGAGGCAAGGATTGTGATAAAGCTTATCAATTTGGCACATGTTTGTTCAAACAGCATTCTCTTTTCATTACACTAGCGAACTTTGTGCCCACTGACAAATTTCCGTTGGTAGATTTGGCGTTTTCCCCACTGCCTGGTTGATTTGCCCGTATGTTAACAGCAACCGATGCAATTGATACTCTTTTTGAACTTTCGATGTTGATCCACTTACCGGAGCAATCAGTTCCAAATTTTTTATATGCTCGTACGCTTTGAGGATGACACTCCGATCGATCCCTTGCATCGTGGTGCTGGAATTAGCAAACTTGTTGTAGCGAGTCAATATCATTTCAAAGTTGAACGGGTCCCGATCGTAGATTTCCGAATGGTGCTTCATAGCAATCATCAGACACTGTTCCAATACTGAGAGTCCGCATAAGAGATTAATTTTGTCGTCGCACTCGAACTGCAACCCCAGACGGTTTATCGTTTCCATGGTCAGTAATGGGCTTGCTTCACCTATTTGGGACACCAGCTCGAATAAAAATGTCTTGAAGGTTGCTTCCATCACATCATATTCGTACATATTTTGCAGAACGGAGACTACTTTCGAATTAGCAGCCAATCCGTCCACGTGTTTATTCCACTTGGAGATCCATTTTGACTCGAATGAATATTCTGTTGGATTGAAAACTCGACGCAGCAGCGGCAGCTCATGATTCTGAAGCGCTTCTAATGGTATCGGTTTGTATAGCTTCTTGTATTCTTTAAGTTCCTGGGGATATAAAACAAACAAAAAACAATTCTATCAATCATTGCAAAACATCGGGACATTTTTTTCAAAAACAACCTTTTCTGTAGGTAACGAAAGTAGCAGTTTAAATAGCTCAATCCTGCTTTTGAAATCATTTTCCCTAGGAAGAATAAATATTTGCCGATGGGAAAACCTTGACTTGACACGTTTCTCTAGTAGTTCAATAACGTCCATTCGAGCAGTTATTCCTAGAAAATAAAGACATTACATTTCCGTGCGGACATTGAAAATCACACTTATTGACTTCAATCCTACCTAGTACACAAATTGGTGCCTGAGCGGACTGTGCAACATCGAACAAATTATACAGCAATGTTTGATTATGATGCGAGCAAAATAAGTCAAACTCTTCCAGAATGAATACCACGCTTTTGGACTTCTTTCGATCACCTGCCTTAAGACATTCCAGGAGAAATGCTAGATTCTCCGCAAACGATCCGAACACTTTCCCATTAACAGCATTCTCCAGATTCATTTGAGCCGTCGCTGACTTCAAGGCCAACCGGTCATCGGTATGGAGTAATCCGTTGAGGTACACAATCAATGTATTTCTGTAAAAGATCTCATCCGGAAGCAAATCTGCCAACACCGATGTTACAAGCTAAAATCAAAAGTTCATGAATATTTAATCTGCACTTCTAGCTTATAGAAACCTTTTACCGTTGTTTTGCCACAGCCTCGCGGTCCCAAGAGTAAGGCACTGTTAGATTCACCATGTTCCGCCGTCCGGAACAGTAAATCACGGATATGCTGCCACTCAGACTCGTACCCGCGGAAGTTAATTACATCAGTTTGCAGACGACTTTTCAGAAACTGTCGCGTTTCGTCAGCTTGATCCACCAAAACAGGCATGACGAATATTTGATTGGTAGTATTTTAATGGAACTACTCTGAACTGAATAAAATTATATTAATATATTGTATAATTTCAGAAAATAAACAGGTGACAACAAACTTTTCAAAAATGCGCCAAATAAAAACGTAAACAAAAGTCGACTTTTGCACCTAAAAGATGTTTCCCGTGTCGACAAAATACACAGTAGCACCAGCTTCAAGGCGTTTAAAATGCAGGGCATGCACGCTAACTGTAAAGATAACATTAATGCGTAATATTTTATTCAATTTGAAGAAAAGTGGCTTATTGTGCGTTTATAGTACGTTCAGACTACAGAGTTGTAACATGTTATAGCGCTATCTTGATGGTGGTTTCTGGGTTGCAATTATTTGACAACCGTTATAACATGTTATAACTCTCCAGTCTGAACAAGGCATTAAACGCTGTCCAGACTGGAGAGTTATAACATGTTATAACGATTGTCAACTAATTGCAACACAGAAACCACCATCAAGATAGCGCTATAACATGTTATAACTCTGTAGTCTGAACGTACTATTACTCTCTTTCTGGACACGGTCGGTTAAAGTATTCGTTAAATAACTCATGAAATGAGTAAAACCGAGTTTACTAATTAATGAGTATTCGAACACGGTGTTTCGTGAAAACCCATTTATAAGTAAAAAAAATACCCATTTTCAAACCATGTATGCAGCTGTCAAAAAATGAGGGAATTTTGAAATCATAAAATTGGTGAAAAAATACCCATTTAAAGAATCAGTTCACGGTTTAATAATGGGTATATTTTTACCCACTAATGGGTGAAAAAACACTTCGAAATTTCATCGTCTCATTTCCGTCACCGATTCATTGGGAATGCAAAAAGTTATTGTCCGCAGCATATTTAGCGAAAATAGACGATCTCTGGAAAATGTTAGAATCCAAAACGTTAGAGAGGCTTACGGATAAGTCAATACAAATTGTCCAACACGGTGTTTCGCGAAAACCCATTAATGGGTATAAAAACACCTATTTCCGCTTAAAGTGCTCCTCCTCATTTAATGGGTAAACTATGGTTTACTCATTAATGGGTAAATGGAGGATCTGTCAATAAATGGGTGTTTTTTACCCATTTTCTTAAATTGTGTTTTTCGTAAAATGGGTAAAAAATACCCATTTCTTCAAATGGAGGATGCTGGTGCTGGGTTATTTAACCTCGTTGATATAAAAAACTTAATAATATTTACATTGAAAATAAATGCAGGTGTAGCGAAAAAAAAATTATTACACGAGATATTATAATACCATATTGGATAAAACTGTATAGACTTATCCTTAAGTCTCTCCAATGTTTCGGAATCTAACCTTTTCCGGAGATGGTCCATTTTTGCTAAAAAAAAAGCGGACAGAAACTGTTTGCATTCCCAATGGTCGGTGACGGAATGAGACGATAAAATTTCCAAGTGTTTTTTCACTCATTAGTGGGTAAAAATATACCCATTATGCAATCGTGAACTGATTCTTTAAATGGGTATTTTTTCACCCATAAATGGGTTTTCACGAAACACCGTGAAAATGGAATTCTAATATTTTGTGTAATAAAATTTGAGCGGAACACCTGCATTTATTTTCAATGTATTAGAAAGTTTTTTATATGAACGAGGACAAATAACCAAGCGCTTACATGGGTATTTTTTCACCCATTTTACGGTAAACACAAATTAAGAAAATGGGTGAAAAAACACCCATTTATTGACAGACCACCCATTTACCCATTGATGAGTAAACCATAGTTTACCCATTAAATGAGGAGGGGCACTTTTAGCGGAAATGAGTATTTTTATACCCTTAGTGGGTTTTCGTGAAACACCGTAAAGAATACGTCATAAAATGGGTATTCTTTAATCATCTAATTTTTTCTGTTAATGATTAAAAAGAACCGGTTGTAATGATTATTTAGCCTGCAATCTAATCTTATTTGGTAAATCAGACACATTTTTATAGCGATCCAGCTATATTCATCGCGTTCGATGCCATCAACCAAGCCTAGCGGGTCAGCGAAAAACAGTTCATTTTGTCCTTAAACTTATACCATAGAGGTAACTCTAATAGTACGTTCAGACTACAGAGTTATAACATGTTATAGCGCTATCTTGATGGTCGTTTCTGTGTTGCAATTATTTGACAACCGTTATAACATGTTATAACTCTCCAGTCTGGACAGCGTTTAAGACTACCCGCATAAACGTGAACCATAAATTGACTTTACCTAAAATGGTTAAAAATTGTTTATAATCCCTGCCAAACTTTAACTGAAATGGTTATGGAACTTTACATGAACGTTTAATGATAAAGTTTCAACCTTATGTATTATGGTTTTTTGGAACTGGACCTTACAAATAATGGGTTGTTAAGAACCATTACCGTTCCAAATTCTTGTTTTCTCCATACATTTTCGGAAAGAGAACTATATTAGAACCTTTTAACTTATGGTTTGAGAACATTGAGCAAACGATTAACGTACCCTATTCTAGTTGAAATTCTATTACTACACTATGTTTGTTTTGATTCGCTATGAAAGTTTGACAGATAACATCAGGGGTGTGTGGATTCATGCAGAACATACAGGGGTGAGTGAAATAGCTTGGGACTCCTTGGGACCGTTGTTCTGGTACTGAGTGAGCCAAAAATAATAATGATTTTCTTCGGGACCCAGTGGTCTTAGAGTTACCTCTATGATAATACCCCGTTCACATTACAGCCTATATCACGTAATATAGGCTGTCTTGCAATGAGCACTCATACATAGGATTTCCAGTGAAAACTAGATGTATGCGTGCTCATTGCAAGACAGCGTATATCATGTGATATACGCTGTAATGTGAACGGGGTATAAGAATCAAGTCCGGCACACAATGGATAAGTTTTCGGGTTTTTTGACAGTTAGCCCACGCATTATCTGTCAAAAAACTCGAAATCTTATACATTGTGCGCCCGCCTTCAGACATAATTGATCCGGTTGTGATTACACGTAGAGAAATGACTTTTAATTTCAAAAATAAATCGCATTGAATTCGAGATTGAATTCAACAAAAAATATTGTAGACTCAAGGCTGACACAGCAAAAACAAAATGTAATATCGATCAATGTAATTCAAGCTGATGTATGAAATAATGATGTAATAGCAAAAAGCAGATATAATATTACATGGATGTAATTTTATTCGCAAAATCGATGAACATCCTATACAACGTTATATTTATTACACAACCGATGGATTAACCTGGTTGCAGCAGTTTGGATATAATATTCAACACTTTTTTTCTGTGTATGCAGATTTTTTCTTTGAATCAAAAATAAATTTGATAAGATTAAAAAAAAAACTGTTTGTTGTTTTAGAATCATCTCTCCATGTGACTGTAAGTAAATTCAACAGTAATTTTCTTTGATTCTGTCATGACGTTTCTGTAATCAAAACTAATGTATTTTGTTCCAACCACGCACTTTTTTTTTAACAAAAAAATATGCTTTTTGTTTCAAAGAAAATATTTTGTTGATTCTTAAAAAAATAACATTTGATGTAGATAATCTGATATCTGATTTATTTTCCATAATAATTGTTTCTTTTAATTATAGATGAAATCAAACAATAAAAATATTTTTTTGTAAGTCAAACAATATTTATTCTACTTACAAAATAACAGTATCTAAATAAAAAAAAAATCATTTACTTTGTGTAAATTAATCGTTTTTATTTCAATATTTTGATTGTTATTTATAATTTTTCTCTCAGTTGTTTTGTAGACCTCAAATGACTACAAATGGCCGTTGAATCAATTTTCAAGATGTTGACTGTGTATCGATTCGCTGATTTAATTAGAATTATTTAAAGGGCAAAAATGTATTAAATTCTTGATTAAATTAGAATTTTCCTACCTATGAAAGCACCGACTACTTCTTCGCTCAAACCAAATGATTTCAATAATTTTAATAATTCCAAATCTTCTGCACCGAGTGTTTCTACCTCCAGCTCTTCAATCACTTCTTCCTCTGACGAATCCATTTTTTCTGTTAGCATCATGTAATACAATGGTGGTTCACACATAGAAAAAAAATCATATCATTCCCAAAAGATTTTTTTTATCTAATAAAAACTTTGTAGAATGAACGCAGCTGTACATTGGAAACAAAGATTTTTTTTTTCTTAGATTCAACAAAAAACCGAGCAAAAAACATGAGTTTAAATTAAAAAAAAATTTAGGGGAGATGGCTCTTAGCCTATGGATCTAAGATTGGGCCCATCGCTAAAAATTAGCTATTTATCAATTTTATCTAGATGAACGCATCATTGGGACGGTACTTATGGATATTGTTGGTTGCTATTGAAAATTTAGTCGATTGCTGAATTTATTTATGTATGGGCCCAAATTAGGGGCATTGGGGCCGACATTACATCCATTTCCCCTATTTGTTTATAATACGCTTTGTTTCTTTGCGTCTAGTTACGTCAAATATGCCAGAGCTTTTCTCAGAAGAATTAATTTTGACTAGATGAATGAGATGAATCCTAAGATTTCTGTGTACTGGCAAATTTATCCATATTCTGAGTAATGTGCTACCGGTCGATTTAACCGAGGATTTAACAAACTCATTGTTGCACCCCTCGTTATAAAAAGTCGACTGACGTTAAACGTCAAGTTGACGGCGAAAGAGAAACTGTCACGCACACTTCTAAAAATCAAATTTGGCTGCCCAAAAAAGTTACAACTTTACTGCCTACGTGTTGTGAATGAAACTTGTTGGATTTTAGTAGTTTATCAATCGGTAGCAAAATTCATTGAAGAAACTACTGTTAGCAGTCAACATCATCGGAAAAGGTAATACCAACCTGTAGTTCGCATAGGAAAGACATTCAATTTTGAAGCTCATCTTCCGCTTTTACAGTTGTAATCCAGTCATCAAACAAGACCGAAGCTAATTACATTTTGTCGGGGCCAGGCCAGACACCGAATTGATAAAAAATGGTCGAATTAAGCTCCAGCACGGATCCATTCCAACACGGTTTCCCGAACATAGTATTCATCCTTCCGGCCATCGTAGTGGTGGGTCTGGCCGGTAAGTAACAATTTGACAATAATTACGGCATGCAAACTATGTAGTACACAATATAATTGCAACGTGGAACTAGGCTTCCATATGGGCACCAGCACTTGCGTACTACTGATACTGATAACTGCTCTGACATCGCTTACCGCAGTAAATCCTCCTGGCCAGTGTCAGATATGTTGGCATTGTAAGTGCTTATTTTTGGCTGAGCCCTTATCTCAGTATGGTCATTGGTCACAATCGCTACAATAGCAGATCCATTGATTGCATAAAATACCAAAGCACCTGTTCATAGATTTAAAACCGAACATGATTTTGAATGAAACTGTTTTGAACATAATGCATTGTTTCATTTCAGTGGCATTACCAAAATTACTTAGTGATTAACCATTTCTACTTATTGTATATACTATTATCTTAACGCATATAATATGTATTTCAAGTCCTTAATATACCATAGCAATCATCATTCAATTATATTCAAAAGTGTTCGCTTATGATCTTACTAGCAATTTTAACGGCAAAGCGGTGTAATAAGGTAATTCAAAACGTAAGAATTTATAGTATCCATTCTACATCTTACTATCTTAATAACTAAACTATTTCTCCATAAGCAATTGAGCATTTTTAAGTAGCTTAATTGTTTCCAAAATATGTATAGTACTTTTCAATCTCATAAGTAACTACTCTGATTTTATAACCTGGTAGGTACATAAGCCTGTTTTGCTCCTTGCAAAATTGTATTATGTTCAACGGCCATGGGATTGATAACAATCCCGTATAGGTGCGCTTCTTATCACTCCAATGCTTTGTCTATTGCCGGTTGTTCGATTTCTTCAGTATGTATTTTGGATCAGATCACTGCAGTCGTGCTTGTTCAGTCTTTGCGAGTAGGGAATTGGCAGTTCAGGAGACGTGGTCCTCCAACGTGTACAAAGTGATAACAGTGTCTAGGCCAACGAGGCAAGTTGCATAGAATGGAAAACGTCATTGAGGAAGTAATTTCGGAAACGGCCGGCGCCGAAATGGGGCAGGACTTGCCTAAAATGCCATCGTTCGGTGGCGGTGCAGGCAACTTCAAGATGCCAAGCATGGAAGAGTTCATCAAGATGCTAGAACACATGGATAGTCTGTCCGATGAAGAGAAGGAACAGCTGAAGCTTGATGTGATGAAGAATTCTATGGCCGATCGCAAGGTCGTGACGGGTCTATCGGACTACATGGTGTTTTTGGTCATGGTACTGCTGATTGCATCGGTGTTTGGTAAGAATCCTTTTAAAGTTTGAACTTGTTGAAACCGGGTCCTTCCCATTGCTGTTAATATTGGCTTGAATTTATGCGCCGATTCAAAAAAGCATGGTACATTTTTCTGTTTCATTTGTATGGGAGCCGGGGGGGGCTTACAGAGGCGGAAGGGGTCTCGAACCATCATAAGAACCTTTCCCGGCCCCAAAAACCCCTGCATACAAATTTTCACGCAAATCGGTTCACTAGTTTCCGAGTCTATAAGGGTCAGACAGACAGACAGAAATTAATTTTTATATATACACAGAAGATATGCTGAAGACGGCGAGATTGATTATATCTACATAATAGTATTCTTCTTCTCTGGCTATTGCGTTTTAACTGGAACTTTGCGCTTGTTATTAACATAATTGAGTGTCCGTGGATGTCCTCAAGGAGAAGTCTTGTCACCACTTTGTAGGTCTTGTTCATGGTATGCTCTTGAAGAAACTCAATAGCATCGATTGGCCTAGGCGCCTCGGACAACTAAAGGTAAAAGAGCACCCCCACTTGACACCCTTATATTTTGAATGGCAAAGGTGGAGTGGGGGGGGGGGGGAGACACGCTGTAGATTACTCTTAGACTAATAAAAGTCGCGAGTACGAGTATCCATGTAAAGCGCCCTAAAGGCCGTAAAACAGCTCAACTGACGACGGTGCCAATTTTGAAGTTGCTTGCCACCGCTGCTCCACACGCTAGTGCTGATTTAGAAGATTATAATGTAGGGGAAAGTGAGGCAATACCCGAGCAAAGTCGGTTAACAAAATGAAAGCAAATCGATATTAAAGTTTGCAGTTCCTATCATAATGAAAACTAATTTTGTATTCAATTGCCGTGACAGAAGTCTGATATCATATTGTGCTTTTATTATGCAGTCAAAACTTTTTAAATGAAAGCAACTTAACGTGAAGTTTTGCTGTTAACATCTTGTTTAAAATTTAATTTAAGTTTATCTGTCGTTGAACTAACGATTATTGTTTATTTGTTTTATTTACACATTTTAGGTCATTTATGACTTGGTCGGGGTTAGATTTGAGCTCAACTCTTTCAGCGTGAGAAGCATGGATACTAACCATTTACGCCACGCCCGTATTTAGTTAAACATTATGAATGCAAAATCAGTAATCAAATTGATTTCATTGAAAGCAAGATTAGTTTTCCGTTTGATTCAACAGTGTAAAATTTTGCTCTCATTTTTGCTGTGTTAACCGTTAAGTCAACCAAAATGAGATCAACTGGAGTATTCAAAAAAAGTTACATCATAACAGCAAATTTTGATTTCAATTTGATCTCCAACTTTGCTCGGGTATAGCTTACCTGCTTAAAGCGAACTTATTGGACATATTTTACAAAAAAATAAAATAATTTTCTCTACAGCAAATATTTGAAACATTTTAGACTAGCTCAAAATGTCAAAACTGTTATAAGATTTCTGAATTAGATAATAACGTCTATCGGTAGTTTCTTATAACTTATCGTTGATCTTCCTTCAGCAGCTTTATAAATGGTCATTATATGACACGATGTTTTTTCTAAACATGAACAATTTTCTTTACAAAATATTGCTAATATGGTCAATATGAGCACCACTGACATTTCAACGTAAATTCTTTAATTTTGCATTATTCCTTTCATAAATTTGACTGTATCATATGAAATCACGTTTTGAAACAGCTGCTTTGGTAAAAAATCAGTCATTCACAAGACTGAAAAATATAGCCTTAATTTATTCTACAGAAGATTATTGTTTTTAGTAAAATCTTTTTATGCTAAACTGTTCATTGTTGACCCTTCATAAAGCCTCAAGATAACATAATATTCTTACCCGTTGTTTACAAAGTTGCTCATACCACCCCGTCAGAGTGCTCATTTTTCCCCAACGGTTTAACTTCGGTTACAAAACGAACATTTTTTTTTAAATCTATTTGCATAAGATTCAAAAGATTACTTTTAATATTCAATTTGTATTCATGATGATTGTACTCGGGTAAATAACTAACTATCCTTAATTAGGCACTGTTCAACTTATGGTGCTTGCATGGAAAGCCTCAAAAGCCAGCAGATCATAAAACTTGGGAGAATGCTGAAACACCTTAAGTATAAGACATAGGCATGCAATGTGAAAAGTGTTTGTTTTTCCAACTTACCCCCGAAAATGGGGTAAGTGGGATCACATGGTTTGATGACTTGTCATGAGTTGAATTAACATTTTAATGATTTTGACATCACGTAGGGTAGATAACGGCTTCGGCAATAACCTTAAGGGGGCATCCACAAATTATGTAAATGGTGTTCCAGCCACCAGGCTTTTCAGTGGTGTAGAAATCGTTGAAATGTTTACTTTGTTTACTTTTTTTTTTTGAAAGATTCACTGTTTATGGTATCTTACAAACCGAATATGTTCCGGCCAGTTTTCCGAAAAATATTCTATTGTGTTCTTTGAAGGCCCACGCACATTAGATCCGGATCTGACGCGTTGCGGCAAAGTGACAGCTGAATCTATTGTCTAACTGTCAAATTTACGTCAACGCAACGCAAACGGATCTAATGTGGGTGGGCCTTGAGAGACTTGTTCCTTCCATTTGGCACTGGGTTTGTTAAATAGGTTGCTGAGAACCACTTACCCCAAAATGTCGATGCACATTGCACATACACACACACACACACACACACACACACACACACACATACACATACACACACACACACACACACACACACACACACACACACACACACACACACACACACACACACACACACACACACACAAAAGCGACATTATACCCCTATTGTTTTTAAGTCGCAAGTGTCAGGGATGAGCGGAGGCGAACCAGCCCCAGGCTGAAAGACTCCCAATAAAGAAAACCTAACTTAACTTAGTATCAGGGATGACCGGGAATGATACAAATAATGTAACTACCGATAATCGCTCGCAGCTTCAACTCGTCTAAAATCGATACAATGGATCACATCATTCGAGCAGTTTAAAATGAATTTTCCAACCGCTCGAACTTTGTTGTGGAACAATATTTTGATATTTTTTCTCATGGTGACTTGCAAATTCCAATTGAAATTACCCGGTTTATTCCCGCCATTTTGGAAAATTTCCCGGTTGTGCGATAAACCAAATGCGATTGACTCGAAGAGATCACTAGGTTAAATGAGTTATTACTGAGACAGCAGCATTTTTCGTGGATCTTGAATTTGGTTCTGCGTTCGAAATCTTCAAAATTTGTCTGAAATTTCGCTCAAAACTTAAGAAGATTGTATTTGATTGATCCCAAGCATTTCCTTAAAAATTAATACCCCCCCCCCCCCACAGCTGTTTCCAGAATTTTAATAAATTTGAGATTCTCTTTGGGAGTCCCTTGGAAATTTCTTATAACGTCCAGAAATTCTCTGCAAAACACTCCTAAAAGCTCATGAAATTCGTCCTTGGATTATCTTCTAATTTAAATTTTAAAATCCTCTGAAAATTCACATTATCTAGAAATTATTTTCGAGATGCCCTTGAAATTATCCTCGGAATTTGCTTCAAACTCTTCGCAGAATTTCTTTGGAATGGTACCCTCAACATTTATTTTACTTTAGTATTTATCACGAATTCTGCAATCCTTTTCAAAACTCCAAAACTCCCTAGGACATTTTTTTCTTAAGTACTTTGATGTTATCTCAAAACCTCATTCTAAAATCTGCTCATAATTTAATTGGAAAAAAATCTCAAATTCTCTTATGGCGGTAAGTTCCAACTCGGATTGCTTTTAATGCCCTGATTTGAGGATCTTCCAAATGTTTGTTAATGATTTTTTACTCATGTATCCTGCTCGCTTTTGCCTTGACCGAGGCCCAGGTCAGATTCCTGACGACTTACTTTATTTCCTTGTTGAGGCTCTATCGCAATGAGCCCCTGGGTCTGGCTCTGCTGCGATGCTAGTGAATATTGTTCCATGGCAAAGTACGAGTGGACAAAAACATCATTTTAAATCATTCGAGTAGTTTAAAAAAAAATGTTCAATTTATTATTTGGATTTTCTTTTTTATTTCTTTTTGCTTTATTATAGAGACTTTCAGCTTTTTTCTTTAAATCGTTGGTAGCTGGTCGTTCAAAAACTGCTCGACTATGTTATTACTTACTTTTCCTTGTCCGACGTCCCTCAGGATTACACCTGCATCACAGTGTTATGCCAACCAACTCAGTTCGTGGCTTCTTCTTCTTCTTCTTATTCTTCTTCGCATTTCAAGCTTATTGCATATCGCATATTAGCTTATTGCGTGCTCTCAACTTAGTGTTCTAGATGAACTTCCACAGTTATTAATTGAGCGCTTCCGATGCCTGTACCATTTTTGCATTAGTATAATCAGGGTTACTTCCACTCACTTGCTATAAAAAAATGTTTTTCGGAATTATGAAATCATGAAATAGTGTAATGCTAATTAGTACTTGTAAATTACAAGAAGAGGTCATGAAGTATATGTTTGACACATAAAATCTGTCAATATTGCTTTCAGTGCGTCACAATCAGCACAATCACTCTGAGTGAACGCTCACGAATCATAAGATCGCTGATTGTGACGCTCTGAAATTGACAGGTTTTATGAGTCAAACACATACTTTACACCCTATTCTTGTTAATAACTAGTACAACATATTATTATAACATTTAATTATTGCATAATTCCGAAAAATATTTTTTTATAGCATGTGAGTGGAAGCAACCCTGAGTGTAATTGTGTGGCAAGTCCAATCATACTCTATGCCCAGGGAAGTCGGGAAATTTTCCAACCCGAAACATTCCTAGACCGGACCGGGAATCGAACCCAGCCACCTCCAGCATGGTCTTGCTTTGTAGCTGCGCCTTTACCGACTGAGCTAAGGGAGGCCCCGGTTCGTGGCTGCTTGTCTCCAATTTCTTGACCATCCCACACTTCCTAGATCTTGCTCCACTTGGTCTAACCACCTTGCTCGCTGTGCTCCTCTACGTCTTGCACCGGCCGGATTCGAGGCAAACACCATTTTTGCGGGATTGTTGTCCGGCATTCTTATAACGTGTCCCGCCCATCGTACCCATCCAGCTTTCGCGACTTTCTAGATACTGGGTTCGCCATAGAGTTGCGCCAGCCCGTGGTTCATCCTTCTCCTCCATACACCGTTCTCACATACCTCACCAAAGATGGTCCTAAGCACTCGTCATTCGAAAACACCCATTGATTGCAGGTCTTCCTCGAGCATCGTCCACGTCGAGAACTAGCGGTCTTGTACATGGTACATTTAGTTCGGGGTGAAGTTTACCCGACCTCAGGGTCTTGTGAAGTCCGTAGTAAGCACGACTTCCGGCAATTATGCGTCTACGAATTTCTCTGCTGCAGTTGTTATCCGACGTCACCAATGATGCGAAGCAAACAAATTCATGCACCACCTCCGCAGGTCGCCTTCTACGATCCACACAACAAAAATTAAATTTTAATATTTCATCTAAGAGGATGCACTTCAGTTATGTCGCAAATCTCATGTAATTACTACAAATAAACAAATGCAGTAAAAGCAACGTAATGTCAGTCCATGCACTGTATTAATGATAATTTTGTCCTTTTTGGCAAGTAATATTACACCATATTTTCGACACGATTGAAGTTCATCCACATTGATGTGATATTAAAATTAATTATTTGCTGTGCACCTTGCCCGCTGCACGCCTCTTCTTGTTCCTGTTGGGTCGCTTTCTAGAACCATTTTCACTGGGTCGTCGTGCGGCATTCTTACGACGTGCCCAGCCCACCGTAGTCGCCCAATTTTTGCAATGTGGACGATGGATGGTTCTCCCAGCAGCTGGTGCAATTCGTGCTACATTCGCCTCCTCCACGTTCCGTCATCCATTTGCACTCCACCGTAGATGGTACGCAACACCTTCCGTTCGAAAACACCAAGGGCGCGTTGGTCCTCCACGAGCATAGTCCAAGTCTCGTGGCCGTAGCGGACCACCGGTCTAATCAGCGCCTTGTAGACAGTCAACTTCGTGCGGCGGTGAATTTTATTCGACCGGAGCGTCCTCCGGAGTCCAAAGTAGGCACGATTTCCTGCGTCTTTGAATTTCTCTGCTGGTATCATTTTCGGCGGTCACCAGTGAGCCCAAATACACGAACTCATCGACCACCTCGATTTCGTCACCGTCAATCAAAAAACATTGTCTTCCCTAGAACCTCTTCCTTTCATGTATTTTGTCTTTGATGCGCTGATGGCAAGTCCAATTCGCATAGCTTCAGCCTTCAGTTTGATGTACGTTTCCGCCATCATCTCAAAGTTCCGTGCCATAATGTCAATGTCATCGGCGAAGCCAAGGAGCTGGATGAACTTCCTGAATATCGTGCCACTCGTGTCTATCCCAGCTCTTCTGATCACACCTTCTAACGCGATGTTGAACAGCAGACACGAAAGTCCATCACCTTGCCGTAACCCCCTTCGAGATTCAAAGGGACTCGAGAGTGTCCCCGATACTCGAACCACGCACATCACTCGATCCATCGTCGCCTTGACCAATCGCGTCAGTTTATCCGGAAATCCGTCAGTTTATTCGTGCATAATCTGCCATAGCTGATCTCGATCGATTGTGTCGTATGCGGATTTGAATTCGATGAACAAATTATGTGTGGGCACGTTGTATTCGCGGCATTTCTGCAGAACCTGCCGAATCGCGAAAATTTGGTCCGTGTTAGCGCGGGCACCCATGAATCCCGCCTGGTATTGCCCCACGAACTCTCTTGCAAATGGTGACAGGTGGCGGCATACAATTTGGGAGAGTACCTTGTAGGCGGCGCTCAGCAGTGTGATCGCGCGGTAGTTGCAGCAATCCAACCTGTCACCCTTTTTGTAGATTGGGCATACGACACCTTCCATCCACTCCTCCGGTAATATCTCCTCCTCCCAAATCTTGGAAATTACCCAGTGCAGCGCTCTAGCCAGTGCTTCACCACCGTATTTTAATAGCTCACTTGGTAGTTGATCTACATCAGTTGCTTTATTGCTCTTCAGCCGACCGATCTCCTCCTCAACTTCTTGAAGATCAGGGGTCGGTAGTCTGTCGTCTTCTGCGCGTGCTCCAAGGTCTGTTGCCGTGCCACCTACGTTTTCTCCTGCATCACCGTTGAGGTGCTCGTCATAGTACTGCTTCCACCTCTCAATCACTTCACACTCGTCCAAGTCCTTGCACATATCGGCTCGCGGCACGTAGCCTTTGCGCGAACTATTAAGCTTCTCGTAGAACTTCCGTGTGTCGTTTACGCGGTACAGATTTTTCATCGCCTCGCGATCTCGGTCTTCCTGCGCTTGTCTGTACCGCTCCACATTCAATATCGTGCGGTGTTGCAGCATTCTAGCTCGTGCTGCATTCTTCTCCTCTACTAACAGTTTGCATTCGCATTCAAACCAGTCATTTCTTCGGTCCGGGATCGCAGTACCTAGTGCCGCTGCAGCAGTACTACCTATGGCGGAACGGATGTCCCTCCAGTCATCTTCAAGAGAAGCTGCGCCAAGCTGCTCTTCCGTGAGTAGTGCAACTTCCAGCTGCTGCGCGTAGTCCGGGCAACTCCGGCGTCCCGTAGTTGCTCAATGTTGGGTTCGACTTCGACGGATGTTATGCACCGTTTAGAGTTTTGAGCGCATGCATACTGTGTTCCGAATCTATGTTCGCACTGCGGTATTTGCGGACGTTGATAATGTCGGAGAAGAATTTCCCGTCGATCCCCAGATGGCTTTGTGGATATCCTTGCGGGGGAAAAAGATACTTTGA
Source organism: Ochlerotatus camptorhynchus (assembly GCF_037179485.1). Taxonomy (NCBI): domain Eukaryota; kingdom Metazoa; phylum Arthropoda; class Insecta; order Diptera; family Culicidae; genus Ochlerotatus; species Ochlerotatus camptorhynchus. Next base: position 117,157 of record NW_027040795.1, on the reverse strand, counting down.
ACTACCTGTGAATCGCTGTGACATAATTATTCTCGGAACCGCTTCGAAACTTCAAGTGCACAAATATCAGCTTCTACCACACGTGCATCATCGAAATCGTTACTCCACGTTTGCTGCAATGCAGCATACATGAAGTAGCAATTTAAGGTGAAATGAGGCACCGATTTTCGGGATTTGTGTAATTGAAAATTCGAAGTGGAAGTGGTCTCTACAAGGAATCACCTTCCACATTTTGAAAGCAGTTCTGGTTTCCAAATTTGCTACAGGTAATTCATCATCCCAGTACGGTTGGGAAACCTTCGTTGTGTTATACCCCTTTCACATTACAACCTATATCACGTAATATACATAGGCTGTCTTGCAATGAGCACTCATACATAGGATTTCCAGTGAAAACTAGATGTATGAGTGCTCATTGCAAGACAGCGTATATCACGTGATATACGCTGTAATGTGAACGGGGTATTAGACTGTTTATTTCGGTTTGTAACAGAATAAATCAGGGTATTCCATATAAGCTCTGCAGTTAAATTACTTCTGAGTAAATTAAGCCATTTTTAGTTTTCAGTCCCTCTAATAATGTGTATTAACTTCTTAATTAGTATATATTCCAAAAATTAGTTACTTGATAAAATGATCTAAAATCGATCGATAACTCATGCGTTTTTACTAGAAATACAGTAGTTTTAAGAATATCTTTAAACAGTCATTTTATTCCTGTACTTTTCATCAGCTTGTATTATATACTTCCTGAAATGCTGAACTTCGGTTATCCCCGTTTTTAAAGGTTTAAACACTGTTGAATCATGGAATAATAATAATAATACCAAAACGTTAGTAGATATCAAACATTGTCCCATTAGTCTATACAAGCCCGTAGAATGTGCCTATAGCATTTGGTGTTATCTACAACTTTCTAGTAATATACTATGTATAAAGTATACCCAGGGTCGCGAAATAATCCGATAAAGTCTCAACTTTTCTTTCTATTACCGTTACCGTTACCGTTATCTACCGTCAATACCACAACCATTGGAAAACAGCCCTTTTCTTCGTTCTTCGCCATATCTGCCGACTGTTATAATCTGATACCTACGACCTTATCTTGACAATCCTTATCATCAAGCTGTCCACGTAGGCAGTTGTACACGCAAACTCCCATAAGATCTGATCAAAATAGGTATACACTACAAACCGATTTGCTCAAGTGTAAAGCCATCAATCCGCACATGCAGCATACACATTGGCAACCGGCTGATGCACGCAACCGAACACGTCACCTCCAAGGTACGAATCGCGCTCCCTGTAGCTCCCAGGGCGATTGATTCGTCAAAGATGCTTTCAGTATCAAATTTGATATCGCCGGGTTTAGCAGTTGGGTAGAGTTTGTTCAGCTGTTAACAGATGACGACGACGACGACGACACGCACGCTAATTGAGGAGATTCCGAAAAGACATTGTTTTTTATAAAGCCGCCGTTTGTGAAAATTCCCACCACGGCAGAGGCGGCGCGCGCGACCGTTGAGGCATTTTATAGCAAGTTTAAATAAATTCCATCCAGTCGCTCAGAAGCGTGCGCCAAGTGTAGTGAAAATTAGCACCTTTTTATGTATTAGCACATTTTTAATTCCAAGATGAACTTCGACGGAGAGGAAAATCCTTTCACACAGGCTCTGCAGTCCGATGCATTGAATGAGATGCTCAATGATAAATCAAAGCAAGATATGGCGGAAAAGTTGGCAGATAATTTGAAAAAGCTGTCCGAAATGTTCACTAAGCTTTCGGATCAGGAAAAGCAGCAGTTCGCCAAGGAGTTCAAAGGGAAATTTCTTAATCAATTGAAAGGATTGTCTGAAATGATGAAACAGCAGAAACTAACGCAGGAAAATGCCGCTGATCAAAAATCAATTCCCATTTTTGGAGCTGCTGGAATTTTTCAAGATGAAATTAATTTTTATTTGATGATAGCTTTTGGGATGCTCATTCTATTGTTTGTTGGTCAGTTTGAATTGATTTTATCGTGCAGAAATCTATCTAGAACAGAATAGCTTATACTAATACTTATTGTTTTCTCTTTATTCCAGTATTTTTCGGTTATAAACTGTATCTGTCGCTAACCGAAAAGGAGCGCAAGCGGGAAGAGAAACTGAAGGCCAAGCAGGTCAAAAAGAAGAAATGAGACGGGTTCCAACGCGGTAGTGCCGTCAGCGGAGGTAGAACGGCTCGCCACCATCAACACAAAAACATTCCACAAATGAAAGACTAATAGCCGCTATGTTGGTAAATGTTTTACATGTTTTACGCCAACCCCCTCCCTTCTACTAAGCGCAATCAAGTGAGACTTTTTAGAAATACTTTAACTGATAACTATATAATTAACGCACCTTTTTTGCCGTCTGCAATGTATTCTAAGTAAGATCGAAAATGAAAATTCCTTAAAAGGCGTCTCTTGAGTGTGTAGAAAATTTTCAGATTTTTTTTCATTTGTCTGTTAAGTTTGATCATGTTTATTGCGTTCGGTTAAGGCGTCTTGTGTCAAAAAACTTACGAAAAATATATATGAAAACATCGTTACACCAGATTAGATGTGAGTTTCAACATATACTTTGCTGCCACTATTCGCATAACAGTAAAAATAGGAATTCCAAGGGACATGGGACGGTTATGCGAAAAGCGGCAGTATTGTTGCATGCATGTTAAAATCAAAATACATAGTATATCAGACAGATATGGGTTTTCAATAGATGATATTATTTTGCAATGGAAATATGTTTTCCATCGGTAAAAGGTTGAAATAAAGATTAATAAACCGTAAAAACTTATAAAATAAACATTTTATTTCCGTAAATCCGAAATTCTTTTTTTTTTTGTCATTAGACCGATTCAATATCTTAAGGACACGAACGAAAATATTGTCAATCCTCGAAAGTATTCACGCTATTCTCAGGCTACCCCAGTGACTGGGTAGATTGCATATGCAAGAATGACATATGGAGTTGTCAAAATCTGAGTAAACCAGTTTTGTCTAGATTAGTAGAATCTACCCAAATTCTGGGTAATTGCATCTCATAAAAAAATCATAAAGTGAAAATGGCGCGGCGTTGAAGGTCGACTTTTGCATAGAAAAAGCGTGAAAATTTCATCAGGAGCTCCAGGCCCCAGTAATGGAATGCTGGCAGAAGAAATACTTGGGGCACTTGTTCAGTGGACACAAATAATTAATGATTTAATTTTTAAGTTAAAACAGCCATCCATTTAAAACATTATAATTTTTAAGGATCTCAAACATCACACGAGGAACCACACATCGTGTGTGAAACACCTACCTATATTCAAATCTAGATCGCACAGCATTGTATTTGACAAGGTGGTGCTCCAAATGTATCATGACGTTTTCTCAATTTTGATTTACAAAACTCAAACAAACAGTTCCCGAAAGTGTGTAAACGACGTTTGTTCGGTTTTGAAAGAGGCTATTGAAGCCGAGATTCAAGCTGAAGGATCTTAAAATCGAGCTTAAACTCGTTGAAAATTCTGTTGTTATTTTAAAATTTAAATTTAAATGTCATTCTGATATACTCGTAAATTGCTTCTTTCATTCTCTTTGTCTGGTTAAAGACATTATTTGCACAAGTATTTTAAAGGTTTTCATCGGTTCGACATAATCCTTCTATCAAAATGGGTAAAGTCTACCCAGATAACAAATGTCAACATCTGGGTAAACTTATCCCAGATTTCTTCGCAAGCTCGTTTACCCAAATTTGGGTAAATACTGGTCTACCCAAATTTGGGTAGGTTCAGTTTTGACCGAACTGGGTTGAGTTCACCAATTTTTGGGTAGTTTCATATTGTTTTTTTTTTTCCTTTGTTCGGGACCTAACACTACTGTGACCAGTAAATTGATCTATTGTAGTATATCCCGTGTCCTTAGTTTAGTGCATGTCGTATTACCATAGAGGTAACTCTAAGACCACTGGGTCCCGAAGAAAATCATTATTATTTTTGGCTCACTCAGTACCAGAACAACGGTCCCAAGCATTCCCAAGCTATTTCACTCACCCCTGCATGTTCTGCATGAATCCACACACCCCTGATGTTATCTGTCAAACTTTCATAGCGAATCAAAACAAACATAGTGTAGTAATAGAATTTCAACTAAAGGGTGATAAAAAAATTTGGTCAAGGGAAAACGCGTGTAAATCGGTGAAATCGTTTATTTAAAAAATCAAATTAAATTTCTTTTTCAAGTTCAATTAGTATAAAATTCAGGAAAAATATTCAGTTAGGCTTCCGCTTTTCCAAATCCGAATTGCCGGGCCTTACGCTTGACCCCTGCCATCAGATTTTGTACAGCCACCTTGTCCACCTTCTTCGCTGCAGAAAGCCAGTTTGCCTTGAACTGCTGCTCGCCCTTAGCAGTTTTTTTTGGTCTTCTTTAGGTTCCGCTTGACAATAGCCCAGTATTTCTCAATTGGGCGGAGCTCTGGCGTGTTGGGAGGGTTCTTGTCCTTGGGAACCACCTGCACGTTGTTGGCGGCGTACCACTCCATGGCCTTTTTACCGTAATGGCAAGATGCCAAATCCGGCCAAAACAGTACGGAACAACCGTGTTTCTTCAGGAAAGGCAGCAGACGTTTATTCAAACACTCTTTCACGTAAATTTCTTGGTTGACAGTCCCGGAAGCTATGAAAATGCTGCTTTTCAAGCCACAGGTACAGATGGCTTGCCAAACCAGATATTTCTTTGCGAACTTTGACAGTTTCATGTGCTTGAAAACATCTGCTACCTTTCCCCTTCCTTTTGCCGTATAAAACTCCTGTCCCGGAAGCTGCTTGTAGTCGGCTTTGACGTAGGTTTCGTCGTCCATTACCACGCAGTCAAACTTCATCAGCATCGTCGTGTACAGCCTCCGGGATCGCGCTTTGGCCGTCGTATTTTGTTTATCATCGCGATTTGGAGTCACTACCTTCTTGTAAGTCGATAGTCCGGCTCGTTTTTTGGCTCGATGCACGGTTGTAGACTATACACCCAGCTTATTTGCGGCATCTCGGAGAGAGAGGTTAGGGTTTCGCTTGAAACTACCGGCAACTCTCTTTGTCGTCTCAGCGGCTTCCGGTTTTCGATTTCCCCCCGATCCAGACTTCCTGGCTGTCGACAAACGTTCCCCAAACACTTTAATTACATTTGTAACGGTTGATTTGGCAACTTTTAGCGATTTTGCCAACTTTGCGTGCGAGTAGCTCGGATTTTCGCGATGCGCGAGCAAAATTTTGATACGCTGCTCTTCTTGCTTGGACGGCATTTTGACAACTGAAGAGTGAATTCCAAAATCAAAATAGGAGCAACATTCTACACACACACACCTTCAAAATGAGGGGTGTTCAGGTTTTTTAAATGCAAAATTGAAAGAAATACGTCAAGTTTATATTGACCAAATTTTGACCGTATCACCCTTTAGAATAGGGTACGTTAATCGTTTGCTTGGGACCAATAGGCTACTAAAGTGGTGAGCCAATTTAAAATCGTTAGTTTCGTATTGATTGTTGGTATCACTTCTGTAATGCCAAAATAAACCAGTGACCAGAAGTGACGCTCGACTCGACTTACATAATAGGGCCCTACACTGAGGCAAATAAACTTAAGAATTTCTTTAGGCTCGACTTAAGACCGACACATATGAATTTCATAAGCGTGGCTTATAAATAATTTTTGTTTAACATGAGGTAGCTCTTATACGCGTTCAACGATTTCAAATTCCCAAGCGTTGAAAGACGAGTAGTCAATACACGGCCCACGTAATCTCAACGCCCATGGTTCGGTTCCAGTCTGCTCCGTTTTATTTATTTTTTTGTCCACATTATTTTCATAAGGCAAATCAATGAAATTCATACTGTGTTCTTGTGACTAAAATTCATAAATGGTTCTTACACACAAAAAACAAAAATTGTTTCTTTAAAAATTTTAACATTTCAAATTAAAAGTTTCTCGAATTTGGTAGTTTTAACTATGAATATTTTCAAAATGAATTGTTTTTCTTTGGTTTGAAAGTTTTTCTTTCATTATCGACATGTAATTTTAAAAGTTCATACTTTTAAAATAAAAATTGTACAACTGTCAAAATCACCTCTTGAAAAGCTCATTGTCATGGTCCAAAAATCCAATAGGGCATATAGTATGAGACACAAGAATCCAACCGCAGAAAATCAATCGTGCATCGTGCAGTTCCGGGAACCGATTCCGGTAATGGAGGCAATGAGAAAGAGTAAAGTTTTCGCAGAAGGTAAGATTGCAACTACTGTCTAGATAATCTGAGGGTGGTTTTGAAAAACAAGATGATTATTTTCCAGATCGCCAGCATATTGGGACGTTAGAGCACACTACAGAGATGCTTCCGGTGGCTATCAATAGCGTTTGCAATATATCGCTGGAGGGATTACAGATTCCGTTCTTTTCTATAGGACACTGGTTAGATTTAGTCGCACCAGGTTTTGCTGCTTATCGCCGGCCAGCTGTGAAAACAATATGCACTTTCGTTCGACCAACTCCACTGCATGTTGGAGCCCCGCGTCTGGGAGAAAACCTTCACTAAAGCCATCCGCCAAAGACAACATCCCTGATATCAACATCCTGATGTGAATGAAAAATAGACATATGAATATTTACAAAATATTAAATAAATAAATATAAATATTGGTTATTTCCCTTTTACATAAAAGCAATTAAATTAAAAATAATTCGTATTTGAGGTGAAAACTTATACTAATGCGATGAAATAGCCTTCTTTTGAAGCAACACTTTTCCAACATCAATCTAAAAGTATTTGGTTTTTAGTTTGACAGTTCTACAATATGATTTGAAAGTTAAAACTTTTAAAATTAATAATATGCTAAACTTTTGTTTTGACAGTTGGTTGACTTTCATTTTGAAAGTTAGCTACTTTCTAATAAAAAGGACACATGCAAACTTTTAATTCTATCAACGGTTCTTTTAATTTTATCAATGATTATTTGTTGTGTGTACGGAATCCTTACGTTCTTTTACCTCAGTGTATGTATTAAAAAGTGTAACACGATCACATTCAGTAGGAAACGTCAGATTAACTTCAACTACAGTCTATCAATATCTGGTCAAACTCTTGAACGTTTGGATCAGGTTAGGGATCTCGGTGTAATATTGGACCGTGAACTTATTTTCCGACCGCATTACAAACAAGTTATATCAAAACCAAACAAGCAGTTCGGTTTCATCGTTAACCCTTTCCTTCTCGGAAGGGTTTTCGTTGTTTTGACATGCAAAAATGTGTTTTTGAAAAAAGAGCTAGAACAAAAGATATTCCACACTGAAACAATCTGGTAGGGGAAATGGATGTAATGTCGGCCTAAATGCCCCTAATTTGGGCCCATACATAAATCCAGCAATCGACTAAATTTTCAATAGCGACCAAAAATATCCATTAGTACCGTCCCAATGACGCGTTCATCTAGATAAAATTGATTAATAGCAGATTTTTAGCCATGGGCCTAATCTTAGATCCATAGGCCAACATTAGAGCCATTTCCCCTATGTACGGTTTATTGAATCCATCACATAATAAAGGGTGGAACGGACAAAAATTGGTTAATCACGATTATGTTATTGTACACGGTAAGAAAAAAAGTACCCAACGGCCAGTTCACTTTTACCTACTTTTGACTAGTTTGTCTCCTTTTCTCCTACTAATGTTGTCAAAAAAGGACGAGCAAAAACACCAAACAGGGATAGTAAAGTGTGGGAACCCAACGTTGAGTATAATCATATTTACCTACTGTTGGGTACAACTAACTTACTTTTGGTTAATTTGGAAAATTCCATACGAACTGCACACAAGTAAATGAAAATTACTTTGACCTGCTTTACCTTCTTTTGGGTTCCTGCACTATAGTGCTGAGATAAGTGAAAAGAACTTAATTATGGTACTTTTTTCTAACCGTGTATAAATGATCAAACTACAGACAAACAGACATAAAACATTGAATATTTTTTCAAAATAAAACATCGTAGCTAAAACACTACCGCCATCTGAGTATACTGTGATGGGCAGTATGCTGAACAGATGGTCGTATTGTGTAAACGATGTTGCCTACTGTCAAACGTATATGATTGATATTAGGTTTTGCACCGTCGGGGTTAACCTCAATCTGATGACAGTTCAGTGGTACTGTTTACGTGGACTTAGTCGACTGTTTCTTGGGTGGATTTTCTCGATAATTTTTCAGGCTGCAGTGAGATGTTAACAGCATTTCTGTAATGTTCACGAGCAACATCCTTGCAACGCGCTGTTCCTCGACAATTTTCAAGTTAAAATTCAAAAAATTAAGAAATTTTTTTTCTAAAAAAACGACTAAGTGCTTGTAAACAGTACCACTGAACTGTCAAAAAGGTTCAGCCGATTAACACTGAGTTCATTTATGACGTCACGCTGCAGTACCTAATTAGGTTTTGCACCGTCGGGGTTAACCTCAATCTAATGACAGTTTAGTGGTACTGTTTACGTGGACTTAGCCGATTTTTTCTTGGGTGGATTTTCTCGATAATTTTTCAGACTGCAGTGAGATGTAAACCACATTTCTGCAATGTTCACGAGCAACATCCTTGCAATGCGCTGTTCCTCGACAATTTTCAAGTTAAAATTCGTAAATTTTAGATTTTTTTTTTCTAAAAAACGACTAAGTGCTTGTAAACAGTACCATTGAACTGTCAAAAAGGTTCAGCCGATTAACACTGAGTTCATTCGTGACGTCACGGTGCAGAACCTAATTGGGTTGCCAGCCTCCTGGTGTAAACTACGGTGAACTGCAGATGGATGACGGAATGTGGAGGATGCGAATGAACCGCGAATTGCACCTGCTGCTAGGAGAACCACCTGTCATCCGATGCGCAAAAATAACGACACGACGTTAGAATGTCAGACGACAACCCCTGAAAATGGTTCTCGAAAACGGCCGGAAAGGCACGCAACGAGCAAGGTTGACCGACCACGTGGAAGGCAACCTGCGGAAACTCCACTCTAATAGAAAAGTGCTTATACCGACGTGTACGAGATATCATACAGGTTGTTTGTAGAATAATGTTACCATTCATGTTATGCATATTTAATTTTTTTCGCTGAGCTTACAACAGCCGAGTAGTTCTGCAATTTATTTTGCTGAGATTCAGTAAAACAATTATTGCCGAGACTCAGCTAACAAATCAGGCGTAACATTTGATAACGGCACAAAAACTGTTGTAAACAAAAGTTGTAAGGCCCTTTACACGCGAACCGAAGTACGCCCACGCAAACCAATACAATTATCGGAAAGGGGAAAATTTCCCCCATCCGATGATGTTGTCGGTTTACGTGGGCGTTCTTCGGTTCGCTTGTAATGGCCGTTATCAAACGTTTCGCCTGAAATATAATTTTGCTAAGATATCAGCTAACAAACAGATATTTTGCAGATATATCAGCAAAAGTAAATGCCGAGGTAATCGGCTGTTGGATACCGTAATATTTGATAAAGAGAAACCAATCGTTTAGATATTGTCAGAAGTCTAACACTGCTTCTTGATGCCAAACTTCGCCTACGGATTCTAAACTCGGCCTAACGCATTGAAACGCCAATGAATTCACTTCGGCCTATCGGATGAAGATAAAAATTGATTCGGTCGGAGCGCTTCTCTTGTTTTTGGGAATAATGGGTGCAAACATTCATATCACGCGTTCTCATTGACTTCGTTCGGAAGCTTATTAACTAAAGTATCGTACCAAACGCATAACTGACTTGTTAACTCTGGAATCATGGATTTATTTGAAGTTTTCTGATCGATAGGCCCAAAATGGGCGATTAGGCCGAAGTAGTTCTCTACCCTACTACCAGACTGAAAAAACTAACCAGACTGTCCATATCAACTTTAATTTTTGAAATGTTTGTGGCGTCTTCTTGGGCAATCATTTGAAGCGCTGCTTCTAACAAATTTGATTCTGGCTGATATTTGAAGCACATACAAAAAAAAACGTTAATTGTATAAGTAAAAGCACAGACAAACAGACATAGCGCTCGCAAGTTGTTCATCGAACAAGCATTTAACGTCCAATTTAAAAGTATCGTAGTTGGTAGTATCGCTACCTGTGGCGCGCATAGTCAGTTCCCTTGCGTTTGACGTTTACACACTAACGCCATCTATTCAGCGTACTACCCACCACAGTGTACTCAACAGATAGCGATAATGTTTTAGTGACTATGTTTTACAGTGAGAAATATTCAATGTGTTATGTCTGTTTGTCTGTGGTAAAAGTATTGAACTTTCAATTTAAAAGTATTCAAAAATGAGTTAAGGTCCAAACGTAATGTGGGCGGAAACGGAAAGTTTGACAGTTGTCACAAACGACATCAAGATGCCTAACCGAAGTCGATTTGGTTTTAGCTAATTTTCAATCAGACAAGCAGCCTTACTCAAATAGGGTTTTTTCGCTGCCGCTGTCATCGCGCTTGGGCCTTTATTCTAACTAAGAAAATATTTAATACAACAAGGTTTTTTTTTCAAACCAAAAGTACATATTTTGATTTTAACTTGTAGTTTTAAAAGTGTAAATTTTCAAATCGAAAATTGTGGAACTGTCAAAACTTGGGTCAAAACACCTTCTTCGTGGAGAGATTTCTACACATTTCTAGGTAGATTAATAATGACGTGAGTGTAGAAAAAAGCAGATGGTGCAAATGGCAAAATTTTCTACTATTTGTTGATAAGGGATAATTATCCCGAAAAGTGTCCCGATCCGGCCTTTATTGTTAGAAAAAGGAATTCCGCATATTTCCGAACTCATGTAGTGTGGAATCCTTCGCCGGACGATGGAATCCTCTTGAAAAAGTTCCTTTTTGCCTCTCTGCTGTAGAAGTAGAAGGAGGAAATCATTAGGTTAAAGTCATTCAATTTAGCGGCATGCCCAATGAAAGGTTTTAATAATAATAAGGGGATTCCGGGAGCACCGGAAAAATCATGACTCAGTCGAGCGACATTGTATTTGCCACTGGCTGGCCCTGAACTGAAAGTGGTGGTACAACAGACAACCAAGTCTATCCGGAGCATTCACGAATTGGAACTGATGGCGACCACAGGGAATCATTCCGTTTAATGATTATGGTAGGTATAAACAACTTATTTATACTCAAATGACACTGTTTGCCCTAATGACTTTTCTCTAACTGTCCTTTCATAGTGTTTCCATCCTTGAACCTGGTGATTGTGGCCGATTCTTGGAGACTTGGAGGTTCGTGCTCGGATGCAAGTGATTAAACCAGTCCACGATCTCGAACCGAAGTCTTCACCGCCTGTACCTGCACAATCTGGGTTTGGAGGTTCTAAACAGTTTGTTCAGTGATTCGATCAAAAAACGAGAAATACTAAATAATAAAGATACTTTCGATTCTTTCTTTCGAATAATAAAAACTTTTAATTTGATGTTCAAAAGAATGAAAAAAATTGAAAACTTTTATATTTAAATTAAAAATATGTTCCTCATTCAATTATCAAACGACTATTTTAACTATACCAGACTTTAACCTCAAATTCTATTTTAGAATCAAAAGTTATTCACTTTTAATTTCAACACTGTCATACTTTTCATTTGACAGTAGTACAATTTATTTTAAAACCTTTAACTTTTAAAAGTAATGATTGGGAAACTTTTGATTTGACAGTTGGATGACTTTCATTTTGAAAGCTATCCGCATTCTATCAAAAAGAACCAACACAAACTGTTAATTTCACCGATGCTATTTTTTTATTTTAACAACGATTTTTCTTTGTGTGTCCAGATATCTTCAATATCTAAATTGGCTAAATTTATTAAAAGCGAATAATAATTTCAGTAAATCAATTTACTAGATGAAGCATTCATTTTCGATATGCTTAGTGAGCAAATAAAAGTGGTTTTAGCATAAAAATATTTAACAGAAACAATATAAGTTGTATAATAAATTTAATTTCAGAAGCGAGCAATATATTCTTAGGAAAATCTTTGATCTTTATTAAAATCTAGAAAAAACATCGTGTCATATAAGACCAACCATTTACAAAGCTGCTGAAGGAATATCAACGATAAGGTATCAGAAACTACTGATAGACCTTATTTTCTGATTCTGACATCTTATAACAATTTTAACATATTGAGCTAGTCTAACATTTTTCGAATATTTGCTCTAGAGAAAAGTGTTTTATAGACTTCAATAAAATCGATAGTTGAAGTAGGCTTCAAGCATTAAGCCTGCAACAGATTTTTTGTAAAATATGATCCATAAGTTGATTTTTAAGCGTGTGCCATATTTCCACACTTTCCCCTACTATTATGCTGCATAAATTTTAGTGCTATTATTCATTGTAACAGTTCAGTAGATTGCAGTGCGACAATACTAGAAAAAACAGTAGATAAATTTACTAAACCATAGACTTTTTTAGCAGCTGAGTCTTTCAAACTATGTCCGCAGAATCGGCAAACTCCTCAATGAACTACCCTTTCGGAAACCCTTTCGCTTAAGCGCCATACTGTGAAAGAACGTGTTCAATTCCGGTGCCCAACTAGTCCTCTCAGGGAAGGGCAGGTAAGAACTACCAAAACTCAAACGAAACCGAAAATTTCTGATTTTAGTTAAATCTCTCAGTGATGAACCCAGCGGTCGATAAAAAACGTATGTAAAAGACTTAATTGCAGACTGTTTATTGTAATGGTTTTGTCCTATCGCCTTAAACGTGCACGTTATTCTCTTTAACAAACTGGTTTGATCTAAACTGGATTTTTGTTCTGACGTAGTTATTCTTCTGGACACCGTTGTGTTTTTTTTATACATGGGGGAATCTGCTTCCAGACACCTGAGAAGATAACTCAGGGTGTGGGGATGGGAGAAGTCAAGGGGGGGAGGTTGCTGTCAAATGCGAACAATCGTCGCCTACCTCGCATAACTGGTTCCAAACGTAAACAAGCCATAAGAAACCCACAGCGTTTGTTTACGTTTGGAACCAGTTTCATACAAGAATGATCAGTAGACTGATTTGACACCACGTCCCCCCCAGGGAGAAGTAGCGCTCCCGACCCACTAAACCTTACGCTGTGCTCTTGGCCCTTGCCCTCCCCGGAACCGCCCGAAAGCATTACATCATGGGAGGGAGCCGGTTGCGCTATGCAGGGTCTTCCTCTTATTGTCCGCTTTTAATTGTTCGCATGAGTTCTAGAGCAGACGTGATAGTCAGCCAACTGTCCACGGACGAGCTGGATGGGGCTCCAGCGTCCTTACTCTGCTGTAGTTCGTTTAGCCGCAATAACTCTCCCTTGGGTTCGATAATTAACGTTTCCAGGGCACACCACGAGGAGGCGAACTACTTCATGCCCCATTGTGCCCCGTTGTGTGTCGACGCCTCAAACGCCGATACTCTCGCTCGTGTGCCCACACCAAGTATCCACACGTGGGCCTGGTTCGACTTTGTCGCCGCTAAGGAACCACTTGGAGCAACCACGTGGCACACGCTGGTCTGGGAGTATAGTGTGTTTGGTATTGCAACTATGACGGTGCAGATAATGACACCGTTACGTAACGACGCCTCAAACACCGATGATCTTGCTCGTGGTACTGGGAGCGCTGTAGGTGTTATCAGCGGTGACGGTGCCTGATAGAGTCCAAAATAAAAACAGTCGCCTGAAGGTTCTTCAGGTGATACTGAATACTGTTGTCAGGTGATAATGAATACGCTTGTCAGTACCTCTAGAACTGCGCAAAGTTACCTTTAGGGTAGCCTCTTAGGCTTCACTTTATTAAATGATGAATGGTGATGGCACTATATAATCACAATGTGTGGCAAAATGTTCTATGTTTTGGGGATATAAAGTCTGATTTAACGCTTTGCTTCACTTTTAAGCTCTCTTGCAATATAATTTTAGAGGGTCTACATACTTGATACTTTATACTAAAAATATACTTTGACCCTATTTTTTTTTCAAAACACTGTCAGCCTTGTTTAAATAATCGAGTCTTGCCATTGTTGTGAAGTTTTACTTGTTCTGAAACCTTAAAACTAATTGATTAAATGTCTGATTTTTTCCGGACGTTCAGCTGATGAAAATTCGGTAAAAAATTACACCGAATTCTTAGTGTGTAGCAAGTGTAAACTCTATATACACAAGCCAATACTATCCCACTTTTTTCATCCTTTGCATACAAATAAGTCTAAATGGACTTTTTCCTTTCTGAGATTGATAAACATGAGACGGAACGGAACATTATGGATCACCAGGGGAAGAAGAGGGTTAAATACGTGTGGGCAAATGTGTTCAATTCCGGTGACTTCTTTCACAGTAAATTAATTAAAAGAATGCATATCACAACTAACTACAACTTTATTTGAGATAACATACATTTCATCTAAAGATCCTAGATGTAGAAAATATAGTGTATTTTATTTGAAGGTAAAACGAAAAAAAAAAACAAAACCCGTAGCGTCATAAAATTGGTCCTGCTACGGCCGCGCCTTGTGTCACATTTCTTTTTCCCGAAGCACGAGGCCTTTGAGTTCGGAGAGAAAAAGTTAATAATGATAATCACATGCAACATTACGAAGAACCGGTATGAGTTTTCACTATAGTAACAAATTCCACATCTCAAACTGCAAACTGCAAGTTGTTTCTGGTTTGTTTTTGTATATATTTTGTGTATTTTATTTAAACTTTTGTTATGTGCACAATTGCTCTAAAATGTGATGATTCCGTTACTCTGTATTCACAGCTACATTGGTAAGGCACATTTATGTTCCGGCGATTAAGGAGCATTGATTTTTTTTCACATCATACAGTTTCACAGCAGTGCTGCATGCGCCTTACTTACAAGAAAAGGTCCAGTTTTTATTTGTACTAGTAAAAAATCTCCTATGGCTATGATTAACCTGATTAACACGGCACGTTCTCTTCTTGCATCACAAATGCAACATTGTTTTATATGGCTACAATACCTGATTGTTGTGGGGAAGGTAGAGTTAGGTTTTCAAAACCCAATTATTGTGTTTGTCTCAATGAGAAAGTTTGCGGCCAACTTATAATTGGAAATGAGAAGTTTACTTTACAACGATTTTTTTTTATTTTAATTATACCATTCTAATGCGAATCCCGGCCTCTCGTGCTCGTAATGATTTTGGAGGTTGTTGAGAGACCTTTCCAGAATTGAAATAAAAAAAAATACCAGCTTTATAAAAACTGAGCGCAAAGAAGCCTGATTTATCCGGTTCCGCATCAAAATGCAACTATAGTTTCAGTTGAACCACCTACTTTTGATCGTTTTTGAATATGTGCGTTTCGTCCGGTTGAATAAACATTTTTCATATGTCTAAACCTCCAATGAATGCTTTTTATTAGACTATTCAGCACGCAGTTATCAAAGGCTGCAGATGAAACAATAAGAGTGGATTTATATAATCTTGAACATTTAACACTTTAAAATTTATATAACGAAGTATGTTTAACTTAATCCATCATATGGATTCTCGTAAAATATTCTTAGCAAAAAAGTATATCCAACACCGAACATCAAACAACAAATGGTAACAGTTACTAGTAAAATAAAGTACGATTCATAAAAACATCCATCTGCAAGAGAGAACGGTTGAGCATTTCACAAAAATCTTTCAATTCATTTCATTCTCTCCCGTACTTCCAGGAGTAACGCTGCCTGCAGCTGGAACCGCCTTCATAAGAACGTTTCCGTTTGGTTTCACTTCGAGTTGGAACAAACTCTCATCTCGGATATTGTTTAGTACGTCTTCGGTTAACAGGACATTGACTCCATTCGGCCCGTTGATCAACAGGTTTGGCCTTGGAGGAAGTGACGACGAAGAAATCGGAGAGGAAGGTGATGGAACTGACGTGTGGACGTCAGTTGTGGAAACATTTGAATATTTGTTTACACCGGAGGCTCCATTGACGGCATTTTTCAAGGCACGCTGGTAGTTAGAAGCCCACGGGTTGCAATTTTCGGAAGAGTTGGAACAATGTACGGCATCGAGGAATCCGGGAATTTTCTGCAAATTCTGTACCAACTCTGGTATTGTGTTGGAGTGTAGGTAGACGGCGTGATACGTGCTGCCCTCGAAGCATACGTAGAGTGTGAGTCGAGGGGTGATTGCCCTGAAAGTGAAAAAAAAACATTTGCTTCCAATGCCATGGAAATTAATTTCATTCTACTTACTTTGAATGGAGGATGTTGAACATGCGTATGCCATCGGCTAGGCCGCATATTTTACACAAATCATCCTTTGACATTCTGCAAAGAACAAAACATACCATATAGAATGTATAGACGAAACCATTTAGCTGAACAAACAATACCTCAACAAATCGGACCCCGAGAACTGCGAAAAGGTTTTCGCATACGTGCCCAACCGATGATAGCTCAACCACTGAGCCAACGCTATCGGATTGGAATCCTTCGAAATGTTTGGCACGTAATCATCCAAATCGATGCTGGCCTGCGGTGGAGAAAGCACATTCTGATCCATCAACTTACAAAGGCCATTGGTAGAAGATACGTTGCCAATCGCGATAGGATTACTACTGACAGCTGCTGCCACTGCAGCGACCATTGCTGCCTGCTTGCTCGCCGAATTAACCGGCCCATTACAGAACGAGGACATGATGTTTTCAAATTTGTTAATATGTACCGGCGAAGTTGGTGCTCCCAGAAGCGGTGATATATTGCGCTTGATACTAAACAAAATCCATATTGTGAAATCGAACATCATTAGGAAATCCTACAAGATACTTACTTCTCCGGACTGAATCCACCGACAAGTGGAGTTATCATCGATTCCGTCGTGATATCGGACAAAATTGTGCACTCACAACTCCGTTGGAACTTTTCCTGTTCGGCAGTCGGCCGCTTCAAGATCTTTTCTCGGTCCTGCTTATGCTTTCGGTCAGCTCCTTTCAGTTTGAAAACCTTATGGAATAATTTAAGAGAACCATATCTTGGTGTAAGCAACAAAGAAATTGCGGCTCTTTATCCTGAGGCAAAGAGCAGTCCTTCATAGAAATGTAATTAACCTTAATTTGACACGCTGCCGCGTGCAGTGGCCGCGCCGTGCTGTCCATACCATTTGAACCGGTGCCACTACTGTCGTTCACCGAACTGTCTAGGAAGGTTTCCACCTGTATGCGAAATGGAACTCCTTTTTCGCCACCGTGCTTCTTCGGCGTAAACTCGGTTGAGATACAATTCACCTTGATGTACACGCCGACCTCCTTCATAGGGTCCCAGAAAACCTCAATCGTATTCAGAAGACTGCTATTATTCGGTTGCACCTGAATCAATCCATACGAAAGTGGAATATCAACCTGCAAGGGATGAAAATGAGCATTAGTTCAGACCTACCGGTCAATCAAACCATACTTACATCTAAAATTCTTTCCCCGGGTCGCGACGCCTGCCACAGTTGCATCTGTTCGCGTTCCATGTACTGTAGGCGTCGCTCGTGGAAGCAAATCTTGATGACGCTCTTCAATATCTTCCCCCTGAAAGGCGACAGATCACCCAGTTTCTTTAACTTAATCTCGTAGCTCTGTCCCTGATTCAGGTAGGTGAGAGATTCTTCATTGTTCTTGGTGGCAATAGAGGTAGCCGCTGCCAGGACGTACTGGAACCTACAGAACCGTAGAAATGGTACATCACTACAACGAGAGTTGAACAAACTGCAAGTCAAATCAATTACCTGTTATCATCATGGAACGATTCCGATCGAGGTATGTTCTCATTTGATTGTGCGAGATTTCCTACGAAAGAAAGCGGCTCATTAGATTTCGATGCAACAATGCATAATTAAGGGGATTTTTTCAGAGTCTATAGTTTGAGTTCAACCTTCATAACAAACAACGTTTACTCAACCAAAGAATACACATCTTCAGTGTTACAACGTATTAATTTCAATACCTGCAAAATGCTAAATTTCACTAGCCACCTAATGTCAGCATCAATTCCCCATCAATGTGACTAGCCGCAATTTTAGTGCGTTTCCATGATTTCACCGCAAAATAAGTGACGCCATTTCATTAACATGAAACAGAAAAGTCTGTGTAGAATTAAACTGACTTCGATGAGCATTGAAGTGACGGACCTTATATAATGTTTAATACAGGATGGAACGAGCAAAAAGTAGTCATCATAATGAAGTAATGAAATTGGGCTGTTAGCGGAATGCTTAAATAAAACAGCAAATAAAGGGTGATACGGTCAAAATTTGGTCAAGGGAAAACGCGTGTAAATCGGTGAAATCGTTTATTTAAAAAATCAAATTAAATTTCTTTTTCAAGTTCAATTAGTATAAAATTCAGGAAAAATATTCAGTTAGGCTTCCGCTTTTCCAAATCCGAATTGCCGGGCCTTACGCTTGACCCCTGCCATCAGATTTTGTACAGCCACCTTGTCCACCTTCTTCGCCGCAGAAAGCCAGTTTGCCTTGAACTGCTGCTCGCCCTTAGCAGTTTTTTTGGTCTTCTTTAGGTTCCGCTTGACAATAGCCCAGTATTTCTCAATTGGGCGGAGCTCTGGCGTGTTGGGAGGGTTCTTGTCCTTGGGAACCACCTGCACGTTGTTGGCGGCGTACCACTCCATGGCTTTTTTACCGTAATGGCAAGATGCCAAATCCGGCCAAAACAGTACGGAACAACCGTGTTTCTTCAGGAAAGGCAGCAGACGTTTATTCAAACACTCTTTCACGTAAATTTCTTGGTTGACAGTCCCGGAAGCTATGAAAATGCTGCTTTTCAAGCCACAGGTACAGATGGCTTGCCAAACCAGATATTTCTTTGCGAACTTTGACAGTTTCATGTGCTTGAAAACATCTGCTACCTTTCCCCTTCCTTTTGCCGTATAAAACTCCTGTCCCGGAAGCTGCTTGTAGTCGGCTTTGACGTAGGTTTCGTCGTCCATTACCACGCAGTCAAACTTCGTCAGCATCGTCGTGTACAGCCTCCGGGATCGCGCTTTGGCCGTCGTATTTTGTTTATCATCGCGATTTGGAGTCACTACCTTCTTGTAAGTCGATAGTCCGGCTCGTTTTTTGGCTCGATGCACGGTTGTAGACGATACACCCAGCTTATTTGCGGCATCTCGGAGAGCGATGTTAGGGTTTCGCTTGAAACTACCGGCAACTCTCTTTGTCGTCTCAGCGGCTTCCGGTTTTCGATTTCCCCCCGATCCAGACTTCCTGGCTGTCGACAAACGTTCCCCAAACACTTTAATTACATTTGTAACGGTTGATTTGGCAACTTTTAGCGATTTTGCCAACTTTGCGTGCGAGTAGCTCGGATTTTCGCGATGCGCGAGCAAAATTTTGATACGCTGCTCTTCTTGCTAGGACGGCATTTTGACAACTGAAGAGTGAATTCCAAAATCAAAATAGGAGCAACATTCTACACACACACACCTTCAAAATGAGGGGTGTTCAGGTTTTTTAAATGCAAAATTGAAAGAAATACGTCAAGTTGATATTGACCAAATTTTGACCGTATCACCCTTTGGGTTGTCTTCCATTTAATTCCACTTGATTAATGAGTACTTAAGGGGGTCAGATTTTGATAAGTCTTTAGTGGAAATTACACTGATGAACACTGCACATTGTAGTCGAAATACGTATCTCTCAAGGATACCAAAATTAAGTGGATTTAAATGGAAAATAACCTTTTTTCCTGTTTTATTACCAAATACAAATTCACGAACTTTATGGTTGACCCCTTTCATTAAGTTGTGCACAACTTTATTGTATTGTTAAATTAAGCGATTTGACCGTGTACGCAATTTTGTATTGATTTTTATATTATTTCTCAACTATTTCTGGGCCCTTATTGCAGGGCTGGTAGTGAGTCACTTTTTAGTGACTTGGTCACTTTTTTCAAGCCAGTCACTAAAAAGTCTCTTTTTTAAGGCCTTAGTCACTTTTTCTTGTAATCAGTCACTATTTTAAACTTTTTTTAACGTAAATTTATTTCAAGTTTGATCATTCTTCTTGCAGTGCATAGGATAGGCCTACATTGTGTTCTAATTTTTGAACAACTCGAAGTTGGCGACCTTGTATAGAGTTTTTTTTTAAGTTTAATAGTATTTTTCTATTTACAGGGTGTCCACCCATTTGGCTAAATAAAGTTACCTGAGTTGTTCAGGGTTTTCCATAACTTTGGCGGATAATTTCCAGGTTTATAATAAGAAAGCTTTTTATAAATGCGTTAAAAATATGTTTTTTTTTTGCGAAACAACAACAGAAATTAACGCAAATGTTTTTAAGACAAGACAATCAGTTTTAAAGAAACAGCTTTACTTAATTTTAGTAAGTCTAAGATCACAACACTTTTAATGTCTTGAAGTTTCGTACTAGCAACATTTTGGAAACTTTTAAGAAATTCTATTTATCTCACAAAAACTAGATCTAGATATCTTTGGGGAATTTCAGAGATCTTAAGGAGAAGTCCCCGAAACTTAAGTCCAGACTAATGGATTGGTTTCAAAATCTATAAGCGTAAGTTTAGACAAATTCAGGATAGTTCCATGATGTGCTGAAATAAAATCAAGAACCCTTTAGATGTTTCGAGAATTACAGGGAAGTACAGAGTACCTTCAGAAAATTTATGAAAACTTCATAAATATTTCAGGAACTTCACAAAAATCCAGAGAATTTCAGGTTGTTTACGAGAATTCCATTTATTTTAAAGCAGAACCGAGATCTTCATTAGAATTGAGAGCTTTAAGGGAGCTCTAAGAACATCAAAACAGATGATATAATTAAAAGGCAATTAAAAAAAATCAAGGAGCCCTCCCCTTGGCTAGTTTTTGCACCTTGCTGTTGGTGGGCGGGCTTAATTTCATGCTAGTGGAGTGTTGGAGACGGTGGGTTTATGGTCAGCGTTGCTGGCTCATGCCGCGATAGAATGGCGTCATGGGCAGGCAATGGGGATTACTAAGCTTCCCCTCTCTGATAAACCACTGCATGAGAGAACCAAAGATCTAGTCTAGCAGTGATAGTATCACACTTGTTACTCCTTTTATTGAGAGCCGCGTCGTAGTACGCTTACGTATAGGCACTGACGTTGGGTGTGATACTGGCGGGTTTTGCCGCAAATCACTCTTATTTTATTTATTTTTTACGATAGATTTATGTGGGTTTGCAAGGGAATTATACTATTGAAGTATTTCAGAAAGTGCCCATCGGTGCTCCTTCTATTTGCGTGACAAACTTTCATTGTTGTTTTCATTGAGGTATTACTCAGGGAACAATGTTAAACACCATTTTGGTACATGGTATTGTAACTAATCTTATATGTGCTTCATTTTGATTTGGGATAGGTGTTTGAACTATGGCTCGGGATTTCCACTGTGGTGTGCTTCTATTGTGACATACCCATATGTATTTTTGTGGTGCCACATAGTGGAAACGTGAGAGCGTAGTTGGAACATTTACCCTATACAATATACAATTTAAAATTAGCTTGGAAACTAACTTCAAAGTGAAGCATTTGAGTCACTTGAAGGTGTCATCTGGGACGAACAAAGATATAATTAATATATGTAAAAGCCAGAAGTACTTGAAACACGTTAAATTGTAGTTTAAAAGCATGGGTTATGATTGTGTAGGTAGATTAGAGATTTCAGTTATTTATTAAATAAACTTCAATTATAGAATTCAGAAAGTTAATTAACATAAGAGATAGGACGCGGGGGGTCCGCTTAGGGAGGCGACTAGCCTATGAAGTTGTATAATAAATCTTCCTATTTAGTGTATTTGTT
Source organism: Ochlerotatus camptorhynchus (assembly GCF_037179485.1). Classification (NCBI taxonomy): domain Eukaryota; kingdom Metazoa; phylum Arthropoda; class Insecta; order Diptera; family Culicidae; genus Ochlerotatus; species Ochlerotatus camptorhynchus. Next base: position 95,335 of record NW_027040795.1, on the reverse strand, counting down.
AATTACAGACAATGTCAATAGCGAAAGTCATATCTTCAACCAAGCGCTTACGAACAAGTGAAATTTTAGGAAAGATGTGTTAAATATGTTGATAGGTTTGAAATAAGAATTAGGATTGTTGTGCTTTAGTTTTCGGTAAGGTATGATGTGTCAACAAAGCCTTTTTGAGCAAATTTTCAAACATCAAATTGATTGAGTGATTTATTGAAAGACATTGCGTTGCGAAAATTGACAAGTCATACATCTAACATAGTAGTAGTAGCAGTGTTGCATAATCTTATCACAATTGCTGCAAATAGTGCTGGAGGGCAGGGCTGAATACGGATCAAAACTAACATAACTACTAACACTAAAATGATCCCGGAACTAACACTTATCCATTGCACTTTTAGTTATATAATAGTTTTATTTTTCTACTAAGTCATCTATGTTTCTTTCTATTGTTTGGATCAAGTACAACTAATACTAATCTACCTTTATGTATGTTTTACTCCCTTTTAACCCATTATCTTTATGAATGGCGAATCATATGACGTGAGACACGTACAAGCTGGAACTCAAAGAATTACTTCGAACAGGATGTCAAACAAATTCAGGACCAATCCAAATGAGACCAGAAACCAACAAGGCATCGGGGAGTTATATATTCTGGGAGAGGTATTTGATAAATAATCAAAAAGTGGTAAGTTAAAATCAGAGCCAAGGATCATGAGAGGTAATTGTCAATAATTCATTAATTAGTAGAAATCTCGATAACTTTTTCAAGGGAGCGTATTGGCTTTTGTAGGCGGTGCGTTTGGTCGTTGATTTGGCTTAACTGGTGGCTCGCCCACGCGGGCTGGCACTATCATCAGATAGGGGAAATTTTCCTCTACCTGCTGGTGGTGTTGATAAGCGTGTGCGAGCTGCCGGTTGCGCCGGATCGACGATCGGATGCATTGTTTGCAGGAGCTGGTGCTTCCCTTTGAAAAAGTAATCGAGAAATAACCATATTATCCTGTAATTGATATTACTATTTTTATATATCAATGAAATTAGTCATGACAAAGTAACAGATGGGGAAGGACAATAGACACAAGTTGACACAATAAACAAGACAAGTCGGGGTTAATACACAAGACAAAATGACAAAATAAGTGACGACAGAAGACAAGACTGGGACAAAAATCAACCTTAAAAAAAAATGCGCAATTATATTATCAAAACTATTTGGATCAGCACAAAAACAACAGTGACCAAACGGGCACCATAGCCTAGGAACGTCTGTGTGTTGATTTAAAATAGAGGCTCATAGAAGCAAAATTTATCAATAAAAGGGGTCCAGTGTAGAGTTTAAGCAAGTGCTGCCACTGGATCACTACAAAAAAAAATTAAAAAAAAAAATCAAGGAAATTGTAGAAACCAAAGAAGTTTCAAGAAAATTTCTGGGAATTTCCGGAAACTTCAGTTTTGCTCAGAGAAAATTTCTGGAACGCAATACAAATTATATGAACATCCGGAAAATGTGAGAGTATTTCAAGGGTTTGATCATGGAAATTTCAAGATCTATAAAATTTCGAAAATTTATCTAAGTTGATTAGATCACATCAACGAAGCTCCAGCAAGTATTGCATGCACCGATATTTTCAAGAAATTTCAGAGAACTTCTTAGAACTTCAGATATTTTTAGATTGTTTTATTATATTCAATGAAGTTCCGACTACTTCGCGGACGATCAGATAACATCAGAAAAATCTCATTAATTTAAAGAAATTTGCTGCGACTTACAAGGAGTTCCTTGGAATTTTATGATTTATCTGAAAACTTTAGAAGATTCAGGGTAGCTATGAGAGAAGTATTGCGAGCATCAGGTTAGTATCTCAAACTAAAATAGAACTTCAAGGCAGTTTCATTAGCATCAGAAATATTTTGGGAACTTTTAAGTTGTTCTGAAGACATAATCAACGGAGATTTCTCATGAAAATTTGCTTGGAGTTCTTCTCATCATTCGCTTTTATTCTCCCGAAACGCTCGTGGAATTATTTCAGAAATATTCTTGGAACGCTTCTCTGAACTTTCTAAAAAATATCACAAGAATATAGTTAGAATACTTCTCAAAATTCCATTGAAATAAACTTCAAAATGTTCGTTGAAACTATCCTCGGAATTCAATTTTCTTTTAATTTTCCTAGGAATTACCTTGAAATTCTCCTCAGTAAGAAATCCTATCGAAAGATTCTCAGAATTTTCATTGAATTCATTTCAGATTTCCTTTTTAATCTCACTCCTTTCCTTTGAATTCTACTCACATTGAAAGTCTCCTTAGAATTAATTTTCATTTCTCCTCACAAATTTCTTAGATTTCTCCCCTCTTAATTTGTTTGGCAATCTTTCCGAATTTATTTGAAGATCTCCTGGAGTTATTCTCAGATTTAATTGTCATCCTCCTTTTAGCATCCCATTCGCCCTAAGTTTTCACCAAAAAAAATATGAGGAGTTATGCTCCGATTTCATTGTCTTTCACAGACGTCATGCAATTATCCTTAGAATGCCCTTGGAATTTTCATCTGAAGTTCACAGGAGGAGACATTCCTAAGAGTTTTCAATTCAAGGTTTTCTTGAAATATTATTCAAAACTATATCAGGCTTCACATAAAATTTAAAATTCCTCAGAACTACCACAAAAGCAGATTGCACTTGTTTTTCTCATATTTTTTTTCCCAGAACTCCCGTGGAATGATGTTCTTAGAAATTATAATATATAAAATGCCATGAGCCTTAAAACTGTGCAAGGAATTTGACGCAGTTCAGAATTTACTAAATTTGTGGGAAATAAGCATATTCTACGAACAAAAAAAAATCTTTCAAAGCCTCTGAATTTTTAAAATGTATTTGTGACTGAAGATCAATTCATTCTGGGTCTATAAAGTTCATTGTGTAATGTTTTAATTTTGAAATGCATTATTTTCTTTGGAATATCCGTAGTGAGGAATTTTTAATTTTCCTGAGTAATGATAAGAATCCCTGAGACTTCCAGGTATTTTCAGGAGAAATAAAGTTCTCTGAAAATTCCCGATTTTTTATGTTTTTCCAGGTATTGGACACTTGGAGGTTAAGTCATGAACTTTCTATTGAATCTTTTGCTATAAAGGTTAATATCGTACATATTTAAGTGTTTATGAGATTCTAAGTCTAAAACATCAAACATTTTTTTGGTATGCCATCTGAACGACGAACTTTCTTCCTTTAGGTCACTTTTAAGTCACTTTTATACAACTATAAGTCACTATTTCGTCACTTATTTCTTCAAAATGGTCACTAAAATCACTATTTTTGACAGCATTGATCGCTACCAGCCCTGTTATTGAGGTTTCGCTTGATAGATCATACATATATACAAGGTTGCAAAGACTCATTTCAGCTAAAATAATGTTTTTCGGAATAATAAAACCAAAAGATGGTATGATGGCATGTTTTACTTGTAACTTACAAGAAGAGGTTACAAAGTATGCGTTGGAAACATAAAACCTGTAAATTTTGCTTTCTATGAGTCACAATTAGCGATTTGCTGATCGCTGAGTGAGTGAGTGAGTTTGTGAAAAATCGCTGATTGTGACTCTCATGAAGTGAAATAAACAGGTTTAATATGTCAAACACATTCTTTGCAACCTCTTCTTGTATCCTACCAATCCAAAATTTGATCATGGCATCTAATTATTTCATAATTTAGAAAAACATTGTTTTAGCTGAAATGAGTCTTTGCAACCTTGCATATACAGTGAACTCTCTATAACTTGGTATTGAAGGGACCATCGAGTTATAGAATAACAATCCCATACAAAATCGCTATAACAGTAGCCATGAAATTAATTTTTACTATGGTTCTATAACTCGATCTCGAGTTAGTTGTGGAGAGTTGATTGTATACATATTTTAATTTCGACTACATTTTGTTGTTGCATAAGTTGTTCTGAACCATTTCTCTTCCAGTTTTAGCATAAAATTCATGATCCGGAAGCTGTTCAAAATCAGCCTTCACTAAAAAAGATTTGAAGGTCACGAATGCCGTGCTTTGAGATGAACTAGCCTAATGCTAAAAATCTCATTAATAACGTAGGAGAATTTACGTATTCTCGTCAATCTAAGCCGTGTTCACGACCTATGAGCTTTTTCTCGACGTGACACACACATATGCACTGTTAATTTGTTTACATCATCTGCAGTCTGCTTCTCTATCCATTTCAATCGATAAAATTGATCAAAACAACGCTCCAAACTTCTCAGGTGAATGTGACAGCTGACGGCAACCTATTTTTCTTTGGCAACCTTTCCCTTTGAACTGCCTGTTAACCTGCTGTCCTATTATCGGAAAATCGAAATCAGCAGCATTTTGTAGTGTGTGCAAAATGTGATTGGACAGTCGCAAAAACCTAATCAGATTGAAGCTGAAAGACTAAGGAATCGTTTGAATACATTCAGCGAAGTGGTTTGGTGAGAAAATGCAGTGAAATTACCGTATACATTTTGGTTGCCGAAAACAGTCAATGGGTGCCAAAGCCGATATTTACAAAAAAAATAATGCCATGCTGAATTTCAAATTTCTGGGCCTCTTGTTTGATCACCATCTTGGAAACTGAATGGAAAATTCCAAAACCAAAAATGACAAGAGATATTTGCAGGGTGGCCAGTGAATTGTCATTTTGAAATTCCTGGTTTTCCCGGAAGAAATGTAAAAAAAAATCCCGGCTGTTAGTACTCAGCAAAAAACGAAAGTGTTCAATGGTTACATGTTTTAGAACGTGACCAAGTGCAAATTTGGAAAGTTTGTGACAAAATTATCTTTATCACCGAAATCTGTGAAATTTTACCGAAATCTCAACAGCTGAACGTATCGGTAAACAGTTCGGTGATTTTTCACAGATTTGCTGTAATTTTTCAAAGCTGAAATGGGCCGATTGATATATTCATAAACAACCCATTATTCACTACGATAAAGTTTTGATCGATTATATGCGTTGCACCACAGATAACAGAGATCCAACTTCCACCAGAAACTTGTGTACAGAATAGTGGGAACATCTCCGTTACGAGGCACTAGCACTAGCATGTTCCACTTTCGCCGAATTTGGCGCTGATGTCGATAAATTTTGTTGAAAATTGCCACTCGGATCTACGGAGTACGTTCAGACTATAGAGTTATAACATGTTATAGCGCTATCTTGATGGTGGATTCTGTGTTGCAATTATTTGACAACCGTTATAACATGGTATAACTCTCCAGTCTAGACAGCGTTTTAGTGTCTAGTGTTAGTTGTTCGGAAAGCCTTCACACCTCAACGCATGGGAATCAATGCACATCACCAACTCACAGGAGCCGTTGATGAATGAAGATGATCCTCCCGTAACATCATGCCTGTTCAACTTGACAAAGCTGATAATTCAGTAACATCTCTTCTTTTTGGGCTTCTACGTAACAATGTGGGTCTATTGTAATCATTCGGACATTGTCCCGTAGATGGCCAGCATCACACCCGAAACCGGTCGACAGCATTTGAGTTGACTAATTTTTGCCCGTTCCACCCTTTACGCGACCGTAAGGGTCTGTTCACAAATGACGCTATTTTTCGGCTGAACTTCAACCATTTGAGCTGATATTCTGTAGATAACTAGTGTATGGCTGACACTAATCACATACGACAAATCAGCGTAATTGGTTGAAAGACGGCCGAGAAACAGCGGTGAGCAGACGGTACCACCCACCACACAAATGGATGGATTATTGTATTGATTTTAGAAGCTAAAACTGAAAAATATTGGTAGACAGATATTAGTATCGAAAAAGATTATTATTTCGTAAAACATAAATATTTCCTAGTTTTCTCCTGCTTCTTCTTCCAATTAGTATATTATTATTCTTATTCTTTCCATTTCAAGCTTATTTGGTTATTGCATATTAGTTTATTGTGTGCTCTCAACTTAGTGGTCTAGATGCACTTCCACAGTTATTAATTTAGAGCTTTCGATGTCCGTTGTCATGTTTGCATTATTATAATTGTGTGACAAGTTCAATCATACTCTATGTCCAGGGAAGTCAAAAAAATTTCCAACCCGAAAAATTCCTAGATGGGACCGGGAATTGAACCCAACCACCTCCAGCATGATCTTGCTTTTTATGTATCTGCGTCGACCGACTGAGCCGTAGTTTATCCTGTGATGTGGAACAGCTAGCAGTGATCCGAAATTCATGAACCTCAAGTCACGAATTTCGGAACAAATCAATTTTTCGTTTACAACCCTGCGCTTTGGTCAGAAAGCGTATAGGGCGTCGTTGTGCCAATTTGGTCGGGGTATATTTCGAGTATGAGTGAGTAATTGCAGTTAGATCAAAAGTGCCTGAGAAAAATGCAAGCATTTTCGCGGATTACCCGGAGTTGCTATAGTGAAGGCATGATCACAGACAAGCAGACATAACATGCTTAAGATGTTCATCGAAATTGCTTTTAACGGTCAATTTAAATGTTTCTTAGTTGTTACTACAGCCACTTGTGGCGTGCATAATCAATTCCCTTGCGTTTACACGCTACAGTCATCTGTTGAGTGTAAACAACAGATGGCGGTAGTGTTTACAATGATAAATGTTCAATGTGTTGTGTCTGTTTGTCTGTGATATAACATTGAGGCACAGACAAACAAACATAACTCTCACAAGTTGTTCAAAGAACAAGCATTTAACGGACAATTTAAAGTATCGTAGTTGGTAGTACTGCCACCTGTGGCGCGCATACTATTCCCTTGGTTTTGACGTTTACACACTACCGCCATCTGTTCAGCGTAGTGCTCACAGTGTTTTACAGTGAGTAATATTCAATGTGTTATGTCTGTTTGTCTGTTATTGAGGTAACGTAAGGATACAATCAAAACATTGAGAAATATAACGCATCACTTTCAGGAATACTTCACTTCGCAACCGATGAACCATTCTGACGGCCATATGAGTACCCAAGTTACCATTTAGTCGCAATATAGCTTGTGTTTACTTACTTTGCTTCAGTGTGGTTAGTTGAGGAATCTGATGAAACTATCATTTCTTGAAAATCCCTTTCGAATTCCATTCATTCTCTTTTCGTACTTTGCATATAACACCATCTCATACTAAACTCTACATTGATTCAATGACTCATTCCGAGTGCTCGGTGGACCAGCGATTTAAGACGCGAGCCTTAAGCCAGATGATAACGGCAATACAGTAACAGATGGTGGACATGAGATTGACCACACCAACCAGCGAGAAAGAGTAAACATCGAACCATGTACGGAAATTAGTGCGGATTTATCTCCCTCGGAAAACAAGAAAAATCTGGGAAAGGCGGAAGGAAATTGCTAAACGCGCTAGGTTTGAAAAGTATATTTTCGTATATTTTGTGTATGTAATACTAATATCCAATTGATAGAGGTAATACATACATGCGGGGCTTATTGTAAGTGAAAGTAACCTCGGAATGGGCGTGACTCTCCAGACATTCTGAAATGAGTTACTGGATCTGCAATAGAGCTATCACCATCTAACTCCCGGACTAAAGCTGTCTACAATGACCATACATGCGGCATTGAAGAGAGAGTTCTTCCATAATAAAACTGCCGGCCAGTGGGGGTTAGAAGGAATACACACACACATAAATCAATTTTTCGTTTACAAAAGTACATTCTGAATGAAAATCATGCAATCGTGAACATTTTTCCACAAATTAAACGTAACGCCTGCGATATGGTGTACCGGGCATCAACAAAAGCAATCAAAGTCATACACACTTAAAATTTTTCGCCGAGATTCCAACAGCCGAGTAGTTCTGCAATTTATGTTGCCGAGATTCAGTAAAACAATTGCTGAGACTCAAATAACATTTTGCTGAGATATCAGCTAACAAACAGATATTTTGCAGAGATATCAGCAAAAGTAAATCCCGAGGTAATCGGCTGTTGGAGATTTTACCGAGCTAGATTAAGTGTGTAGAATCGTGAACTCTGTTCTGTAAATCATGATCTAGTTCTGGTAAACGTGATTTATGTCCATGAGTTGTTCGAAAACATGGCTCATGGACTGTACAATGTCAACATTAAAATAATTTTCAATATTATAAATAGAGTGAGGAAGTGGAAGGAAAACAACGGAATACTTGATGCAAGTTTCGCCCACACCGCAAACTGGCAGCAGGCATCTGTCCAGCAGATGAAATGGACACACTTTCAGCTCAACAAATCAACACCACCTTCGATTTCTATTGGAGCGGCGGGAGCAAGAACACCAGATGCGTTCGGGGATCCTTTTCTTTGAGGTTTACGGCCAGTTTGATGACACTTCCCAGCCGCTGGCATTGTGCCGGACCACCATTCTGATGATACGGCTCAGCTGCGTTCACTAATGAACAACACACTATTCTTGACGGATACGAGCACTCTGTAAGGATAAATTCAACAACAACTGAAAATGACAGCTGAAACTTTGCATGTGATCAAAGTTTCTTGATTTCTGGCACGAAAATCACATTTATGAGTTCATGGATCACGAAATCATGATTTTATTTTGTGATTTCTGTAGCGTTACGAAATCTTTGATCGCGCAGAACAGGCGTCAACTAAGTACATAGATTTGGAATTTATTTCATGAAAATGTGTTTTACTCGATCACTTTTACGGAAACTAAGTAATGCATTCAAATGAACTAGCAGTTCAGGTTATCGTGATTTTTTGTTCACGAATACCAAACTGGTGCAGCGTAGTCCAGGACACTACGCACCAACGAGCAGTAGAGTGTTTTTAGAGCATAGACGTCGGTAAAGTCGTGCAAACTTAACAACCAGATAAGCATTCCGATTCGGCAAGTACGAAAAAAGCCACTCTGTTATCCAATCGGGAAGAAAAAGTGTCGAAAGCTTTTGCAAAATCAACATAAACCGCGTCTATTTCACGAGACAGTGCTGTGACATAACATATTAAATTTATTCCTGTAGACCGATGTTTCATGAAGCTGGTTTTCCCAGATGATTGAGGATGCAGCATTATACAGAACCTTGTGCACCAACTTTTCTAAAACCTTGCTTAGACAGCAAAGTTTAGTTATGAACGCGATCTCAGCTGCCGGATTTATGGATTGGTACTATCGATGCCGTTTTCTATGCAGTCGGGAAAGTCTTGTCCTCTGCAGCGAGCTACTGAATAAACGAGCAATTGGGGATGCTAGTGTGGAAGAACAATTTTTCAGAAGCAATTGAGTTCTTTAATTTTGAAAAATATATCGGTTTTTATATATCATCTGAAAGAACTTCGTTTTCTGAGCACAGCGATATTTTTTTCGAATCCACTCACTTTCATCTCGATTTTTAAATCAAGATTTAAAGCAAAATAATAACTTCACTGTTTGACACTAAACTTACAAACTGACAGTTCGCTCCCATACAAAGTGACACCGAGGGGCGCTAATAAGGTGATTTTTGCAAATGTAATCGTACTTATTTAAAATAGTTCCAGTGTACCAAAATTGATGAAATTTTGGGTTTGGGTTCCATTTCTAATGAAGATTACGAACATACATTTACCTCAATACCCTTAAAGAACCCAATTGGGGAATGCCTCCATCCCGGGCACCTTGTTTGTGTCAATACCTTCTAGAGATTTCAGTATTTCTTCTGAAGAAACCTGGATAACAGGAAGAGTGATGTTATGTGAAGAAATATGAGCAAAGCTGTAATGTCGAAGTACAGGTGACACACTGGTGTACATATTCTCGAAAAACTTAGCAAATGGAACAGCTGTTTCAACGTTAATACAAGCATGAGTTCCATTGTAATGAACGTTGCTTGGAATACGGGCGGATGATTTTTGTTTCCCAACAAAATCCCAGAAACGCTCGACTTAATCCTTGATAGATAGTTTTTATACATGGAGAAGAGAAATTCGTTATAAATCGTTTCTACTTCGCAAATGCTAGCTCTGTCGTTCAATCCTTGTCAGGAAGAACCGGTTGCTTGGTTTCCTTACATTGTTACGGAAATGTATCAGCTCAGAAGTCCACCATGGTTTACTGAAGGCTAAGGTAATCGGTTGCCTTTACCGAGCACATGTACGATGAAAACTTCGTACAGCTTGTCATACAAAGCTGCAACTATTTCGTCCACTGCTTCGGTCTGCAGTTGAAGATCCCAGTCGATACCAGCAAGTACATTATTCAGGAGATCGTAGTCGCATGCTTGGAAGTCGTTTAAACTCTCGTCTCGGTCGTCCATTGCAGCCAGATCGTCGCTGCTCTCGTCGAGTAGTAAAACGAATGGCAAGTGATGATTGTCAACGGGTAACAGTGGAGTAGGGGGTACAATGACGCCACGGATAGAACGACATCAGCTTTTGAAGGACGGTTTGAGATATGCTGAACTGCACTTGATTGAGCTGAATATACGTTGATGCATGAATTCGGTGGAAGATAAATGCTGATAATGTAAAGCACATGATGCCCAGACCTTACACTTACCACTTGTTCGAGATGGTCGCAATTGGGCAAAGAAACATGTTCACAAATCATCTTGGTTTTAACCGCGATTAGCGCGTGAGTACTGACTGGTCAATTCATTGCGATCGCATCGGAATAAATTGGTGTACAGGTATACCTTGATATAACGTCACTGTCACTTTTGACTTCCATCGTCGATTTCCCGCACATTATCATTTTCGAGGGGTGCGACACATCTAAATCTTGATTTTAAATGGTCGAAAAATCTCACACTACCCGAGCAAAGTAAAATAACAACCTGATATCATCTTGAGAACAAGTCTTGTTATTCCAGACATCATATTGTTTTCAGTTGGTATCACATTACTAATCTAGTTATCAACCTCGACTAATTTTGTATCAGTTATTATCATGAAAGAATACGAAATGGTGCAAGGTAAGTTCAAAACTTCTAATATTATCCGCATGGTAAATAGGAATAAAAAACACTGACAATCATATATCAGTTATCAGTGTAAGGTTTTAACACCAAATTGATAAATTATTTTTAAATTTGTTGAATAAAATTGCATGGATCACAGAATTTGTTATCAAGATGTTTTCAATGATAACTAAATCAGTATTTTTTGTGATATCCAAGGAGTACTTTTTTGTTATATTTTTTGTTATGTTGGCTGTTTATTCAACCACAATGATAACACGTTCAGTTATCAAATCTTGATAATCGGGTATCAGAACGTGTTATCATTTTGGTATAATCCTTTGCTCGGGTAGCGAATCAATCTACGAAAAATCTTTTTTCATCTCTTGCGAGTAGATGGGTTACTCGCATCGCTCTCCACCTTTTTGCAGGAAATCTTCAAAATCATAATCAATCGTGTTTCTATCTATTAAGCGCGAGTGCATCTCACAACAGCAAAGCAAAAATTTCCTACATCTTAGATAGAGTCGTCCCCTCGGTCATATTGAAGATGGAAGTCAAAAATGACAGTTACGTTATATCGATATATACCTGTATTTTTATTTATTCTTAGTCTATTTTTAACTAAGTTTAGCAAAATTAGATATCAATTTTATCAACCATTTTCAAAACAGTTGTTGATCATTGATGAATATATTCACATGCCTAAAATTGTTTTCCTTGTTCCATTAACGAGGTCCATCCATGCAATTTGGACGTTTAGAAGTTCATAAGTAGAGCTACCGAATGAGTACAAAAAAAAACTTCTAACAAATAGCACCTTCGAGCTTCATTTTCAAAATTCAAAAAACAAATCATGAGCAGAACATCATAGTTTTAAGAATTTAAAATCTGTGCTTGTAGTGGTCAAAAAGAACTTGTTATAGTCCATTCTATGCGCACGAGTAGTGATGGTCCAAAAGTGAGGATAGCATTTTTGGCTGAAGTGAAAGTGAGGATAACAAACTTCGCACTTGAAAATGGGATTACGCAAGTGTGCGAGTTAGAAACGTCAGAAAGGTCAATAGGCGATCAAATCTTTTTTTCAAATGTTGCTTCACCATCATGAGTGTCAATTAGAGTTGGTCAACTTTTTTACAATCCCCTACACTGCCCCTTCGATCTGTATTGAGGTCCCAAACAACAATACATTCTCCCACCCAAATTTAAAATTCTTCCGGCGATCCGGATCGTAACCAATTTCGTTCACAGTTGGCACAGTTCTAGGGGACCTCAATACAAATCGAAAGAGCAGCGGGTCGTTAACCGCCATACAAACTTGACCCACTAGTGTCCATATCACTTCATCAAAACATCAAAACTAAGCAACTTCACTCACCTGTACTATCATATCGGCTGTTGTGCATAAAGTTCTGCAATCCACTCATATTGCCAATATTACCCGTCCCATTACCGGCCATTCCTGGCACCAGTTCCTGTTCATTACCAACCACTGGCTGTTGCACCCCATTGTTGTTGCTGCTCAAGCTTTGCTGCGGATCTCCTTGGCTGTGATGTTGTTCTTGTTGCTGTTGTTGCTGTGATTGTAGCTGGTCTGAATTTTGCAACTGATGCTGGTGATGCTGATGATGAGACGGATGTTGTTGTGAATGTTGTTGGTGGTGTTGTGGTTGCTGTTGTTGCTGTGGTTGTGAACTTGAGCCTTGAATACTTTTAGTACTTTTTATCACTTCATGGCCAAGTTTCTGGGGTGGAGAAGGTATTTCTTGTTTGAAGACTGGGAAGTTCAGCAATGAGTCACTGTAAACCATATGTCAAACATTAGTCTAAATAACCAATAATTAATGTAAAGTATACATACCTGATATATCCATTATTTGAAAGTTCGTTACTTAAGTCTAGGTCTAACTCTTCGGGCCAGCGCATTGAACCTGTAATCAAAAATGAATAAAACGTAAATGTGTGTATTTAAAACCACCCTGTTCGATAGAAGTTACTTAAATCGTTATGGGTGTTGTTCACGCTGGCATTGAAACATTTCAACTTTTTTCGCAAAAAATCTTTGTCCATGATTTCCTCATTCCCATACGCTTCGCACATTTCAACGACCGGTTTATGCTAAATTTATTCCAAACCACCGATTCGAGCATTGACAATACCGCTGCCGTAGATCTAGTGAACTCACGTGGACATTGTTGTCAAGCCTGTCGCTCTGGCGCTCCACCAGCAAAACAGAATCGACTTAATTTTGCGTTTCAAACGTAAACAAACTGCCAGCACACTAGACTGACGGTGGTATCACTCTAACAAACAGGTTTCACGATCTGAACAACATGCGATAACAGGGATGCAAGTTCAAACTTAGTTGTGTGGCCTATTATTCTTCGTACTACAATCTGACGGGGGCGAACGCTTAAACTACGTCCCCATTATACCAGACTACACGTGGTTCAACTGTTCGTGGCTCACTAAATGGGTCAAAAGTTCTTAAATGAAATCCACTTTCCATTCACTCTGGAGCATCCTATCCTCGTTGGCAATAATTAAACAAACAAACACCCAACCGACGACTTAACCATAGTGAATCCTCGAAAACGAATCAACAAGCTAGTCATATCATATCAGGCACCAACCCACCATCATCCCCTGACGGTACTCTATGCATCGCATCAGTATGCGAGCCATATAACAAGCCATGCGAGAAAAAGAGCGACAGCCCAAGAGAGCGCAATTTGTTTGTGTAGACGGTTATCACGAAAAATTTACACGTTATCAACGTAATTATTAAATAAATCAAAAACACTTTGTCACACCACCACCACACCATCATCACCATCGCAATGACTGCGCGGTTGGAGCTTTAGCAGATCTCATCCTCATAGTTGTTTTTCCTATATTTCTCTGAGTGATGTGGTATGTGGTATGGCAACAGGCAGCGCGAGCACAAATTTACGCTACAAACGCTCACGACAGCAATCTATACCTACACCAAACATCCTCGGGAGTGATAATGCAACTTGCACATGCATTGCTGAGAATTCAGTAACGTCAGCGAATGGAGGATCATAAAGGGCCACCCACATTAGATTAGATGACGTAAATTTGACAGTTAGACGCGTCAGATCCGGATCTAATGTGGGTAGCCCATAAGACTTTCTATCACACTTTTCCTTTATTGCCTGATAGCAGTGCGAAAATCATGACAAAAGATTCCAAAAGCAGTTTCATTCAATGTAGATATGGAAAATTATTTATAAAGAACGATATTGTCTATTTCTAGTATTGATAACTTAAATTTGTTTTCTGCAAACGAAGGTAGTCTGTGTTATCAGTTCCCCGTATCCAACAGTGAACGGTTAATTTGAGAAAATAATGCTGGGGAATTCCTGGAGACCATGACGTCCTGCAGTATAATTGAAAAATGTCATACCACTACTTTCATTTTGGTCAAACCAATCTTGGGGCCCGATTATGGAAGCCGATAGGAAGCGTTTTTCGAAAATAAAAATTACTATCGCATCAAAGACAATACACTTCAATCACGTCGAAAATATGGCGTCACGAAAAGAAAACAACATTTTTCGGGCAATGAATCTATTGAATCTATCTTGTTGAAAATTGTTTAGTTAAAACAATACTTCCAAAAATGAGCAATTTTTTGCATCAATTTTAGCACCAAGCATTATCTGATTTGACGTTGTATTGATAAAGTTAAAAAAAAGGTTTCAACAGATATGTGTTTGCTGTTTAGTAGGTACGAACAAGCTGTTTCGACTTGCGTACATGCTACATAGGCAGTGTTCCATTTGGTGAATTTCTAATTAACGTTGACACTTCGAAAATAAACTGAAAGGTTTGAAAAATCCTCTGTTGTCGATCGGCCGATTCCTTATCTGTCGGAAATAAGTCTGGTAGAATAGCAGGTTTGTTTGAAAAAAAAAAATCATCTGTCAAATTTAAGTGAAAAATCACCAAATGGAACACAGCCATAATATGGCCCCTGATACTATTGATGTTTCATTGAGATGAATGTAGAAAGGTGCACCGATGTCAAAAAACTCCGATGGCTTTGGATCTGATTGACAGAATCTGCATATATGAGCAATTTTAGTGAAGCGCTTTTTAAAATTTCGATTTCTTAATATACAATGAAACAATTACAGGGTGCGTGACGAATTTTTGCAGTAAATGGCATATTTGAGAAAAAATACACCAGTTAGTTATTCTAGCAATGAATTTTGTGCGATTTATTTTCTTTCGCAACATATGGAAGTTGTAAGTAAATTTATTCAAAAAAATTGCCTTCCCTTTCGACGACTGTAGTTAGACGCTTCCGGAAACTGCAGTATGCACGTTTTAAAATGTTTCGATCCATAGATGTCATCACTGCCTTGATTTAAGCTTTTAGCGACTTAAGTGTGGTGTGAGGGGTTCTATTGGTATCTAGTTGGACGGCCAAATTTCTTCCTCCCAAATTTACGAAATATTTTCCGTAAGCCATTTCTGTGCCGACCGAATTATTTCTTTCATGCATACTCTGGCGCGCAACAAAGCGACAACGGCTGACAGATTGCTCTCTTGTTTCGACATCTTTACGTTTACTCAACATTGTTTGTTTAAATCTTACACCTAACAGTATAAGCTATCCAGTGCTGCCAAATATATCTAAATCATGATGCACAAGCATGAGAAATTACTATTTGAAATTTACTGCAAAAATTCGTCACGCACCTTGTATATGAAATTTTGCTCATTTGAAGTCGATACATTGATCTTAGACCTCCCTTAGCTTAGTCGGTACATGTGCAGCTACAAAGCAAGCCATGCTTGAGGTGGCTGGGTTCGATTCCCGGTTCGGTCTAGGGATTTTTCGGGTTGGAAAGTTTCTCGACTTCTCTGGGCATAGAGTATGATTGTACTTGCCATGCAGTTATACTAATGCAAAAATGGTACAGGCATCGAAAGCTCTCAATTAATAACTGTGGAAGTGCATCTTGAACACTAAGTTTGAGAGCACGCAATAAGCTAATATGTGATGAAATCCGTGCTGAATTGTAAAGCCGTGCATCTGAATCAAACAACAAATTGCTGTGCAAGTTATACCAACCGGTGAACACTCGTGTTTATTACAGTTACCATGGGGACGTAATTTGTGATTATCCCCGATCCTTTTCAAATTGTATCATTATTTATGTACGGTCCTTAAATTTGAAATGACGTTTCACATTCATCAAGGCCGATTTTCATTCGAATAATCGATTAGTCGATTAACGAACCGAAAAGTAAAATATATATTATATAAACATTAACTTCTCCAGAGAATCATCACCGATCGTTTCAAACATGTGCTGCACACTAATTGGTGGAACAATGACAGCACAGTGAACAAAAAATAATTGATTAGTTGTTAATCGAGTAATTAAAAATGCGACATCTCTGATTTTGGTGTGATTGTTTTGATAAAAAAGTGCGCAAAATTTCATCTCTACCGAAGGGGGCAGCAAAACCACAAAATTACCTTGCATACGGGGGGTATTCATTGGATGAAAGGGACCGTGAAAAAGGACACTAAAATAGAAAGTTTTTCTTCCGACAGTTTCATCTTAGTATTCTTCTTTGGGTATACTACCACACCAATCGCTTTTCTTCAACTCGACACCTAACCAAGCACGCCGTCTCCGTACAACAGCTTCTTGAAATGGCTAGTCCTAATGATACGACTATAGTTATGGGTGATTACAACCTGACGATGAGGATCTCTAAGGATTCTTACATCTCAATGCTTCATCTGAACAGGAACTTGCTGTACTCGAGTCCTTACTGTCTGCAGGACTTAAGCAAATCAACGATCTGGTTAACGCGAATGGTAAACTTCTCGACCTGGTTCTCATCAGTAATTCAGATCCTATTGAGCTGTTTGAACCACCACCTACCATTTTGAAAGTTGATCACCATCATAAGCCGTTAGTTTTGAAAGTTGATATCCGTTCGAGGGACCATCCGTCATCGTATCCAGCAGCTGAGTACAATTTCGCACGGTGTTATGTCGATGCTATTAATGCAAGGATCTCAGCGTTGGATTGGATGCAATTACTTAACTTACCTACCATTGATACCACCGTGTCCGTATTCTATGACAATGTTTATCAAATAATCCATTATCTGTTCCGGTAAAGGCTCGTAGACCTTCTATGCATTTCCAACAACCGTGGTGGAATCCGAAATTGCGTAATCTGCGTAACCGTCTGCGTAAGGCCCGTAAACGTTACTTTCGTTCCAGGACTGCTGAAAACAAGTATGATGCGTAGCTTGCAGAAGCCGAGTACGACAGTTTGCATGAAGTTCGCTTTCGTGAGTTTATCGATAACTTCCAGAGTGGCTTCAAAGAAAACTCATCGTCGTTCTGGTCTTTCGTAAACGCTCGCAAATGATCAGCTGGTATTCCGGCAGATGGCACCTACTGTAATCGAAGCTCTTCCACCAATGACACTTCTGCAAACCTCTTCGCTTTCAAACTCGATCAAACTCCTTCGCAGCAGCAGTACATCGACCAGTTACTTAACTTCAGCCATGCATCGATTCAGGATGCATCGAAAGGCCCAGGTCCGGATCGATCATATTCCAACGTCTTTCATCATGAATTGTGCAGCATCGTTGGTCACACCCGTTATGCCTATCTTCAATCGTTCACTCCAGGATGGCGTTTTCCGGATTCCTGGAAGTTTGCATCAATTACACCGATCTTCAAGTCAGGTAACGTTCACAGCGTGGAAAACAACCGACCTATCTCGATCCTTAATTGTTTGGCCACATGACAAGTTGTATCCAGCTGTGCAATCTATAATCTCGGAGTTCCAGCATGGATTCTTGAAAAAGCGCTCGATGATCTCCAACTTGATGTCCTATACCAACACTCTTATTGGTAGCATAGAAAAGCGTCAGGAAGTAGACGCCGTTTACATTGACTTCTGTAAGGCATTCGATAAAGTCTCTCATGACCTCACTATCGCAAAGCCACTGAGGACCTCTTATTTTCGTTTCATTTATTAAAGACGTGTGTGACCACTTAAGTTCCTGTAAGTTGTTCTATGCTGACGATTTGAAAGTCTACCGTGTGATCAAATCGTTCCTATTTTATGCTCTACAAACTGACATCGAGTGGTTAACATCGCGGTGTCAGATGAACGGAATGCAAGCAAACACTGGCAGATGCAGAGTCATTACCTTCACCAGTAGTCACTATAGTCGCTATATTCATAGTCTGGCGGATAGAATCTCGGGAACTAATTGAACTGTCAAATAGCGGAACCAATCGAACAAATCACGGCCAACAACAGAAAAGAGCACATCAGCTATTGCGAACAAAACTTCGGAAACCCTTTTCTCGTGACTCAAGGCTCGCCTACGCAAACTAACACCATCTTTGGGTTGGGGAAAGTTTCGCTTATCCGATGATACTGGCGATTTGCGTTCGATTGGCGAGGAAAGAATAATCAACGTTTTGTTTATAAAATTTGATAGTACCTTTTCAATTGTTGGTCTAAAATCAGTGTTGGCAATATCATCAACAAAATGATATTTTTTTGCTCTCATACGCTCTCAATATCACGCGTGATATTGCAGCAAAATACCATGCTTGATATTGATTTTAAAAGCTCCTTTGATATTGCGAGACTATTCACAACAAGCAAAAATCAAGCTGAGAGTTGACTCGACACAAAAATGATTCCGTTGCACATCGCTTTCTTAGAAAGAGAAAGTATAGTTTGCTATCTCTTTTTACTGTTTAACGATGGCAGACACGAAGTGACTGTTGCCAGCCGTTATGGAAGTTTTGGTTGCGTTCGGGTGTAAAGCAAAAATCATGAAGCTCAATCTCACCACAGTTTGTGGAGATTTGCAGCTGGTGAGTTTTGTTAGTTTGATATTCCGAGAAGCAGCTTGCAAAATCAACCGCAGTTGTTTGCTTGTTGATTTTTGTCTACGAAAATCAAGCGGGATCTTGGGCATTGGTGAGATTTTATTTTTTGATATTTTCCCAACACTGTCTAAAATATATTGAATTGGTTCCGCTTTTTGATAGATCGAAATTCTATCCGCCAGACTATGAATATAGCGACTATAGTAGTCACTCACCGATCAGATTTGATTATTTGATCGATCAATTTCCGCTTGAACAAGTTGATTCTATTCAATATCTTGGACTTATCTTGGATAGCAAACTTAGATTCAACGAGCACATATCTATGTCAATTTCAAAGGTTAATTTCTTGCTTGGATTCCAGCGTCGCAACGTTGCGCAATTAACCACTTCATTCGAGCAGTTAAAATGACATTTACTACCGCTCGAGCTTCATCATTTTGAGATTTTTCCTTCTAGAACCACGAGAAAACTAGCCAACATTTGTGCGTTTCATAAAAAAATTGAAATTAGTTGGTCCAGTTTTGTGAAATCGCTGGTAGAAAGTCACGCCAAAACTGCTTGACAAAGTGGTCAATTCGATGATGAGCACGTTTTGAAAACATTGTACTGCTCTTTGGCTCGTAGCGTTCTTGAATATGGAGTACACATCTGGGCTCCATATCATGCTTTGCACATCGCGTATCGAAAGAATCCAGAAACGTTTTGTCAGATTCGCCTTACGACAGCTTCCATGGACCAATCCCGATAACCTACCACCATACGAACACTGATGTGCGCTATCGGACTGCAAACACTATCGAGTCGCCGAATCTTCCTGCAGAGGCTATTTATGTTTGACATGATTAGTAATCATATTGACTGCAGTAGTGTGCTCCGGGATATCAACTTCCACGGTCCAGCTAATCGTCTCCACAATACGTACCTCTTGTGGACTCCTCGACACCGTACTTTTACCTTGATTTGTTTTCCGTCGATCTTGTTTTCCGTACTGAGTACCGACGCCAGGGAGGCAGCTCCCAAACCTGGACCTTCCATATCGACCCATCAACTCATGGACCGGGGACCAACAGCTTTACTTCCCTCCTTTCGAAGGAAGGCGTGATCTACTGTGATTGAACCCAGGCCCTTTGGAGTGAGAGGCAATCACGCTTACCCGGTGGTGTAGTGGTAAGCGTGATTGCCTCGCACTCCAAAGGGCCTGGGTTCAATCACAGTAGATGCTGCTGTTCTTTGATGAATATTTTGGCTTTGATTTTGGTAAGCGAAATCGCCTTCGCTTTCTTCTACATTAGGGTGCCCCAAAATTGCACAATGTCTGGAAATCTGGGGGCTCACCCTCCAAATGATAGCTAAGGGTGTTACAAACAAACTTTTGTATGGTGGCAACTCTGGGAAATGTTATTTAGAGGTTGCCCCGATGAGATTTTTGAAAAAGTTCACAACTTGAATGCTTTTTCCGATTGAAACTTTCTTTTTTGGTTCTACTTGCTCTCCGCTTATATTTCCTTCTATTGAATTCTAGAAACTTCGAAACAAATGTTATCAAGTGATTTGCAACAAAGTAGGTGATTTGTATTGGACGATTTCAATGATAGTTTGATTTGCTGGTGAATCACGAATAACTTTTTAACGGCTCAAAATGCGGTTAAAGTGTCTTCGGCAAAGTTTTTTTTTCCATAAATTTCCCATCTTTTTGCTGCATTTGATTGATAATAGCGCTATGTTTGATACCCGATTTTGATGACTGAATGCAGTGATGTACCAAAAAAAACATCATTTTAGTGAATTTGAAAACAATTTAACTAACAAATTGGAAACAGAACATGCCGTAGCAATTTTTTTCTCTTATAGTTTTGACCCTTGAGAGTCTGCAAAAAATATAAAAGGGCAAGGTTTCACTGAAATTTAAAGAACTAACAATATTTATTGAGTAATTGCTATGCAAAATGGACTTTTTTCAAAAATCTCGTCGGGGCAACCTCTAAACAACATTTCCCAGAGTTGCCGCCATACAAAAGTTTGTTTGTAACACCCTTAGCTATCATTTTGAGGGTGAGCCCCCAGATTTCCAGACATAGTGCAATTTTGGGACACCCTATTCTACATACTACAATTTTGCCTACTTAACCCAGTAGAACGAAAATAATTTAACGAATCTCCTAATCCAAATGAATGATATTGTAGGCACAGAGAACAGACGTCCAACTTCCGTCAGAAACTTGTGTGGGAAGTGGGAACATCACCGTTACATGGCACGAGCATCTTCCCATTCCCGCTAGTTCGAAGATTATGATCGTTTGATGGGAAATTTTGAACCTTCTCACTTAATGCTGCTCTCAATCAACGATATTTAATACTGAAGTGTTCCTGTCGTTCATTGAGCGCTTCCTCTAAGCCACGCTCATCGTCGTCGTGGTCTATTGGAGCGATACACTGGGATTGCATTGGGTCATCTTGAGACTGATTTTATTCATGGTGGAGCTTTTACGCTTGCTTGGGGCATGCAGCATGTGACCGAGCTGTCTGCGAAACGGACTGATGATTTGACGTTCAGTTTGACAATTTACATGCATAATATTGTATAACAGTGTGTTAGTTGGATTTTCATTCACGGTGGTGCTATTTCTGTCTCCTATCGATCGTTAGAGTCATGTATCTTTTTGCTTTATGTCATCTTTGACAAAAGCATATTTGTTTATTTGTTTATTTGGTTCTACATCAACAGACTGGGTTTAGCCCTAATGATGGATTAAGCAATACTAGGAAATACAATATAGTCAAAAAGTAACAAGCTGCACAGGCCGTGAAGTCCAACTTAATTCCTAATTCTTTAAACTATATCACTATCTCTGACGCAGCGTCTCGCGTGCCAAGTGAAAATCAAATAAGGAAGCAACACGATTGAAAACCCTTTGTAGCCCCACAGACAAACAGACGTAACACTTCATTGTGTATCTTCGTCCACGCATTTAACGGTTGATTTGAATATTATCAGTTCCGCGAACTACTCGCCACAGCGCTGGCATCGGATCACTTTGACGTTTCTATACATTCTATAGAACTTTTATGCAATATTGTTCACGATTGAGCGAGCAAGCTTGTTTTCCGCGAGAAGCCCGAGAGATGTCGTTACTGAGGTCCTATGTTTTGAGATACTATGTTTTCAAGAAAAACTTTTTCTAAGAGTTACGTCTGTTTGTCTGTGGTAGCCCATTGATAGCACCATATGAACTATAGTTTGTACGACGAAAAGGTATCTTCAGCATTGCGTTGCTACGGAGTGCTCGTGGTTGAATGTTAACGTCGATTTGTTGTAGAATAGAAAGACAATCGATTCTGCCCTGTAGAATGTCTGCCACAAACATATTAAATGAGAAACAAAAATCTTGCTTGACTAGCCAAAATCATATATATCAGAACAACAATTGGTCTAGTATATACCTTCTTCTTCTTCTTCTTCTTCTTCGCATTTCAAGCTTATTGCTTATCGCTTATTAGCTTATTGCGTGCTCTCAAGTTAGTGTTCTAGATGCACTTCCACAGTTATAAATTGAAAGCTTTCGATGCCTGTACCATTTTTGCATTAGTATAATTGTGTGGCAAGCACAATCATACTCTATTGCCCAGGGAAGTCGAGAAATTTTCCAACCCGAAAAATTCCTAGACCAGACCGGGAATCGAACCCAGCCACCTCAAGCATGGTCTGCGCTATAGCTGTGCCTTTACTGACTGAGCTAAGGGAGGCCCTCAAATATATAGATATGAAATGCTTTGTTATGCGCAGTTTGTAATTAACTCTTCGAGCACCAAGCCAAAATTACATTGTTTATAATATATTCGATTTAACGGTTTCTGATGTTTTTATCATGTTGAAAAGGATCTTAGTTCCGCTTAGATCAATAATTAGTCAGGTCACATGGTGGCGGGTACAATATTTAATTTTAGTTTAGGTTTTTCAAATTGTATCGAATCGGTACACGTATTAGCAAGTTAAACGGAGTGATTTCTGCTTTCATATTTTTCACAGAAAGCTTAAAATATTTCTTATAGAATCCTGGAAAATTTTGTTAAAAAAATAATGATCCGAATTTTACGGCACAACAGGTAAAAATAGTTTGCGTGGTGATCATATTAATGGAAATCTGAGGAAGTTATCTTTAAAACGATATAAAAACATTAGAAAACGGATAAATAGAATCCCAGATAGGTAGGGTAGGTGTTCCAGTAATAATGATGTACCTATAGTAGCTATAGGTTTTCCACCAATAATGGTGGAAAACCAGATAAGTTTATTTTTCATCACAAATAAACCCTCTTTAAATAAAGTTGAATTCAATTAATTTTGCTTAAGATGTTGACTCCTTTGCACCTATATTTATTTACGGTAGTGTTCTTATAATAGTGGAATCAATAAGAAACCAATGCGTTTCACTTTTGTAGGAACCAAAGTTAGCAACTACCACAACTACTGGAACAGTGTTCCTATTAATGGAAGACGAGTATGAAAATCAGCTGAATACTGGAAAAAAAACACAGTGTACACATTGATAATATTGAAGTATTTTTGCTGGAAATTCTTTAAACTCTTATTTCATTGACAGCTGCGGTGGAACTTCTTCTTCTTCTTAGAGTTAATCAATAAAACATTTTAGAATTCTTAATCTGATCACACGATTCCAACTAAATTTTTTAAATCCGATTCAGGAAAATGATTTACATTTGTATAAAGTTGCATTTCTAATGAACTATACTGACATACCTACATAGTGCAATTACGCATTTCATTGCATCAAAATACCGAGGACACGTTACCAGTTAAAACCGATGAAAACGTGTTTTTGTGTGAATGTCGAAAGAGGTAAAAAAAATCAGGCAAATGCAACTTCCCCTCACCGGTTATAATTTCTAGATGCCAACGTTTAGTGTAAGTCAATTACAGTCATCATTCGCAGGATGGGGGTTTTTCCGTTGGTTTTTTTTTCTTCAATTGAATGACGTACCTATGAGCTAAAAAGCAGTTATCCGTTGGACAACTTTGTAAAACTAGACTGCTTTAAAACTTTCGATTGAAATTCATTACATAGGATGAGGCTGCATCCCAACATATCCCAACCAGCAGATTAGGACTGTTTATGATCTGATTAGCGTGTGTATAGGATAAAAAAAAAGCAAATACAGGCCAAATTGAAAAAAAAACTAATTTCTAAATTTACCCTTTCCGATTTCCTTGAAACTATGCATAATAGCTCGCTATGGGCAATCATTCAAATTTGTGCTGGAGATCAATCTCATTTGTCAAAATGGCGTAGTAGATATATATTTCAATAGCAGTAAAACATCTCGTCTAATCGAAATAACGTCTGAGATACAGTTGTAGAAAAATAGATGAAATTTTCAGAAAAAAAAACACACGGTAAAAAGTGTTGGCCAAATATTAAAAAAAAAAATATAAAAATGCGTTTTTTTCTAATGTTTTTAAAATTCTTTTTATTTAAAAGCTTATTAAAAATAAGTCTGATATCATATTGTAGTTTCATTATGCAGTCAACCAACGATTATTGTTAATACATTTTAGGTCATTCGTGACTTGTGTGGGTGTGATTTGACCTCAAGAGTTTCAGCTTGAGAAGTATGGATGCTAACCACTTACGCCCGGCCGGTATTCAGTAAATTATTAAGAATGCAAAATCAGCAATCAAATTGGTTTAATTAAAAGCTGGATCACCCTATAAGCCTGCTAGAAACCCGATAACGGCAGTTTTTGCAATATAAGGCTTATTTTAGCGTTATATCAGCATTAGATTGCACTTTTTGCATGAGCGGGCTTGATGGTTATTTAGGTAGTTTTCAGCAAATTTTTATTTAGATCTAATCTCCAGCTTTGCTCGGGTATAGTATAGTATAGTATAGCATAGTATAGTATAGTATAGTATAGTATAGTATAGTATAGTATAGTATAGTATAGTATAGTAAAGTATAGTATAGTATAGCATAGCATAGTATGCACCAGGTTGCACAATGCCGTAGGTGGTACGAGCTCCAAACTGTTGTTAAGAAGGAGACCCACCTTCATCCGTTGCTGTTAGATAGTAATTTGTAATTAATTACTACCTCTTAGCTGCCCTGGTCACGTCCTTGCATCTGGTGAGGAAGGGGGAGGAATGTTAGTCCGACACTTACTTAAGAGAGATGCAGAAAACTCTACGACCCCTCATAAGTGTCACGTGAAGGGTGTAATTTTGTTAGTAGGGAGGGTAAGTCATAGGATACGCCCAGCCGG
This sequence comes from Ochlerotatus camptorhynchus, assembly GCF_037179485.1. Classification (NCBI taxonomy): domain Eukaryota; kingdom Metazoa; phylum Arthropoda; class Insecta; order Diptera; family Culicidae; genus Ochlerotatus; species Ochlerotatus camptorhynchus. The sequence continues at coordinate 70,230 of NW_027040795.1, read as the reverse complement.
CGTTGCTGGAAATCGTTATATCAAGTATTTAAGAAATAAAAACTGTAAGTAGTGCATCTGTTGGCCGTTGTTCCTGCCCATTACCTAAACATATTATTCAAAACAGTCTTTAGATTTCAGAATTGATAAACGCTATCAATTCGATCCTTTCGCTCCTTTGCGCCTGAAAATTTGGTTGTTCCTAAACATATACACAATTCATTCAGATCGATAGGAGGTTCCTCATGTGTAACAGGTTATTTATAGTACTTTGCTCGGAATATTTGTTATGTATTAAAAATTTAAAAATACGCTTTAGGCAGCACGGTATTAACTGAATTGCCTCAAAACATAAAAGTTTGGATTTTCAACGTGCCAATACCAAGACTCGTGTCTTTAGGTACGAAAACAACTCTGTTTCAGCTGTGTTTGACGTAGCACGGGCTGGCACTTTGGTTTAATGATTGGAATGAAATCTCATTCACATTCAAAAGCGAATATCTCAATAAAACTAACTGGATTAACGATGCAGTCTCGAGCATAGTTGTTACACATTGTATTAACTACAAGTTTTGAAAATCTGAATCAAATCGAGAATAAGGAACCATTTTTATGATCGGAAGAGTGAAGGGGTGTCAGTTTTTTATGTATTTCAACCAAAGCAACCATATACAATTAAAACCAAAAGAGCCATCTTCTCTAGCAACAAAATGAGTAGACATTTTCAGGGAGAGGTTTTCTAACCTAAAAGAAAAAAATCTAGGTGTTAGAACTTTGATTTTTTTGGGGAAGTCTCCAAAACTACTTAGATATATTTTAAAATATCATCAAATATTTCTTAATATCAAAGAAAATATTTAAGTATTATCAAAAACTAATACATGTAAAAGATAGAACTGTTTATGCTGAAAAATTCTTTTGTGGTTAATTCTAAGTCAATAAAATGAAAATAGCATAAAAATATTTTTATATGTTTAGCCAAGGTGTCCTGCCCCCAGGGTTAAGCTCGCCAGTTTGCTTACATCCTAATTTGTTTCCTTCGGTTGGATTACTTATGATGACTCAGGAACCGCCGGACTATACTACAGGTTCCAAGAATCACCGCTTTCTGAATGATGTTCAGTTCTCTTCGTATATCCTACTCTTCAAGGCAGCGATGTCAGATCTACTAAATTTTCCGTAGATTTACGGATTGATTTTTGCGGAAATACGAATTCGTAGGCACATCTACGGAATTATACGGATACGCACCACATCTGCTTCAACTCCTCTGCCAAATCGTGGTATTACGTTATCTTGACCGAGAACTATGACTGAATATTGCAATATCGATTAGGGTTACCCGCTTCATCCTTTTGTCGTAGATCACAACGTCCGATTATAGTCACTTTAACACATTTAAAATCAATTACTATTTACACGCGGTACATAAATTACTAAACGCAAAAAAATCGGAATTAGGACCTCCCCCCCCCCCATGTAACAATAAGTAACTCATGACAAGACCCCCCATCTAAAATTACGCAACACTACCTTAATCATCCAAGGGATATTCTATATTTGTCAAACCCCCTATATTCAGTTTGAATCCAGCATGACATGACAATTCAAGCCCAACAATTGAAATGGCCTTAACTCCATTTTGTAAACAAACCTTGTAAGGCCATTTTCTCGCGAACCGAAACATTCATTCGCAAACCTAAACCACAATCGGGCAGAGAAGAATTTCCCCTACCTGTTCATTATGTTAGTTTGCCTTTTGCGGACTTTGGTTCGCGAGAAAATGGCCTTACAAGGTTTGTTTACAAAATGGAGTTAAGGCCATTTCAATTGTTGGTCTTGAATTATTGTCTACGATTTTGTTTGATTTGATACAGAAGCATATTCTGATTCAATGGAAAAATTAACAGGTTGCTTCGATCGTCCATGAAGGTTTCAAAATGTGGCTCATTAATAGCCTACTGACTCCCCCTCCCGTTCAATCCCAGCCGAGGTCGGTGGGATTTTTCTGAGGCATAAAAATCTCTGGTCACGTCTTCCTTCGGAAGGGAAGTAAAGCCGTTGGTCCCGGCCCATGTGCATGTGTGTTGAATGGGTGCGATATCCTACGCAGGTGTGGAAGCTGCCTTCCTGCACATTCGATTGCCGTCAATGGATGGCAATCGATGTCCGTCGGTGATTGGCACTAGATTGCGAAACAGAGACCGACGTTAAATAAAGGAAAAAAAAGAGAGACTCCCCCTCCCCCTTTATTTTCAAGATTGCATAAAAATCACACAGTTTGAAAGGTTTTTACTATGGTGAGTTCAAGAAAACAAAGCTTTCATAAATGGGCCGCGTGGATTTATTTCACAGACACATTCTATGTGGCGTCGCGTAACCTCACTTATTACCTGTTCAACAACTTTGAAAACGTTATTTTGGATATTGTTTACATTCAAGTCAATTTCAAAAGGCTCATGATCTTCTAGTTTAACCGATTTGTATTCATTGGAATCAATATTGTTTTGTTTGTTTATGTTTTGAGAGTTGTTGAACAGGTAGATTGAGGTTAGGGCGACGTCACTGGTTACAACGGGTTTTGAATGTCTTTGACAATTTTATTATTGCAGATTTGGAAAGTGCGTTAAATTTCCTCTAGAAATTGGATTCTTTAATTTTAAAAAATATATCAATTACTTTACATCATCTGAAAGAGCTATGTTTTCTGAGCACAATGATGTTTTTTTTTTTCGATCCCATATAATTTATCTCGATTTATAAATCAAAATTTAAAGTTAAATATTAACTTCGCTTTTTGGAACTAAACTAACAAATTGACAGCTCGCTTCCATACAAAGTCCCACCGAGGGTCGCTATCATGGTGGTTTTTGCAATCCGCAATTATTTAAAATAGTTCCAGTACACCAAAATTGATGAAATTTTGGATTTTGGTTCCTTGTTCAATACATATTACGGATATGCAAAAACCTCAATATCCATAAAGAACCCAATTGATCAAGAGTTTCTGATTTGAGTAGCTCAAAACGTTTTGGTGTGTAGTTGTTGAGTAGTGTAGTTGAGAAGTGAAAAATGTTGTAACGTCATGCAACAAGTCGCTCGCCAAATCATTTTGAGCTACTCAAATTTTAAACTCATAAACAATTCTTAATGGAAATTCTGGAATTATATAAAGGTTACTTTTCATTGTTACAGTACAAAAAACTGGCAACAACGTGAATTGAATGTGTCAACAGCAAATAACTTTTTTTTCGCCTTGATTTTTTTTTTCACATTGGTAAATCTATTACGTAACATTTTACATAACCTAGATCCCCTCCCCCAATTCGTGCGTTACGTAATTTGTGCTCGTGTCATTTCATTGGATGAGATTTGAACTAGAGTCTAGAGTCCTTCTACGTGAGACAGATCGAACTTAATTTTGGCATAACAAACCAATTACGTTCCTGATGTAATAAACTGACATACATTCTACATGAAGTGCACATTTGCATTTTACTGCCTCGAAATGCCGAGGACACGCTTCTGGTTATAACCCGATTTAACCGGTTCTGTGCATGCTTCAAGGGAAAACCAAAATCAGTCAAATGCAGCTTCCCTTCACTGACGTCAATTTCAGTCATACAGCAGAAAAGCCTTGTGCATGTTCATCACATTTCAATGACGAAAAAGTAAATAGCAGGTCAAAACCCAGAATCTGTGTCCGGTATGACGGCAATGGCTTCAGACTGTTTCAACAGCAATAAATATTCGAGATATCACCGTTAATCCTCTACCAACAATCAAGGATTAACCAGCGTTACCGTCATTGTTAATGAAACAGAGCAATAAATGTACCTGCAATATTCTTATAAAGTGAGATCAAGAAGAAAACAATGAATTTTGGGTTATTTATTAGGGACAATTGATGTCGTCTGGAAACAATTTGTCTTACATTATGCAAAAGATAAAACTGACATCAGAGATTCTCATATTAGTAATTATTTAATAAGCAGAACACGAATATTATCGAACTTGAATGAACATCCGAGGTTTGTCGTTAAAAATATTTCATTGGCAAAAATTGAACAATAAGTTTTTTTTTCATAAACCGGAAATGTAACGAAACTACACAGCAAAAAAATATTTTTGATATCACATCAAAGTGGATGCACTACAATCATGTCGAAAATTTCATGTAATTTTTATGACCACAAATAAACAAATGCAGTAAAAGCAGCGTAATGTCAGTTCATGCATTGTATTAATGATATTTTTGTCCTTTTTAGCAAGTAATATTACACCATATTTTCGACATGATTGTAGTGCATCCACTTTGACGTGACATCAAAATTATTTTTTTGCTGTGTATGCATTAACTGGTCAAAAATTCAAAAAATAGCTCTTTTTTACCAAACCACGGTATTAGATTGAGAATATTATGAATAACACATTTGTATATCAAACTTTTATGAAAAAATAGGTGCTCACAATGAAACCTCCTGGGAGCCTAAGCAGTTCGTAACTCTACATGTTTGTGTAGCAGTTTAAATAATTGTTTAATGATCATACACCTACATGACGGAAATGGACCTCATATGACTAAGTACTGCTATACCCTATTAATATATGTAACGAACTTACCTTTGCGTCTAACGTCACGATCTTTCTCTGTATTTGCGATCTTCGTCTCAGATCCATTGTTATCGTCATCCTGATGGGTGGACATCCATTCAAGGCGCCGCTTTCGATTAGGCATGACAACATTGTAGGAAACATCCTGCTGGGCGGCTGCGGCAGCTGCAGCCGCTGCTGCCGCTGCCACCGCCACTACAGTGGTTGTTGCACTCGTATTGGTGCCACTGCTCGATGCAAGCCCAGTCTGCATTTTGCTGTACTCGACTGGCCAGGACTCCTTGGAGTCCGGAGGAGAATCCACGAAATTATTTCGATAGTCCTGGAAATTATTTGGCGAACCACTGTAGGTATCGTCGTTGTCGAGGTTGTAGTTTTGAGAAATCTGTAAAGATCAGAGAAGGAAATATCTACAGAACCGAAGCAATCACCAATATGACCGTTTATATATGATTGAACAAAGGATCGATAGATTGGTAATTATAATTACCACATAAGTATCTCTAACTAGAAAAGACTACAATTATATGATAGAAATGGATGTTCTACCAAAATTGGTTGGGTTTCGTAGATAAAACATATTTTCGTAATTTTTACTAAATATTCGAATTTCCTGTCATCGGTCAAAATGCTAATATTAAGCCTTATTCGTACAAAACACGAACTGAATTTCGTATGAACCTGCAAGCTATTGCTCTTCTTGTCTTCAAGATGTCCGTTTATATTGTTGTTTCTCCTGTTGCTGATGGCGGTGATGGGTTGAGTTTTGCCTGTGGGAAAGGTTTCTTTTGCTGCTGTTATCGGTATAGGTGTCTGATAATATTTTGTTGTTGCTGCGAATGATGCTGATGTGAATGCTGGTGGGTATGAGAAATTGTTTTCGCAGCCGTCCATGAAGGTGGATATGGAATTTCAATAAAGAATGGACTTTATATCTGGTGCTATTCGAGGGAAATCATTCTCCACGAAAGGGAATGGCTGGCTGTCTCCTAAGTGAACTAATTTCCCTAGACCAGTTGGTATTCGTTTGGCTATATAGTTATAACTATAATGGCTATATAGTTATATCTATAAGTTAACCCTCTACTTTGTGTTTTTTTAGCACTTCCAGCCACAGTTGTTATTTGAGAACTTTCTATGCTTGTTCAAGTTTGGCAGATGTATATTAGGGTGGGTCAACATTACAACTTCATGCTCCCCACTACTCTTTCGAAGCGTATTGAGGTCCCAACAACTGTGTAAAATTTGAGTGAATTTGGTTATGATCTGGATTTGCGAGTTTTTAATTTTGTATGGAAATGTGTTTAAAATTCAAACATAGCTCAAACGTACTAAGATTGAGAATACTATGTGGATCAATTTTGCTGAAGACTGCAAATTTATTTGACTTCGATTTACGATTTGTTTATAAGAAAGTTTGAACATACTGAGAGGTAAGCACATATTATCGGTATCACGTGTGTGTGAGAAAATTTACGAAAAAATCTAAGGGCACCGGTGGGATTCGAACCCACAATTCCCATTCAGTACACGGGTGCATTGCCAAATATACAACGGTGGACCTACATATATGGTCTACGGATGTGTTTGGCTAATGACATATTATATTTGACTTCTGTGCAAAAAGTTATTAAACTTTTACTTTGGCCTAGTGATTCACACATACATACCTACAAGCTCATGTAAATATACGCCTGTAGGTAGGAGATGGGCAATTAGGCCTATAGTAGAATAATAATAACTTATTTCTTAGAAGTTGAAACGATTTGCGGTCTTGGAAAAAGTTGATCTGCATAGTATTCCCAAACTAATTCCGAGGTTTGGTCAACATTGAGCTAAATTTTGATTTTTAGTTCCACAAGAGCAAAGGAACAAACGATTGTCTAGCGATCCTTTTCAAACTATCAGACAATAAAATATAACCCATTAGTAAGCTTTTGGCATATTTATTTCATTCAACTTCATTACCATAACCGTACGCTCGCACCTTAAGCTTAACTCCACTCATTAGATTCTGTACAACATCTGGCTGCAGCTTCTTTTGTACGAAAACCGACTTTTTCTTCATGTCATGTCAGATTTGACCTCCGTGGGATGCTTCAGAATAGCCCAGTATTTTGGGCACGAAAGTGACCCCGTTGGCTTCGTACCACTCGAGGACAACATTTGAATAGTGACACGAAGCTAGATCCGGCCAGAAGATCGTAGGGCCCTCGTGTTACTTCAACAGAGGAAACAGAATCAATTCTAGAGAAAGACACTGTTTGTACAAAACGTGTGCAACTACCCTACCCAAATACTCATATCAACACACAAGTGCCGCAAGCGTAGTGTTATCATGCCTACCGTTCTATTGTAAAGATTGCAAATAAATTCAATAGTTTGCATGCCTCTGCCATGGCAGGATGGCCCGATAAACGACCGTGTTTTATTTTCACCATCTATTCACACAACGTCTGCCCGTGCGCGACACTTATTTCTCTCTTAAATTGCAGTGACACGCACTGTAACTATTTTTTATCTTAATTTTCCAAAGAACTGCTCATGATTTAATGAACGAAAAATATTTGAGAGTTAGCCACCCATTTTATCCTCCAACGATTTCACCAGTAAGGGAAACGCTCCTATAGTTGCGGTACGTTAGAAGCGTTAGGTTCCTATACTGCCTGTGGAAGCATAACTGTCCCATGTGACATTTTGACTTTTTTTAGGTTATGATGCTTAGCGTTATAAATCAATACATATTTTTAAAATATTATATTAAAACATGCTGTTTATTCTAGAAAAATTAAAAAAAATGTGAAGTCGTTTTGTCCCATTGCAAAAATGGACGCATATCTATCCCACTGCTCCAATTTTTAATATGTATAAGAAATTCTTCAAAAGTTATAGTCTGTTATCCAAATAATACATCGTAAACATTACAAGATTCAAACGATTACCCAAATGGTAAAATTAATCTTTGAATTATTTGGATGTTTATTTGAACGTCGTAAGCACATTAACACTTTTTTTGGAAAATTTAAGCTATCATTCTCAGTTCTGTTGCTATTTACAAACAAATAAACTATAAATGTACTAATCAACTTGCAACGTCTTGCCCTATTTGTACCTTTTCGTGACCTATATGATAATTTGGCATTCAAAAACTGTAGAGTAAAATGATGATATTTTTTTTTAAATAAAAGAAATGCATACAACGGTTAACCTTAAATAACTATCATTCCGATGCATTTTGCTTGGACGGAAGACCATCTAAAAATGATGTCCGGAGAACTTCGAGATTTGGGCGTAATTGCTATTTTAAACAAATATATCAATCGCTGATTTCTTGCGAATAAAAGCTCAATGTAGCGAACAAACTATCCCAAATGACAGAGGAATCATTCCTCTACATGAGTGCGTTGTTAGTTTTCTAGGCTGTGTTTTTATTCGCGAAAAATCGGTGATTGAAGTGGTTGTTTGCAAAAGCAATTACGCCCAAATCTCAAATCACTCCGGATGTTTCGTCTTCTCCAATAACAGGTACGACAACTGCCAGCAGAGAGGCCTTCCTATCTACTTCAATTCAACGAGGAGACCTTTACCAGAGTACGTTAGCTTCAGTAGAGAACGTATCGTTGGCGATCAGCTGGAGTTGTTTCTTGGGAAACAGTTTGCAGTATTTAACGTCCTCACTGTTGATGTTGCTTGCGTATCCTGGCTCATATCGTCCTTTTTGAGAAAAACAATTTTCTCATGATGTCCACGTACGGGCGAGGCTTGAATAAGTTCAACGTGTACTGTACTTGTAACGTGTACATGCAGACATTGGAAATGATCGTGCGTATGCGCCAACAGGAGCAATTGTCTTGTAAAGACTAATAGCTATCACTACCACTGGAACCAGCGTACTGCTTTAAATTTTCTATGGCAGACGTTTCCGGCCTACATTCAAATCAGAACCAACATTTCAAAGGGGCGTAATTGCTCACCGGGGTAGGGTTGCTTCCACTCACTTGCTATAAAAACAATGTTTTTCTGAATTATGAAACCATTAGATGATATAATGAAATTTTGTATTTGTATGTAACAAGAAGTGGGTGTAGAGTGTTTGTCACTTAAAACCTGTCAATTTCGCTTTCAAAGCGTCACAATCAGCGATCTTATGATTCGCAAGCGTTCACTCACTCGCTTTCAGATAGTCACAATCAGCGATTTAACGACTCGCGAGCGCTCACTCTGAGTGAACGCTCACGAATCATAAAATCGATGATTGTAACACCCCGTGTAGCGAAATTGACAGGTTTTATGAGTCGAACACTTGCCTTCCAACCTCTTCTTGTATATAACAAGTACAACATATCATTATAACATCTAATGATTTCAAAATTCAGATAATCATGTTTTTATAGCAAGTGAGTGGAAGCAAGCCTGGAAGTACTTAGGTTGGTGGGTATTCATTAATAAGCTACAAGCCCCCCGGATCACTTTACACAATCGCACTTTTTCAATCTCTATAGTAGAGTAATAAATGCAAGCATTGCCTATCATTGTGCTGCATTTTCGAGATTGTATTGCATAAGGATTATAACTTTTGACAGTTTGACATCATATCTAGTTACAATTTGTGCTGATTAAAGGGTGAATAAGCAACTTTTAAGCTGAAGAAGCAAATTTTTGCCTGAATCAGCAAGGTAGCAGCTGATGTGTGAGTTAGCGCGATGCTGTAACTTACGTATGTGTGTGAAGATGTATTGTAGTGGATTCCATGTAGCCCTCTGGGTCTGAAGGTTCTGAGGTCGAAACTGAATACAGTAATGACCCGATTTTGTCAGCTCCCTTTTTGAAAATCATGTCTAATGTTCTACAAAGATCATGCGCTTTTTCAGTGGCTTTATTGCACCAAAGAATACCTTAAACGTCCATCTTGAAGAGGAATGAGAAAGATTTGGAATTACGGTTTAGTGAAATTATTGAAAGATTAAAGTCTGATGCGCGGTGGGGCTGACAACATCGGGTAATTACTGTATTTATGTTTCTGTTTGTGTGTATTCATAGAGGGTGATGCATGTATTATGCCACATTCTTATGGGGGAGGATGGTGGCGAGGGGAGGAGGATTTTCTGACAAGCAATTCCCGAGTAAAGTAAAATAACAACCTGATATCATCTTGAAAACAAGTCTTGTTATTCAAGATATCATTTTGTTTTCAGTTGTTATCGCATAACTAATTTAGTTATCATCATCGACTAATTTTGTTACCAGTTGTTATCATGAAAGAATATGAAATGATGCAAGGTTACTTTAAAACTTCAAATATTATCCGCATGGTAAGAAATAAAAACACACTACCAATCATGTTTCAGTTATCTGCGTAAGACTTTAATACCAAATCGATAAAATAATTTGCAATTTGTTGAAAATATTTGCATGGATCACAGGATTTGTTATCAAGATGTTTTCAATGGTAACTAAATCAGTTATTTTTTTGATATCCACGGAGTAATTTTTTGTTATAATTTGTGTTATGTTGGCTGCTTATTCAACCACATTGATAACATATTCAGTTATCAAATCTTGAAAACCGGGTATCAGAACTTGTTATCAATTTGGTATAGTCCTTTGCTCGGGAAAGCATTCGGTATAGAAAAAACGTGACGATAGAGGGGAGGGTGATAAAGTTTTCCTCAATTTAGCGTGAAATAATTAATACATGGTCCCTAGTTTCTTGTTGGTATGAATATGCACATGCAGGCGTACACAATTAGTTTTTTTTTTTTTTGCGAGATTGCTACCGCCGACTACCTCGGCATTTTATTTTGCTGAATCTCAGTGAAAAGCTTGCCGAGATATAGCTAACAAACGAGAATTTTGCTGAGATTTCAGCTAACAAACAGAAATTATGCTGAGATCTCAGTAACAATAAATGCAGAGCACCAGCTGCCAATCTCGGCAAAAAACTAAGTATGTACACGATATTTCAAAACTACCCAAAGTTGGGCAGAATCCACCCAGATCGGTCAAAACTGAACCTACCCAAAAATGGGTAAACCTTTTTTGAGTGACAAGTTGACAAATGGACAACATTGTCATGAATCCGATCGACTTTGTGCATTTGTCAACTTGTCGCTTCCGACATAGTTTACCCATTTTTGGGTTGGTTCAGTTTTGACCGATCTGGGTGGATTCTATCCAAATTTGGGTTGTTTAGAAATAGCGTGTATATACCAGAAATGCCAGTTTTCAGTTATTATTCAGTATAAATATTAAAGAAACACTTAGAAAATTTGATGTAAATGTATGTGCTCTGAGACTGACAAATACGAGCGTCAATTTTGACATAAATTGAGTCATAATAGACGTGAAATTCAGCTCAATCAAACGTACTTTCGATCTTTTCAGTCTCGTAGTACTTAATTTTACATTACATGTTTGTTTACGTCTCATCCTTTATGTCAAAGATGGATTCCGTCACGTGTAAGATTAGGTATTTCTAAGTGTGTATATACTCCTAGCGTGTACATGAAACTACTTCAATTTTCAACTGAACGGGAAGTTTACAAAAATATGTTTTCCGGCACTTTTCGAATAAGTCCGCATTTATTAAATGTTTAAGCATTACCTCCTTTTGCTACAAAAAAAAAGGTTTTAATGAACTATTAAGCCAAGGCTATTTTTCACACAGATGGCGCTGTTCAATTGGTAGCAAGCAAGCAATCAAAAATATCTTCAAATGATAAAATGACAAGCGATCAACGAGAGGAAAGATAAAGCTATGTCAGAAATGGAAGGCAATAATGATAAAATCTTCTTCCTTTTTCTTCATGACAAACAATTTCTGTAACACAACTCGCTCGGGTCGGTGTAAGGAAACGACCAAATTGTTGGCAATGTGTTAATGGGATTTTTTTTGTTATGTCTTTTCTCTGTCCGATCAAGCTATGTCCTCAACCATGTATATTGCAACAAAGTAGGGACGCAATATATAATTATCCTTCTACCACTCCGATCGAGCTGTGTTGTAGAGAGAGTTTGTCGTGGTAGTCGTAGTAATAGTTTTTTCTGTATCCTTGGTTGCTTTATGAGAGTGGATTCGCTGGTAGTGAGTAATAAAAATCCCCATAAGGAGCTGTTCATAAACTACGTAGACAATTTCGGGGGGGGGGGGGGGGGTTTGACAATTATCCACGGCCCAAACAAATTTTTAAATTTTTGTATGGACAATTGTCTACGCAGGGGGAGTCAAGAATCCCAAAAAAATGGCTACGTAGTTAATGAACAGCCCCTAAGTGGAAATAATACGCTTTTGGTACATATTCAAGTAAAAAAAAGTTGACGACAACCTAAAGGAATCATTTATGGACTTTATCGTTCACTTTTACCCTATGAATTATTGTTAAACAAGCTACAATTTCATATAAAAAAGATTATTCCCGTACATTGTTTACCCGCTTTACTACCAGTACTAGAGAGCTTAAAAAATTAAATTTGAGAGAGAAAATTCTCTCTCACGAGCTGAATCTCTCATTTTATCTGTCAAATTTTCATAGCGAATCAAAACAAGCATTGTGTAGTACTAGAATTTCGGCTAGAATGGGGTACGTTAATCGATTTGCTTAGGACCAATAGGCTAGTCAAGTAGTTAGCCAATTTAAAATCGTTAGTTTCCACTGGTTGGTACCTCTATATATTCATTTAGATTAACATCTGAAGTCCCTCCTTTTCTACATACTATGGAAAAAGATACTCTCTAAGCCCCGGCGGGAAATACTGTTAGGCTCAGAAAGTATTTTTTATGCAGAGTATGTAAAAAAGGAGGTACTTCGAATGTTAATCTAAATGCATATATAGAGGTACCAGACATTTTTTTCCGTGATTCGTTTTCCGTCGATCTTGTTATCCGTGCTGAGCACCAATGTTACCGACGCCAGGGAGGCAGCTCCCATACCTGGACCCTACCTATCGACCCATCAACTCATGAACCGCGGACCAACGGCTTTACTTCCCTTTTTCAGAACATCCCGGCGGGATTGAACCCAGGCCTGCTGGGGTGAGAGGTAATCACGCTTACCACTACAGCTTGTACTGCACTGCCCTCTGTGAACAATTAACGGATCATAGATTGTGCGTAGTTTCCGATAGATGTCACCGCAAACAACAGCAGTGGCATCTGATGGAAAATGAATGTAGAAGCTTGAATAAATGTTTTTTTTTTAATATTGTAAGAGTTATAAAAACTCTAAAATTATCTTTTTTTTTTATTACATTTCTGAGAAACTGTACAAATTAAAAGTTGTACTAAAAAACCGAAAGGTCAATTTTTTCGGTTTTTTTAGTCCAACGCTGTGCTATGATGACACAGAAATAACGTTTTGACACGTACATTTTCTTTAAAATCGAAGAAAAACACTGATTTTTGATATCTTTTCCAATTTTTTAGAAAAATCAAAACCTTTTTTTTCGAGATGGTAAAGAAAGGTAAAGCTTAAAAATTTGATAAATCTTCTCTCATTCGTGCTTAGGGTGTACATGCTTTTGTAAACAAACAGATCGATCCCCGATGTTTTGCAATAAATTGAACTTTGGGGTGTTTTCAGATAAATGATAAATCGGCTGCTATCCGAACAACACTGCAAAATGGCATACCTAGTTGCCATAGGTTTGTGTATCCTCTGCAGCTTTCCACACTCGGCAATGACGTCCTGTAGGTATGAATAAATGTATCCTTCACTGTGGTTTTTGATACCATTGTTCCATTTTCCTCTGTTCCTGGGAGAGGGAAAGGGAGGGGTCAATCCGAACCTAAAGTTAATTTCAAAACCACCGTGAATGATACATTTATTAATACTAAAGAGCCTGAATTTATAAAGAGACGTCATCTTATCCATTTGACAGGTCTTCTGCTCGATTGGAATGACTTTTCCTATGACTTTGACAGACAATCGATTGTTCCAATTTTGACATGTCGCCTCTTTATAAATTTAGGCTCTTTAATTAATACCATACTGGACGCCAATACCGAGCGTGGAAAGCTGGATAGCTTTACGGAGCCGTAAATTATATTGTGTTAGAGAGGATACTTTTTTGTTGGAGAAAAGGATCGAAAAATCAAGAAGACAGTTAGATCAGGGAAGATTCTTTGAGCAAATAGATTTTAGGAGAAAACCAGACATTCAAACTTACACCGGAAAAATGCTTTTTTATGGAAATTTTATGTTTAGGAAAATGTTAAACATATAAACGCATAATGCATGCCTTACTTACATTCTCTGTTAATTTTTCGTACGATAATTGTAATGGTAGTTCTTACAACATCCTGTAGTAAATAAGCAACATTTTCCATATTGTTCTTTTCTTAAGACATTTGGGGCTGTTCTGCGAGTTTCTCAAAACGGTTTACGATGTTTAAGAACAGCTTCTTTTAAAGTTTTAATGTATTGACATAAATGACAGAATTTACTGAGACTTCTTTTACACAATTATTTGAAGATCTATTGAATCTTCAAGGAATTTCGACGAACAGATTATGTAATGTGTAGAATCTGTTCGTCGAAATTCCTTGAAGATTCGATTCATTCCGGCTAGGTGCAAATTCAAAAATTATATAGACTTTGGAAGCCCTAAATTAGCGACTGTGAATTTGCTTAATGAAATAGTTGAGAACAGACGTCAAGTTACAGTTGGTACGTAATAGCCAGGAAGAAGAAATTGGGACCGGGATGCGTTCCCAACTTCGTTTTATCTCAAATTTATGAATCATTTCAATATGTACTCCAATCAACGTCAATGTAAGTCTAGGTAAATAGATTTAAAACGCACCTCTTCAAAATCCTGCTGATTTTGCTGTTGATTCGTATGTTGCGGTTGTTGATCTTGCTGCTGTTGCTGTTGTTGATGTGGCTGCTGCTGCTGATGTTGCGGCTGCTGCTGACTATGATAGAAGGAGTTCGCGTATTCCATTTGTTCTTCCTTGCCACACTGATCGCGCCCGCTACTTTGATGATGATGGTGATTGTAGTGCCCGTTGGTGTGATAATAAAACTTTAACGGTTCCGGTGTTTGACAAAGCTGTTCTAATCCACTATTGCATAAATTTGCCAACAACGACACCGCCATTCGTGGTTCTATCTCATCGAATGTTGCCCTGTCGATTAGCGGTACGATGATGTTGCACTGCGATACTTGCAGGAGCCTTGACGGTATTGATGACGCACAACCGTAACAACAACGACTCAAACTTTTGGTTATTTGTTTCTTCGAGATTTGGGAATGAATTTTAATTTCCTCTCAACAATGGAAATATTGATAACTCACTAGCTGTCATAAGTTGGAATTTAATTACTCCAATTTTATATTTATCACACGCGATAACAGGCTCACAGATGGTTCCGCCGAGGTATTGATTATTTTCTAAATTTGTTCAATTGTTTCAGGTGCAACTGACGGATTTGGAAATATCTTCACAGTTTTCTTTTCGACTGTTTAGCAGTTTACATCTTCAAACGATTAGTGCTTGTATTCTGGAGCACCAGTGCTTGTTTCTACTTATATAGATAATATATTAAGAATACACTAACACGTAATATTATAAAAATTTGCACTTTTAAATTTACCTCTTCGGGACTTTTTATCCACATATGATTGAAATAAGTACAAGCACATAAAACTTGACATGCACCAATACTTTGGTTCTTGGTTCAACGAGTCAGTTAGAAAAGCACAAAAAATGAGTTGTACAGCTTCTTAATTCCGGTAGTTTCACGTTGTCGATGGCTTTGCAGTAGAGTGTTTTCGATATCAATCAGCATTTTGTTAACCATGAAAACGACAAATTCCGAATACTTATTTTTCGTCTCCATATGGCACACCAATGGGGCAAAACTTTAAGGAAGACTGTTCGAGAACTTTGTTCAGTAGCAGCTCCACTTTGATAATGATTCTAAATCTGCTTGTTGAAATGTTCTCTGGCGTTTTTCTGAACAACACCTTACGGTTTTCTTCCACGAGACTTGTTTTTCTGTTTCGAATGACTGGTAACTTTGCACTTTAAATTAACACTCGCCTTGGATCAATTTTACCAAATTTTAGCAACAAATTCATAACGATCAGTTTCACCATGTTGGTATGTTGAAGTTTCACTAAGTTGTGTTGAGCGGTTCAAATTTTGGGATAGATTGTATTCACCAGCGACCGACGACGCTCACGCAAAAACCGGCATAACCGGACACTCGGACACGATTTTCTCTTCTTTGTATATTAAGCCCCACCGCTTAGTCGTTAATATAGTATTCGATCGACCTTATACAATCCATAATAGCAGATGATGGCGGTCCTCGCTTCCACACTATCAAATACAGAAGCATAGCTTCGCGCAGTACGCTAACGCACTCAGCATTTTGGGTATGTTATCTCTTCCAGAACACAATACGAAATGTGGAGCTCACTTAGACGGTCACAGTCACTTGCCTCTACAATGGCGTTGCGCACGATCGTTGTCAGTTGGCGCTTAAGCTGTTATACGGAACTCTTATGTCGAGGCACAACTGTGTGACACAGCAATCAACTTATTCTACTTTAAATTAAGATTTATTGAACCAAATAGAGCAGCGCAGCAGCAACAGTAGCTCGGTTTGTCTGGACGCGGACACTTGCTGTATGTGGTTCACTCGCATAGAGCAATAATTTTATTCCATATCAGTTCTAATTTACTGCTCTCGTCCTTTTGTTTGCGTTTATACTTTTCACTTTAATAAATAAACTGCCGTCTTCTCGGCTTGAAACTGCGCCTGCGATAGAAAAAGTCTCTCGATCGTCCACGCGATTGGTTAGCACACAATTCGACACCACTTCTTTCGATAGCAACAGATATTCATATCAATCATTAACAATAACAGCATAAAGCAACAGACGAGGCATGCTTATGAAATCATCCACATGTGACAGGTTGCATCGGACTAGTCGCCTCCCCTCCAGATTGGTGGTAGTAAGGTAACCTTCTTCGGGCAGAATTAGGTCTCTATCCGTATCGCCTAGCCTAACCACGTGAGTGCACTGGAAAGTAAAAACAAAAATGTACGTATGCTGTTAATGAACTTGTAAGTGTTTCAAACACAACCCACAAAACTGACAATGTGTGTGACTTTGCTTGAGGACAGCGAGAATCAGTAAACGTAGTAGGAGATGGACATGATAAAAATGAGCTCAGTATTATCAAAACATACACGCTACAAAACCGAAGCGGACTTCATCGAAGACTTGCAACTATGAATGGTTGATGCTATGTAATGCTTTTTAAAAATGTTGGAAGTGAAATATAACGCTCAGTTTAGTTGGACACGGATTTGATTATGTCTAACGTTCAGAATCATAAGGGTCTAGCTGCGATGATCGATTCTCTTTAGTTAATAACTCTGCTGGATTTACATTTCTCGGTGCATATGATGTTGCTTTTGATAAGTTCGGAGAAATTGTTCTTTGAACTGTGCACGGCGAATGAGAACGACCCAAATTTGAGTTTAGTTCACTCATAATCGCCTTATGTGCAGGAACTCAGCGATGTGTCAATTTGCCTACTGGTTCCCTGTGGAAAACATCAAAAATCGGCCGGAAAATGAGGAAAGTTGACGCAAATTTTACTCAGTCTAGAAGTAGCACCAATAGACTAAGTGAATCTAATCTTTACTTTTCTCATATTCGGGAAGATTTCCTGGAAAACATGAGGTCAATTTACTCATCACTGAGTTGCTCCACTGTATGTCATTTATGAGTTAATTATCGCAGTTAGACCTTTATGATTCTGAACGCTAGACATAATCGAATCCGAGTCCAACTCAACTGATTTTGTTCTCGTTCCACTTTGAGATTAAAAAATGCTCAAGGGAACAGTTCCCAATACGTATCACAAAAAATAACAAACAAGTTATTAACGAAAGAGGAAGTCGACGAAAAGAATCAATCAATGTTAGAACGTAATGCATTGTTCAGCTTGAGGTATTAACGAACGAGAAAATCGTAAAAAGAAAATCGATCAATGCAGATAGGACCTTTCGATTTTGATTTGATTCTGATTTTACGAGACAGAAGGGGATCAATGAAGATAGGACCTTTTGAAATGTTTATCTAGGATTCTCAGTTATCAATCACAAATGAAAATGCTGCTCAAGCGTGTATTGACGTGCTTTCGTAAACCAACGTGAACGCTAATAAACAGATAGGGGAAATAACGGCTGCAGCACGGCTTTACCTCTTATTGTCATGGGGGTAAATTGAGTCTTAAGCGAACCCCACACGTATCAATATATTGATGCGAACGGGAATTATTGATAATAATATTGATGATGTGAATACAGAAATGATGTATTGACGTCAATATAGAATGTATTGCGATAAAATCAATCATGTAGGGTCCACATTAGAGTGTTCATTTTTTGCAAAATAATGCTCTGGAACAGAATATGATGTACCTTCATGCAAAAAATCAGCGCTCAAGGGCTTCATTTGGCTTCATTTACCCCCTGACGACAATAGGTAACGAAGTGCCGAAGCTGTCAATGGGTTGATTTCGATGGAGATTGTTATTCGACCACGATTGGATGCAACATTTTTTTTTAACTTCAAGGTGGAGTCTCAATGTTTTGTTTTCAACACTTTATTTGTTCTAAATTCAAATAAATATACATTCATGTTTTAACCTAGGTGCTCCAGCTACAAGCTCATCTGTTAGGATCTATATCTAAGTATGTTTAAATTGTTTCTGCCCTAGCAATTTAGTTTTAAAAACAGGTTTTTAACAACGCTAACGCTAACGCAATTTAGTTTTAATAACAGGTTTTCTAGTACAAATAATGGTCATTTTAAAACTAAAAACTTAAACTAACTCTAACTATAAAGGGAATTGATCGTTGCAATTGAAGATTGTAGCGATGTTTGCCTGAAATTATTAATTATTTTGTTGGACATCTGTTCTAATGTCTCAACATTCAAAAGTACGTGTTCCTCAGTAGTACTGTACCAGGGAGGCAGCATCAAAATTATCTTCAGAACTTTGTTCTGAATCCTTTGTACAGCTTTTCCTGGTAGTGCAACAATTAGACCATATGGGCACAGCGTAAAGCATGGCCGGTCTAAAGATTTGTTTAAATATTAGAAGTTTATTACCTATTCAGGTAAAGTTTGGATTTCCTGTTCATAAGAGGAAACAAACATGTTATATATCAAGACCAACAATTGAATAGATCTCAACTCCATTTTGTAAACAAACCTTGTAAGGCCATTTTCTCGCGAACCGAAACCTACAATAGAGGAAAATTTCCCCTACCTGTTCATTTTGTTGGTTTGCGTTGACGGACTTCGGTTCGCGACAGAATGCCCTAACAAGGTTTGTTTACAAAATAGAGTTGATGCGTTTTTAACTGTTGGTCTTGATATGTGATACATTTGGCTTGGATGCCTTATATGTGATCTTTAAAAGTTAATTTTTGGTCAAGTACTAGTCCACGATATTTCACTTGACTTAACCAAGCAATTGGAACTCCGTTAGATGGATTCCTAATCGATACCAAAATTTGGTGTAGATCAGCCTGACAAGAGGTAAAATACAACTAACCAAAATGCAAATAACAATACATTATATTTGCATGTTGCAGCGTTTGGTATGGCAATGGGAGCGCAAGTCAATCCAAAGCCGAGGTTAAGGGAAGGGTAATGGCTGAGTAGTCTATGCGGACCACTTGAACGCCATGGGAAAAGGAAGGTATTGAAGAGGTCGGTTATTGGGGGGTTTTGAGGAAATGACACATAGTACTAGATTTGTTCTGCAAAATGTAAAGAAACCGATTCATCCTTTCACATATATACCAAATTGATATTTTAAAGCAACCATCAAAATAAACAGACAATATATGAAAAAGCTAGTTGCCAGTTGCTTTAAAAGATAGTTGCCTCCTTAGGCGGACCCCCCGTATACTAACTCTTTTGTTAATTTACTTAATGTTATTAGGCTGTCTAAATTTTCTTATTTAAGTTCGTTTGATGATTATGATACCTCATTAGCCTAATTTAATAAATAATTGAAATCTCTAATCTACCTAATCAATCATAACCCATGCTTTATTAAGTACCTGTACTTGTGCATGTAATTTAAAATTTAACGTGTTTCAAGTTGATTTTGACTTTGAGCTATATTTATGATATATTGGGTTCGTCCCAAGTGACACCTTCAAGTAACTAAAATGCTTCACTTTGAAGTTAGTTTCCTAGCTGATTTTTAAATTATATAGGGTATATGCTCTAACTACGCTCACATGTTTCATTTGTCGTCCCACAAAACTACGTTTGGATATGTCACAATAGAAGCACGCCACAGTGGAAATCTCGAGCCATAGTTTAAACACTTATCCCAAACAAAAATGAAGCATATATGAATAAGATTAGTTACAATACCATGTACACAAATGGTGTTTAACATTGTTCCCTGAGTAATGCTTCAATGAAAACAACAATGAAAGCTTGTCACGCAAGTAGAAGGACCACTGTTGGGCACTTTCTGAAATATTTCAATAGTATAATTCCCGTGCAAACCCAAATAAATATATCTGTGTAAATATAAATAAAATATGAGTGATTTGCGGAAAAACCCGCCAGTATCGCACCCAACTTCAGTGCCTATACGTAAGCGTAAGGGAGAACAGTCCATAATGCACCCCCAGGGGTAAAATGCCCACTTATAGAAAAACAACGATAACTTTTCCTCAGATGCATTTTCCGGGTAACGGATTGTGTTTGTTTTTAACTGGAGGTTTCACAAATATTTCCTGATCATAAAATCATATATTGACCTACTGATTCCTTTAAAAAATTGCATTTTGTGCAAAACATGACACAGTTGTTAAAATCATCGACTGCAAATTAAGCTTTTAACAGCATATATCGCAAAATAATGATACTTATTCACTTTTCGTATATCTTTTATATGTTTTACTTCATGAATCATAGTTTAACACTCTATTGAGACCTTATTTCTGATGTAACATAAAGGAATAATCATTTGAAATACCTCATGCCTTTGCATGATCTACTTTCAGGGGTTAGGTCATAGCCAGGTTTCGAGCTAGGGAGGGGCGAAAAAAAGTTACTGTGGAAAGTTTGGCCGAATGCCATTTCACCGAAAGCCTTTGTGTTGCTGAGTTTAGGGGGGGGCAGTTGCCCTCCTCTGCCCCCCTCTGGCTACGCCTATGGGTTATGGTTTGTCTATCATGCGGTGCATTTTACCCCAATGTTGTGGTGAGTTTTGGCCATTGTTGTCGTGCGTCTTGCCCCAATGTTGTGATGCATATTGCACCATGAATCAGCCGTTTTCCCCGCTATCATTTTAGAACCGATTTATAAAATACCTTGAATATCATGAAATATCATCGTTTTGTAGTTCGAAATCACTCGATCTTCGTAGAAAACATGGTAATGAACCATACACCATTATTTCTCCTTGATTTTAGCTTCCAAACGCCAGCAATTGATGGTTTTGCTTAAACGGTGCGTTTTGCACCATCCTACCCTACTACGACGCGGCTCTTAACAAAAGGAGTTACAGGTGTGATAAAGGGCGAACACGAAATTATTGCGACACATTCAACAGGGCATAACTTTTTTACCATTGGGTAAAAATCAACCAAATTTTGCACACTTTCTCATTGATGTGTATTGTGTACATGCTGTCAAACTCGAAGTCGTGTTTTTCGATTCAACGAAAATGGAGGTGAACCAACGCGAGTTGAGAGAACAAATTCTTTCCAAACACCTGGAATTTCCTGACCTGTCGCACCGGCAGTTGGGAAAAATGTTGAACATTCACCATTCAACCGTCTCCAGCGTGTTGAAGCGGTTCCAGGAGCGGTTGACGTTGGACCACGGCAAAGGAGCTGGAAGAAAACCGGGACCGGAGAACAAAAAGACGGAGGGAAAGGTGAAGCGGATGATTAAAGCAAATCCCAACGTCTCAAGCCGTGATTTGGCTAAAAAGATCGGCATGTCGCAGAGCTACGTCCAGAATGCAAAGAAGAGAGCTGGACTACATACATACAAGGTACAGAACTTCCCAAACCGCGATGAGCGGCAACACTCGACGGCTAAAACTCGGGCACGGATGCTCTACGAGAAGATGCTGACAAAATATGGCTGCTGTGTGATGGACGACGAAACGTATATAAAAGCCGATTTTAAGCAAATTCCGGGGTTGGAGTTTTTCACCGGCAAGAACAAGTTCGATGTGGACGACAAATTTAAGAAGAAGAAAATGTCGAAGTTCGCCTCCAAATATCTCATTTGGCAGGCCATCTGCTCTTGCGGACTGAGGAGTGAGCCTTTCGTGACAAAAGGCACAGTAAATGGCGAGATCTACAAATCTGAGTGCCTCGAGAAGCGCCTTTTGCCGTTCTTGCAGCAGCACGACGAAGCTCCGCTATTTTGGCCAGATTTGGCATCATGCCACTATTCTAAAAGTGTCCTGGAGTGGTATGAGGCCAATTCTGTCCATTTTGTTCCAAAGGACATGAATCCGCCAAACTGTCCGGAGCTGCGCC
Source organism: Ochlerotatus camptorhynchus (assembly GCF_037179485.1). Classification (NCBI taxonomy): domain Eukaryota; kingdom Metazoa; phylum Arthropoda; class Insecta; order Diptera; family Culicidae; genus Ochlerotatus; species Ochlerotatus camptorhynchus. The sequence goes on along the minus strand of NW_027040795.1, from coordinate 48,079 downwards.
CGGTGGAGCAGTACTGGGCAATAATGAAGCGGGAACTTCGGAAGAGCAAGAAGACAGTCAAAGACGAGAAGGACATGTTAAGAAAATGGAAAAAAAACTGAGAAACTTGTACCGGATGACACTGTAAAGACTTTGATGGAGGGCATCAAGCGAAAATGCGTTCAATTTTACACTCAAGGCTCCATCGATTAACTTTTCTTTTGATTTTTGAAGTAAATATATGTATAAAACTACCCTAAAATTTTGGTTTGATTCTAAATATTATAAGAAAATTGGCATGACATTTTCGGTGTCGCAATAATTTCGTGTTCGCCCTTTAATATCACTTCAGGCTAGAACTTTGGTTCTCTCATGCAATGGTTCATCAGAGAGGGGAAGCTCAGTAATCCTCATTGCATGCTCATGACCTGATGGAGAGTCGCGAAGAGAGAAAAATGGAACGTCAAATGCAGCCAGACGGCTGCTGCCACGAACTGTCATTTGGAGCCAAGCAATTTTATGATGCTTTTCTGACAAACTGTCGTTTCCAGCTATTTTATTCAACGGGACACCGTTTCTTTTTAATACATTAAAAAAACACACAAATCAATATTGAAAGATACCATTAGCCAAGGTTTTGTCAAAGCATCTAGTGGCATAGTAAAAAACAGAAAAGTACAGTTTCTCACTGCACACTGAACAATCTCAAACAATCACTACACGCTCAAAGCAAAACACGCTATTTTGATTTGATTTCAACGGCACAAATTTTCATGACAAGAAGAACAAGTATACAATGAATTCTCGATGAACATTTCAAATGGTCCTATCTGCTTTGATCGATTCTCTTCATCGAATTTCTCTTTCGTTAATAACTCAGCTGCAAAACCTTTCCCTGTTGTATTTGACGTTTTGGACGCTAGATAAGAACCTCCTTTATCAAACTATGTGGTAGAATTAGCGCGAAATCTGCCACGGCATGAGCCAACGATTCTGGACCTAAACCAACCGTCTCCAACGCTCCACTATGAAGTATGGGCCTAATCTTATGCCCACCAACGTCCAGGTTAAAAACTAGCCAAGGGGAGGGAATAACAATACATTATATTTGCATACCAAAATAATATCTGTGTCGGGGGGCACGCACTAGTCTTTCAATACTACGCAGCCTGCTACCAAGTATTTAAAATCTTACCATTACTGCATTCATTACTTTAAATACACTCTTAATTTCATTGAATACTTTAATTACTAACAAAATTAGATATTTTAATTACTTTCAATACATTTTAATTATTGGTGTTACGTGCAAGCCTCTTGTATGCAAGTGAGCCACTGCGATAACCAACGTCTCGCATATGACCGCGGTGACGTATAGATGACAGCCATGTCATGTCATGAAGATGTAGCGACGACAGACTGATGATTAGGTGATAGGATAATAGAAGTTTACATTTCGTAAAGAATGAATGATATTCCACGATTAGTTATTTGTAAGATTTTGTCTATATTTATACTTTACTTAAAATTAACTTAATTATTGGAATTGCAGTATTTATACTGCTAAAAATAATATTTGTTCGCTTAAAATTTAACGGAGACGTGGATTTGAATTACAACTATTGTTCTTAAAAGTAACCTAATAAAAATTGCAGCTTGAGCAACAACTACTACAAGCACAAAAAAAAAGAGTTTTGCTGCAAGACTCCGAACTAAAGCGAACAATTAGTCATTACATTAATTATCGTTAATTATTTGTTGATTACGTTCAATACCGCTAATAGTATTAAAATTAAAATTATTACTGTCTTCAAAGTATTCTAATTACTACGATGTATTTTAAATATCACGCACTCATACCTGGAGGTGCGCGCCCCTCGATCTGTGTGGTACAGTTTTGGTATTGCATTTGCTTAATTTGGTATAATCTGATATTTTACCTCTTATGTCAGGCTAATCAATACCATTTTTTCGAAGAATTTCAAAAGTCGAAGAATTTCAAAAGTATCATTAATCTCGAAGAATTTCAAAAGGATCATTAAGAAATTTTCTATGTTACCAACTCATGGAAAATCCTCCGAAGTGAAAAGTGAATGATTGTAGTAAAAACATATTTTAGAGTCCACGAGCTTGCAAAAAAACTTAAGATCTGACCTTGAATAGAAAAAAATTGATCTGCCTTGAACTTGGATGGAATTCATGGAGTATTCTTGAGGAATTCCAAGAAGACTAAAAAGTAATTCTGAACACAAATTCAAAGGCTTTGTAAGGAAAGCTTTAATTAAATTCTTTGAATAATGTAAATACAGTTATAACTAGAATCATATATATTGTAATTCTTAAGAGAATTCCAAGGGAATTGAGAGGAAATTTTCTCAAGAATTTCAAAGATTTTCTGATAAGAACTCAAAGAGAATTCAGATGGTAGTTCGCAAAACATCCAAAACTCCACAAAAGCAAGTTAATACCGACAAGAGTTCCAAAGCAATGCTGACAAAAACTTTTATGATATTCTGACATAAATTTCAAGAAATTGATTCGATTCCAAAGGAATTCTAAGAAGAATTTAATAGCTTCGACAGCATCAATAAGAGGTTAATTAGCAGTAGCATTGCGTTTAATTTCATGGAAGTACAAACTCACAACATCTGAGGATAGTGTCATGGGAGTTTTGAGGAGAATTCAACAGAATTAAAAAAAAATATGTATGGACAATTGTCTACGCAGGGGGAGGGGGAGAGGCAAGAATCTCATAAAACTGTCTACGTAGTTAATGAACAACCCCATAATGTCTTGTGAATCACAAGGTGCCGCATACTAACGGCTCCATTATAGGATCAGCTACCCTAGTGTAGTATGATTCCGACACACAAACGTCACACATTTGATCTTATGGTAATTTTTTTTTGCAAAAGGAGTGCAAGCAAGCAAGAAGCAAACAAATAACGCAAAACGTATAGATCCTTTCCAATTGAGGTCAATTGACCGGGGCATAGCACGTTTTTAATTGTGCCGTCGGCTCGTCGATCATCGTTTATTTTATTGCACTTTTTAAATTAAACGGGAGCTCATTGGTCCATCCGAGAGACGTCCCGTATCACATCAAGTTTAGCATATGTCCGAATTCCTTCGTAACAATACTCAAAGTAATCTTGGAGAACGTCTCAACATCTACATCGTACTGGGAAAATAAGCAAAAAATTGTCGTCATCAATACCGGCGAAGACACACATCGTACAGTCACGTGCCAACTATATTGTAGTGGCATACAAATAACTGGTTTCTGGCGGTCAATCATTCGAATAAAGTAAAACGAAAACAGACGTAACGCTCGTTATACTATCCACTAGTGATGCACCGTGCTATTCAGCCAGGTATTAGGTGATAATTAACATTCAGCCAATTCCTACCTAACAAGTGGCCGATAAGGTGTTTGAGTTAAATTTTGAGACTGCAAAGTTTGATATTCGGCTAAATACTATAGCGGCCGATTATTCGGTGCATCACTACTATCCACCGTTCACGCATTAAACCATTCACCATTTTACGGCCAAAATGATAATTAATTTTTAAAGACGCATCGAGAGGCGAATATATTAAACTGCTATGACGCTCAAGTACTACTGCCATCTGTTGCGCAAATTTCCAGTTACAGTGTTGTCAACCGATGGGTTTGTGGACGATGTTTAAAATGAAAAAAATCTTCATTGAATATGCCTGTTTATCTGTGACGTTTCAATTAACGACATTGATAATTTCAATTTTTCAATCACATTCCACGGAATTCCAGCCGTATGCAGTTATTAGTAGAGTATTCGAAAGCGAAACCAAAAACCTGATTTAATGTTACGGTCAACTGATTATGGGCGATCTCAATTTGAAAGCATGGACACAAACTTGATCGCTGGTTGTCATAGTATTAAGCGAGTTGCTAACTTGTTAGAAATTAATGGTAAAACCCTGAATATTGGCAATGATCAAGAATTACTTGAATTTTTGGCACGACCCATTTTCGTAAAATTTTCTTATCTTTTAAATCATTATTCGCTTCCACTCAATGTGCAATGACAAACCGAATGACGATGTATGTGGATGGAAGAATTGTTTTTCCTAATTAGTTTCTTCAAAGTTGCACGCGAGCTTGTTATTATCGATACCGGTTTCAACCTGTAGGAAAGGTTACAAGTTTGTATTAGCTTTTGATGTCCTTCCTTCTCTCACAGGTCATTTTTGATAGCTGGTAGTAGGTGTGAGAACTTAGTCTCATGCTATATAATGACAGAGAAAATCAAGCAAATGTTCAATACCGTGATGGCACCAATTGATCCACTTTTGCACTAAACCCACTGTCAGACAAAAATTTCACGAACTAGCTCTTGATAATTGTTCACTAGTATTTATTAAGTAATGGGAGAGCCTTTTTGGTCAATATATGAGCAAATGAAAAAATGCACCAAATTTATTCGGATTTTACAAAGAATCAAATTATAACCGAAAAATCGTCTGTAACCACAATGACTGCTGTTCCGGATCTATTAAAGCAATTTTGCTATACTTATGTAAAGTTTTATTAGATATGATGATGTTTGCGTCAAATTAGGCTCACACTGTTCCTAATTATCATCAGTCTGAAATATTGAATCCAAAAGGTAGAAAAATCATTTTAAGATCGGTTAGTAACTGGATTAGCTGTACAACCGGGTAAGCTCTACTCATGCATTGAATGGATACTATATCGCAGGGCTGGTAGCGATCACTGCTGTCAAAAATAGTGATTTTAGTGACAATGTTGAAGAAATAAGTGACCAAATAGTGACTTATAGTTGTAAAAATATTAACTCAAAAGTGACCTAAGAGAAGAAAAGTAATCGTTCTGATGGCAAACCAAATAAACGTATAATGTTTAGGACTTATTCAATTAGTATCTCATAAACACTACGATGTACGATATGAACCTTTAAAGCGAAAGATTCAATAGAAAGTGTATGGTCTGCTAACTGCAAAAACCGGGAATCCTTAGGAAATTTTATTTTTCCTTCAAATACCAGGAAGTTTCAGAGAATATAATAATTTTCTTACTAAGGATATTTTAAAGAAAAGAATGAATTTTGAAATTTAATTTTTCTCTTTATTTTCATTCGCACATTGAATTTTATAGATCCACAGTGGATTGTTCTTCAGTAACAAATAAATTTAAAAAAAACAGAGACTAGGGTATGAGTACTTAAGGGGGTTAGGTTTTTGATAAGTCTTTAGTGGGAATGACACTGATGAAGACTGCACATTGTATTCGAAATACGTATCTGCCATGAATAATTAAGTGGAATTGAATGGAAGATAACAACCCAATTTCATTACTTCAGTCTTGAAATATATATATATTTTTTTTGAAACATGCATATTTCCTAGAAATTTTAAATTTGAGTTATTTCTGGACTTAAGAGATATAATACTTTAAGCAGTTTTCAAGAATCTGGAGTCAAATTCCATGCACAGTTTTAAAGGCTTTTTATTATAATTTCTAAGGACCTCATTCCAAGCGAAATCTTTCAGAAAAACATGAAATGCAAGCTGCTTTCAATTCAGTGTTCACTCGGCTGTCGACAAAAGCAGGTCACGCTCGATGTGTGCCACGCGATCGTCTGTTTTCTCGGCAGCAACCATTGTGTGGTCCTCCTCATTGTTCTTCATCAGCAGTTCTTTCGGTCCATGCATCGTCGACTTTGGAAAGCAACCGTTTAGTGATGAGTGTGTGAGTGCTGACCACGTTTAGCGTCCATTGCTGCAATGGACGCGCTCTGAGCCCTGTTGGCGTAACTGCCATACAATGAAACCACTGGAAGCGGCTCCAGTTCTGATGGAGGAGGCTTTTTGGATAGTGGAAGATAAAGTGTTTATTATGTTGTACCTTTTGACTATAGTTTTAAGATGTATTGTATAGTGACCAAGAATCCTCGGCTCGGTAAAGTTAATTTGTTTGAGCCTTATCAAATAAATTAATACACAACAAGCTACTTTCAAGGGGCCTCCCTTAGCTCAAACGGTAAAGGCACAGCTACAAAGCAAGACTATGCTGGAGGTGGCTGGGTTCGATTCCCGGTCCGGTCTAGGAATTTTTCGGGTTGGAAAATTTCTCGATTTCCCTGGACATAGAATCATAGAGGTAACTCTAAGACAAGTAGGTCCCGAAGAAACGTGCTCAACTTTTTGGCTCAGCTCTGGTACTATCTTCGGTCCCAAGCTAATCGATTCACCCCTCGAACTAGAATGGGATACGTTAATCGTTTGCTTGGGACCAATAGGCTAGTCAAGTAGTGAGCCAATTTAAAATCGTTAGTTTCGTATTGATTGTTGATAGAAGTATGATTGGGCTTGCCACACAATTATACCAATGCAAAAATGGTACAGGCATCGAAAGCTCTAAATTAATAACTGTGGAAGTGCATCTAGAACACTAATTTGAGAGCACGCAATAAGCTAATATGCGATATGCAATAAACTTGAAATGCGAAGAAGAAGAAGAAGCTGCTTTCAAGGTAGTTCTGAGAAATTTTAGATTTCATGTGAAGCCTGCTAGTTTTGAGGAGAATTTCACGAAACCCTGAATTTAATTAATGAATTATGAATTTCTGAGGAACACAACTCCAGTTAACTTCAGAGGTAAATTCCAAGGGCATTCTGAGGATAATTTCATAAAGTTGATGGAAGAAAACAAATCCAGGGCATAAGCGCTGGGAAATTTTTTGACAATACTAAAAGGAGGATTACAATTAAATCTGAGAATAACTCCCGGACATCTTCAAATGAATTCGGAAAATAAATTTAGGAGAGTTTGCCAAACAAATTATGAGAAGAAATCAAAGGAATTTGAGAGGAGAAATGGCAATAAATTAGGATTAGGAGACTTTCAATGTGAGTAAAATTCCAAAAGAAGAAGTGAGATTCAAAATGAAATTCGGATAATCTTCCCAAAGGGTTTCTTATTGTGCAGAATTACAAGATAATCAGAGGAAAACTAAAAGAAAATTGAATTCGGAGGATAGCTTCATCGAAATTTCGGGGAATATTTCAATGGAAATCTCCGTTGAATATGGAATGGACTATTCTGTGGTCTTCTGAACTACTTGAAAATTCCCAATTTTTTCCTGTAGTTAATGAAACTGCCTTGAAGTTCTTTTGTAGTTTAAGAAACTAGCCTGATACTCACAATACTTCTCATTAAATTCTTAAACTTCCCTGAACTTTATAGGACTTCCTAAAGTAGAGATGAACTAGCCTAAGGCTAAAAATCTCTTTAATAAAGCCTAAAAAAAACAAGGACTTCCTAAAGTTTCCTTAATTTTTTCTAACGATCATGGATCTCCTCTAAAGGTTTTAAAATTCGCTGAAGTTTTCTAAACTTCTTTAAAACTTATATGACTTCTATAATGTTAACGGAACTGCTCTGAGGTTCTCTGTACTTTTCTGAAAACTTCTCTAGTTCTCATGAAGCTTGTTGTACTGCGCTGAATGTAAATAAACCGTCCTAAAAATATTTAAGCTTCTGTGAACTTCTGAACTTATGCGAAGACCTCAATTAACTTTTTAACGTCCCTGAACTGCCGGTGGAAGCATAACTGTCCCATGTGACATTTTGACTTTTTTTAGGTTATGATGCTTAACGTTATAAATCAATACATATTTTTAAAATATTATATTAAAACATGCTGTTTATCCTAGAAAAATTTAAAAAAATGTGAAGTCGTTTTGTCCCATTGCAAAAATGGACGCATATCTGTCCCACTGCTCCAATTTTTAATATGTATAAGAAATTCTTCAAAAGTTATAGTCTGTTATCCAAATAATACATCGTAAACATATTACAAGATCCAAACGATTACCCAAATGGTAAAATTAATCTTTGAAATATTTGGATGTTTATTTGAACGTCGTAAGCACATTAACACTTTTTTTTTTGAAAATTTAAGCTATCATTCTCAGTTCTGTTGCTATTTACAAACAAATAAACTTTAAATGTACTAATCAACTTGCAACGTCTTGCCCTATTTGTACCTTTTCGTGACCTATATGATAATTTGGCATTGAAAAACTGTAGAGTAAAATGATGAGATTTTTTTTTTAAATAAAAGAAATGCATACAACGGTTTACCTTAAATAACTATCATTCCGATACATTTTGCTTGGACGGAAGACAAACTAAAAATGATGTCCGGAGAACTTCGAGATTTGGGCGTAATTGCTATTTTAAACAAATATATCAATCGCTGATTTCTTGCGAATAAAAGCTCAATCTAGCGAACAAACTATTCCAAATGACAGAGGAATCATTCCTCTACATGAGTGCGTTGTTAGTTTTCTAGGCTGAGTTTTTATTCGCGAGAAATCGGTGATTGAAGTGGTTGTTTACAAAAGCAATTACGCCCAAATCTCAAATCACTCCGGATGTTTCGTCTTTTCCAATAACAGGTACGACAACTGCCAACAGAGAGGCCTTCCTATCTACTTCAATTCAACGAGGAGACACCTTTACCAGAGTACGTTAGCTTCAGTAGAGAACGTATCGTTGGCGATCAGCTGGAGTTGTTTCTTGGAAAACAGTTTGCAGTATTTAACGTCCTCACTGTTGATGTTGCTTGCGTATCCTGGCTCATATCGTCCTTTTTGAGAAAAACAATTTTCTCATGATGTCCACGTACGGGCGAGGCTTGAATAAGTTCAACGTGTAATGTACGTGTAACGTGTACATTAGGGTGCTTCATTCTGAAAAAAGTGATGAATTTCTGATGGGCCACCCTCCAGTTCGATTCATAGCCCCAAAATATGAACCTGTGCAAAAATTGGTAAAGATTGATGAAGGTTTAGAGGTCGCGCCAATGATTTGAAATTTGTATGGGAATTACTATGGAAGAATTTAAAAAATCGCTTATATCGCTATAACTTTGCTTCTACTTGTCCAAATGTCGAAAAAATTTAGTATGTTATTGCTATGGCAATAAACAAAAAGCCTACAGTTGCTACGCTCAGTTTTGCAGCGTATCAAGAATTATAAAAATGTGAAAAAATGGCAAAATAGGGTAAATTGACAGATGAATATGTACAAGGCAACAACGCCAATTTCATCGCAACAACAACAGGCTTGTTGATCATTGTCATGACAACCACATATATTTTTTTTTTCAACGTTTGGACAACTACAACCAAAGTTAGAGCAATGTAAACGAAAATCAATAATTTCCCATACTAATTCACCAAAATCTCCATACAAAACCCAAATCATTGGCGCGACCTCTAAACCTTCATCAATCTTTACCATTTTTTGCACAGGTTCATATTTTGGGGCTATGAATCGAACTGGAGGGTGGCCTATCAAAAATTCATCACTTTTTTCAAAATGAAACACCCTAGTGTACATGCAGACATTGGAAATGATCGTGCGTATGCGCCAACAGGAGCAATTGTCTTGTAAAGACTAATAGCTATCACTACCACTGGAACCAGCGTACTGCTTTAAATTTTCTATGGCAGACGTTTCCGGCCTACATTCAAATCAGAACCAACATTTCAAAGGGGCGTAATTGCTCCCCGAGCAAAGGATTATACCAAAATAATAACACGTTCTGATACCCGGTTATCAAGATTTGATAACTGAACGTGTTATCATTGTGGTTGAATAAACAGCCAACATAACAAAAAATATAACAAAAAAGTACTCCTTGGATATCACAAAAAATACTGATTTAGTTATCATTGAAAACATCTTGATAACAAATTCTGTGATCCATGCAATTTTATTCAACAAATTTAAAAATAATTTATCAATTTGGTGTTAAAGGCTTACACTGATAACTGATATATGATTGTCAGTGTTTTTTATTCTTACCATGCGGATAATATTAGAAGTTTTGAACTTACCTTGCACAATTTCGTATTCTTTCATGATAATAACTGATAACAAAATTAGTCGAGGTTGATAACTAGATAAGTAATGTGATACCAACTGAAAACAAAATGATATCTGGAATAACAAGACTTGTTCTCAAGATGATATCAGGTTGTTATTTTACTTTGCTCGGGTCACCCCTCCAAATTAGCAATGTTAGCTTGTAGATGAAACATTCCTCTGCCTGTGTCTCTGTGGTGTCATTAACTTTCATGAGTAAGCTTTTTTCCATGATAAATCGACGGCTAAATCCATTGTTTACAAATGTAATTACGCCCCTTTGAAATGTTGGTACTGAAATCAACAATTTTAAAGAAAAAACTCCAACCGTCACTCACGAAGTGTCAAACAAAACAACAGCAGCAACTGAGAAGTTGTTCACAGTGGGACAGATATGCCTACATTTTTCAACTCGTCCAAGAAATTCACAGCATAAGTGTCACAGAAAATTTTGTAATGAAAAAATTTCTTTTTATGCAAAATTTTAACAAACTTTCTATGGAATAGTTGTATTACGTCAGTTTTTCGAAGCACAACCAATTTTTTCCGTGAAATTTTACGATAGCAGCACAACGTCTGTTCAATTTTTAACTGCTGTTTTCTCATTTTTGTGTTTTGTAACATGAGACAGTTATGCTTCCACCGGCAGTGAAGTAATCTGAAAATCTAGGAACTCCTTTAAATTTCCCACTAATTTTCTGAAACTAATGGAACTGACCTCCCCATGAGATTGCTCCAATTTTCGGGGCTTACTAAACTTCTTTCAAATGCTCCCGCATTTTGCTAATGTTCATTAAAATTCCTGATGATCGCGGATCTCCTCTTAAGCTCAATAGTTTTCTATGAAGTTATCGAAATGTTTCTGAAGACCACTGTCCTTCTGTGAAGCTTCCGAAGTTTTTCTAAATTTCTGGAATTTTTGTGCTCCCGCAATTTTCATGGAATTATAATGGAATAATTAATTTAATTCTATGATTTTCACTGAAGTTCTCAAAATTTTTCTAAAGTTCATGAAACTTCTCTTAAATTATCGACACTAATATAAAACTTCTTCAATAGTCTAGACTTTCATGGTGTTATTAAAACTGCCTAAACGAATACTGAATTTCTTTTAAGTTCTCTAGACTGCCCTGAATTTATCAGTATTTTTAAGTAACTTAACTGAAAATAATTGATTTGCCTTGAAGTTTCGACAATTTTCCTTAAGTATTATAACCATTATAAACGCTAACTAATTTTTCCTGAACTTCTATGCTAACTTGGAATTTGTTCAATAATCCAGCAAATTTTCTGATATTTCATAATTCTCTGACGCTTCTGGTGTTTTAGGATCAATCATAGAATTCTTGGAATACCCCATAGTTCCACGGAACTCCTTGTAAGTCGCTACAAATTGCCTGCTTGCTAAAAGTTCTCGCATTTTTTTAATTAATGGAACTTTGTTGAAATTATATAATCAACTAAGCAAAATTTTCGCATTTGTTTAAGTACTTGAAATCTCCGTGATTGGCCTTCTTCAAATACTCTCATATCTCGGATGTTTCTGTATATTTTTATCTCTCGGAGCTTTGCTGAAGTTTCCGGAAATTCCCCGAGTTTCTCGAAACTTCTTTAAGGTTTCTACAATTTCGTTGAAATTATTTGAACTGCCCTATAATTCTCTGATCTGTCTTGATTTTCTCGAAGCTTCCTTAAAGCTCTCAATTCTATTGAAAATCTCGGTTCTGCTCGGAGATAAATGGAATTCCCGTAGACACCTTTAAATTTCTCTGAAATTCTCTGGACCTCTGTGATGTTCCTGAAATATTTCTGAAGTTTTCATAATTCTCTGTACTTCTCTAAAATTCTCGGAAGATCTTAAGGGTTCTCGATTTTTTTTTTCAACACATCATGGAACTATCCTGATTTTTTCTAAATTTACGTTTATAGATCTTTAAACTGCTCCAAAAGTCTGGACTAAAGTTACGGGAACTACTCTTAAGATCTGAAGTTTCCTAAAGATATCTAAATCTAGTTTTTCTGAGATACTTAGAAAAATTTCACAATACCCCTCATGTTTTCTACATTTCTCAAGTTCGCATGAAACCCATGAAGTTCTCTGAAATTCTAGGAATTTTATAAAAGTTTCTGAAACTTTTCGGATGCTAAAATAACCGCTCTAGTGAGTTCTATATATTTTAAGCGTGTTAACGTTTGTTTGTGGAGCTTCCCTGAAATTCTGAGCATCTCCTTTTTTTTCTCAGAACTTTTCCATTCTAGCACTTACTTGGAAATCTCAGGTAATTTTATTTAGAAAAATCAGTAGACACCCTGTGGATAGAGAAAGACGATAAAACGTCACAAAGCAAAGATTGATCAATCTTGAAACAAATTCACGCTAAAAAAAAAGTTGGAAATAGTGACTGATTACAAGAAAAAGTGACTTTAGTGACTTGGCCTTAAAAAATGAGACTTTTTAGTGACTGGCTTGAAAAAAGTGGCCAAGTCACTAAAAAGTGACTCGCAACCAGCCCTGATATCGGTAATGATCCTATGACCTCAACTCGAAAATCTCCAAATATGATTCATCTCTCTAAACAATACGTTATTTTTTTGGAGAAGAAAAGATATAGCCGATTTAATTAAATGGTTCTAACAAACCAGAATGCAAGTTTAAAATGGTTTTGCTTGGTTGATAGATCTATGTCCAACGCATGGTCTAAATCCGCTCCGGAAAGGTCTTACTAATTGATTAAATATGAAAGAATGTACACACCATGGTCATGGGAAAAATAGTTTCAAAAAATAATGCAGTGGGTCTATCAAAAACTACCTTCTAACTGCTTCTCGACGGATATCGTGTTAACAAAATATAGCCAGCTTTCTATACCTCATTTTCTACTGAGCAGTAATTTAACACAGCCTTTTTCAGAAATTTGTCTGGTTTTCTTTACTGCAATTTGGGCTTAGATCATGATTTAAATATTGTTTTAAACCAAAGCCAGTGAGGCATCTCCCACACCTAGACCCTACCTATCGACCCATCAATTCATGAATCAGGGACCAACGGCTGAAGTTCCCGAAGGAAGGCGTGATCAGAGATGTTATGCCTCAGAATATCCCGGCGGCGCCGACTGGAATTGAACCCAGGGCTACAGTATGACCCATAAAAAAATGCGACATGGGACATTTTTTCCAATTAAATGTGATTCCTTCTAAACTGCTGATTGAAACAAACATATTTTTGCTTTCCCATGTTTATTTGACATGTTTTGAATACATTTATTCAATGTGTCCTCCCTGGTTCTCGATCACCTGCTCCAGGCGGGGTCGAAATCTGGAACACACGGTCGTAATATATGACGCTGGCATCGAGTTCCATGCCTTGCGAATGGATGACTTGAGCGAATCCACACTGGGATGGTGGGTTTCACAGGCCTTAGCCTGAACATAGGCCCATATTGAATAATCCAATGGATTCAAGTCCGGGCTGCTGGGGGGCCAAAGCTCCTTCGACCAAAAATTCAGGTTCTCGGTGAGCCAAGCTTGGGTCCTGTTAGAAGTATGGCAGGGCGCTCCATCCTGCTGGAAAACGACTAATTGGTCTTCTCCAAAGTTGACCTTAATCCATGGCATCAGATGGTCCTTCAAAATGCCGATGTAGACCTCCGTATTCACTTTTAGACCCTCTTTGATGAATACCGGAGGCATTTTCAAGCCGTTGAACGCGACTGCTCCGAAAACCATAACTCCTGCAGGATGCTTGGTGGTAAACTTAAATTTTATGTTCTCAGGAACCTCCTCGATCTTCTTCGGCGAAATAAACCGGTCAGTGCGCGTGTTGGACACCGGATCGATGTTGAAAAGTTTTTCGTCAGAGAACACGATTATTGGTTTTTTCTTCTTCAAGATGGAGAGAAGCCGCTCAGATCTCTCAAGCCGCAGTCCCTTAATCCGGTTCGTTATCAGGTGGCGCTTCACTCTAGCCCTAGACGAAGCCTTCAAGTCATCTTTGACCAACCGTTGCATCGAGGTGTTGGAGATATTGGCTTGTTTTGCCAATTTCCGGATCGATCTTACCGGATTCACCGTTATTTTTCTTTTGACCGATCTGATGACCCCTGGAGTGCGTGCCGATCGCGGACGTCCACTTCCTGGCTTCCGTGGATGTGGTCCAGCAAGGAGAGAACGTTTAATTCGATGAACAGTGGACCGGTGGCATCCTACGATCTTTGTTATCTCTTTCACTGACTTTTGGGCGAGAAGCAAACTAGTAACAATTTCTTTTGCGTACATTTTTGCAAACTTTTAAAACGAAAATCACTGTTTTGTTTACATCACTTGACAGTAGAGATTCTAACGAATACACGCATATAAAATAGTGGTAAAAACAGTTTTAAAATAAACCCAAAAATAAGCTGTAATCAATGTCGCATTTTTTTATGGGTCATACTGTACTGGGATGAGAGGCAACACGCTTACCACTACACCACCGCCGCCGCTTCAAATACACTTCCACAGTTATTTTTGTATTCTTTATTTGTTCCAAATTCAAATAAATTACATTTCATTTTAACCTAGGTGCTCCAGTTACTATAGTAACTTACCAGCCTCAATTGTGATCTAAGTGTTTTTGCATTGTTCCTGTCTTGGCAATTCAGTATTTTAAACAGATTGCTTAAACCTGCATCTCAGTATAACAATTAACATCTTAAAACTAGAAACTAACACTAAATCTTATCTAAATATACAGGGCATTAATAGTTGCAATTGAGGATTGCAACCATTTTTGCCTGAAATTATTAATAATTTTGATGGACATTTGTTCTAAAGTCTCAACATTTGAAATTCTATGTACCTAGGTAGTACTGTACCAGGGAGGCAACTTCAAAATCATCTTCAACGTGCACGTGCTAAGCAAGTACCAAGCAGTAAAAAACATTGTCAATACTCAAAAGTATTACCCATCATATTAATGCAAAAAGAGTCCTCTGGCTTGGCTGTTCTTTCAATAGAAAAGGAATCGCTACGAGAACTCAATTTGGATGCTATTGTGCATCAGTTTGCTTCAGTTAAGGCACGTAAAGTTATATTTTGAATTGATTTTAATTTGTGGTCTTACTACGAATACGAAATAAACGTTACTGCAGCTGATGAAAACGATTTTATTGCCATAGGAGTACATATAGGACTGGACATGTTGACATATCACAAACTTGTATGTGTAATAATAAAAAAATGTAGATCAAATATTTAAATTAATTATGTAAAATACTTGCAATACAAATGCTTACGTCTAAAAAACATTTGACAAGGGGTGTAATTTTCATGGTTTGCCAAGGGCGCTGCCAACCCTCACTACGTCCCTGTTTGCAACAAATGTAAAAGCAGTACACGAGATGATTTTCTGGCGCAATGCAACTGGGGAAACAATCTTAGAAGGTTTAGCTTATATTACCTTACGATGACCACATTATACAATCTGTTCATTAACGTTAATGTTATTAACAATCCTGACATTTAAAAAAAAAAGATATGTTTAAAGCTATGGAATTTCGGATAGTTTCTTGACACAGACAATTTAAATGTATACCATACATCATTTTTATTCTCAAGAAAATTAAACAATTTGAAACACTTCATAATGATGATTAAGTCCTTTCGCGCAATGCACTTTGGTTAGCGAACCTAGTCCTCCATTATTTGTCTTATGGTGAAAAAAGACACGCCTCACTCGACTGTGGGTTAAAGCCATCGCACACATTATACATGGTTCATGACTCAGATAAATATCATACCCCGTGCACAGATAAGGTCCATACTTGGCCAAGTTGTCTTCGTGTGGGGAAACATCATCCAGTAGCATGTTTTCAATCGGCTTTATCGGTTGTGCTCCGAATTTGATATCGTTAAATTTATCTTGCAAACAGCGACTGTAATCAGATTCGATCCCACCGAGAATCAAATCATTTTCACCTGTATCTGAATGCGATCGACTATTGTGCCAAACGCCACCGTTTTGGGACACAGCTACATTATCAATTAACACCATTGGACAATGCATCATCGGATGTTTGTTGCTCTTTCCCATGCCGACAGCCGCAACTCGACCGATTTTGGGGTTCACACAGATACCGGCAGGATTGTTTGCATACTGCTGTGTCAAATGTAGACACGCAGCCATAATCTGTTGGTGGAACATTTTTTCAGTATCGCTGAAAACCTTATTTGCGTACAGGCTTTCCATATATTTATTCGGATGAAATTTACATGGCCAATACGCATTAGCTTCATCATATTGCCATCTTAACTTTGGTTGAGAATGAGCGACTTTCTTTAAGGCAACAGTAGTATAGAAACTTTCAACCAACTCACCATCCACCTTCTCTTGTTTGAAATATCTAGCAAGACCAATTTGAACGTCTTCACTCGAAAGACTATCTTCTTCGCCATCAACACATCCTTCACGCTTCAATAGTTGTTCTAACTTTGAAACTTCCGCCAGTATAATCGTTCCATCACGCCCGACACGTTTCAAATGTTGCAACCCTGGAAGCTTCAAGCAACGATTTAGTTCGGGGATCAACTTCGATATTTGTCGTGTATCTCCTATACGACCAACGTAGACATCCACCAATGGTACTGCCTGAGCAAGTTCGTCTGGTAAGATAGTATTTATTGAGGTCAAACACTTTTCCATAGACATTTTAAGTTTTTTCGATTCGGGTGGTAGAACGTTGTCGGCCATTTTTCTGGCGATTTGCATTAAACAGTATACAAACTAATTTGCCGGCTAAGTGCGTATTCGGTTACACCTGTAAGGAAATAGAATTAAGACCCAAATAAAAAAAAACAATATGCCAGAAGTGATTTACCTGAAAAATTTCGAAACGCAAGGTACTTTGATGGCCTGGATAAACATTACCATTTATATTTGATTGAATAACTATTATTTATATGATAATCATTTAGATTTCATAAAATGATGAGTAATGACACGATTTCAAGCAAAGGTTTGTACTATGGATACTGTGTCTATAGTTTGTACCTACCGATAAACATTATCATTTTCCGTATATGAATTACATTAACAGCTACAACAGAACTAGATGCAAGTTAAGGGCCTAATTTTGATTGCCCCCTATGAAAAGTAATGATTCTGTATATGAATTTTCTACTATCTTATACTTTTCACATAAATCGAATTAGGGCCGATTTATTCACCTCCACTTAAGCCTTAAGCCTGGTTAACCTATATGGGTAAACCTGATGTAAGATTTAAGCGGAGGTGTAAAAATCAGCCCTTAATTGTTGGGATCCACGCCTTTTATGCTTAAAAGGTAATGAGTTCAAATATCATTCCATAAAAAGTCACGAATGAACTAATAAGTGTTACAGTGACTAGGTATAATAAAATAAACTTGACGTCAACAAATATCGATACGGTTAGCGATATGTGAAAAGCCATTCATTGATAGCGCCCAATGAAAGGTTCAAATTAATTGACAATCGCAATAACGTTTGCACCAATGATTAGCAAGTGTTTATTAATTTTTACGCTTTTTTACTGAAAGCTGAAAACTATGTCACAGGCTGGCTATCAAGCAATGCTTAACAGGATAAATGATTTGTAATTTCCACCAAAAAGGTTGTATTCAGACGGAATTTAATCAACCAACATAAAACAAAGCCCTTGATATTAGATTTCCCCCCGTACTTGCTTGTTTACTTGTACGCCCAATGAAATCAACCCAAATTTGAGTTCAGTTTACTCATAAATCGCAAAAAGTGCCGGAACTCAGCGATGAGTAAATTTGCCTCATGTTTTCCTGTGGAAATTCAAGAATCTGCCAGAAAATGAGGAAAATTCACGAAAATTTTACTCAGTCTAGAAGCTAGAAGTAGTACACAGTCAATGAGAACAACCCAAATTTGAGTATAGTTTACTCATAAATCACATAAACTGTAGGAACTCAGCGAAATTTGACTCATGTTTTTCCAGGTTTGTCTAGGAAAAAAAAAATACCGAATATGATAAAAGTAAAGATTGGAATCACTCACTCTATTGGTACTACTCTTAGACTGAGTAAAATTTTCGTCTATTTTCCTAAATTTCTTGCAGATTTTAGAGGTTTTCCCAAGGGTTTTCCAGAGAAAAACCTAAGAGGAAGAGGAGACAATACGAACCACTTTTCTGTCAAACGCGAACCAGCTCGTGATTGGCCGATTTGAAGTGCGTAAGATAGAGATAGAGATATATATATAGAGAAAGAGATAAAAGAGTAAGAAGCCAGTTGTCTCCTCTTCCTCTTAGAGAAAAACATGAGGCAAATTTACTCATCGCTGAGTTTCTGCAATTTATGACTAAACTGAACTCAAATTATAACAATAACCCAGATAACACTAGCCCAAATGTAACACTTGCCCGAATTCAACTAGTGCGACGGCCACTAGACCGAAAATAATAATTTTAGGAGGTTTTTCATTATTTAAAACATGAGCTATTCTTTTGGGTTGTAGAATGAAGTGAGGCAAGAGTACGCACTTAGTTTTAAAGTTCATGTATCTTTTTTACCTTATCATCAAATTTTAGTTTATAACCGTGAGTCAATTCCTTGACTATTTGGCCACAATCCCTCCCTCCATGCTCCACTGGTGGGGCAATAGTGCGTATGTTATTAAATGTTTCACAAACGAATATTTTAATCGAATGACTGCTTTCTAAATCAATAACAAATCAAAATTGGACCTTGGATTGTCATATATACGCACATATTATGTGTATGACCTCCGAATGAAGCCGATGAAATATTAAAGTCTGAGCAGCAGCACTTCGACTGATAAGGTTTAATTAAATGCGTTGCTTTCTGTATGAGTTGCTATAAATGTTCTGTATAGAGATTTGTAAGTGATATTTGTATTGCAAACCAAGAATTTGTTTCGAAATGTTTTGAGTAAATCGTCTGAAAAAGATAGATTTTTCATTTTTGTTTTCTGATAATATCTTTTTCGTAAAGCCTAATGTTCAGCCTACATTTTTTCCTATACGGTTTTGCTCTACACTCGAAGTTTTTCCAAGTAGGATTGATTGAATAAATTGTGTGCCAAAGTAAATACACCCTTGTGAAAAATTTAGCTTGTTTCCAAATGACCCCCGTGAAACATAATTGTTGTAGATTCTTTGCGCATGATATCGGCTTCCATCCATGCTGAGTGAACCCCCACACTGTCACGCGCAGTCAGCATCAGCAGCAGGCGGCAGCTTACAGTGCTGCTAGAAAAAAAGAATAATGAGCAGCTCGTTTGGTTAGCAATCAGTAATGACTAAATAACTTTTTCCACAAGTGTTGGATCGTTTTGCGGTCTTCTAAGAAAAGTATCCTTGTAAAGTTTTCTAGGAAGAAGTTCGATTGATTTATTTTTAGAAGACAATGGGTGACCTCAACAGATTTTTATTTGAAAAAGTAAGTTTTCCCATAGAAAATCCTATGTAAATTTAAAACCGCTGGCGCTAAAATATAGTTCCAGCGAACGACCTGAAATTTTACACAGTTATTCTAGGATCCAGAAGGCTCCCGGAAATCATACTGGAACTGGAACAATCTTAACAGAACTCAAGACCACAAACTTGTAAAAATCGTTAAATATCGCCAAAACATAACTAAAATAGGAGCATGGCCAATATAGGAGCGTTTCCCCTACATGATAGCCTTTAGGTGGATTTTTTAAAACACACAATATTTGTCTAGTAAGCTTGTGTTCAGTAGAGGCTTGAATCCCACTTATAATCAGTGTACGGTACATCATTTCGTTTACCAGTCTTTCGAGCCAGTGCGTACTTTTGCCACCTGCGTACCTTGCCCCGCTTTACTCTTATGACGATGTAACTCCAAAGACTCAATGTGCTCGTATAAAATTGAAACTTTTATGACAAATTTGGAATCAAGAACCAGTGATATATTTGTAATACAATATGAACAATTTATGACACGTTCGTAAATCAA
This sequence comes from Ochlerotatus camptorhynchus, assembly GCF_037179485.1. Taxonomy (NCBI): domain Eukaryota; kingdom Metazoa; phylum Arthropoda; class Insecta; order Diptera; family Culicidae; genus Ochlerotatus; species Ochlerotatus camptorhynchus. The sequence goes on along the minus strand of NW_027040795.1, from coordinate 28,177 downwards.
AATGTAAATGATCAGGAGCAGGGAATTAAAAGTGTCTATATCATAACAAAATGACATACGACATAAAGGGCGATCGGTAACGGCAAGCAACAAATATAAAATTATCTAAAAGTTTGTTTGTAGCAAACGCGGATAGCATGATCGGATCAATTGAATTACATAAGAACAATTTCGCCAATTACACGTATCATCAAGTGCTGAGATTTGTCATTGTCATTGAATGACTTCACACGATATTGACAACATTATTTTTGACATCGTCACTGAAAGAATTGTGTTAAAAATGTAACATTATTTCCTATCACCGAAAAATCGAACCAATCATGTTTGACTATGTTCTCTACGGACGCTGTCTTGCTCGTGTAGAGCACATAAAGGATCTCGGCGTTACCTTAGACTGCAGACTCACTTTCAGAATCCACTACAAAGACATCATCGCCAGAGCTAATCGACAATTGGGCATTATTTTCAAAATTGCCGACGAGTTTCGTGAACCGCTATGCCTCAGGTCACTTTACTGCTCGCTTGTGCGATCCTTATTGGAGTCAAGTTCAGTTGTTTGGTGCCTTTTCCATGCTAGCTGGATCACTAGAATTGAATACGTTCAACGCAAGTTTGTGAGATATGCTCTTCCTTTCCTCAACTGGCGTGACCCAACGAACTTGCCACCGTACGAGGAGCTTTGCCGTCTCCTGGGAATCGAGCCATTAGAGGTGAGACGGACGGTCGCTCAAGCTATGTTCGCTGGAAAGCTGCTTACGGGTGACATTGACTGTCCAACACTGCTGTCACAGCTAAATATGTATGCCCTGGGGGGTCTCTTCGTCAACGCGACTTTCTGTTTTTGGAACCACGGAGCCACTGTACCACAACAAGAGCCAATTCGAGCAATCAGCCGGCAATTCAACAACAGTTAAAATAAGTTACTTATTTTATATGTTCGACTTCAATGTATCAGCTGACGTGTTTCTTTTCCGTACCGTTGACCGTAACTATTTAGTTTAAGTTTTATTCATTTAGACAATAATTGTCAGTTGAATTTTTTCAATAAACAATAAACAATTGATTTTCAAAAAAACCTTCGTCAAAATCTCTTTTATTTCTTCGTCAATGATAAATAAAAGTTGAATTTCAAGCATTCTGTGTCACATTATTGTCATCCAGGCAGTTAAGGATATAGATGCTTTTTCACTTTAACGGCTCCATTGATTTGTTTTGCAAAATTTATTTAATTTCGTAACAAATTTAGCTAACAACAAACATTGCACATGTTTGTCACTGACAGGATTATCACTGACAATTGACATGGTTTCCCTTGAAGATGACTTTTAGTTCGGATGAGCGACCAAAGCTGTTTTGTCAAAATCGTCGTCCCAAGTAACACAAATTCATAGAATTATATGATTTGAGTAGTAGCTTTACTGAAGATCCGAGAGATGTCGCCCCTTCAATGGTAGGAAAATCATTTTTGCAGTATGGAGAATATCAGAAAATCCACGATTTGTGACTAAACATGTTTTCACATAAGGAAAGAAATAAACGAGTGTTTACCTTATTACCATAGTAATGTGCTCGTGCAATTTTTGTGCATCTAAAACTGCTCATAAAAACGATAATGAATAAAAACTGAACATATTCATGCATTTCCAAACGGTTTCCTACCATTCACATACATTCGAAAGTGACTGGCCCTCTGGATGTAGATGATGTCAAAAACAACAAAACATGTTTAATTATGTTGAGTAAACTACTATACAGAGAGAGAGAGAGAGAGAGACAGAGTTACTTTTACCAACAATCAATACGAAAGTAATTGCTTATAAATTGGTTCATTACTTGACCAGCCCATTGGTTCCAAGTACAAGCGTACCCCATTATCGTACTAGTCAAAATTGATTTGTCTTATAAATATGACAGAGTTTAATGAGGGGTCGTGGATTTTCCATTTCGAGGGCTGCTTCAATTAGCTTGAGACCGAATGTAAGTACTTCTTGAGCCAAAAGATTGAGCATGTTTATTCGAAAACCACTGGTCTTAGTGTTAGTCTATGCTTTGATTCAGTTGTATCAGAAATTTCTATAAATGTAGGTTACTCAGCTAGTGTTAGTCTCCTTCTAGCGTTCCGATCAAGCTATGCTGCATAGAGAGTTTGTCATGACAATCATTGCAAGCGTTTTGATACCCTGATCAGGAGTGATCTTTAGTAGAAACATGCAATAGGTATAGATAAAGTTCGGATTGTACTTAGTAGTAAGGAAATTAGATCTCAACCCTATATTCCAATTGATAACGCATAATCTTATTATCTCAAAATTTACGCAACCCGATTTGGGACTGATCTTCGAATATAGGCAACAGCTCCTATTGACCAAACCTTTACTTTAGAAAACAGAACCACCTCTGAAAGATCAGTGGTGGTACGAGTACTGGTTCTTAATATTTTATACTTTTCGCAATGAACATAGTGAAGACACACACAAACAAACCGCCAAGGGGCAAAAATGTCCTGACATAAATATCTGAACTATTTTCCGCCAGCGACAGAACATTTTCGCACAAGAAGTGGTGCGCGTAACTTAAGGTGATTCGCTGTGACATCCTTATTCTTGTGACCACTACGAAACTTTAAGTGCACAAATATCAGCTTATACGACACGTGCAACATTCAAATTGTTACTCTATGTTTGCTGCATTGCAGCATACATAAAGTAGCAATTTCAAATGAAATGGGGCACTGATTTCCGAGATTTGTGCAATTCAAAATTCAAAGTGGAAGTGCATGTATAGCCTACGTGGTGGCCATTTTTGGACTCTACAAGGAATCACCTTAAATCTATGTCATGTAGAATGTTGCTGATTTCTGGCTAATGACTGCATATATTTGACGTTTATTGCATGAAAACCTCGCTGGAACTACAAGATACGAGTTTGCACCAACTACTTTTAAGCATAGATGTTCAAATTAGGCGTGAATAAGTAATTTGATTATATTGTCGCGCTTATGTCAACTTCTCATATTTGGTGACGGTCAAAGCGCGCCGCTCATAAGCGCGATGCAACCCCGCCGATAAGGATTATACACAGGTGTGTAACTTTGATAGGAGCGAATCCTGGATAAAGAGCCACCGTGTGTTAAGTCAATGGGCGCAGTCGTACGGCCATAAACAAAAAAAAGATGGTATGATCCCTTTTTGAGAAATTATCCTGCCACACACAATATACTGTCACAAGAAAGCTTCCGGCTATAATGAAACTGTTTGTCCTATTTTTTATCTCCACCGTTCGCTTGAAATGTTGCCCATACATGACTGCCCGTGTGCTGGCTCTTTTGTTTTGCTTCGAACGTGGGGTTGAAAAAAAAATGTACGTTTGCCACCACTGTGAAAGATTTTGTTTTTCAAATACCTATGGTTAAAAGGCAAACTTTTTATGTCAATCTCTTATGGCGACAAGCTCCAATTCGGAATAACTTTTAATACTGGAACTAATTGCAGGATCTGCTAAATGTTTATTTAGGATTGTATTCTTTAACACCGACGCCGACATCAAAGCACAAAGTGATTTACATGTACATGCCTATAAAACCATAACAGTCACGTCTTTGTTTGATTTCCTATTCTAATGGGACTGTTATGCGTTTATGGGTAGTGTACATGTTTACACTAAAGAGACTGAATTGGGTAAAGTGGTTACATCTTATCCATTTGACTGGTCTTCTGCTCGATTGGAATAACTTCTAGATAGAGCTAGAATTAGGGCCTAACAGCTTTTGTAAACAATGACTTCTATCGATGATTTCTAGAAATTCAGGGCTCGCCCACGCAAACCAATATCCTCATCGGGTAGGGAAAGACTTCCCCTATCCGATGGTTATGTTGGTCTGCGTGGGCGTGCATCGAGTTCCTAGAAATCATCGATAGAAGTCATTGTTTACAAAAGCTGTTACGCCCTAATTCCAGCTCTATCTAGACTTGTCCTATGACTTTGATAGATAATCGATTGTTCCAATTTTGAAAGGTCGTCTCTTTATAAATTCAGCCTCTTTAGTTTACACCACATTGACCAAAGACGCCCGACATTCGTCATCGGGATTTGATCCTAGGATAATACTGATTGGATCAGCTTACTAGATTGAATTTCACATGTAAATGTATGTTCATATTCGACCTTTTCCTTTAAAACGATTGGCCAGCTCGATATTCGGTGTAGCACTAGTTAATATAAAGAATATTTTCCTAAAACAAACATCAAATTTGTCAACATAAATAGATTAGTGTATTTGAAAACTTGAGAGCGAATGAGTAATTCTCTTTGAGCAATCGGCACTCAAGCCAATATGAAAATTTTAAAATATCGCATTGCGCACATTATAAGTACGACGAAAAGTGCCGAAACGCTAATAAAAGTGCATTTTTACGTTAAATCGTATTGCATATTGTTATCGGCGCTCTTATTCCTTGATTCATAGGGAATAAGTGCGCATTTTGAAGAGTCCAGTTAGAAATGCAAAATACATTATTAGTCAACAATAAGATCAGATTTCGATAAAAAAAATTCTTAGAGATCTACGAGCTTTCGTCTGAAAGCCCCCCTAACGCTGCTGCCAAGCATACAAGGGTTAGTTAAACTGTAGATTTCCTACGAAAAACATCAATAATTGAACGAATGATAAACAAAATTATGGTCGAATAGGGTAAGATAGAGATGACCTTGGAACATATGGAGGCAAATGTCACAGAATAAATGGATTCGATACGCAGACTTAAATATTATATTTAACTAGGTACCTACACCCGGAAAAATCATAACGCGGTGCAACATTCATAGGCAAAATGTGTTTCGTACATAAACTATGATTTTTCATTTGAAAATCGCACGTGCGCCTTTAGAGCCATCAATTCAGATGCAACAGGTCACAACGAATCTGCGATGTAATTATCATTTTTGGCATACACTGAAATGTAAGCAATAATTCATTTAGATAATAATCAAAACAATCTTACTTAAAATTCCCCGCTTAAATTTCGAATTAACTTTCATCAATGACAATATAACTTGCTTTGCTTACCCAATCAATCATCATAAGCACAGACGACGTCGTCTGCGTCGTCACTATCGAATGAATGATCTAATCGAAGCACAATGCCTGGTCCAACCAGGCTCAACCTTCACTCCGGCGCAATTCTTTCCATGTCGGCGTATATTTAGTTCAATTTTAACCGAACCACAATCGAACTAATTCTGCGAACAGCTTCACAAATTAACTAGAAACTATTAACACTAGGAAGTCCTTAAATTTAGGGTATTTATTTTGCTATCACTATTCCGTGCTATTATTTTTATCAATGAGAATGACAGCTGGCAAACGTACTCGCATTTTACGCATTTGCTTTTGGATCGCTCTGTCGTTGTGTTCGTGATAACGTGAGCGAAAATTCACTGCCCTGTCGGAAAACACAACTACACACTAATTTCAAGTTACTCATTTTGCAGATAACCCATTCAAAGGCAAAATAACATGATGCTCTTTTTTAATTGCAACTTATGAAATACTTTATAGCGTATTGCATGAACATTTTTATTTATTAGCTGTGCGCCAACGCTTATAAAACAACGGTCTTAAGTTAAATCTTGTTGATGTCTTCGGAGCACTTATTCCTCGGTTCTTATGGAATAAGTGTTCCTGAGAAACCAAAAAGAATTGGGTTGTTTAGGGGTATTGAGGTAAATACATATTCGTTATCTGCATTAAAAATGGAACCGAAATCCAAAATTTCATCAATAGCGGTAAACTGGAACTATTTAAAATAAGTACGATTATATTAGCAAAAATCACCATCTTACCGCCCCTTGGTGGGACTTTGTATGGGAGCGAGCTGTCAACGAATAGATTTAGTGTCAGCGAACACAAATTTAAATCTTGATTTAAAAATCGAGACGAATGTCTAGGGGATCGATGAAAATATCATTGTGCTCAGAAAACTCTATCAGATGATGTATAAAAATCGATGTATTTTTCGAAGTTAAACAACCCAATGAACGAAATACCGTAGTTTTATAGACCTTAAGACCTTAAGTATACTTTTGGGTAGAAAGCGAGTGGAAAATTCCATACTTTGGTAAATGATAAAAAACCGACACTGCTCTTCACGCAAAGCTTGATAGGATATTATAAGATTTTCATAGGAGTGGAAGGATATGGAAATTTCCACCACGTTTCATGCACAGACAGACGTTTACTGCTAGGGATTTACCAAAGGAGTAAAGAGTTACAGCAACCGGTCCGCACTCGTGTTTATTTCAGTTACCATGGGGACGTAATTTGTGATTAGTCCCGATCCCTTTTAAATTGTATCATTATTTATGTACGGCCTTAGATTTGAAATGACGTTTCACATTCATCTAGCGATGGTCGATTTTCATTCGAATAATCGATTAACGAACCGAAAAGTAAGCGGCTCGAAAACTTTGATGACGCACCTGCTAATGCAATTTTTTAGTGTTCCACATGGCAACACCACTACCTCAAACGAAGTGACAGACGACTAACTGGCGAAGAAAACAATTAAAATAATGTGGTTCGCTGTAATAGAATTTTCTAGTAGTGGGGACGTAAGGGTCTGTTCATAAACTACGTAGACTGTTTTTTAGGATTCTTGATCCCCCCTCCCCCTGCGTAGACAATTGTCCATACAAAAATTATAAAATTTGTATGGGCTGTGGATAATTCTCAACCCCCCCCCCCCCTAAACTGTCTACGTAGTTTATGAACAGCCCCTAATTTGTGATTAGCCCCGGTCCCTTTCAAATTGTATCATTATTTATGTACAGCCTTATATTTTAAATGACGTTTCACAGTCATGACAGTGATGGCCGATTTTCTTCGAATAATCGATTAATCGATTAACGAACCGAAAAGTAAAATATTTGTAATCGGTTATATCATACCGATATAAGCATTAACATCTCCAGAGGATCATCACCGATCGTTTCAAACATGTACCACCATGTACTGCACTCTCGTTGGTGGAAAAATGGTAGCACAGCGAACAAAAAATAATCGATTAATTGTTAATCGAGTAATTAAAAAATGGGACATCTCTGATTTTGTTGTGATTGTTTTGATAAAAATGAGCGCAAAATTTCATCTCTACCGGGGGGCAGCAAAACCACAAAATTACCTTGAATACGGGGGATATTCATTAGATGAAAGGGACCGTAAAAGAGGACACTAATGGTGGTAAGCTCCAACCGGTATTATCCTCGGATTAAATCCCGATCAAGAATGTCCGGCTGGTTTGATGTCGACATCAGAGTTAATCAACATAACTCTGAGCAAACATTTTTCAGATCATACAAATAGGGACGGGATTAAACATTAATCCGAGATGGAGCTTACCGCCATAATAGCATAGAGGTAACTCTAAGACTAGAAGGTCCCGAAATAACGTGCTCAACTTTTTGGCTCAGCTCTGGTACTCTCTTCGGTCCCAAGCTAATCGATTCACCCCTCGAAACATAGGAAAAACCAATAACCCCTAATTTTATCTGTCAAACTTCCATAGCAAATCAAAACAAACATTGCGTAGTACAAGAATTTCGAATAGAATGGGATACGTTAATCGTTTGCTTGGGACCAATAGGCTAGTCAAGTAGTGAGCCAATTTTAAATCGTTAGTTTCGTATTGATTGTTGCTAATAGCGAATTCGTTTATTATCGGGGTTGGAACCAGTTCCAACCCAGTGCGAAACCGAACTTATTTTCAGTGCGAACCTCAACCTGAGCTAGGTTTTAAAAACAAACGAGCAAACTGACGTTTGTCAGAAAACAAGCAGACCCAATCTTGATACCCGATCCAGGTTGGAACTGAATAATAAACGAATTCGCTATAAAATAGAAAGTTTTTCTTCCGACAGTTTCATCTTAGTATTCATCTTTGCTACTACTGGATTGTGCCACATGGCAACACTAAATGTACTAGAATGTTTTGGTTCTATCTCTTTCACTCTACCCTAAACTGAAATGTTGATTCAGTGCCAACATTTCAATGGGGCGTAATTGCTTTTGTAAACAACGACTTTAGCCGTCAATTTCTCGCGATTGAAATCTTACCTCTCCAAAATAACAATGCTAGCTGGTAGAGGAAACATTGCTCTGCCTGTTGGTGTCATTATTTTTCATGAGTGATCTTTTATTCGCGAGAAATCGACGGCTAAAGCCTTTGTTTACAAATGCAATTACGCCCCATTGAAATGTTGGCACTGAATAATTGAATTCTCCAAGCAGGATCTCACGAACACTACACTAATAACATAATTTTACACACACTAACGTATACTGTCATGTGCACGGCAAGAATCAAACATCCCTTTATGAGTTAAAGTGAACCCATTGTAAATAAAAGTCACACTACTAATTAATGAGTAATTTATTATGCCAATTAAGTAGTAACTTTAATCTTGTTAGCAGAAACTCATTATTGTTAAAATAACTTACTCATTAATGAGTAAAACCACTTTTATTAAAAATGGGTTAACTTTTACTCATAAAAGAGGACTTGACTGTTACCGTGCAAGCGTAGTTTTGTTGTTTATTTTTACTTTAGAATGACAGTTCTTACAGCAAACAAAAAATTTCTCACTAACACACGCAAATCGCACCAATACGAACCCGCCTGGAGAGGACTATATTTCACGATCTGCTTCACCTCTCTCTGTACACATTGGTTGCAGCCCTTGTATACAAATATGATTGACAATGTCATCGTTTCTGTCCAGCCTTCAACACGGACAACGAATTTTTCTTCGTAAAGTTCTCTTATCCTCATAATCATCAAATATAATCCAACGGTTGAGTAAAGTTACTTATCACTGTGATTAACGTTAGTTTGGTATTCAGTAAAGTTTAAAAAAAATGCCCGTGCCCCTCCCGGAATCCGATTCGGAAGATGAACTGCCACCAGCCTGGGAGGAGCGAGCGACAAACGATGGATTCGTGTACTACGTAAATCACCAAACCAAAACAACCCAGTGGACACATCCAAGAACCGGAAAAATGAAACGTGTCTCTGGCGATCTCCCACTCGGCTGGAGCAAACACGTAGAGCAAGGAACGGGAAAGGTGATTTTCGTCGACGACGCGACCCAGAGGAAATCTTACACCGATCCGCGCCTAGCATTTGCCGTCGAGGAAACTCCCCAAGCAGTGGGAGAATTGCGACAACGGTTCGATTGTGGAACGAACGCCCTCCAAGTTCTGCATGGTCGGGACCTGAGCGGTAAAGTTGCAATGATAACTGGAGCCAATACCGGGATAGGGTTTGAGACGGCGCGATCACTGGCGCTGCACGGATGTGATGTCATTTTTGCGTGTCGTAATGAATCGGCAACGAAGGAAGCAATCGATAAAATAGTGATTGAAAAGGAAGCTGCCGGTAAAAGATGTAAATTTGTGAAGCTAGATCTAGCGAGTCTTCGATCCGTTAGGGAATGTGCTCAACAAGTGAAGACTCAGTATAAGCATTTGGATTTGCTTATCTTGAATGCTGGAGTGTTTGCGTTACCCTACAGTACAACCGAGGACGGCTACGAGACTACATTCCAAGTGTCGCATTTGTCACATTTTTATCTGACCAATCTTCTCGCAGATCTGCTGGACCATACAACGAGGGTTGTTGTGGTTTCATCCGAATCACATCGGTTCAGTATGCTACCAATTGATTTGTCCGAAAGTGATCTTTCTCCGCCAGCAAACAAGTATTGGAGCATGATGGCTTACAACAATGCCAAATTGTTTAATGTTCTCTTCGCGTGTGAGTTGGCTAAGCGGTGGAAAAGTCGTGGAATATCGGTGTTTGTGTTACATCCAGGCAATATGGTTTCATCGCAGATTGCACGCAACTGGTGGTTCTATAAACTACTGTTTGCAATTGTGCGGCCGTTTACCAAATCTTTACAACAAGCCGCGAGTACCACAATCTATTGCGCAACAGCTCAAGAACTGAATGGGTTCACCGGATTATACTTCAACAATTGCTACGTCTGTGATCCCAGTGGATCATCGAAGAGCGAACGTATGCAGCAAAGCCTATGGACACTGAGCGAGCAAATGGTCGGTCGAGCAACGAAATAAGGTATGCACGCGTCAAGTTATGGATAATTTTCAATTTTCTGTTGCTTTGCCTATTCTAATATTCATAAAAGGTTCAAAGGTGTCCGGTAATTATTCAAGAGTTGCTTTTTATTTTTTCCTATGATTATACGAGGTACATGATAAAGGTTCAAGAGTTTATTAATAGCCAGTTTTGAAGAATCCTAGCGTAGAGAAGAAAAGAAAATTGTATTATTTAAAGTGATCAGTTGTATGGACTAATCTGATGCAACTTTCACATCACTTAGACAAACTTCTCTTGTAAACGTAGTCTCAACCACTTGGTTATTTGAGCCAACTGCGGTCGATCAACCAGATTCATATTCTCCTGGAGATCGATAGTATGATCATACAATTCTTCGCCGTAGATTTTCGTCCAATCTGAAAAATACAGGTATCACTTACAGCACAAAACTAACGGAACAATTCACATTCAACTCACCTCTTGTAAATGTATTCGGGTCAAATCCTATCCAAGCCGTATATCTAAACTGCTTAGTCCGTAAGCTGTATCCCATGATTTTTATTTGGTAGAGTTTTGGCTTATCGCTGTCAGGATGGACGGATGGGAACGTTCCTGGTCTTGGATACTGACTGAAGGCTTCGTCAGGTTGACTGTCACACGTTTCACCCAAAATGAACGGTTGCAAAGATTTACCTTCAACGCAAGTTTCCGCATTTACCTTGCTGCCACAAGTTGCTATCGGTGGTAACCCAGCGAGGTCTACCAGAGTTGGAAATAGATCCAGTAATTCAACTACCTTATCAATTTTGTTCTCTGACCTAGGTTTCACTTGTGGGCTGTAAACGATTAAAGGTACTTTCAAAGCGACATCGTAATTACTAAATTTCGACCACTCGGCATGTTCACCCAGCGACCATCCATGGTCTGAAGTTAAGACGATAATGGTGTCTTCGTAGTTAACATCTTTTAACAACTGTCCTATCAAATCATCAATGTAGCTCACGGCAGCGTAATAGTGCTGACGTATTTTAAGTTTTACTGCATCTGGGATCGGACCAAATGGGTAGCTTATATTCAGTGACATCATATCGTCTCTGATCCTTATATCTAGGTAGGAGTTCCATGCTACTGCCGGCAAACCGTGCGGTGGGTAGTTGAGATCTAACGTTTTGAAATCTGTAGTTTTATGGAATTCCAGATACTCTGCTGGTATTTTGAAAGGAATATGTGGTTTGTAATAACCAACAGCCAGGAAAAATGGTTCACTGGAATTACGGTGAGATTTCAAAAAATCCTTCGCTGCAGCAGTACTTTGAATATCTGGAAGTGTTCCTTCGGGTTGCAATTGTACTACGACCGGACAGAGCAAATTGTTTGTCATCTTGCCGGTGATCTTGTCGATACACGTTGCCTTGTTCATATAGTCTGCTGTAGAGGGATGATAGGGCGGATTACTCCAACTCAAAGGATAATCATCTGTGAAATTTGACGATATTCCTGGATGGAATATCTTTCCAATCGATTGCGTACGGTATCCGTTGTGTTTGAAGTATTGAGGAAGAGTCGTAAAATTTCCAGCTGCCTCTCTCCAGTAGCTGTAGAAGTCATACAGCTTCGTGGTATCAGGTCTACGCCCTGTGAGAAATGAATTCCTGCTTGGAGCACAGATCGATTGCTACAAAATTAACAAGACACGTTGACATTAAAACTACTGCATCAACTAATCAAATTATAACTCACCTGTGCAAACGCGTTTGTAAAATAGTACCCATTTTTTACTAGCCGATCAATGTTCGGTGTTATCGCTTTAGTATCGCCGAATGCCTTTATTGCCGGTCGAAAGTCATCTAATACCAGTAGTAATACATTTGGCCTTTTAACGATCTGCACGGTTGTACCACGGGCAATACTTGTCAGTGTTAAGAATAACACTATGCATATTTTGACACTATCCATCTTGAACCAAACTGCTATGGAAGAAGAATAGAACTACTGAAGAGCCTTTCGTTCGTTCTCTCTGACGAACGCGAAGAATGATAATGTATGTACCGTGCTGTGTGCACATACGCCCGACGTAAACAAAACAAGTATATCATTGACCCTGACTTTTGTTTAAAGTTCGCTCACATAACGACGAACTTGGATCCAGCAGTTCTGTGTGAACTAAATACCTATCCAAAGGGCAAGTTAACTATTATATATTCACTTGGTAAATTACTCGACACTACAAAATGTTCAAACCGATCCATTTAGGTATCTGGTGAGAGTGAGTCATTCCTAGAGCAGCATTATCATTTACAGCCTGTCTCGCCGGTGTTTGATATTATAATTGTCAAGGGAAACGTAATTAATGGTCGTATACTACTTAGCGAAAATCAGTTTCCCAAAAACACTTCTTCTGCCGAATGTAACTTTTCCCGGAATAACATTTCACCGAAATAATTTAAAATTTCGATTGATATCAAACATATGTTATTATTAAGATAATACTGCACTTTTTATTTAATTCTTGAATATTAATTTACGTAATTTCACTTCTTTCGAAGAATTCAACATATAGACTTGAATGTGATCTAAATGAAGAAAATCTGGTGACACATAGCGCGAACTACTCGGCTGTTGGAATCTCGGCGAAAAAATTTAAGTGTATGGTAATCCTATGAGCTTGATCATGTTTCTGGTAGCCTCGTTTGCTGTTTTGTTTTGATTATGCGTATCGTTTCACCCTGCGCTTTGGTCAGATAGCATATAGGGCGTAGTTGTGCCAATTTGGTCGTGGCACATTTCCAGTATAAGAGAGTTATTGCAGTTTGCTCAAAAGTGCCTGAGTGGAATGCAAGTGCTTTCGAATCATCTAATCATACCCGTAGTTGTTACAGTGAAGATATACACCCATATTCTCGTTTATGTCTGGGCGTGTTTGCCATACAGAAACATTTTTATATGATTTTGTATGGTGGATGTGTTTCGGGCGTGAACGGGCATATGGGTGATAATTTTACGTTAGGATTACATTGAAAAATTGAGAAATCTATCGCTTCAGTTTGAGAAGAACTTCACTTCGCAATCGATGAACCATTCTGACGGCCCACATAACCGTGCAGGCGCCGTGTGTTGGCAGGGTCCAATATTGGACAGTTTGATGTTTATAAAGTACTATCAGTTAAAACTGTATTTTGAGCTTTATCTCTATACATACATAAGAATCTTAGGTGTTTCTTAGTAGATTATCATGTTGGTGTAAACTTATTCAAAGAGTAAATGGTATTAACATTGGGCTGTCCATAGTTGGGCATTGTTGAACTTGTGGTACTTGCACAACATTTCATGTGAGTACCAAAGTAATCCATATATTCACAAAATAGCTTTAGGTGTGGCTTCAGAGTGGGACAATGTCACTGAGATATGGTTAGTTGGGTATTCAGATGAAACTATTACTTTAAAAAACTAATCCTGGTCTCTTTTTCGTTTGCATGTAACACTGTTTGATATTACTAACCGCACCGAGCCTTCATTCCGGGTGGTGAGCGAACCTGAAGAAGAAGATGACCATGATCCCCTTCTCGGAACGAGTGTTTTGTTAGTCTGCGCTTCAAGGTTGGATTCTGTGATGATGGGTATCACATGAAAGGTAAAATAGGTAGCATCATCTTTATCGAAATGTAAGTATTATTTATTTATATTTATATGATAGGTATCTGGATCAACGTTATTTCAACATGCGCATTCAATCGCGACGGCATCTAATTCTGCATTTTAAACATACCCAACCCTTTTCCTTTCTACAATCCCTGAGCAGCTGGTTCACCATAAGTGTACCTCGTAGAACTTTTTTAACCCCCATGGGTAAAGATGCTGTGTTGCTCACTCCTGGTGTGAATTGTGAATATTCACATCGGTGTCATGGCCCCTGACCCCCTTGAACATCATATAATGAAAATGAAAATGAAATGATTATGCGTTTCGTTTCACAATGTTCCATTTCACTTAACTCCGTTCTATTAGCTAATTGACAATACTCGCGTCACTTTTCAAATAGTCCAATGTAACAAATGTAAAAAAATCGAATTAAGCGATACAAACTATTGTTTTTCTATCATTGTATGTGATACAAAAACATCCATCCAAATTTACTTTCATTTATTTAAAACAATCATTGATCAAAAATTGTCCAATGTACAGTTTGAAATGATGGGTATTTGATTGTTACTTCGGTCATTCGGATTGGTGCTCATTTTCCAAAGGCGGGGCCAATCTACAGTTAGGTATTCTACTCTGAAATCTGTGAAAGGGAATCTAGTATCATGTAGACAAAACGTCCATTGCAGGGTTGCTTCCACTCACTTGCTATAAAAAAATGATTTCCTGAATTTTGAAATCATTAGATGTTATAATAAAAATTTGTACTTTTGTGCCCCCTGGAAGTTTTTCATCCAAGTGTGTCCGCGGCAGTAGTTCCGTAGTTCCATAATAATTAAATGTTTTCTTGCAATGCGCAAAATCTGTGGGCAGCGTTGCCAGGTCATTTTCAAAAAAAACTGTTCCAGTTAGAATATAAAATCTGGAATTCTCAGAAACATCCAAATACGTAAAATCCTATTTTAAAATATTTTTGCTACAATTGAAATCTGGAATAACCCACCAGCGAAAATCGATTTTAGAGATTGATAAAGTATGATTGTGTCAGTGATTTGTTTTCATCGGGAAAATTTTCCGCTATGAAGTTTTTTTTCCCGATGAAAACATTTTGCGTATACGTATACGTGACGTAGTGTACGTACGATAAACGTCAGCAATCTCTATACACACTAAGATTTTGTTTTCGTAATCGGTAAATTTTACCAAAATCAGAACAGCTGAACGTTAAAGTCCTTGTTTAAACGATCAAATCTTGTCATTTTAGTGTAGATTTAGTTTCAAAGTAACTGAAAAGCAATTGAATTAAATTGCATAAATTTTACCGAAAAGTTCAGCTGTTCAGATTTTGGTAAAAATTACCGAAGTCGGCGATAATTTCTAAGTGTGTAAGTTACAGATAGCATAGGAAGTAGTGCGCATTATAGCGTATCATTATGCGATTAAAGCGTACTTCAACGCTATGTATTATCGTTTCAGCTGAAAACCGGAAAATCCCACACGCGCCAATTGAATTTACTCTCGTTCTGTACGTTAAACATAACGTCGGACATAGTACGCTGTATTCGCACAATGATGCGCTATTCAGCGCACTATGTCCGACGTTATGTTTAACGTACAGAACGAGGGTAAAATCGAATGTCGCGTGTGGGTTTTCCGGTGTCCAACTTGAACGACAATATAAAGTTTCGAAAGAGTAAAATCGATTTTCTGTAGTGGTTTTTTTTCAGTTTTCAACTGTAGCGACAATAATGCTATTGAAATCAAATTGATGTACCTACCATAACCTCGACCATAACCATAAAAAGCTAAGAAAAGTATTTTCACACTGCGTCCAAAAAGTTTGAATTTCCGTACAGAGTTTCAAAAATGGAGTTAAGCCTTATATATAAAAAAATACTTAATATTTTTTAAAGATTTTTTTTAACTGTAACCTATTAGAAATATTAGGAAGCAAATAATTGAGCAAGTTTTAATGGATAAATTTTTAAAGAATAATGAGTTTATAACTAATTTTTGATTTAGTGTTTTCTATTTCATGCATACTAGTACCATATTATGCCTTAAAGAAATGATTAGTTCTAAATAATAATAAAGTTTCACAACATCTTTATCCAGAGATTACGGAGACTGACAATTTAATAGTCACCGTACAACACGCAATTTTATTTTTGTGGAACATTTATCATGCAGAAGCGGAAATCAAATCCTTACTTCGTGCCACGCACACAATTTACTTAAACTAAGGGTAACTCCACAATTCCCTCATGCGGAATAATTCCCGAGATTCGCTAAATTTTGTCTCCATTATTCTCTATGAAATTCCCTTGGAACATTCTTCATAATTTCCAAGGTGCAGCCTTCTTTTTTTTCTTCTTTGATTTGTTTTTCGTCGATCTTGTTTTCCGTGCTGAGCACCAATGCTACCGACGCCAGGGAGGCAGCTCCCACACCTGGACCCTACCTATCGACCCATCAACTCATGAACCGGGGACCAACGGCTTTACTTCCCTTCCGAAGGAAGGAGGGAGTTATCATAGATGTTATGCCTCAGAACATCCCGGCGGCACCGACTGGCATTGAACCCAGGCCTGCTGGGGTGAGAGGTAATCACGCTTACCACTACACCACCGGTGCCGCTAAGGTGCACCCTTCTCGTAGAATTCATTTTAAATTCGTGAATATGTCATTTTAATTCATCGTGGAATTCCATAGAAACATTCGTAAGAATTCCATTGAAATTATCCTAATGATTGCTTTATGGATTCTCTTCAGCATACTAATTATATTTTTTTCAGATTTCCTTACAGATGCTCCCAGCAATTCCTTGAATTCAACGTTTCTTAAAAGTCATCTTTAGAATTTTCTATGATTTCTCTTTCTAATTCTATTTACTTTTTCGGCACAATCTCTATGCAATTATCATCTGAGCTACGATTGAACCCTACTCCGAATTTATTGGAATGCTTTTTTGAATTCACAAGGAATTCGCCTCTCACTTCCCTATCAACTCATTTCAGAATAACCATATAATTCAGAAAATCTAAGGCAGTTCAGAATTCTAATGTCATAATAAGGTGGTTAAAAATTCTAAGATACTTAAAAAATGCTAGGAATGACCCAATGTCTTTTAAATTCTCCTTAAAAAATCTTATGAATTATACTCAAAAATCTCACGAACATTCTTTAATGTGCCAGAATCCCGAAAATTTGTCTAGATTCTAAAGGAGATTCTAAAGCTCAATTTTTTGTGCTAAGTTCTAAACAATTGTTTGATTTCTTTAAGTTTTTCAAAATTTTAAAAATTTCACTATTTTATATTTTTTTATTTTCTTTTTCAATACAGTGTTCCGAAAAATAAATTTTGAATGACTCCAAATTATAAAAAATAATCCAAGCTTGAAGATTTTTCTAAGTCCATATTATTAGAAAAAAAATGTCTCGATTTTCATGATTCTGCAACCCTGTAAATGTTTTGCAACGGTAAATCAATATCAGTGATATAATATAATAAAGCAACATATTTTAAAAAATCTGGGAAAATCTGGAACATATTTAAAACATCTGGAAATAAACGTGATATGTCTGTCTATCTGGCAAGACGACTGAAAATCTGGAAAACTTGCAACGCTGGCAGTGGGTAAATTCAATGTGAGTAAATTCAAACTCCACTTTTTCATGTCATTTTTTTACACGCAGAAAAAAATATTTTAAACGTAATAATATTTGACGTAAAATCAATAAGAAATTCATTTTGTTTTGGCTGCAAAAAGAAATCATTATTGTTTCAACAATCCAGTATTTTTGTTTCTAAAAACCCATGGATTGTTAAATCAAAAAGAAAATCTTTTAGAATTTACAAGAGCTTTCATGGTTTTGACGTAAGCTGTCAAATTTGGCAGCTGGGTTAACAACAAAAATATGTTTGTTTTTAAAAGAGATTTCTTGTTGATTCAATCTGACAATTCACGCAGTAGAAATAAAAATGTGTTTATTGATGTAAAAATAATATGGCATTTTTTTTTATGTTTCGTTTTCATTTTGAAACAAAATTGCAGAAATTGTAATTGAATTTCTGCCCCCGGTTCATGAGTTGATGGGTCGATATGTAGGGTCCAGATGTGGGAGCTGCCTTCCTGGCGTCGGGAGCATTGGTACTCAGTACGGAAAACAAGATCGACGGAAAAAAATAAAGGAAAAAAAACAGAAAAATTGATTATATTTATTACCTGCAGCTCGAATTGCAGCATACTTACTTAACTCAAGTCTCAAGATTTTCGAAAATCTTGCACTTATTTCCCGAAATTTACAATTAAAAACAATACTTACGTGGAACGCGTAAGTATTGTTATTGTTTACATTTTTGTTCGGGTGAAAACGAGAGAATGGTTGGTATTTTTTTTTTTGCTTTAATGGCCCAGAGAATGGACACAGCAAATAAATGCTAAATTAAAATTAACTATTGTTGGCTTAATAATAGAATATTGTTATTTTTACAATAGTTGCATTTGAAAAGTGGCTGATTAAAACAAAAAGAATCCTATTTTGAATTTATATGAATAAGTATTATTGAAACAACAAAAAGCAATATAATTTCAACTGGAATTGTTTGCTTAAATACAATTAAAGATTTTTTTGGTTCAATACAAACAATTTTCTGTCCGTGTATGAGTTTTTCGTCATCACCGATTGTTTACCTCTTTTTTGCTACTAATTGGCAAATCAAAGTTGGCACTCGTGGAGAATAGAAGAACTATGAGAGTGATGATGGTTTCAAAATTTTACACGGTGAGGTATACGAGTGCAATCTTTAAATGCTTGTATTTTGCAAATGGAATATTTTATTTAAATCTGGTTAATGCTACGCTAGTAGAAAACTTAAGGACTACCAAATAGACATATAATATAGAAAAAATATTTTCTTTTCAGATTTTTATGTGTAAACATAGATTTCAGCTTTTCTACAACTATAGCAGCAACCAGATTTAAATAAAATGCTCAATTTGCAAAATAGAAGCATTTTAAGATTGCACGCGTATACCTCCCCGTTGGAAAATTTTGAAACCATCATCACTTTCATAGTTATTCTATTCTCCACGAGTGCCAACTTGGATTTGCCAATACGAACAAATATTTTCTTGTTCTACCCTAGGTTCTACCTGTATATTCTCATTGGCAAATCAAAGTTGGCACTCGTGGAGAATAGAAGAACTATGAGAGTGATGATAGTTACAAAATTTTACACGGTGAGGGTAACGAGTACAATCTTTAGATGCTTTTATTTTGCAAATGGAACATTTTATTTAAATCTGGTTAATGCTACGCTAGTAGAAAACTTAAGGACTACTTAATAGACATATAATATAGAAAAATATTTTTGAAACCATCATCACTCTCATAGTTCTTCTATTCTCCACGAGTGCCAACTTTGATTTGCCAATTGAGGTTAGTGGGTAAATATTAAATAGTAACTGTATGTCTGCCTGCCTGTCACATCTGTCATTGTCGTTTTTTATTATTGTTTTACCCAGTTAGATCAACAAAGCGTATTCGCGGAATTGCATTAGTCTTTTTTTAAATAATAATCGTCTTCTAACGTTTCCAACTTTGTTTGAAGACCTAATTTTGCATTCTATACTTAAGTTTTCAAAATATTCAAATATGTCGACATTCATTAAACGAAACGTGAAAAATAAATTTGCACGTAAGCGCAAGCAGTCTTCCGAATCTGGTAAGTCGATAATAAATAATAGATTAAATTGTTCATTCGCTTAGAGCTAATTAGTTTATTTGGAATTCTAGACGAAGCAGAACAAGAATCGGCAGTGGTCGTCAATCAGGAGAAAAAGAAAAAAGTAAATCCAAATGTGCAAAGCACATCCGCTCTGAAGCACAACCGCAAGGTCACCGATCATGCATCGACTGAAAGGGACTCCAGCGGTAGCGACGAGGATAGTGCTGTTGGAGTCAGTTATAAATCAAAGCGTATTGCTGCACCAGCTGGTCCCCAGGATCAGGGGGCTACAGCAGAACTAGAAATTGAAACCGACAAGACTCACGATGCACAAGCAATTTATGAGAAAAGTATCGAAATTAACAAAGAACTCGAAGGTAAAGAAGATGACAAGGTGTATCGTGGCCTGAATAACTACACACAGTTCTTCAAAAAGAAGGACAGTGCTCTGGGAAACGCTGCATCTGGAATGGTGCGTAAGGGTCCTATTCGAGCTCCTTCGAACATAAGATCTACTGTAAGATGGGATTATCAACCGGATATTTGCAAGGATTACAAAGAAACGGGATACTGTGGTTTCGGAGACAGTTGTAAATTTTTGCACGATCGAAGCGACTACAAGCACGGTTGGCAACTGGAGCAAGAGGCATCCACAACAGGGGGTGCATATGCAGCGGATGATTCCGATGGTGATGACACGAAGTATGAGATCCACTCCGATGATGATGAACTGCCTTTCAAATGCTATATTTGCAGAGAGAGTTTTGTGGATCCAGTAATAACAAAGTGAGAATTGCGATTCGATAATAATTAAAACCTAATGTTATTCTGTATTCATATATTCTAGGTGCAAGCATTACTTCTGTGAAAAATGTGCTCTGACAAACTATAAAAAATCTGCGCGTTGTGCAATTTGCGGTGTCCAAACGAATGGCATGTTCAATCCGGCAAAGGAGTTAATAGCGCGATTGAAGACCCGAGAAATGAACGAGGGGGATTCCGAAAGTGACTAAAATTGCTAATGACATAATGATAATGATTAAAATTAAAGTTAAAAATAACACAAGCTTGAATTTTTCTTGTTATTCGTGTCCAATGGGTTTGAACAAAGAATTGAATGTTTATATCAAAGTTTTGTGATGCAGCTCATTTTATTCGACGGAGCGTCCCCGGAGTTCAAAGTAGGCACGATTTCCTGCCATAATGCATATTTAAATTTCTCTGCTGGTATCATTTTCGGCGGTCCAGTGAGCTCGTTGACCAGTTTCGTCACCGTCAATCTGAACATGAAATTTTGACGAGCCACGATGGAGAATATCAAGAAGAAACGACTTTACACATAATTGGTAGATGCTTTGTTATTTTTCAGCCGACCAATACCCTCCTCAACGTCTTGGAAATCAGGGGCCGGTAGCCTGTCGTCTTCTGCGCGTGCTCCCAGATCTGTTGCCGTACCACATTCGTTCTCTGCTGCGCACCTGTGACAATATACTCTTGTCGGATAGACGGAACGAAATCGAATCAACGACGATTAACGCTATCGAAATTTGCTGGCTTAGAAAATCGGTACCACACAATGACAAGTGGACCGTCGGGTGTTAACACAACTGTTAACTCAAAACTCTTTACTCAGGTCGGCTAGCCACTCTATAGGTCTATGAAGATGTTAGTTACCAAGGGGTCGAAAATGAAGCAAAACGATCTTCATTCATTACATATCTCTCAATGTTAGATAGATAGAAAGATAGAGGAGTTTGTGCTGCTAAGTAATAATTAATTAATTTAGCTTTATTTAGGAGGCTTTCAGCCTTAGGCTGGTTCGCCTCCAACCACGCTAAGTAATAGTAAACAGATTGCATATATGCCGTAGTCCCCGGTTCATGAGTTGATGGGTCGATTGGTAGGGTCCAGGTTTGGGAGCTGCCTCCCTGGCGTCGGTACCATTGGTAATCAGTACGGAAAACAAATCAAGTAAAAAAAAAAACAGCCAACAAAACAGTGTCATGCTGCCAACTAGACCGCCTGGAATTATAAAAAAACACATAAGTCGTCAATCAGATCATCTCCAGCTTGAAACCCTAAACAAAATTGTCCCGCCTTCAGGGTTTTTACTTCGTAAGAATTTTGAATCACTTCAGAAAAGATAGAATTCACTTCGGTAAATTGGGAAGTAGCCAGAGAAAAAAAAAATAGTCATGGGAGTAGTTCTCTTTCTTATTGAAATAGATCGGTTTTATGTTTTGTTACATAAATATACAACTTTATTATCTCCAAATGTATTATGCTGCTTTTGACTTGGCTGGATTCTTTTGTTTAGTGTACGGCGACTTCCGATTCGCTCAAAGAACCTGATTACAACAGTATTCGACACCCCGAGTGTTGCGATGTCTGCCATATTTGAGTTAGCCAAACTGAAACTGCTATCAATAACTCGTTTCCATTCAATATACAATACAAAAATGGGCTAACGCGGTATAAAATTTATCTAATAGAGTTACTTCTCTATGATGATTTTTTTCTAATACTCAGTAAACAGCCTATATAAACTGATCCATATTAAACTCTTCATAAATTATATATTTCGAATGGAGGTTACTTAACTTACAACGAATCTGATAACAGAAGTAAAGTATGATGCTCTTTGTTCACTGCGGTTGGGCGAATTTCTATTGAATCTAAATAAACTATAATATAAAAATATCAGTATCAGTAATAAAACATGGTGGTTATTGCATCTGATGAACATATGTATAATTTCGATCACTGTTCGCCCAAACTTCCTGGGAACGGTTCCTGTTTGTGAATAGTGTGCACAATAAATACAATTCAACGATGTAAACCTAAATGAAATATTACGAAACTTTTGCTTTAAGTAGGATTGAAATGGGGAGTAGGTTTACTGGAAGCCAATTTGCCTAATTGAACAGAACCGTGTTGGGGTCTTCGTTATCCATCTGCTTTACGTGCCGCAGCACGTCTTTTTTGGTGATCACACCCAGTAGACGACTAGAATGTTGAAATGACAGTCAGTTTGAATTGTTGTTAATCAAGTAGACTACAGCATAAGATGGATGGTCATTGATTGACTTACCCATTATGTGTAACGAGCGTTTGCCTTAAACCGAGCTTGCGGAACATGTCGACCACGGTTTCCATGGGCGTTTGATCGGTCACAGTGATTGGTGCCATGTCTAGGATTTTCTTCAGCTTCAACGGTGACGGACCAAGGTTTTGCACCGGTTGTGCCGACGTAAATATCACCGAAGATTGCCCTGTAATACCATCGATCATACGCCGGGCATTTGCTATTTTGCGAAGGAGATCAAGGATTAGAACTACATTTTAATGTTGTTGCACGGATCTATTACTCAAATTACCAATGGCGAGATTGAGATCCCTTCGTAACACAAATCCTACGAGATATTGGTTCTCTTTGGACACAACTACCGGGTAGCCGTTGTGCTCAGTCTCTTTGAGTAGGGTCTCGATGTCGTCCACCGTCATCGAGTCCTGAGTAATTACAGATAGTGTTTCATTTCGCCTGCAAACAAGAGAAGCATGAGAAGATGAGTGTGAAAGGGCAGAGTCATTTTACGTTTGTGTACTTACTTTGGCTGCATCACATCGGCCGCTAAGGTCGTGTGCTGGAACTCATCTTTACTGTCCAAGAATGGATAACCGTTGAGGGCAATGTGTGCATCATAAATACCCTAAAATTGAACGAGAATACTTATAGTGTGTGGGTCGATAATAGTTGAACTGACTATACTTGTCTTCCAAGAGCATCTCCGACCCACTTGGACGCCATCGCCGCTGCCATCAGTGGCACAATATATCGTACTCCTCCAGTCAGCTCGAACATTATAACTACCAGCGACACTGTTCAATTATAAAATACAGTTATTGGTGGTTTTTCTCCAAGGCTTGTATCGATGTTATACCTGTCATTCTTGTCACTCCACCTAAAACTGCAGCTGCACCGACCATAGCATATAGTCCAGGTGTAATGCAATCATCGCCAGTTGAGCATTCTCCAGAGAATATCCAGATCTTTGGATAATGATAAGCCAATTGTTCCATTCCTGAAATTATGACCGCTTGTATTACATACAATGTACTTTAGGAAAACGTATCCAAAACCTACCGATTCCGACAATACGACCCATGATTGCTCCCAACGCCAACGATGGAATAAAAAGTCCACACGGTACTTTCATGCCAAATGTAAAAATTGTCATAATCAGTTTCATCACGAGTGCCAATGTTAGCAGCCAAATCGCTTTGTAAACTCCCGGACCAGCGGCGGCTATTTCGATGGCTGAGTTCACATCGGTGAAATTACGGTTGTAATCGCTATACAAAGAAAAGGTAATGTTAAAATTTTCGACTTCAGCTTCGGTTGAGATTTAATTACCATAAGTAATCCCTGTTGGAGATGCCACACTGACTGAATAGTAAGTAGATCAGTTCACTCGTATTCATGCGTGTGTAATGATTGGGATAAGCTATGACAGCGGTGATGAATGTAACAACGAGTACTTCGGTCACGGGATATTGTCCCAACTTGCTGTACTTTCGGAAGCGACACCACCACAGGTTGGCTTTGATGAAGAGTGTTGCGATACAACCCTAGAAGCAACATAGAACATCGATCAATAACATATCCAGTTGATAGCCTTTGTTTCCCAAAGCAGTTACCCCTATGATTCCGAGTCCAATGAAAGGCACCAGCTCGAAAAATATCCATGGTTTGTTGTACTCCACATAGAACAACACTGAATGCTCATTGCCGAATGGATTAATTGATCGTAGGATGAACGCCGCGATCAACGCACAGAAGAACGATCGCCACAGCGTTTTCAGTGGGAAGTAATAGGAAACTTCTTCCAAGCTGAAGAGGACACCTCCGATTGGTGCGCCGAAAGCCACGGAGACACCAGCTGCTGCAGCCGCTGATATGATTTCACGTTTTTTTGCCTCATTTCTACCGTATTTTGGGAACAGATAGGACAATATGTTGCCTATACAGCTGGCTATGTGCACCATTGGGCCTTCCTTACCTAGACTAAGGCCCGTTGATACAGCTAATATAAGGCCAACGGACTTTATTATGAGCGTCCACTTGCCTAGGTAACTACGGATAATAAATCCCGATAGGATTGTTTTGATTTCCGGTATACCGGAACCGCATGCATAGGGCGCAAACATCCGTACCAAGGATGCTGCCAGCAGTGCAAACAATAATGCCCATGCAATGTAGAAAAAGTATGATATGATGTACGCTCCTACACCCTCACGTGACGACGTTAGGATCTCCGACCACGTATACCACTGCGAGCAGTTACCACTGACGAAGCTCGTTTCATTGGATGACCAACAGCACTGCTCTCGGTTCAGCCAGAACGCTTGTGGACAGATGCCGAACTTCAGATCCGTCATCCAACTGGCACCGATATCGATGACACCAGCAACGCAACCGGTGAACAAGCCCACCAACAGGACGCAAACCCATCCAGACGAAGCATCGTGAGCTCCCTGCAAAATATACCACTTGGAATAGAACGCTTATTGCATGAATCAGTACAGCAAGTCATACCTTTAACAGATCCCAAAATGAATCCTGTCGCTTCTTAACGATGTATCGATGCCGCATGCGGTCCCGGGCAATATCCCGCTGCCAGTCGATCGTGTGAAAGTCATCGTACTGGCCAATGCCAGGAATATCGTCACTGTTGTCGGTCATTCCGGAGAAGGAGATACCTGCACCAATGGATGCGAAGAAAATGTATGTTATACTAATTATTTCGAAGTCGATCACATTGATTTCATCCCGACATGCTATTAGCTTTGGGCGAAGACAACAAATCAAGAAGACTGGCAACTCTTCCATTTTCTCATACGAACGCTATGAGACAGGTACAATCGCGTCATCTGCCGCTCAAAGGTAAATGCTTCAAACGAATTTGATAGCAAAGATTACATCCTCAGAAGAAGGGTTTGCGTATTTGCTAATTTTTCTATGCGTTGCTTCCACCTTCACTCAAGTGCAGCGCCATTGTATCGGTCGCTTGGGCTCTGGTAAAGTTGCCAGTCTTCTTGATTTGTTGTCTTCGCTTTGGGTTAGTAGTATTTTGGCTTAAAAAATATGGTTTTGCTTTGTTTAATAGGTATTAGGAACACTCAAATTGGATTCCAAAGTGACATATTTACAAATGAAGCAAAGTTACCTTCTATAATACCAGAAAAGGATACCGCTCTTGAATCTGTTTGAAAATGTATTTGAAATTACTACACAGAATAATTTGTTTAATGGAAAACGTTTTAAATGACCTAAGCTACCGCTATTCGCATAGCAGTCCCATGTAAATATAGATTCCACAGGACATGGAACTGATATGCAAGTAACAGCAGTAAACGCGAATTATTATTGAGAATGGATTCAATGCTGCCTAAAATTCAGTCTATGACTTTTTTTTTTATTATAACCCAAATCATGTAAAGTATTCCATTAATCGCGTGTTAAAAAAAATCGTTTAATATTAATCATAAACTTACACAATCTAGGACAAGCGCAATTGGCTTCAGAAAACTAAGACCTTTCGAGATTGTTTTTAACAAGGTTTTGGACCGACGGGTACTGCTAAAAATAGCGCATTACGTAAGCTACACGAGTTAAGCATATACTTCAGGGCTGTCCATGTACCCCGTGGACAGTTTAGGGGGAGGTTGGCAGTCGACGGCCCATTTTTTTTTATTTGGCTGGATTCCACGCATGGGGTGTCTAAAACCTTTCAAAAACTATCCACGTGGGTTTCGGCCAGCCCCTACCTAATTAGTCTAGTGGTGTTGATATTGCTTCTCATGATAATGATTACGGTCCCACTTCTTACCCCATACAAAGGTATGAGCTGGACGGTTTATTTTTAAGATAATTAAGTGTGACATGTTAACCAGATCAGCAAACATAAACGAACTAGTATTGTAACAGATATAAATTCCCTCAACAATTTCAGTTGCTTCACAGCGATATAAATGTGAAAAGGTGTTCACCTCTTTGTTCACCCTTTTGTCCACCTCAAATATTCATAAGCATTCCCAGCGATCAATGTTATGATACTATCATAATTTTCAGAAATGCCAGGAATGCTCACGAGCCCCCGAAATTCAGCCAGAAATTTACTGCTATTTCAAGGCATCTTTCAAATAAGCTTTAGAATTAATTTTGACGTAGAACTACGTCTTTGTCGACTATACTGGGGTGCAAGTTAAAAAATATGTGTGGTGAAGGAGTGTTAGGTTTTGAACGCTTGTAACTTTGTCATTTATAGATGAAATTAAAATCCAAATACGCCAATCGATAGGATATTACATTACGAACCTGTTGAAATAAATATTTTTCCAATTTTTCTGTAATTAAACTTTTGAAAATGTACAAATGATAATTTTATAACTGATTTCATGAAATAAGCCTTTTTCCCAAACCCAGTCATCATAAACGAATACCACTTGGTTGCACATCATTCTGTTTGAACCTGAAAAGATATAAATCAGCGCTGCTCTCATGCCACTGTTCAAGATTCCCACACCAAACTCTTGATTCGGCTCAGAAATGTTCGTAGACGCCAGTTTCAGCGGACTGGGGATCTGCAGCGTAAATACGAAATGGTCGATCTGAATCGGCAGATCGCTTCCAGAATGGTCTCAATCCGGAACGAGAGTTTCGGGCGGCTCGTTCAGAACCTGGACGACCGTTCCAGACCATTCTGGAAGGTTGCCAAGGTGCTGAAGTCTCACCCCAAGCCCATTCCACCACTTAGAGTCAATGACGAACGGCTTATCACCAACGAAGAGAAGGCCAATGCGATTGGGGAGCACATTGCCCAGTCGCATTTGCTTGGCTCTAAAATCCCAAGTCCACTCGAGAACCAGGTTGCGCAGTGCGTCCTGACGTTAGATGCCTCCCCTTGTGCCGTCCCTCCAGAAGAACGGATTACAGAGGAACAAATTTGCTCAGCGCTGAAATACAGTAAGAACATAAAGGCTCCCGGGTTTGACGGAATATTCAACCTAGCGTTGAAAAATCTCAGCCCGAGGGTGCACTCGCTGCTAGCTGCCACCTTCAACAGATGCTTGGAGCTGCACTACTTTCCAAGCATCTGGAAGGTGGCAAAAATCATCCCGATCCGCAAACCTGGGAAAGACCCTTCACTACCGTCAAGCTACAGACCGATTAGCCTGCTCTCAGCGCTGAGCAAGCTGTTCGAAAAATTGATCCTCAGCCGACTAAACAAGTTTGTGGAGGAACATGACATTCTTCTTCCGGAACAGTTCGGGTTCCGCAAGGGGCATTCCACCAATCATCAGCTAGTGCGGGTGATGAATAACATCCGAAGTAACAAAGCTGTATCCAAGTCCACAGCCATGGCCTTGTTAGACGTCGAAAAGGCGTTTGACAATGTCTGGCACGACGGACTTATATACAAGCTTTGTAACTCTAACTTTCCACCATACCTTGTGAAAATCACCCGTAACTATCTCCAGCAAAGGTCGTTCAGGGTGTCGTTGAATAGTTCCCTTTCGGGACAATTTCCGATCCCAGCAGGTGTTCCGCAAGGGAGTCTGCTGGGACCACTGCTTTACAGCATCTACACGTCGGACATCCCTCCTCTAGGAGACGGTTGCGTGTTCTTTC